>NC_059211.1:52351623-53551623 GCF_020615455.1 Coregonus clupeaformis | reverse complement strand
GAAGCATGCATGAGAGCACCAGCAGTTGCGGATGACTATGTGATCACGCTCTCCGTAGCCAATGTGAGTAAGACTTTTAAGCAGGTCAACATTCACAAGGCCGCAGGGCTAGACGGATTACCAGGACGTGTACTCCGAGCATGTGCTGACCAACTGGCAAGTGTCTTCACTGACATTTTCAACATGTCCCTGACTGAGTCTGTAATACCAACATGTTTAAAGCAGACCACCATAGTCCCCGTGCCCAAGGACACTAAGATAACCTGCCTAAATGACTACCGACCCGTAGCACTGACGTCTGTAGCCATGAAGTGCTTTGAAAGGCTAGTCATGGCTCACATCAACACCATTATCCCAGAAACCCTAGACCCACTCCAATTTACATACCGCTCCAACAGATCCACAGATGATGCAATCGCTATTGCACTCCACACTGCCCTTTCCCACCTGGACAAGAGGAACACCTACGTGAGAATGCTATTCATTGACTACAGCTCAGCATTCAACACCATTGTGCCCTCAAAGCTCATCACTAAGCTAAGGATCCTGGGACTAAACACCTCCCTCTGCAACTGGATCCTGTACTTCCTGACGGGCCGCCCCCAGGTGGTAAGGGTAGGTAACAACACATCTGCCACACTGATCCTCAACACGGGGGCCCCTCAGGGGTGCGTGCTCAGTCCCCTCCTGTACTCCCTGTTCACCCATGACTGCATGGCCAGGCACGATTCCAACACCATCATTAAGTTTGCCGACGACACAACAGTGGTAGGCCTGATCACCGACAACGATGAGACAGCCTATAGGGAGGAGGTCAGAGACCTGGCCGTGTGGTGTCAGGATAACAACCTCTCCCTCAACGTGACCAAGACAAAGGAGATGATTGTGGACTACAGGAAAAAAAAGATGACAAAGCCTATTCCCCCTCAGGAGACTGAAAAGATTTGGCATGGGTCCTCAGATCCTCAAAAAATTCTACAGCTGCACCATCGAGAGCATCCTGGCTGGTTGAATCGACCGCAAGGCACTACAGAGGGTAGTGCATACGGCCCAGTAGATCACTGGGGCCAAGCTTCCTGCCACCCAGGACCTCTATACCAGGCGGTGTCAGAGGAAGGCCCTCAAAATTGTCAATGACTCCAGCCACCGTAGTCATAGACTGTTCTCTCTGCTACCGCACGGCAAGCGGTACCGGAGTGCCAAGTCTAGGTCCAAAAGACTTCTCAATAGCTTCTTCCCCCAAGCCATAAGACTCCTGAACAGCTAATCATGGCTACCCGGACTATTTGCACTGCCCCCCCACGCCCAACCCCACCCCATCTTTTTACGCTGCTGCTACTCTGTTAATTATTTATGCATAGTTACTTTAAATCTACCCACATCTACATATTACCTCAACTACCTCAACTAGACGGTGCCCCCGCACATTGACTCTGCACCGGTACCCCCCTGTGTCACGCCCTGACTCTGGGGACTCGTATTTGTTGAGTCAGGGTGTGTATTTTCTGTGTAGTATGTTCTATGTTGCATTTTCTATGTTTAGATCTAGATCGTGTAGATCTATGTTGGCCGGTGTGGTTCCCAATCAGAGGCAGCTGTAGCTCGTTGTCTCTGATTGGGGACCATACTTAGGCAGCCTATTGGCACTAGTGGGTTGTGGGATCTTGTTCCGTGTTAGGTATGTTTGTTTTGTGTACCTTGGACTTCACGTTTCGTTTGTTGTTTTGTCATTGTGTTTATTCGGAAAAAATAAACATGTACGCATATCACGCTGCGCCTTGGTCCGTCCCGTCCGTCAACGATCGTGACAGAAGATCCCACCAAACGAGGACCAAGCAGCATGCCCAGGAAGAGCGAATAGCGATGTCACAGGTGGGCAAATGGTGGTCATGGGAGGAGATATTTGCGGGGAAAGGGCCATGGACGAAGGTAGATGCCCAGGCAGGAGAGGAGAAACGGCGCCAACCGTGCCGACGACGGAGACCCGAGAGGCAACCCCAAGAAAAAAAAATTGGGGGGCACACGGGGTGGATGACGAGGCTACAGGAGGCTAAAAGGGAGAAGGAAGGTGTAGAGGCACGGCGAGAGGAGCTGGTTAGGCAGCAGAAGGAGCGGGGGTTAATAAAGGAACCCAGTCCCGCTCCTCGCACCAAGCAAGTGGTGCATGTCGCCAGTCCGGTCCGGCCCGTTCCTGCTTCCCGCACTAAGCCAGTGGTGCGTGTTCCCAGTACGGCCCGACCCGTTCCTGCCCCTCGCACCAAGCCAGTGGTGCGCGTCGCCAGTCCGGCCCGTCCTGTTCCTGCTTCCCGCACTAAGCCAGTGGTGCGTGTTCCCAGTACGGCCCGGCCTGTTCTTGCCCCTCGCCGGCCCGGTCCGGCCTGTTCCTGCCCCTCGCACCAAGCCAGTGGTGCGCGTCGCCAGCCCGGTCTGTTCCTGCCCCTCGCACCAAGCCAGCGGTGCGCGTCGCCAGCCCAGCCCAGCCTGTTCCTGCTCCTCGCACCAAGCCAGTGGTGCGCGTCGCCAGCCCGGTACGGCCCGTTCCTGCTCCACCGGTGCCTGGTCCGGCACCGGTCAGCTGCTCCACTCCGGAGCCAGAGCAATCCGCTTCACCGGGGTCCAGTCCAGCTCCGGTCAGCGGCTCCACTCCGGAACCAGAGCAGTCCGCTCCACCAGTGCCTGATCCAGCTCCGGTCAGCTGCTCCACTCCGGAGCCAGAGCAGTCCGCTCCACCGGTGCCCAGTCCAGCTCCGGTCAGCGGCTCCAGTCCAGACCCAGACGTCAGACCCTCTCCAGGTTTGGGGTCTCCCACACCAGGGTCCAGACAGGGCTTGGTACTTCGTGGGAGGAAGGAGAGGGGAAGCAGCGCGCCGAGGTCCAGATCAGACCAGGGGCGCAACAGGGAGGCGGAGAGTAAGTGGTCGTCACGCCCTGAGCCGGATCCTCCTCCGAGGCGGAATGCCCACCCGGCCCCTACCCTGTTATGTTTATGTTGTGCGGTCGGAGTCCGCACCTTTGGGGGGGGGGGGGTACTGTCACGCCCTGACTCTGGGGACTCGTATTTGTTGAGTCAGGCTGTGTATTTTCTGTGTAGTATGTTCTATGTTGCATTTTCTATGTTTAGATCTAGATTGTGTAGATCTATGTTGGCCGGTGTGGTTCCCAATCAGAGGCAGCTGTAGCTTGTTGTCTCTGATTGGGGACCATACTTATGCAGCCTATTGGCACTAGTGGGTTGTGGGATCTTGTTCCGTGTTAGGTATGTTTGTTTTGTGTACCTTGGACTTCACGTTTCGTTTGTTGTTTTGTCACTGTGTTTATTCGGAAAAAATAAACATGTACGCATATCACGCTGCGCCTTGGTCCGTCCCGTCCGTCAACGATCGTGACACCCTGTATATATAGCCTCCCTACTGTTATTTTATTTTACTTCTGCTCTTTTTTTCTCAACACTTTTTTGTTGTTGTTTTATTTGACTTTTTTATTTAAAAGAAATGCATTGTTGGTTAAGGGCTGTAAGTAAGCATTTCACTGTAATGTCTACACCTGTTGTATTCGGCGCATGTGGCCAATACGATTTGATTTGGATTCTCATTGAAGTCTATGAAGCGGTATATCTGTTCTATGTGTGCTATTTCTATGCTTCCCATTTCAAAGTTTAGTTTTTGCATCTTTTACTTTTGGTTTTGTACACCAGCTTTAAACAGCTGAAAAGAAATCACAACATTTTGGGTTATTTAAAATATATTTTGCAGTGGTTTAGATGGTACAATGACTCTCTACACTTCTTTTGTCACAAACTGAAATGACGATTTCTGCATATTTCTCCTTTAACTGCAGGAAATGCCATACACAACTGACAGATATTTTAGACATGGAGTACCATAGAAGAATACCTTTCTTTGGAAAGTTCTTATTCACAACATTAACATGATTCTACTCTGTCTGCACTTTAGTGCACATGTAAAACAATACAACTCAGAATAGTAACCCACTGCGCACAAACTGCTTGAATCAACGTCATTTCAACAATAGAATTCAATGTGATTACATTGAATCAAAGTGGAAAACTGATTGGATATTGTTTTCACCCATTTTTACCCTAAATCCAATGAGATGGTTAACATATTTGTTTATTTCACTTTGAATTTGCATTAGTTGACAACTCAAATGTACATTGCATTCGACAAGTATTCAGATCCCTTGACTTTTTCCAAATGTTGTTACATTACAGCCTTATTCTAAAATGGATTAAATAGTTTCCCCCCCCTCATCAATCTACACACAATACAACATAATGACAAAGCAAAAACTGGTTTTTAGAAATTGTAGCAAAAAATAATTAAAATAATTAAATTATTACATTTACATAAGTATTCAGACCCTTTACTCAGTACTTTGTTGAAGCACCTTTGGCAGCGATTACAGCCTTGAGTCTTCTTGGGGATGACGCGACAAGCTTGGCACAACTACAGTTGAAGTCGGACGTTTACATACACCTTAGCCAAATACATTTAAACTCAGTTTTTCACAATTCCTGACATTTAATCCTGGTAAAAATTCACTGTCTTAGGTCAGTTAGGATCACCACTTTATTTTAAGAATGTGAAATGTCAGAATAATATTAGAGAGAATTATTTATTTCAGCTTTTATTTATTTCATCACATTCCCAGTGGGTCAGAAGTTTACATACACTCAATTAGTATTTGGTAGCATTGCCTTTAATAAGTTGGGTGAATTTTGGCCCATCCTCCTGACAGAGCTGGTGTAACTGAGTCAGGTTTGTAGGCCTCCTTGCTCGCACACGCTTTGTCAGTTCTGCCCACAAATGTTCTATACGATTGAGGTCAGGGCTTTGTGATGGCCACTCCAATACCTTGACTTTGTTGTCCTTAAGCCATTTTGCCACAACTTTGGAAGTATGCTTGGGGTCATTGTCCTTTTGGAAGACCCATTTGCGACCAAGCTCTAACTTCCTGACTGATGTCTTGAGATGTTGCTTCAACATATCCACATAATTTTCCTTCCTCATGATGCCATCTATTTTGTGAAGTGCACCAGTCCCTACTGCAGCAAAGCACCCCCACAGCATGATGCTGCCACCCCCGTGCTTCACAGTTGGGATGGTGTTCTTCGGCTTGCAAGACTTCCCCTTTACCTCCAAACATAATGATGGTCATTATGGCCAAACAGTTCTATTTTTGTTTCATCAGACCAGAGGACATTTCTCCAAAAATAACAATCTTTGTCCCTATGTGCAGTTGCAAACCGTAGTCTGTCTTTTTTATGGCGGTTTTGGAGCAGTGAATTCTTCCTTGATGAGCGGCCTTTCAGGTTATGTCGATATAGGTGTCGTTTTAATGTGGATATAGATATTTGTGTACCTGTTTCCTCCAGCATCTTCACAAGGTCCTTTGCTGTTGTTCTGGGATTGATTTGCACTTTTCGTACCAAAGTACGTTCATCTCTAGGAGACAGAACGCGTCTCTATCCTGAGCGATATGACAGCTTCGTGGTCCCATGGTGTTTATACTTGCGTACTATTGTTTGTACAGATGAACGTGGTACTTTCAGGCGTTTGGAAATTGCTCCCAAGGATGAACCAGACTTGTGGAGGTCTACAAATTTTTTTCTGAGGTCTTGTCTGATTTCTTTTGATTTTCCCATGATGTCAAGCAAAGAGGCACTGAGTTTGAAGGTAGGCCTTGAAATACATCCACAGGTACACCTCCAATTGACTCAAATGATGTCAATTAGCCTATCAGAAGCTTCTAAAGCCATGACATCATTTTCTGGAATTTTCCAAGCTTTTTAAAAGGCACAGTCAACTTAGTGTATGTAAACTTCTGACCCACTGGAATTGTGATACAGTGAATTATAAGTGAAATAATCTGTCTGTAAACAATTGTTGGAAAAATTACTTGTGTCATGCACAAAGTACATGTCCTAACCGACTTGCCAAAACTATAGTTTGTTAACAAGAAATGTGTGGAGTGGTTGAAAAACGAGTTTTAATGACTCCGATCTAAGTGTATGTAAACTTCCGACTTCAACTGTATATATTTGGGGAGTTTCTCCCATTCTTCTCTGCAGATCGTCTCAAGCTCTGTCAGGTTGGATGGGGAGCGTCACTGCACAGCTATTTTCAGGTCTCTCCAGAGATGTTCGATCGGGTCAAGTCCGGCCTCTGGCTGGGCCACTCAAGGACATTCAGAGACTTGCACCGAAGCCACTCCTGCGTTGTCTTGGCTGCATGTTTAGGGTCGTTGTCCTGTTGGAAGGTGAACCTTCGCCCCAGTCTGAGGTCCTGAGCACTCTGGAGCAGGTTTTCATCAAGGATCTCTCTGTACTTTGCTCCATTAATCTTTCCATCGATCCTGACTAGTCTCCCAGTCCCTGCTGCTGAAAAACATCTCAACAGCATGACACTGCCACCACCATACTTCACCGTTGGGATGGTGCCAGGGTTCCTCTAGACGTGACGCTTGGCATTCTGGCCAAAGAGTTCAATCTTTGTTTCATCAGACCAGAGAACCTTGTTTTTCATGGTCTGAGAGTCCTTTAGGTGCCTTTTGGCAAACTCCAAGCAGCCGGTCATGTGCCTTTTACTGAGGAGTGGCTTCCGTCTGGCCACTCTACCACAAAGGCCTGATTGGTGGAGTGCTGCAGAGATGGTTGTCCTTCTGGAAGATTCTCCCATCTCCACAGAGGAAATCTGGAGCTCTGTCAGAGTGACCATCGGGTTCTTGGTCACCTCCCTGACCAAGGCCCTTCTCCCCCGATTGCTCAATTTGGCCGGGCGGCCAGCCCTAGGAAGAGTCTTGGTGGTTCCAAACTTCTTCCATTTAAGAATGATGGAGGCCACTGTGTTCTTGGGGACGTTCAATGCTGCAGAAATTTTTTGGTAGCCTTCCCCAGATCTGTGCCTCGACACAATCCTGTCTCGGAGCTCTACGGACAATTCCTTCGACCTCATGGATTGGTTTTTGCTCTGACATGCACTGTCAACTGTGGGACCTTATATAGACAGACGTGTGCCTTTCCAAATCATGTCCAATCGATTTAATTTACCACAAGTGGACTCCAATCAAGTTGTAGAAACATCTCAAGGATGATCAATGGAAACAGGATGCGCCGGAGCTCAATTTCGAGTCTCATAGCAAAGGGTCTGAATACTTATGTAAATAAGGTATTTCTGTTTTTTATTTTTAATAAATGTGCAAAAAAAAAAATTTGTAATTATGGGCTATTGTGTGTAGATTGATGGGGGGGGGACACACACACACACACACACAATTTAATCAATTTTAGAATAAGGCTGTAATGTAACAAAATGTGGAAAAAGTGAAGGGGTCTGAATATTTTCCGAAGTATATATGTTTTTATTTAACCTTTATTTAACTAGGCAAGTCAGTTAAGAACAAATTCATATTTACAATGACGGCCTACACCAGCCAAACCCTCCTCTAACCCGGACGATGCTGGGCCAATTGTGCGCCGCCCTATCGGACTCCCGATCATTGTCGGTTGTGATAAAGCCCGGGATCGAACCCGGGTCTATAGTGTTAGACCGCTGCGCCACTCGGTTCCCCTAATATGTAGGTTTCAAGTTTCAATTTTTATTAGTCGTATGTACATACAGTGGGGGGGAAAAGTATTTAGTCAGCCACCAATTGTGCAAGTTCTCCCACTTAAAAAGATGAGAGAGGCCTGTAATTTTCATCATAGGTACACGTCAACTATGACAGACAAAATGAGAAAAAAAAATCCAGAAAATCACATTGTAGGATTTTTTATGAATTTATTTGCAAATTATGGTGGAAAATAAGTATTTGGTCAATAACAAGTTTCTAAATACTTTGTTATATACCCTTTGTTGGCAATGACACAGGTCAAACGTTTTCTGTAAGTCTTCACAAGGTTTTCACACACTGTTGCTGGTATTTTGGCCCATTCCTCCATGCAGATCTTCTCTAGAGCAGTTATGTTTTGGGGCTGTCGCTGGGCAACACAGACTTTCAACTGCCTCCAAAGATTTTCTATGGGGTTGAGATCTGGAGACTGGCTAGGCCACTCCAGGACCTTGAAATGCTTCTTACGAAGCCACTCCTTCGTTGCCCGGGTGGTGTGTTTGGGATCATTGTCATGCTGAAAGACCCAGCCACGTTTCATCTTCAATGCCCTTGCTGATGGAAGGAGGTTTTCACTCAAAATCTCACGAGACATGGCCCCATTCATTATTTCCTTTACACGGATCAGTCGTCCTTGTCCCTTTGCAGAAAAACAGCCCCAAAGCATGATGTTTCCACCCCCATGCTTCACAGTAGGTATGGTGTTCTTTGGATGCAACTCAGCATTCTTTGTCCTCCAAACACGACGAGTTGAGTTTTTACCAAAAAGTTATATTTTGGTTTCATCTGACCATATGACATTCTCCCAATCCTCTTCTGGATCATCCAAATGCACTCTAGCAAACTTCAGACGGGCCTGGACATGTACTGGCTTAAGCAGGGGGACACGTCTCGCACTGCAGGATTTGAGTCCCTGGCGGCGTAGTGTGTTACTGATGGTAGGCTTTGTTACTTTGGTCCCAGCTCTCTGCAGGTCAGTCATACTTATTTTCCACCATAATTTGCAAATAAATTCATAAAAAATCCTACAATGTGATTTTCTGGAATTTCTTTTCTCAATTTGTCTGTCATAGTTGACGTGTACCTATGATGAAAATTACAGGCCTCTCTCATCTTTTTAAGTGGGAGAACTTGCACAATTGGTGGCTGACTAAATACTTTTTTTCCACACTGTATGGTATACACCGTCCAACAAAATGCCTACTTGTAGGTTCCTTCTTGACAATGCAACAATAAGAAATAATAAAAGATAAGAATACGAACATAAAGTAAATGGCTCAGTAGAATAGAATAAACATTTTAGCATACAGTGCCTTCAGAAAGTATTCATACCCCTTGACTTATTCCACTTTTTGTTGTGTTACAGCCTGAATTCAAAATTGATTAAATATATATTTTTTTCACCCATCTAAACATGTTTTTTTGAATAGTTTGCAAATTTATTGAAAATGAAATACAGAAATATCAAATTTACATAAGTATTCACACCCCTGAGTCAATACATGTCAGAATCACCTTTGGCAGTGATTTCAGCTGTGAGACTTTCTGGGTAAGTCTCTAAGAGCTTTGCACACCTGGTTTGTACAACATTTGCACATTATTCTTTTTAAAATTCTTCAAGCTCTGTCAAGTAGGTTGTTCATCATTGCAAGACATGCATACCCATAACATGAGGCAGCCACCCCCAAGCTTGAGAATATGTGGAGTGGTACTCAGTGATGTGTTGTGTTGGATTTGCCCCAAACATAACACTTTGTATTCAGGACAAGTTTTACTTTAGTGTCTTATTGCAAACAGGATGTATGTTTTGGAATATTTTTTCTTAATTTTTCATTATTGTGTAGTAACTACAATGTTGTTGATCCATCCTCAGTTTTCTCCTATCACAGGCATTAAACTTTGTAACTGTTTTAAAGTCACCATTGGCCTCATGGTGAAATCCCTGAGCAGTTTCCTTCCTTTCCAGCAACTGAGTTAGGAAGGACGCCTGTATCTTTGTAGTGACTAAGTGTATTGATACGCCATCCAAAGTGAAATTAATAACTTCAACATGCTCAAAGGGATATTCAATGTCTGCTTTTTTTTATCCATCTACCAGTAGGTGCCTTTCTTTGCGAGGCATTGGAAAACCTCCCTGGTCTTTGTGGTTCAATCTGTGTTTGAAATTCACTGCTCGACCAAGGGACTTTACAGATAATTGTATGTGTGGGGTACAGAGATGAGGTAGTTATTCAAAAATCATGTTAAACACTATTATTGCACACTGAGTGAGTCCATGTAACTTATTATGTGACTTGTTAAGCAAAATATTTATCCTGAACTTATTTAGGCTTGCCATAACGAAGGGGTTGAATACTTATTGACTCAAGACATCTCAGCTTTTCATTTTTAATTCATTTGTAAAAATCTCTAAAAACATAATTCCACTTTGACATTATGGGGCATTGTGTGTAGGCCAGTGACATTAATCAATTTAAAATGTAGGCTGTAACACAACACAATTTTGAAAAAGTCAAGGGGTGTGAATACTTTCTGAAGGCACTTTAAGTATAATACAGGAATTGACAGTCCAATATTTACACGTTTTGGGGAAGGTCCTCTGTAGCTCAATTGGTTAGAGCATGGCGCTTGTAACGCCAGGGTAGTGGGTTCGATCCCCGGGACCACCCATACGTAAAAATGTATGCACACATGACTAAGTCGCTTTGGATAAAAGCGTCTGCTAAATGGCATATTATTATTATTAATAAGAGTCAGGTAGCAGCAGTTGTGATGTGTGTATATATATATATATATATTCACAGAACAGTGCAAAATGGCTCTAACCAGAATAGAAAGAGGAGAGGGAGGCCCCGGTGCACAACTGAGCAAGAGGACAAATACATTAGAGTGTCTAGTTTGAGAAACAGGCGCCTCACAGGTCCTCAACTGGCAGCTTCATTAAATAGTACCCGCAAAACACCAGTCTCAATGTCAACAGTGAAGAGGCGACTCCGGAATGCTGACCTTCTAGGCAGAGTTGCAAAGAAAATGCCATATCTCAGACTGGCCAATAAAAAGAAAAGATTAAGATGGGCAGTCTGAGATATGGCTTTTTATTTTCTAACCTCTTTCTATTCTGGTTAGAGCCAGTTTGCGCTGTTCTGTGAAGGGAGTAGTACACAGCGTTGTACGAGATCTTCAGTTTCTTTGCAATTTCTCGCACGGAATAGCCTTCATTTCTCAGAACAAGAATAGACTGACGAGTTTCAGAAGAAAGTTATTTGTTTCTGGCCATTTTGAGCCTTTAATCAAACCCACAATTGCTGATGCTCCAGATACTCAACTAGTCTCAAGAAGGCCAGTTTTACTGCTTCTTTAATCAGCACAACAGTTGTCAGCTGAGCTAACATAATTTCAAAATGGTTTTCTAATGATCAATTAGCCTTTTAAAATGATAAACTTGGATTAGCAAACACAACGTGCCATTGGAACACAGGACTGATGGTTGCTGATAATGGGCCTCTGTACGCCTTTGTAGATATTCCATTAAAGATCAGCCGTTTCCAGCTACAATAGCCATTTACAACATTAACAATGTCTACACTGTATTTCTGATCAATTTTATGTTATTTTTAATGGACAAAAAAATTGCTTTTCTTTCGAAAACATGGACATTTCTAAGTGACACCAATCTTTTGAACGGTAGTGTAGTTTTCACATACAAACCTTATATTTCCGAACTCAGAATCAAAAAGGTTTCGCAAAAATAACATGGTCACTTTTGTATAATGTTTATTTTCATTGGCGATTTTCTGCATTTATCAAAAGTCCCATCAGGTAGCCTGATTTTATTATATTAATTATATTAATCTGACTATCCACAATAATCGTATTATTATGTGCATGCTCATTGTTTCTTTGAAGAGTTCATGAGTCTCATGGAAATATTGCATGTACCTAGACAAGGAGTAAAATGACTACCAACTTTACCCATTTCATGTAAAAAACTTAAAACTGTTATTGGGTAAACTATAGCTACTTGAATATAACGTTGAATCTCCCCTTCTCCTAAAATAAATGTTTTAAGACGATTAGCCAGGTTTTTTTTGTTCACAGTTATTGTCCATAATTGTCGGTTACACTATAATACGATAATTGTGCCAGCCCTAGATCACACCCAGTCCCCAGTCAGTCCCCAGGATAACACATCCTGTCCAATATGGGTTCATTAGTTATTCATTAGGACCATGGAAAAACACTGTAGAAAATATTAGACTCTAGGGTCCCTTTGAGAGAATAGTGGAGTGAACTTGTAACAATAGGTCTTAAATGTTAACAATAATGCAATAACGTCAGACTTACATAGGACAAATCTTTTAACAATAACTTGTACAATGGAAACCCAAAATATATTATAAGCTACTACTGGTAAATATTATTCAACGGCATAAGCCTATTTGCTGACCTTAGAGCAGACTGTTAACCTTGTTCAACTTCAAACCACATAATATGATTGGTCTCCCCCCTTGACAGGATATTGACAAACTCAAAGGCGTTAGTATTAGGCTATACAGCAAATCTATGGTGTGAATTCTCTGCCTTGCATAAATAGGCACTCATACTGCTAACCAGTTAATCATATGGCCTGTGAACATTTACATTTACATTTTAGTCATTTAGCAGACGCTCTGAGCCATGGGGTGGAGAAGCAGAGGGGTAGGAAATGGGGGAATAGGTGATAGCATTATCCAAACTTGAGAAATCTCCATCACTTTTCATATTTCTATATTTCAACAAAACAATAAAGACTGTGTGGGCATAAAACTATTTGAGATATGTGGTGTGTGCCTAACTCAATATTCACACTCTTCAGTAGCAGTGCCAGCTAGTGCAGAAGGCTCAGGTTACATAGGCTATAGACAGGCGAAAGTAAAAATCTTTATTTATATCGCTTACTGGCAACAATGTGTAGGCTAATTTACAGTAAAACCCAAATGCAGTCACAGACAATGAGTATGTTTACATGCACACTAATAATTTGATATTAAACTAATTATGGCAGTAGGCAGAGTATGGCATTAGTTATGTAAACACTTTACTCTGCTTGCCTTAAATCGGCGGAAGATCATAATTGAAGTAAGCATAAGCCAATTAAAACACCTGGTTTTCTGAGCAATCTTTCGAATTATTATAACATGTAAACGCCTTAATCAGAGTTACAGTGTTGTATTTGATCTGCGCATGTGCTAGCCCAAGCAGCGTGAGCTTCCTTCTTTTGCGTGAGTGAAGTATTCATCTTAGAAATAGTTTTCACATACAAACTTTATATTCTGAAGTCAGAATAAAATAGGCTTCACAAAAATCACATGGTCGCTGTGGTAGAACGTTTATTTAAATTTTCTGCATTTATCAAAGTCCCATCAGGTAGCCTATTTCAGATGTGTCCATGTAAACAGGATTATTAGGGAAATTGTTGATCTTGCAATGCATGTACACATTTAAATCGAACTATCATATTAATCTGACTATTCACAATAATCGTATTATTGTGTGCATGTAACTGTACTCATTGTAACGAAATATGCGCTATGTAAACAACATGGACCTTTACAATCAATCATATAAGAATACAATAACAAAATGTGCCTTATGCCTAATTCACTGAGCAGTCCGTTGCATGGCGCCAGATGTCATTAATTTCAAGGGGGACCGTCCGCAATGGAATCGTATTGCAACCTTGCGGTTGAAGGCTCTGTTGAGAAACGGATGCTGCATACTTTGAATTTTTTCAAATTTGAGTCGTCTTTAGTGCAGCTAGAGACCATCAAAAGAACAGGAAGTTACCAAACCACAGAACAATATGAAAATGTGGTTTTCGGCGATGGCTTTATGGGATAAGTAGCAATGTGTAAACAATTACCCATTCCTGTAAGTGAGCACTGTTTTAATAGTAATGTCAAATAATACACATTGGCTGTTAAGCCAATTGCAGTGCATTCGGAAAGTATTCAGACCCCTTGACTATTCCCACATTTGTTATGTTACAGCCTTATTCTAAAATGGATAAATCTACACACGATACCCCATAATGACAAAGCAAAAACTGGTTTTTATAAATTTTTGCAAATTTATTACAAATAAAAACTGAAATATAACATTTACATGAGTATTCAGACACTCAGTACTTTGTTGAAGCACCTTTGGCAGCGATTACAGCCTCGAGTCTTCTTGGGTATGATGCTACAAGCTTGGTATACCTGTATTTGGGGAGTTTCTCCCATTCTTCTCTGCAGATCTTCTCAAGCTCTGTCAGGTTGAATGGGGAACGTCGCTGCACAGCTATTTTTAGGTCTCTCCAGAGATGGTCGATCGGGTTCAAGTCCGGGCTCTGGCTGGGCCACTCAAGGACATTCAGAGACTTGTCCCGAAGTCACTCCTGCGTTGTCAGGGCTGTGTGCTTAGGGTCGTTGTTCTGTTGGAAGGTGAAACTTCGCCCCAGTCTGAGGTCCTGAGCACTCTGGAGCAGGTTTTCATTAAGGATCTCTCTGTACTTTGCTCCGTTCATCTTTCCCTCGATCAAATCAAATCAAATGTTATTTGCCACATGTGCCGAATACAACAGGTGTAGACTTTACAGTGAAATGCTTACTTACATGCCCATAACCAACAATGCAGTTTATGAAAAAAATTTAAATAGCACATTTTCCCTGACTAGTCTCCCAGTCCCTGCCGCTCAAAAACATCCCCACAGCATGATGCTGCCACCACCATGCTTCACCGTAGGGATGGTGCCAGGTTTCCTCCAGACGTGACGCTTGGCATTCAGGCCAAAGAGTTCAATCTTGGTTTCATCAGACCAGAGCATCTTGTTTCTCATGGTCTGAGAGTCCTTTAGGTGCCTTTTGGCAAACTCCAAGCGGGCTGT
Organism: Coregonus clupeaformis; assembly: GCF_020615455.1. Lineage (NCBI taxonomy): Eukaryota > Metazoa > Chordata > Actinopteri > Salmoniformes > Salmonidae > Coregonus > Coregonus clupeaformis. The sequence continues at coordinate 53,537,087 of NC_059211.1, read as the reverse complement.
CATGTGCCTTTTACTGAGGAGTGGCTTCCGTCTGGCCACTCTACCATAAAGGCCTGATTGGTGGAGTGCTGCAGAGATGGTTGTCCATCTGGAAGGTTCTCCCATCTCCACAGAGGAACTCTGGAGCTCTCTCAGAGTGACCATATGGTTCTTGATCACCTCCCTGACCAAGGCTCTTCTCCCTCGATTGCTCACTTTGGCCAGGCGGCCAGCTCTAGGAAGAGTCTTGGTGGTTCCAAACGTCTTCCATTTAAGAATGATGGAGGCCACTGTGATCTTGGGGACGTTCAATGCTGCAGCATTTTTTTGGTACCATCCCCCAGATCTGTGCCTCGACACAATCCTGTCTCGGAGCTCTACGGACAATTCCTTTGACCTCATGGCTTGGTTTGTGCTCTGACATGCACTGTCAACTGTGGGGCCTTATATAGACAGGTGTGTGCCTTTCCAAATCATGTCCAATCAATTTAATTTACCACAGGTGGACTCCAATCAAGTTGTAGAATCATCTCAAGGATGACCAATGGAAACAGAATGCACCTTAGCTCAATTTCGAGTCTCATAGCAAAGGGTCTGAATACTTATGTAAATAAGGTATTTCTGGTTTAAATTTTTTATAAATTTGCAAATCTTTCTACAAACCTGTTTTCGCTTTGTCATTATGGGGTATTGTGTGTAGATTGTTTATTTAATCCATTTTAAAATAAGGCTGTAACATAACAAAATGTGGAAAAATTCTGGGTTCTGAACACTTTCCGAATGCACTGTATATTATATGACTGTTGCCTCCCGTTTTACTTTTTGGTAATGACGTTTGTTTTTGATGATAATTATTAGGTGGAGGTCGCTAGCTACAGTATCTTCAACATAGCCTATAGCTTTTAGCTAGCTAGCTTGCCGGTCTTTAGGCTAGCGTGACTTGGCAGAAAGTTAGAGAAAGAAGTTGAGGAAAAAGTAACTAAGTGAAACATGTTTTATTATCACCTGAAACAATAGGTTTCTCCTGTCTTAAATGAAAAGGTTATATTTTGCAATCTCCCAAAACGAATGTGATCTCTGATGAGAGATTCTCCTCCATCTTGTCCTGCATTGTGAGACTCAGTCCCGTGTGGCTCAGTTGGTAGAGCATGGCACTTGCAATGCCAGGGTTGTGGGTTCAAATATGAAAATGTGTGCACTCACTACTGTAAGTCGCTCTGGATAAGAGCGTCTGCTAAATCATTAAAATGTAAATGTAAACCCTATGCTCTCCGTAGCGGAATGAGATTGCGTGAAGATGACGTATGGTGTAATGAAATACATCACAATGTGTACGGGGCTTGTCCCTAGTGATGTCCGTCCGACAGCCTAGGTTCGTTAGTGGATGTCAATGTTGTTTTTTTAGGGCAGCAGTGTTCTTGTGGATCTGGGCTGCGTTTAGTACAAAAAAACAGTGTGCAACATTCAATTAAAACGGAAATAGTGCTGTTTTGAACGACCAGTTGAAAAATGGGGAGGGGTTGGGGAACGCTGTCAGAATGGCAATTGCCCTTTAAATACATCACTCATTGCTTCAAGCCACACCCCACCACACAAAAGGGAAAGGGGGTACCTAGTCAGTTGCACAAAAACATTCAATCGAAATGTGTCTTCCGCACTCAACCCAACACCTCTAAATCAGAGAGGTGCGGGGGGCTGCCTTAATCGACATCATCGGTGCCCAGGAGCAGTTGTTTTTGGGGGTTGACTGCCTTGCTCAAGGGCAGAATGGCAGACTTTTCCACCTTGAAGGCTCGGGATTCGAACCAGCGACCTTTCGGTTACTGGCCCAACAACCTAGGCCTACCAAAACTTGATTATGACAAAAACATTTTGGGGGTTCACGGTTATTGTCTATAATTGTCGTTACACTATTATATGATAGTCGATAATATAAGATAATCCGAATTTTTTTAAACATTCCCTCTAGACAGGATATTGACAAACTCAAGGCGTTAGTGTTAGGCTATACAGTATAAGGCTAATCTATGGTGTGAATTCTATGCCTTGCATCATAAATAGGCACATATGGTTAACCAGGTATTCATATGGCCTGTGAAGCCATTTCACAACTATTTTTCTCCTATTTTCTTTTTGAGAAGACGGGTAGGAGATGTGATAGGTTATATAATTATCCAAACTTGACAAATCCCCACCACTTTTTATATTTCTAGCCTTTAAACAAAAGAATAAAGCCTAGACAATGTGTGGGCATAAAACTAATTGAGATGTGTGGTGTGTGCCTAACTCAATATTAGCACTCTTCAGTAGTAGTGCCAGCTAGTGCAGGAGGCTCGGGTTTCATGGGCTATAGCCAGCTGAAAGTTAAAATGTTGATCTATATCGCTTACCGGCAACAATGTGTAGGCTAACTTACAGTAAAACCCAAATACAGTCACAGACAATGTGACAAAATATGCGCTATGTAAACAACATTGACCGTTACAATCAGCACAAGAACAAAATGTTCCTTACCCTTGATGTTCGTCCGCCTATAGGTTTTGCTTTTTTTAGCGTAGCGGTGGCGATCATGTCCTTGTGGATCTGTGCTGCGTTCAGTAGGCTGCGAAAAATCGGTGTGGAACGTCACTAATTGCTTCAAGCCACACCCCGCCACACCCATCAAACGGAGCAAATGTAGGCCTACCGAAAGGCTGTTCAATAACGTTGTGGGTAGATTGTTGTATTATCTGGAAGACCATCTCAGATTTGTTCCAGAAAAGTAAAGACTACCCTTGATTGGTTCCAGTTAGAACTGAGTTGACCAAAGCTTTGGCAATGAACGAAGTGATGTCAATAGTCAGGGCTGTGCACAGACCTTTTGGGGGTCTGTTCTCAAACTAAAAAAGGGCACTCTGAGCAATTATTACAAGAGGGGAAAGCAGCATGAGTAAAGTATTTTCCAAAAACTATTTTGAACTGGAATAAATGCTGCACTTATTGTTAACAATGACCAACACAATTCCAGTCAAAATAAAAGATTGTAAGAAATACTGTAGCCTACCATTATACACTGTAAAAATAGAAAGTCTCAAAACACCATGATTGTGTATTGAAACCATGAAAAGTAGGGTACCTAAACTGAGATCTTGTGTTTGGAGGGTGTTTGAATGTAAACCCAATGTAAGTGTTTCAATACACAGAATGTGTTTTAAAACAGAAAGGTAGTACTCTGAAACACCCAAAGTGGTTCTCCAATCTGAATATTGGTGTTTTTAAGAAAGCATTGTGAAAACACTTTTGGGGGGTTCAGTTCATGTAAAAGGCAGCATCAAAACACAAAACCTGTGTTTCTCATACAATCAAAGGTTTAGAAATACAAATGGTTTATAGCCTAAATGTTGATTTATGATAAGGGTCTATGGAGAATATTTTTTTGAGGAGGCTCTCTGGTGAAGTATTTTGATGTATTTAATTTAGACAGGAGTAATTATATAATTTTGGCAAAACATTAATTTACTTTAGGGGAAGCCAGCATCTGAACAGTGCACTCACTGTGCACACGTCAACTTCACTTTCCAATTCGCAAGGCGCTGAAACAAGAGATCTGTATATAATGACTAGATGCTCATGTCTCCACCCTAATAATGGGAGTCGTTGTCCCTAAGTCAGAAAGGCAGGCGACAAGCTTAGGTCTGCATGTTATGGCCATAGAAACGCATTGGGCTTATTCTGGGCAGATGTTGGCGAGAGTGAGCCCTCTGCTGATCTCAATGGAGAAAGTATCTGAGTGAGTGAAACAGTGCCCCTCTGTCTTACTACATGTAGCCCATGTATCTGATGCTATCTGGACAGAAATAGTATGACATGCCATATTATTTTTGTCCAGACAGCATCAGATACATGGTCTACAAATACTGAGACAGAGGGGTGCTGTTTTGCTTGCTCAGATGCTTTATCTGAGATTGATGTGTCTTTCTGTCGGCGCGTGTCTAGGTCAAATAAATGATCAATATTTCAATATTTTATTTGGATGGGCAAGGAGGTACGGTAGTGCGGGCCAGGCCCCCTAAGGCCCACCCATAAGGCCCACCCTGACACGATGGTGACAGGTGTGCTTAATGATGGGCAGCCTGGCGCCCTCGAGCGCTAGGGAGGGGGAATGGGAGCAGGCGTAACAGTACCCCCCTCTAGGAACGCCACCCAGCGTCCCACCTGGGCGAGCCTGACGGGCTGGCCGAGGCATGGGAGCCGGCCGAGCCGGCCGAGGCGCGGGAACCTGTCGAGCCTGACGGGCCGGCCGAGGCATGGGAGCCTCACGAGCCGGCCAAGGAACGGGAACCTGTCGAGCCTGACGAGCCGGCTAAGATATGGGAGACTGACGAGCCGGCTGAGACGTGGGAGCCTAACGAGCCGGCTGAGGCGTGGAAACCTGACAAGCCTGCTGAGGCGTGGAAGCCTGACGAGCCGGCTGAGGCGTGGGGTGAGAGCCTGCCGAGCCAACTGAGGCTTGTAAGCCTCTCGAGCCAGCTGAGGCATGGGAGCCTGACGAGCCAGCTGAGGCATCCCCGGTTGCTTCGGCAGCGGCACCGACGTCACCAACAAAAAAACTAAACACTCCCTGATGCATCCAATTGTGGTGTCTGCATTCTGTAACGTCAGATGCTGGGAGACGGGAAGCAAGTACAGGGTGAGGATTTAATAATAAATAGACATGAAACTACGCAAGAACAGCATCTGGACGAGAGAAACAAAACAACATCAATGCAGACACAAGGATCAAACTGAGGAACAGACAAATATAGGGGAGGTAATAAGCAGTGATGAAGTCCAGGTGAGTCCAATGAAGCGCTGATGCGTGTAACGATGGTGACAGGTGTGCATAATAATGGGCAGCCTGGCGCCCTCGAGGGCCAGGGAGAGGTAGCGGGAGCAGGCGTGACATACAGAGTTTAATGGCTGTGATAGAAAAAACTGAGGATGGATCAACAACATTGTAGTTACTCCACAATACTAACCTAAATGACCGAGTGAAAAGAAGGAAGCCTGTACAGAATAAAAATATTCCAAAACATGCATCCTGTTTGCAATAAAGCACTAAAGTAAAACTGCAAAACATGTGGCAAAGAAATTAACTTTATGTCCTGAATACAAAGCATTGTGTTTGGGGCAAATCCAACACAACACATCACTGAGGACTATTCTTTTTTCAAGAATGGTGGTGGCTGCATCATGTTATGGGTATGCTTATCATCAGCAAGGTCTAGGGAGTTTTTTAGGATGAAAAGAAAACAGAATAGAGCTAAGCACAGGCAAAATCCTAGAGGAAAACCTGGTTCAGTTTGCTTTCCAACAGACATTGGGAGACAAATTCACCTTTCAGCAGGACAATAACCTAAAACACAAGGCCAAATATACACTGGAGTTGCTTACCAAGATGACATTGAATGTTCCGGAGTGGCCTAGTTACAGTTTTGACTCGAATCAGCTTGAAAATGGCTGTCTAGCAATGATCAACAACTAACTTGACAGCTTGAAGAATTAAATTAAATGATAAAGTGCAAATATTGTACAATCCAGGTGTTCAATGCTTTTGAGACTTACCCAAAAAGACTCACAGCTGTAATCGCTGCCAAAGGTGATTCTAACATGTATTGACTCAGAGAGTTGAATACTTATGTAATCAAGATATTAATTTATTATTTAAAAAATATATATATGTTCGAATTTTTCTTCCACTTTGACATTCCACTATGAGTATTCTGTGTAGATCGTTGACAAGAAATTACAATTAAATCAATTTTAATCCCATCTTGTAACACAACAAAATGTGTAAAATGTCAAGGGGGTATGAATACAATTTGAAGGCACTGCGCTTCGATGAGAAAAAAAAAAGGTGCTTTGACGTGAATATGGCATGTTAACAATATCCTAAAACCAGGACAGGTAAAAGTCAAATGGACTATATATGGATTGGAAAATCAGGCTACTCACAACTGCTGTCCAGGAGTTTTACCATGTGGGCTAAATTGTCATGATAGTCAGTGGTTTCAAGTTGGTATCCGCCAATTTTGTGACGAGATGATCATAGCGAAAAAATAAAATACTTCTGCATTTCCCGCTGTGTAAACACATTGATTCTCATTGCAAATAGGCTCAGGATAACTCCTGATAAAGTTGGGTAGCTGATATTCAGAGTTTAAGTAGCCAAAATTATTAGTCACAGGAATCAGGACTAATAAAGCCAATATAAATGGTAGGCCGACCACATTGATGGGCATTCATAAAATTCCATTGCGGGCCACTGTAGGCTACACCCCAGTAAGCACGGACCAATATCAATGTCTTTTGGACGTCTTTTTTTGTGTACTTTTTTTGTGTGCTCCGGACCGACCTTGATTTCAACATCCACGGACCGGACCAAATCTGAACCAATCATAAACATATATGTTTGTTTCAGATTTGGTCCAGTCTGGACCGACCTTGATTTGTCCCAAATATTTGACCGGACCAAATCTGAACGAATTATAGACATCTATGTTTCACAAGTTTGGACAGCACAATACAGCACAGCAGAGTACATTACATTACAGTGCAGTAAAGAAAATTAGCATACAGTACAGTACAATACATTATAGTAGAGGACAGTACAGCACAGTAAAGTGAAGAAAAGTAAAGTATAGTTCAGTACAGTATAGTATAGTACAGTATAGTGTTCTGTATTGTACCCTACTTTACTTTAATGTAATCTACTCAAGACGTCTTTTCAACTTTAATTCAGAACTGAAAATTAACCTAACTTCAACGTCTGGAAAAGGATGCCTTTAAAGACGTCTTCAATGTAATTTTGCTTACTGGGACTATTCTAGTTTTGTGGGGTATAGGAGGAGGGCAGCAATTGCTTGGGTCTTGCTTAGGGCAGCAGAATGGCCAGGACCAGGCCTGCATGTGCCTGTCAATAGTATATTTTGATATCAAAAAAGCATATGACACTAAACTCAGCAAAAAAAGTTCCCGGACATTTCTGGGGGGAATGGCCCTAGCCCTCACCCTCTGATCCAACAGGTCCCAGACGTGCTCAATGGGATTGAGATCCGGGCTCTTCGCTGGCCATGGCAGAACACTGACATTCCTGTCTTGCAGGAAATCACGCACAGAACGAGCAGTATGGCTTGTGGCATTGTCATGCACAGCGTTGAGATTGCTTGAAATGACAACAACCTCAGTCCGATGATGCTGTGACACACCTCCCAGACCATGACGGACCCTCCACCTCCAAATTAATCCTGCTCCAGAATACAGGCCTCGGTGTAACGCTCATTCCATCTACGATAAACGCGAATATGACCATCACCCCTGGTGAGACAAAACCGCGACTCGTCAGTGAAGAGCACTTTTTGCCAGTCCTGTCTGGTCCAGCGACGGTGGGTTTGTGCCCATAGGCGACGTTGTTGCGGTGATGTCTGGTGAGGACCTGCCTTACAACAGGCCTACAAGCCCTCAGTCCAGCCTCTCTCAGCCTATTACGAACAGTCTGAGCACTGATGGAGTAATTGTGCGTTCCTGGTGTAACTCGGGCAGTTGTTGTTGCAATCCTGTACCTGTCCCGCAGGTGTGATGTTCGGATGTACCGATCCTGTGCAGGTGTTGTTACACGTGGTCTGCCACAGCGAGGACGATCAGCTGTCCGTCCTGTCTCCCTGTAGCGCTGTCTTAGACGTCTCACAGTACGGACATTGCAATTTATTGCCCTGGTCACATCTGCAGTCCTCATGCCTCCTTGCAGCATGCCTAAGGCACATTCACGCAGATGAGCATGGACCCTTGGCATTTTTTTATTTAATTTTTTAGAGTCAGTAGAAAGGCCTCTTTAGTGTCCTAAGTTTTCATAACTGTGACCTTAATTGCCTACCGTCTGTAAGCTGTTAGTTTCATAACAACCGTTCCACAGGTGCATGTTCATTAATTGTTTATGGTTCATTGAACAAGCATGGGAAACAGTGTTTAAATCCTTTACAATGAAGATCTGTGAAGTTATTTTGATTTTTACTAATTATCTTTGAAAGACAGGGTCCTGAAAAAGGGACGTTTCTTTTTTTGCTGAGTTTATGTGGCGGGAATGTCTATTGATCCCATTCCTGCAGTCAAATGACCAAATCACCCCTAGTGACTTCATGGGTGGAATGTTAAAAATATGTTTCATAATTTCATAATTCATAAACATTATTTTTTTTTACATGCTGAAACTCCGGTGTTTCTATGTCAAACGGTTTTGTTATATTTCAGTCTTCTGTGATGTATATAAAGTGTAATATTGGGATGCAAACTCAAAATGTTATACATTTAAATTATATCTATATCTGACATGGTACAGGTGTCTTCTTTTTTTAAGACCATAACCATGTATGTGAGGTGTATACTTTTGTTTCAAAGTAGATTTGTTTAGGACTACTGTCACGACTTCCTCCGAAGCTGCCTCCCCTCCTTGTTTGGGCAGGCTTCGGCGTTCGTCGTCACCGGCCTTATAGCCACTGCCGCTCCATATCTCATCATTCCATTTGTCTTGTCTTGTCAATTACACACACCTGGTTCAATTTCCCCTCATTAGTACGTGTTTAAGTGTTCCCTCTGCCCCCGTGTCCTTGTGGGTGATTGTTCATTGTGAGGATTAGTAGCTCGGTTGAGCTCAGTATTTTGTATTGCCGGGGTATTTTCCCGGTGTGCATGTTTGTTCCAGTGCGCCTGTGGAATCGGAGCTATCAAGAGAATATGAGATGGAAAATGGAACTCCACAGGGTAGTGCAATTAGTCCTATTTTATTTACATTGATGATATCTTTGGAAATGTCGGACAGGATATAGGGGCGGCCTTATATTCAGATGATTGTGCCATTTGGAAAAGGGGTAGGAATGTTTCTTATGCAATGAATAAAATTCAATGGTCATTATCATGGGTTTTTAAGCTACACTACATGACCAAAAGTATGTGGACACCTGCTCTTCGAACATCTCATTCCAAAATCATGGGCATTAATATGGAGTTGGTCCCCCCTTTGCCGCTATAACAGCCTCCACTCTTCTGGGAAGGCTTTCCACTAGATGTTGGAACATAACTGCGGGGACTTGCTTCCATTGAGCCACAAGAGCATTAGTGAGGTCGGGCACTGATGTTGGGCAATTAGGCCTGGCTCACAGTCGGCGTTCCAATTCATCCAAAAGGTGTTCAATGGAGTTGAGGTCAGGGCTCAGTGCAGGCAGGTCAAGTTCTTCCACACCGATCTCGACAAACCATTTCTGTGTGGACCTCGCTTTGTGCACGGTGGCATTGTCATGCTGAAAAAGGAATGGGCCTTCCCCAAACTGTCGCCACAAAGTTGGAAGCACATAATCGTCTAGAATGTCATTGTATGCTGTAGCGTTAAGATTTTCCTTCACTGGAACTAAGGGGCCTAGCCCGAACCATGATAAACAGCCCCAGATCATTATTCCTCCTCCACCAAACTTTACAGTTGGCACTATGCATTCGGGCAGGTAGCGGTCTCCTGGCATCCGCCAATCCCAGATTAGTCCATCGGACTGCCAGATGGTGAAGCGTGATTCATCACTCCAGAGAACGTGTTTCCACTGCTCCAAAGTCCAATGGCGGTGAGCTTTACACCACTCCATCCGATGCTTCTCATTGCGCATGGTGATCTTAGACTTGTGTCCGGCTGCTCGGCCATGGAAACCCATTTCATGAAGCTCCCGACGAACAGTTATTGTGCTGACGTTGCTTCCAGAGGCAGTTTGGAACTCGGTAGTGAGTGTTGCAACCGAGGACAGACGATTTTTACGCGCTATGCGCTTCAGCACTCGGCGCTCCCTTTCTGTGAGCTTGTGTGGCCTACCACTTTGCAGCTGAGCCGTTGTTGCTCCTAGACGTTTCCACTTGTCAATAACAGCACTTACAGTTGACTGGGGCAGCTCTAGCAGGGCAGAAATTTGACTAACTGACACTGTTGGAAAGGTGGCATCCTATGACGGTGCCAAGTTGAAAGTCACTGAGCTCTTCTGTACGGGCCATTCTACTGCCAATGTTTGTCTATGGAGATCGCATTGCTGTGTGCTCTATTTTATACACCTGTCAGCAACAGGTGTGGCTGAAATAGCCGAATCCACTAATTTGAAGGGGTGTCCACATACTTTTGTATATAAAGTGTATCTCTAGGTGCTGATCCGTCATCAGTATAGTGGAATAATTCTAATGCTAAGGTAAGATTTGAATGGAGAAAGCTGATCCGAGAGCAGCGCTGCCTTTCTTTCGATCCTATCAGTATCAACCAGTGTTGCGGAGTAATTGATCACATGTAATCAGTTACATGTAATCTGATTACAAAAAAAAGTACTTTAAAGGGGAATGGAAACACTTTAGGAAGTAAATCTAAGCAAAGAGATATATTTAATCCACTAATACTAAACATGTGCATTTAACATAAAAACATCTCTATATTTAGTATTTTGATCGTCGACAAGGTTTATTTGAGCTATGGTCAGCGCCATTTTAAATTGCCATAGTAACGACTGACGCCAGTGCGTCACTGGCAGGAATCAGCTAAGTGTCTGTGGTATTGAGTTTTCGCGCGGAGAGTGAATCAAAGAGAGTGATGTTAGGTGCGGACAACAAAGATGGCAACAACAAGTAGTAATTAAAACATGAACTGAATAGCGCCAGGCTGTAGTAATTGGCAAAATAAAAAATCCCTCGGTAAGCTACCATCGGCTGCCCAAAGACCCACAACTTTTGAAGAAGTGGCTCCATGTCCTGAAGAGGAAGGACATGCCAGCTCGAGCTAGCAGGATCTGCAGCCAGAACTTCGCGGAGGAAGTCTTTGCGATGAAGGGCACATTCGATGCGGCAACAGGGAGTTTCCGAATGGAAAAGAGTCATAGGACTACATTGAAGCGCTCTGCTTGCCCCTCCATTTTCAAGGGTTATGGTGTAGGGGTTACCGACCGACCATCATCAACATCGTTACCAGCAAAAATATTGTGATCAGATAACAGATACTTTTGAAAAACTAGATGATTACTTCTCGGATTGCGAAAAAATACATTGACACCCCACTGGGCACACACTGTTTGAATCAACGTTGTTTCCACATCATTTCAATGAAATTACGTTGAACCAATGTGGAATAGACGTTGAATTGACGTCTGTGCCCAGTGGGACCTTTCTGTTTTCTCAATGAAATTCAATTCAGCATTGAAAAAAGGCGCAAGTTTAAGGTTGTTCCACCTGAGCGAGTCTGACCACAAGTCAGAGACCACTATGATGACACACCAAATGCATTTGATGGATCCTTTTTGACCTCTTATAATGCCTCTTAAGGGGAAAGTACATTACTCAGTTTGGGAAATCCGAAAGTTACATTACTGATTTACAATTTGGGACAGGTAACTAGTAACTGTAACGGATTACATTTAGAAAATAACCTACCCAAAACTGGTTTTGGGTTAAAAAACACTCCAGGCCACTCTTGAAAGTCTAACACTAGATAGAAAGTATGTAGAAATGATCATGGAACGTTACGTTTTCAAATAACTGCAATTTTTCTGGCTGGCAAATTGCTTTTGGCGAACAAATCGGTCCAAAATAAAATCTGTTCTGCCCTCCACTTAATTATTTTTATCCCAATGTGGCCCTCATACCAAAATTATTGCCCACCCCTGCGCTAGCCCAAACGGCCACCAGATTCTTTATACTTTGTTTGTCATCTGCGTGCTGTCATCTGTGTGCGTCTGACTTTAATGTGCCCAGCCGGCTATACACGTGTCCCCCGGTGACCAGCTTGTACATAAAACATCCTTCATTTAGGCTGCAAAGGCATCGGTTTCCTCCTTAACTCGATTTAATGGCCCACTGGACTAAAGAAACTGGTAAAATATGCGTACTGTCTTAATAAAACAACATTTAACGCCACCATTTTCGGATTTTCAGATAACTTCTGGATGTTGCACACCATGTTCAGCCAATCAGGTTGCAGCAGTATGTTGTTTACCGCTGGCTGAATGCGGTGCGCATTAAAATGAACTAAGGGAGGAATCTGATGCCTTTGAAACCTAAATGAAGGATGTTTTATGTATGAGCTGGGCACATTAAAGTCGGAAGCAGATGACAAACAATGTAAAAGGAATAATACTGCCATCTGGTGGCCAGTTGGGCTAGGGGGAAGTCACTCTCAATTTTAAAATAGCCTTCCTTACTGCATTCCATTATGGACGTGCTCAGGTGAGCAAGACTGTGAAGATTTGAGCACCTGCTAGACAAGTAGATCTACATAACATGTGCACGACATAGTCACCCCACTACAAATAATGGCAGAGAGGAAGAGGCAAAGCATAATAGTATGTAACTAGTCAGTATATAGCATAGAGAATAATAGGGACTGTTCATTGCACGTGGCATTTCGACAAAAAAAATATAAAAATATAAACATAGGCCTACTCCTCGCATCCTCAGTCTCCTCTTTCCTCGCCTCTTCTCAAAATCCTTCCGGCATTCTCATCTAATGGGTTTTGAGGAGGCGAGGCAGTAATTCATTTGTAAATCGGGAGGTGCTGGAACAAAAAGTGAGCGCAAGAGGGGGGTGACCTCGGGAGGATAAAGGATTGCATGCTTATTTGGCAGAATATTATTTAATACAGCACAAATGATCGAAATGACAGGCTCCTTTGACACTGACAAACTGAGAATCTGAGCTAAGTAAAAACGACCTTGTCTTGAATCAATCAATAGCCTATAGGCCTAGGTGTGTCGAGACACATATTGTAGGCTACAATATGAGGAGGAAGTTATAGTCCTAAAAATGCTTTCCAGTTTCAATGACTCACCCAGTTATGCGCTGTGACAAATGCCTATCTCTCTCTTGTTTTACTTTGTAGTTGATCAAATATTTTGGTAGCCTACAGCAGACAGATTAGAGTATTCTCTTTTCAGCAGGAGCCATTTGCTTTCCAACCTGTGTTTTCCCAGGATTGTATTTAAAATATTGCGAAAGGCCTGTTTTGTATGCATGTAGACTGTAGGCTATGCCTTGTTGTTGGGCTACATCCACAGCTAGGTTATTTTTTTAAAGAAGCTATTGATCCTCTGTGGCTAAATTATATGCCTTCCCATGGTGTATTGGGCTATTCTGAATAATTTCATTTCTTTCTGAACAGACAGCAGTAATTCTATAACTTTGGCAAATGTATTTACATTTATCAGGGGTGCTGTAGCTCCTCCAGACCGCAGCTATGATTCTGTAAGGAAATAAATGATGAAGTGCAAGCTGGAGAAATGAGAGTTGCAGGCTCATGTCTATCAGAGCAGAGAGAGGGAGAAAGATCATTTAAAAAATAATATCTAGTTCTGTGAGAGATACAGGTGCGCTTCTCACACAGCCACGGCCATGCGTTGGTCTCAAACATAGGTTACAATGTTGCGCAAACCATAAACGCGGGCCCAACCCAAATCAACACCTTAGAATATCAAGCCTGGGCTGAAAATCTTTTTTTTCACATTTCGCTTTTCCCGCATGCTTACATGAGAGAGGGAACAGCTCTACTTATTGGCCGTGTTCGAGAGCATCAAAACTGTGATGTATCATGGGGAAATTGTGACTGACTGACTGACTGATCTACAAATAATAATGAGTCGTTATTTATGATGCAAGGTGATTTGTAGATCAGTCAGTCAGAAGTCGCCTGTACTGTCGGCTGCAATGTCGAACAAGCCCATTGTCCCCTCCTGCTCGCCCCACCCGGACCCAAAAAAATTGGCCAGTGAGATGTCTCGCCCTGGGGCACCCACTCCGCGGGCAATAAGTAGACCAGAGTGGCCTCCGCCCTGATCAGAAAAAATGGTGGAGTGGGGTGTCTTGCTTTTCACTTTCTACCGTCTCTGACCCAATATGGTGTGATTGCGAAAACCCAACCACAGACAGAAGGGGTAACCCAGACACGTCACAGGGGATATAAAGCTGAAGCATCTGTTTAGAACATTTTCTCCATTGGGGTACGTCTGTATAACTGGATCATGGACTTCCTGTTCGATCGAGTCATACGGGTGAGGGTTGGGTCAGAATTGTCAATGTGGTTTGAAGTGGACAATGATACTCCTCAAGGAAGTGTGGTTAGTCTGGTGTTGTTCACCCTGATGATAGATTACATATTTAAGGAAGTGGGACAAGGAGTGTGTGTGGCCTTGTATGCTGATGATGGGGCTGTATGGAAGAGAGGTGGGAATGTGAAATATGTGATGAGGAAGATGAGTGAGTGGGGCACTGCCACTGAGGATAAGGTGGGACAAACTTTCATTAGCATACTGGGCGAGGTTGAAAGGGAGTTCAGAAGGATATCCTGGGGTCACGGCAACTGGGGAATGCTGGGAGCAAGGAGTGGGTAAGCAGAGGGCATACGGGTGGACAATTGGGCAGAAAGGGGTAGAATATGGACCAGGGGAGAGAGAGATGTGGCCGGCAATTACATTGGGGAACGTTTCTCCGTGGTTGTTTCCAAAACCAAGTGTAGATGTGGATATGACTGAGGGCAGGAGAGAATGGGATGAGGACATGAGACAGTATGTGCAGAGATATATAGATAATCGTTTTTATTTGTTTTGAAGGATATACAGTGCATTCTGAAAGTATTCAGACCCCTTGACTTTTTCGAAATGTTGTTATGTTACAGCCTTATTCTAAAATCTATACAAAATACCCCATAATGTCAAAGCAAAAACATGTTTTTATATACATTTTTGCAAATTTATAAAAAAGTAAAAACTGAAATATTACATTTACATAAGTATTCAGTATTCAGACCCTTTACTCAGTACTTTGTTGAAGCACCTTTGGCAGCGATTACAGCCGTGAGTCTTCTTGGATATGAGGCTACAAGCTTGGCACACCTGTATTTGGGGAGTTTCTCCCATTAATCTATGCAGATCCTCTCAACCTCTGTCAGGTTGGATGGGGAGCGTCGCTGCACAGCTATTTTCAGGTATCTCCAGAGATGTTAGATCGGGTTCAAGTCCGGGCTCTGGCTGGGCCACTCAAGGACATTCAGAAACTTGTCCCGAAGCCATTCCTGCTTTGTCTGGGCTGTGTGCTTAGGGTCGTTGTCCTGTTGGATGATGAAACTTTGCCCCAGTCTGAGGTCCTGAGCGCTCTGAGCACGTTTTCATCAAGGATCTCTCTGTATTTTGCTCCGTTCATCTTTCCCTCGATCCTGACTAGTCTCCCAGTCCCTGCTGACGAAGAACATCCCCACAGCATGATGCTGCCACCACCATGGTTCACTGTAGAGATGGTGCCAGGTTTCCTCCAGACGTGACGCTTGACATTCATGCCAAAGAGTTCAATCTTGGTTTCATCAGACCAGAGAATCTTGTTTCTCATGGTCTGAGAGTCCTTTAGGTGCCTTTTGGCAAACACCAAGCGGGCTGTCATGTGCCTTTTACTGAGGAGTGGCCTCCATCTGGCCACTCTACTATAAAGGCCTGATTGGTGGAGTGCTGCAGAGATGGTTGTCCTTCTGGAAGGTTCTACCATCTCCACAGAGGAACTCTGTAACCTCCCTGACCAAGACCCTTCTCCCCCGATTGCTCAGTTTGGCCGGGCGGCCAGCTCTAGGAAGAGTCTTGGTGGTTCCAAACTTTTTCCATTTAAGAATGATGGAGGCCACTGTGTTTTGGTACCCTTCCCCAGATCTGTGCCTCGACACAATCCTGTCTCTGAGCTCTATGGACAATTCCTTTGACCTCATGGCTTGGTTTTTGCTCTGACATGCACTGTCAACTGTGGGACCTTATATAGACAGGTGTGTACCTTTCCAAATCATGTCCAATCAATTGAATTTACCACAGGTAAGTTGTAGAAACATCTCAAGGATGATCAATGGAAACAGGATACACCTGAGCTCAATTTCGAGTCTCATAGCATAGGGTCTGAATACTTATGTAAATCAGGTATTTCTGTTTTTTATTTCGTCTAAATTTGCAAAAAAAATTAAAACCAGTTTTTGCTTTGTGTTTATGGGGTATTGTGTGTAGACTGATGAGGGGAAAAAAATATCTAATACATTTTTTAATATGGCTGTAACGTAACGAAATGTGGAAAAACTGAAGTGTTCTGAATACTTTCCGAATGCACTGTATACAGATGGTTGAAAGGATCCAGTCAGTGGTAGGCTGGGGGCAGGGGTGTATATGTCAGATTTCAATGTTAGAGTATCTAAGCGGTTAACTGATGATTATTTGTCAGTGTATGTGGCCGAGTTGATGGCCATGATTATAGGTTTTAGATGGGTGGAGGAGGTGAAACCACTCAGAGTGGTGATCTGCTCTGATTCGGCTGCAGTGTTGAGTAGTGTGAAGTCTGACAGGTCGAATAGGGGAGACTTGTTTGTGGAGATGCTGTTAATGGGATTGGAGAGGATGGGAGGGGTGGTAAGCTTTTGCTGGGTTCCCGCCCATGTGGGTGTGGAGGGTAATGAGAAGGCTGATGTGGTGGCTAAAAGTGCGGTAAGGAGAGAGGGGGTAGATATTCAGGTCCTGTTGGGCCGCAGGTCCTTGATCCGGGCAAAAGTTAAGGAAGAGGCAGGGAGTATGGGATGTAGTAGAGAGGAAGTTGTGTGGAGTAGCTTCGGTTGTGCGGAGTAGACTTCGGTTGTGTGGAGTAGACTTCGGTTGTGTGGAGTAGACTTCGTTTGTGTGGAGTAGACTTCGGTTTGGGCACACAGGTTTAAATGCCATGTTGTGGATGAAAGGGAGACATGAAAGAGGTCTGTGTGATGAGTGTTGAGTGGAGGAAACAGTGGAGCATGTGTTGATATTTTTTTAACTGTATGACATAGATAGGGAGAGATTGTGTGAAAGGGTTTAGAGAGGCTGGTTGGGGTTTGGGTAGTGTAGTGTAGTGGGGGGAGGAAAGGGGAGGGAAGTGATGTTTAGGGCTCTGTTTTACTTAGAGGAACAGGACTCATGAAGATAATTACATTTAGGTAGGCCGTGACTGGCCTCACACTTCCTCACTACCATATTTGGTGGGAGAAAATCTTCTTCTTCTTCTTCTTCGAGATTGGGTTGGCAGGTAGCAGCCAACTTTTAAGGTGCATACACTGCCACAGTGTATGCACCTTAAAAGTTGGCTGCTACCTGCCAACCCAATCTCGAAGAAGAAGAAGAAGAAGATTTTCTCCCACCAAATATGGTAGTGAGGAAGTCCAGTCGCGGGTAGTGGGAGAGGATGGAACTATGTGAAACTGGGCCGACATTCTGCTAATTTTGTCATCGATGAAACATCTGATCTCAATACATTTTTCAGTTCCCAAAACTAAAATATGTTACGAACACAGTGCACTACGTTTTATAGACTTGACGGTTTGTCAAAGTTTTTATTTATTTAAATTGCGTTCTTTAGAAGTAGTGCAAAGCGGAATGGAGTTTGTGCACACGCGCACTTCATTGAGGATGCATTCCGTAACGGAAATATACAAATACATGCTACAACACGCCAATAGGATCTCGATAGTTCGTGCTTTGCCTACCTCCTTGCGTGTTCTGCCCACTACGCTTCATTTGCTCCCACTGTAAACGACACAGATGAACTATCTTGGGTTAGTTATAAATGTCTTTGACACACCCCTCTTGCATAATAATGTACTTCCTGTAGTCAAGGTAAGCATGTGCGGCCAATTGTAAATCGTAAACAGAGAAAGCAGAGGTAGTGGTCACCCAGAAACGCTAATGTTTTACTACACTACTGAGTGTATATTAACCGCATGTTCCACCACGGCCAACAGCTTGATTATATGTTATTTGTTTTCTCTTTGCTAATGATGTTAGCGCGAGGAGGATTCCTGTCCAGATTCGCATGGAACGGTTGCCGAAGGTCACTTTCCCTGCTAGCTAACATTAAAATGTCAATATTTGTATAATGTCTGTAGGCAGCCATGTGTTATTCATTGTAAACTATCGTAATGTATTTGGACGGCGAAACTGGAAAGCTAGCGAATAAATAAATGTGACCAGCATTCTAATGTTTACGAATCTCGTGAAGATCGGTAGCCAATTGATGGTTGCAGTAATCCTTTTCCCACCGCAAACTAATCCTTCAGATTAGTACCCAGCCAGTGCCTTGCTGTGAATTTTCGACAGTTTGCTAGCTAACACTACAGATGAAGATAGCTAGCTGGCATCAGAATGGACACAAAATACAAACTGAGTCTCACCTGTTTAATTGTTCTATTATCACTGATAATAGGGATAATCTCTTCTGCACACGCTTTGACATGTTTAAGGTTATTGCTACAATATTTTCATTGATGGGATGGTGCATGTCTGTATCAATGCTTTAGCTAGCTAGTTAGCTAACTATTTACATTACTGACATAACGTTAGCTAGTTAACAACCTGTGTGTGTCCTTCTTTCAGGATGGGGAACTTCACATCCTTTGGCTCAAGTGGTCCGTCAAGCACAGCAGCGTGTGGCCAGTTTCTACAGGTAAGAATTCACATTTTCATCTCATATGATTCTGTGTGTATGTTAGTGACTTGGTCTCACATTGATTTTATTTTTCTCTTCAGGAGGTGGTGTCTCATAACTGCATTGTCATATTCTCCAAGACCACTTGTCCATATTGCAAAATGGCCAAGAATGTATTCAATGAAATTGGTGCTACATACAAGGTGATCGAGCTGGATGAACACAATGATGGAAGAAGACTACAAGAGGCCTTGGCTCAGATGACCGGTGCCAGAACGGTATGAAACAACCTCATGTTTATGTCATGACCAATTTGCATTCTGCAATCTATTTTGCCATGGTGTTTTACATTGCTATGTGCTAAATTACATATCACATTACATCTCGCATATGTCACCTTAGCTTTAGTATAACAGAGAATTCTCTGTAACCCTCAAAGTGAAAAGTAGGTTGTTGATTGAATACTGTTCATGTTTTACCCTAAATGTAATATGTATGCTACATACAGTGGGGGAAAAAAGTATTTAGTCAGCCACCAATTGTGCAAGTTCTCCCACTTAAAAAGATGAGAGAGGCCTGTAATTTTCATCATAGGTACACGTCAACTATGACAGACAAAATTAGAAAAAAAATTCCAGAAAATCACATTGTAGGATTTTTAATGAATTTATTGGCATATGATGGTGGAAAATAAGTATTTGGTCAATAACAAAAGTTTCTCAATACTTTGTTATATACCCTTTGTTGGCAATGACACAGGTCAAACGTTTTCTGTAAGTCTTCACAAGGTTTTCACACACTGTTGCTGGTATTTTGGCCCATTCCTCCATGCAGATCTCCTCTAGAGCAGTGATGTTTTGGGGCTGTCGCTGGGCAACACAGACTTTCAACTCCCTCCAAAGATTTTCTATGGGGTTGAGATCTGGAGACTGGCTAAGCCACTCCAGGACCTTGAAATGCTTCTTACGAAGCCACTCCTTCGTTGCCCGGGCGGTGTGTTTGGGATCATTGTCATGCTGAAAGACCCAGCCACGTTTCATCTTCAATGCCCTTGCTGATGGAAGGAGGGTTTCACTCAAAATCTCACGATACATGGCCCCATTCATTCTTTCCTTTACACGGATCAGTCGTCCTGGTCCCTTTGCAGAAAAACAGCCCCAAAGCATGATGTTTCCAACCCCATGCTTCACAGTAGGTATGGTGTTCTTTGGATGCAACTCAGCATTCTTTGTCCTCCAAACATGACGAGTTGAGTTTTTACCAAAAAGTTATATTTTGGTTTCATCTGACCATATGACATTCTCCCAATCCTCTTCTGGATCATCCAAATGCACTTCAGACGGGCCTGGACATGTACTGGCTTAAGCAGGGGGACACGTCTCGCACTGCAGGATTTGAGTCCCTGGCGGCGTAGTGTGTTACTGATGGTTGGCTTTGTTACTTTGGTCCCAGCTCTCAGCAGGTCATTCACTAGGTCCCCCCGTGTGGTTCTGGGATTTTTGCTCACCGTTCTTGTGATCATTTTGACCCCACGGGGTGAGATCTGCATGGAGCCCCAGATCGAGGGAGATTATCAGTGGTCTTGTATGTCTTCCATTTCCTAATAATTGCTCCCACAGTTGATTTCTTCAAACCAAGCTGCTTACCTGTTGCAGATTCAGTCTTCCCAGCCTGGTGCAGGTCTACAATTTTGTTTTTGGTGTCCTTTGACAGCTCTTTGGTCTTGGCCATTGTGAAGTTTGGAGTGTGACTGTTTGAGGTTGTGGACAGGTGTCTTTTATACTGATAACAAGTTCAAACAGGTGCCATTAATACAGGTAACAGTGGAGGACAGAGGAGCCTCTTAAAGAAGAAGTTACAGGTCTGTGAGAGCCAGAAATCTTGCTTGTTTGTAGGTGACCAAATACTTATTTTCCACCATAATTTGCAAATAAATTCATTAAAAATCCTACAATGGGATTTTCTGGATTTTTTTTTCTCAATTTGTCTGTCATAGTTGACGTGTACCTATGATGAAAATTACAGGCCTCTCTCATCTTTTTAAGTGGGAGAACTTGCACAATTGGTGGCTGACTAAATACTTTTTTGCCCCACTGTAGATGTACAGTATGTATCTGCTGATTCTACTGCTCCTTCTGACGTTTGACCTGACTGTATGTTGCTATCTCGTTGATGTTGATAGCAATAGTTTGTTCTTGTTACTGACTGATTGCGTTAACACAACTGGTACCAGACCAGTAGGGACATCGTTCTGATTATTATGAACACACACACAAACAGAATAGCTGAACTGAACTAGTTTACTGAGCACAATTTAGTGTAAGTTATTTTAATGGCATTACTTCGTTATTACCTGTGGTTTCAGGTGCCGAGGGTCTTCATCAATGGAAACTGCATTGGAGGAGGCTCTGACACAAAGGAGCTACACCAGAAGGGAAAGCTGCTGCCTCTGATAGAACAATGTGCCCCGTGCTGCATGAAAACTAACTCTGAAGGCTCGGGCAGTGGACAGTTTGAGTCCACCAAATGACTAACCGTTCTAATTCTCACTGTAATTCATCCTGTATTTATCTCATGTTTGCTCGACTTTGTGTGATACATTATGTTGTCTATTTACCAAGATGCACACATCGCCCTTCCTCTACATTCAGGGAATGTACAGTATTTTAAAGAATTAAACTCCAATCTTTTCAACAAGGGAGGACTGCACCTAATTATTTGCATGCCTGTGAAGTAAGAGGTACATTAACTGGTTTAACATGATACACTGGTTAAAATTAAGGTAGTGCTTTGTAATAAAAGCAGGAATGTGTTAGTTGTTACAATGTGTTATTTATTATTTTTTGCGAAGTAACACCGTTATATGGCAACATTTGAATTGCCCAATAGAATGACAATTATAGATAATATATACTAATACATGTGTAGGAAATAACTGTAGGCCTATGATGACAAATATCATGGGCCTCCTGTAGCTCAGTTGGTAGAGCATGGCGCTTGCAACGCCAGGGTGGTGGGTTCGATTCCCACGGGGGACCAGTATGAAAAATGTATGCACTCAATAACTGTAAGTCGCTCTGGATAAGAGCGTCTGCTAAATTACTAAAATGTTTTTAAAAAATATCCCTTGCAGACAGCCCCCCTTCTTCTACCCCATAGGCGATTTGCACATGATTTCTGTTGAAAGACCTGCCGGGAGATATTGCTTGTACGCAGCGGGTTGATTCATTTTACTAGCTAAGTAGCTAAGCTAGCCACTACAGATATAAGCTAGTCTGCTGCAAAAATACTGCAATAAAATTACTTGCCCTACAGTCGTTCTTGAATTAAAAAAAAAAAATCATAATGGCTGGAAGCGCAGGAGAATGGTGTCTTATGGAAAGTGATCCTGGGGTTTTCACAGAATTGATCAAAGGCTTTGGTGAGTGTGCTATACGATAGGTAGCTAGCATGCTACCAATACCTGCTAGCTAGATTGCCAACAAGCCCTAGCAGCAAAGTCTATGCGCTAACTAAGTAGCCTTGGCTACGCACATCCTTTGTGGCCATAGTGTTAGATTGCAGTGCAGCAAATTTCATAAACATAGCTAGCTAGCTATTTGTGAATCAGATTGAACACCATCTAGCTATCTGCTATAGCTAACGTGCTAGTTAGCTAGGGGCGTCATTTATTCCAGCGTGGTAGCTAACTAAGCATGATGAGATAGCATGTTAACATGACACTCGCTGGTTCCGTATCTGGGTTAACTAGCTGAGTACTGAAATTCCTTTAGAAGCTGACGAATCAATTTGACTGCATGCCTTTCCAATTGAATATTGTACACATTATGAAGGCCTAGCTAGTTAGATAAACTGGTCATAGTTGGTGCAATCCTCTGCGAATTCAAATGGCTAGAGTCTTGTCAACTGCATAGCTAACGGTAACTAGTTAAATTGCATAGGTAGTGTCCTGTCCACTATCCATCATAGTAACTAACCCAGATTTCTCATTTCTACTAACTCAGGTTGTAAAGGAGCTCAGGTGGAAGAAATATGGAGTATGGAACCAGAGAACTTTGAAAACCTGAAGTAAGCCATGCCCTAATCTCTTTGCTTCGAAACAGTTCACTTCACAAGTTCATAATACTAGGTTTCTCTTCCTTACTTCCAGACCAGTTCATGGGTTGATCTTCCTGTTCAAGTGGCAGCCAGGTGAGGCGCCAGCAGGATCTATCGTTCAGGATTCAAGGCTTGACAACATCTTCTTTGCCAAGCAGGTACATGGTTTGGTTAGACATCTTGGTCCTCTGTAGCTCAGCTGGTAGAGCACGGCGCTTGTAACGCCAAGGTAGTGGGTTCGATCCCCGGGACCACCCATACACAAAAATGTATGCACGAGTGACTGTAAGTCGCTTTGGATAAAAGCGTCTGCTAAATGGCTTATTATTATTATGATTATTATCTTTGACAGGAGAAAACTATGTATTCATTGTATGTATTGCAGAGCGTTTGCACATATTCAAAGTGTTTTCAGAAGTTGTTTTTCTTCCTGGCACTGATTCTGCTGATAGCTGCTATTTTGAAGAAGAGTCTACTTGCAGTAACTGATGTTTTTTTAAAAAGTTCAATGTATTGACTGTAAGTCACTCTGGTTAAGAGCGTCTGACAGGATCTCATATGTCTAATGTCTCTCTGTGTGTATTGTTTCAGGTGATAAATAACGCATGTGCTACCCAGGCCATTGTGAGTGTGCTGCTGAACTGCACTCACACTGATATGCTGCTGGGAGAGACACTCACAGAGTTCAGAGAATTCTCACTCAGCTTCGATGCTGCTGTAAGTTGTGCATGATTCTGGTTATTGATGTCATTTTATGCTAAGAGTAGGCAGCGTTTACTTTATGCAGGCTGTTCTTTATTGTCAGTCTGTGTTTTTGTCCTTGGGATGTGCATAACACCCACACATTGATGATATTCTCTTCTATAAAGATGAAAGGTCTGGCTCTCAGCAACTCTGAAGTTATTCGACAAGTTCACAACAGCTTTGCCAGGTGAGTTGACTCTTTTGATTTCAGAGAATGATAGTCTCACCGCAGACATCACTAGACAAATCGAAGGCTTAGCTGTATGCAGACAAACTGCCATTTTTGATTGTGTGTAGTTTTTCATAAGACCGAGTTCGAGATTGGGAGAAAAAAGGCTTTGATTTTAATACCATGTGAGTTGCTCTGCTAATGAGATATACAGTATCTCACAAAAGTGAGTACACCCCTCACATTTTTGTAAATATTTGAGTATATCTTTTCATGTGACAACACTGAAGAAATTACACTTTTCTACAATGTAAAGTAGTGAGTGTACAGCTTGTATAACAGTGTAAATTTGCTGTGCCCTCAAAATAACTCAACACACAGCCATTAATGTCTAAACCGCTGGCAACAAAAGTGAGTACACCCCTAAGTGAAAATGTCCAAATTGGGCCCAATTATCAATTTTCCCTCCCCGGTGTCATGTGACTCGTTAGTGTTACAAGGTCTCAGGTGTGAATGGGGAGCAGGTGTGTTAAATTTGGTGTCATCGCTCTCACACTCCCTCATACTGGTCACTGGAAGTTCAACATGGCACCTCATGGCAAAGAACTCTCTGAGGATCTGAACAAAAAGAATTGTTGCTCTACATAAAGATGGCCTGGGCTATAAAAAGATTGCCAAGACCCTGAAACTGAGCTGCAGCACGGTGGCCAAGACCATACAGCGATTTAACAGGACATGTTCCACTCAGAACAGGCCTCGCCATGGTCGACCAAAGAAGTTGAGTGCACGTGCTCAGCGTCATATCCAGAGGTTGTCTTTGGGAAATAGATGTATGAGTGCTGCCAGCATTGCTGCAGAGGTTGAAGGGGTGGGGGGTCAGCCTGTCAGTGCTCAGACCATACGCTGCACACTGCATCAAATTGGTCTGCATGGCTGTCGTCCCAGAAGGAAGCCTCTTCTAAAGATGATGCACAAGAAAGCCCGCAAACAGTTTGCTGAAGACAAGCAGACTAAGGACATGGATGACTGGAACCATGTCCTGTGGTCTGTTGAGACCAAGATAAACTTATTTGGTTCAGATGGTGTCAAGCGTGTGTGGCAGCAACCAGGTGAGGAGTACAAAGACAAGTGTGTCTTGCCTACAGTCAAGCATGGTGGTGGGAGTGTCATGGTCTGGGGCTGCATGAGTGCTGCCGGCACTGGGGAGCTACAGTTCATTGAGGGAACCATGAATGCCAACATGTACTGTGACATACTGAAGCAGAGCATGATCCCCTCCCTTCGGAGACTGGGCCGCAGGGCAGTATTCCAACATGATAACGACCCCAAACACACCTCCAAGACGACCACTGCCTTGCTAAATAAGCTGAGGGTAAAGGTGATGGACTGGCCAAGCATGTCTCCAGACCTAAACCCTATTGAGCATCTGTGGGGCATCCTCAAACAGAAGGTGGAGGAGTGCAAGGACTCTAACATCCACCAGCTCTGTGATGGAGTGGAAGAGGACTCCAGTGGCAACCTGTGAAGCTCTGGTGAACTCCATGCCGAAGAGGTTTAAGGCAGTGCTGGAAAATGATGGTGGCCACACAAAATATTGACACTTTGGGCCCAATTTGGACATTTTCACTTAGGGGTGTACTCACTTTTGTTGCCAGTGGTTTAGACATTAATGGCTGTGTGTTGTGTTATTTTGAGGGGACAGCAAATTTACACTGTTATACAAGCTGTACACTCACTACTTTACATTGTAGCAAAGTGTCATTTCTTCAGTGTTGTCACATGAAAATATCTACTCAAATATTTACAAAAATGTGAGGGGTGTACTCACTTTTGTGAGATACTGTAACTGTCAATTTCTTCTTTTTGCAATCTTATTTTATTGTTTCTTTATGTTTTCAGACAGCAGATGTTTGAGTTTGATGCCAAGTCTTCAGCGAAGGATGAGGAAGCATTCCACTTTGTGAGTTACGTCCCTGTCAACGGCAGGCTCTATGAGCTGGACGGACTACGTGAAGGGCCCATCGACCTCGGTATGCACATACCGGTCATATACACTGAGTATACAAAACATTAAGAACAACAGCTCCATTTGCATGGAGCTGACCCTGCAGATAGCACTACTGGGTGATCTGAAAAGTCATAGTCAATCGATCAATAATATAATAATACTTTTAGCAAACTAGAAATAATGAGAATAGAGAGGTTCAGAATTTTTGTAAAACATCACAGTACAGTTGAAAAATATATGGCAAATAGAAATCCAATATGGATGGCGTTAAGAGATAGATGGGAGGTGTTGAATGGAGCTGAAGGATGGGACTAATAACAACTAATAACAACAAGATAACTAGTGTAAGACATGCTGTGTCCATAATAAGTATATAGGTTATATATTGTGAGCTGTTGTGAAAGAGCACAGTTAGAAAGATATGGCGCATAGAAGCAATGATCAGAGGAAGTTCAGGAGTAAAAACAAACAAAATATAATTATTGACTGTGTCCATAAAATGTATATAGTATAAGCATGAAGTAGAGGCCTAAGCATTGTTGTTTACTCCAATTAGGGAAGGGATGGTGGGGTTGGAAAGTAATAAAGGGAAATATATATATTTTTAAAGGATATGTGTGTGTGTGTGTGTGTGTGTGTGTGTGTGTGTGTGTGTGTGTGTGTGTGTATATATATATATATATATATATATATATATATATATATATATATATATATATATATATATATATATATATATATATATATATTGTGATGTCACGAGAGGCTGTGTCCTGGAGGGACGTTACATCCCCTGAGGTGGCTGCAAACCCAGACAGCTATGGCTCCATCTGCTGGTATGGTCGGGAACTCCACCCCTCTATGGCCAATCTTCCCACGCAGCTGAAACAAATCAGGAGCTGATGAGCTGAAGGTTTGTTGAATGGAAGAGACACGGTCTCCAACCTGGGCTCTCTGGAGGACAAGAGTGCTGCACGTCCACTTCCATGAGGAATATAAGGATTTGGAGATACTTACCTTTGGGAAATACTCACCTTTGGATATATGCACCTGTGGAAATACGTGTGGGACATTTGGAAGGACGTTTTGCTGGGTTGGCCACTAGCTGCAACGTGGAATACAGTAAGACTGGGGAAAAGTTATTTGAGCGAGGAGAGTTATGATTTTGGATGTGGAAGAGACATCCCTGAACTGTTAACCCTTAAAGAGCCACCAGAGAACAGAATTGTGTTATACTTTCGTTAGTTTCCCAAGACCTTTAATAAAATCCTTGTTTTGGTTGAACCTGGTCTCCTTGCACTACTTGAGCAATCCCGCTGAAAGCTGTGTAGCCTCTCGTGACATCACAGATGGTGGAGAATACGGGCACGCTCAGCGTTAATAGTGCATGTCAGAGGAGGATACCGAAGGTTTGATCACCCAGTTTTCCAAGTTGGCCGTAGGCTCCCCGCTCGACTGAAATGGAGGACATATTGAAAGCCCTTGTTGCTGGCCAGCACGCCCAGATGCAAGCAAACGTGGCTCTCTTGGAGGAGCAAAAGAAAGCCAACCTTCTGAAGGCAGAGGAATTGCAGTTGCAGAGACAGAGGGTTGTCCAAAATACCCGCCCAATAAAGGCAAGTGACTTTATATCTAAGATGGGAGCTACCGATGACATTGAGGCATACCTGCATGCATTTGAGGCCACGGCCACTAGGGAAGCCTGGCCCAAGCAACAGTGGGTTGGTCTGTTAGCCCCCTTTCTAACCGGGGAATCGCTGAATGCTGTCCGGGACCTGGGCCTGACCAGGTTACTGACTATGATGCCCTGAAGGCTGAGATCCTCAGCAGATATGGACTCACAAAGTTTGGTATGGCCCAGCGCTTTCACAGCTGGACCTTCCAACCAGACCAACCTCCTCGGGCGCAGATGCATGAACTTGTCCGAATCGCAAGGAAATGGCTGGATCCGCAGAGGAATACAGCAGCGGCGGTGGTGGAGGCCGTTGTGGTGGATCGTTACCTACGCGCCCTGCCTTATGAGGCAAAACGGTTCATCAGTCAACAGGCCTTGACCACGGCTGATCTGACCGTGGAAGCTGTGGAAAAGTACCAGGCCACAGCGGAGATGCTGAATGCTTCCCGAAAAAGACCCCAGGAGTGCGGCCCCACCACAAATGGGAAGAACCCGTCCAAAGGACCCCAAGGTCTCGAACCCAGCCACGTCAGGACTTATCCCGGCTCCAGGGGGAGCCAGAAACCAGGCGGGTCCAAGAAGAGTACACCAGGAGGGGAAACTCGACAGTGTTACCGGTGTGGGGAGATGGGACATATCTCCTGGCAGTGTGGGAAACCAGCCGATGAACC
Source organism: Coregonus clupeaformis (assembly GCF_020615455.1). Classification (NCBI taxonomy): domain Eukaryota; kingdom Metazoa; phylum Chordata; class Actinopteri; order Salmoniformes; family Salmonidae; genus Coregonus; species Coregonus clupeaformis. The sequence goes on along the minus strand of NC_059211.1, from coordinate 53,509,262 downwards.
TATGCCCACTGCGGAGTCCTCCAGCTCAGCACCCACACACCGTTTTGCCTCGCTCTTGGGAGTCGTAGATGGCGGCCCAGATCGACCCCCACCTGCCCGGTAACTGTGAATCACCATGATGTGGAGGCCTTACTGGATTCTGGTAGCCGGGCCACCCTGGTGCGTAAGGGATTTGGTGGGCCCAACGTGTCTGACCCCGGGGAAAGTCCTCCCAGTTTCCTGTGTCCATGGGGACACCAGAGAATACCCCATTACTGAACTTACAATGACCAGCACACGGGAACCATACACACGACGGCGGGGGGTGGTTGATTCCCTCCCCGTCCCTGTCCTAATTGGACGAGACTGCCCAGCCTTTTACCCACTCTGGAGAGAGTCTCAGGAGAGGATAACCCGAGTACCTCGGAAACGGAGAGGCAAGACTCATCCTGGGAAGGCTCCGGTGCAATCCTCCGAGTTACTCACTCCCGCCCGGGCTCGGATAGGGATGGCAGGTGCCCAGACCGACACAGAGACGGAGCTACAGAATCTGGACAAAGAACTGTCTGGTCTGAAGGGGACCGCTGAGAGGTATCGTTTGTTAAAGCAACAGTTAGACATGAAGACAGAAGAGTTAGATATCCTCCAGGCTAAACTCCAACAGAGCTCCTTCCCTAAGCAACAGGAGGAGCTGGAGATGCTGCGCAGGACCATCGAGAGTGTGAGGAGACCCTGCGCAGTAGTAAGGAGGTCCAGAAGAAGGCAGAGGAGAAGTACAAGGTGTTGGAGAACAAGATGAAGAATGCGGAGGCAGAGAGAGAGAAGGAACTGAAAGCTGCTCAACAGAAGCTAAACTCTGCTAAAACCAAGGCTGATGCGTTCAGTAAGAAACTCAAGGAGAGACCCCAGAGACCGGCACTGTACAACACAGCACCAACTCACCGGATGGAGTGGAAACAGCCGAGGGCTGGCAAGCACCACGGCAATGCGGGACGGCCTCTCCCGGCGTGATGCCTTCTTCGCTGCCTTTACCCCGACGAGGACGTCGGTCCCGAGGAGGGGGATGTGTGATGTCACGAGAGGCTGTGTCCTGGAGGGACGTTACATCCCCTGAGGTGGCTGCAAACCCAGACAGCTATGGCTCCATCTGCTGGTATGGTCGGGAACTCCACCCCTCTATGGCCAATCTTCCCACGCAGCTGAAACAAATCAGGAGCTGATGAGCTGAAGGTTTGTTGAAGGGAAGAGACACGGTCTCCAACCTGGGCTCTCTGGAGGACAAGAGTGCTGCACGTCCACTTCCATGAGGAATATAAGGATTTGGAGATACTTACCTTTGGGAAATACTCACCTTTGGATATATGCACCTGTGGAAATACGTGTGGGACATTTGGAAGGACGTTTTGCTGGGTTGGCCACTAGCTGCAACGTGGAATACAGTAAGACTGGGGAAAAGTTATTTGAGCGAGGGAGAGTTATGATTTTGGATGTGGAAGAGACATCCCTGAACTGTTAACCCTTAAAGAGCCACCAGAGAACAGAATTGTGTTATACTTTCGTTAGTTTCCCAAGACCTTTAATAAAATCCTTGTTTTGGTTGAACCTGGTCTCCTTGCACTACTTGAGCAATCCCGCTGAAAGCTGTGTAGCCTCTCGTGACATCACAATATATATATATACAGTGCCCTCCACTATTATTGGCACCCCTGTTTAAGATGTGGTCGAGGACTTCCAAAAATTCTCATTTTTTTAAACAACATAGAACCCAAATGCAAAAAAATAGAAAAATCCAACCTTTTATTTAAGTACATTACTTTGGTGGTAAAAAAAAAAATCACACATTTAGAAAAAAAATAACTTGAAATCATGTGTCCCACAATTATTGGCACCCTTAACAATTCCGCTGAAATTTTTAATTGATTTTAAAAAAATATATATTTTCTGTAGTTGCTAAAGTTGGTCAGGGTATCTAGGAACTTTTAATTAGTAATTCATGACTTCCTGTTTCCCTGGGGTATAAATATGACGTGACACAGAGGCCTAATTCTCTTACCCATTTGTCAACATGGCAAAGACAAGAGAACACACCATTCAAGTAAGGCAGATTTGTGTCGACCTTCATAAGTCAGGCAATGGCTACAAGAAAATAGCCACTCGCCTTAACTTGCCCGGATCTACAGTCAGAGGAATCATTAAGAAGTTTAAAACAACTGGAACAGTGACAAACAAGGCTGGAAGAGGTCCCAAGTTTATCTTGCCACAACGCACAGTGAAGAGGATGGTAACAGAAGTAAAAAAAAGTCCTAAGCTCACTGTCACAGAATTGCATCAAAGAGTGGCATCTTGGGGTCACAAAGTCTCCAAAACAACAATCAGACGCTCTCTACATGCCAACAAGCTGTTTGGGAGGCATGCAAGGAAAAAGCCTTTTCTCACGAACACTCACAAACGTAAACGTCTGGAGTTTGCTAAGCGGCACTGGGACTTCAACTGGGATCGTGTGCTTTGGTCAGATGAGACTAAGATTGAGCTTTTTGGCAACAAACACTCTAAGTGGGTCTGGTGTAAAACAAAAGATGAGTATGCCGAAAAGCACCTCATGCCCACCGTGAAGTATGGTGGAGGATCTGTGATGCTGTGGGCCTGTTTCTCTTCCAAAGGCCCTGGGAACCTTGTTAGGGTGCATGGCATTATGAACGCTTTGAACTACCAGGACATTTTAAATAAAAACCTGATGGCCTCTGCCAGAAAGCTGAAGATGGGTCGTCATTGGGTCTTTCAGCAGGATAATGATCCAAAACATGTGGCAAAATCTACACAAAAATGGTTCAGCAGTCACAAACTCAAGGTCCTCCCATGGCCATCTCAGTCCCCAGACCTCAACCCAATCGAAAACCTGTGGGGCGAGCTAAAGAGGAGAGTGCATAAGAGAGGACCCAGGACACTGGATGATCTAGAAAGATTGTACAAAGAAGAATGGTCAAAGATCCCTCTCTCTGTGTTCTCCAATCTTGTGAAATGTTATAGGAGGAGATTAAGTGCTGTCTTGTTGGCAAAAGGGGTTGTACAAAGTATTAACATCAGGGGTGCCAATAATTGTGGGACACATGATTTGAATTTTTTTTTTTCTAAATGTGTGATTTTTTATTTTTTACACCAAAGTAATGTACTTAAATAAAAGGTTGGATTTTTCTCTTTTTTTTTGCATTTGGGTTCTATGTTGTTTAAAAAAAAAAGGAGAATTTTTGGAAGTCCTCGACCACATCTTAAACAGGGGTGCCAATAATTGTGGAGGGCACTGTATATACACACACACACAGTGGGGAGAACAAGTATTTGATACACTGCTGATTTTGCAGGTTTTCCTACTTACAAAGCATGTAGAGGTCTGTCATTTTTATCATAGGTACACATCAACTGTGAGAGACTGAATCTAAAACAAAAATCCAGAAAATGACATTGTATGATTTTTAAGTAATTAATTTGCATTTTATTGCATGACATAAGTATTTGATCACCTACCAACCAGTAAGAATTCCGGCTCTCACAGACCTGTTAGTTTTTCTTTAACATTTACGTCATTTAGCAGACGCTCTTATCCAGAGCGACTTACAAATTAAGAAGCCTTCCTGTTCTCCACTCATTACCTGTATTAACTGCACCTGTTTGAACTCGTTACCTGTATAAAAGACACCTGTCCACACACTCAATCAAACAGACTCCAACCTCTCCACAATGGCGAAGACCAGAGAGCTGTGTAAGGACATCAGAGATAAAATTGTAGACCTGCACAAGGCTGGGATGGGCTACAGGACAATAGGCAAGCAGCTTGGTGAGAAGGCAACAACTGTTGGCGCAATTATTAGAAAATGGAAGAAGTTAAAGATGACGGTCAATCACTCTCGGTCTGGGGCTACATGCAAGATCTCACCTCTTGGGGCATCAATGATCATGAGGAAGGTGAGGGATCAGCCCAAAACTACACGGCAGGACCTGGTCAATGACCTGAAGAGAGCTGGGACCACAGTCTCAAAGAAAACCATTAGTAACACACTACGCCGTCATGGATTAAAATCCTGCAGCGCACGCAAGGTCCCCCTGCTCAAGCCAGCGCATGTCCAGGCCCATCTGAAGTTTGCCAATGTCCATCTGGATGATCCAGAGGAGGAATGGGAGAAGGTCATGTGGTCTGATGAGACAAAAATAGAGCTTTTTGGTCTAAACTCCACTCGCCGTGTTTGGAGGAAGAAGAAGGATGAGTACAACCCCAAGAACACCATCCCAACCGTGAAGCATGGAGGTGGAAACATCATTCTTTGGGGATGCTTTTCTGCAAAGGGGACAGGACGACTGCACCGTATTGAGGGGAGGATGGATGGGGTCATGTATCGCGAGATCTTGGCCAACAACCTCCTTCCCTCAGTAAGCGCATTGAAGATTGGTCGTGGCTGGGTCTTCCAGCATGACAACGACCCGAAACACACAGCCAGGGCAACTAAGGAGTGGCTCCGTAAGAAGCATCTCAAGGTCCTGGAGTGGCCTAGCCAGTCTCCAGACCCGAACCCAATAGAAAATCTTTGGAGGGAGCTGAAAGTCTGTATTGCCCAGCGACAGCCCCGAAACCTGAAGGATCTGGAGAAGGTCTGTATGGAGAAGTGGGCCAAAATCCCTGCTGCAGTGTGTGCAAACCTGGTCAAGACCTACAGGAAACGTATGATCTCTGTAATTGCAAACAAAGGTTTCTGTACCAAATATTAAGTTCTGCTTTTCTGATGTATCAAATACTTATGTCATGCAATAAAATGCAAATTAATTACTTAAAAATCATACAATGTGATTTTCTGGATTTTTGTTTTAGATTCCGTCTCTCACAGTTGAAGTGTACCTATGATAAAAATTACAGACCTCTACATGCTTTGTAAGTAGGAAAACCTGCAAAGTCGGCAGTGTATCAAATACTTGTTCTCCCCACTGTAGTGCTATGAAAAAGTATTTGCCCCTTTACTTTTCTCTACTTTTGCATATTTGTGATACTGAATGTTATCAGATCTTCAACCAAAACCTAATATTAGATAAAGGGAACATAAGCGAACAAATAACACAACAATTACATATTTATTTCATAAACAAAGTTATGCAACACCCAATTCCCCTGTGTGAAAAAGTAATTGCCCCCTTACACTCAATAACTGGTTGTGCCACCTTTAGCTGCAATGACATCTCAATTAGGATTAGGTCTGGACTTTGACTAGACCATTTCAAAACTTCCAATTTGTTGCTATTAAGCAATTTTCATGTAGACTTGATTGTGTGTTTTGGATCATTGTCTTGCTGCATGACCCAGCTGCGCTTCAGCTCACAGACGGATGGTCTGACATTCTCCTGTAGAATTCTCTGATACAGAGCAGAATTAATGGTTCCTTCTAATAAGGCAAGTCGTCCAGGTCCTGAGGCAGGCAACTCCATATGACTGTGGGAAAGTAGGATACATGCTTGTATGTCTATAGTCACTGCTCTACCATGAAATCTATATATCTTTAATAACGTTATTTACTGTTTCACCCCCTCTTGTTTTGTGTTTCAGGTGTATGCAACCAGGACGATTGGATCAACGCAGTTCGGCCAGTGATTGAGAAAAGAATACAGAAGTAAATATTTTTGATCCATTACATTTTGACCACAGTTGATTAGTGCGTCATATTGATGCTGTTTGTGTTTATGCTAGCTCTTGCATCTTCCGTCACGCTTATCAGGTACAGTGAGGGAGAGATCCGCTTCAACCTGATGGCCATCGTGTCGGACAGGAAGATGATTTACGAGAGGAAGATAGCGGAGCTGCAGATTCAGCTTGCAGAGGTACTGTAAGTGGTGTCACTGTTACCCATGATTTCCCTGGGGCAGCCCTCAGACCAGGACTTTTCAATTACCAGACCTCCCGGGCCATGGATAGACTTCAACCCATGTCACTGTCATTTATCAAGTCCTTTAAAATTGCTGCTAATGATGAAAGAAATATGTAGTCTACCTGCGGTAAGTAACGTTGGTCTCATCCCAGCGTTTCCATTAGCTGGTAATTGCCGGCTTTTGGCAGATAAAAATAAATAAATAACAAGAAAATTTAAACATTACCGTCCGGCAGAAAATATCCTGATAAAAATAAAATCCTCTATAAATCACATGAAATTGACCATTTTGCTAGATTAATCCCCCTAAAATAGAATTTACAGACATTTCCAGGAGTGTTAAGATTAAGGGAGTTTTCCTTTTCTTCCTCTAATCTAATGCCTGGTCGAGCAGCTATCTTAAAAATGATAACTGTACAAATCAAGCTAACTAGCTACTGTATCAAGGATGGAGGCACAGACATTTGGAAAGATAAATTGACACTGAAACAGAGGATATTGACAAGTGGGCACTCCTAAAAAGCATGACCCTACATGTGGTGGCATTCAAATGGGTTTGTATTTGATATGGCCGGTAAATCTCACATCTGTCCTGCAAAATCTGATTGGACATTTGACTGAATGGAAATGCTGTCTCACCCTCATTTCCCCCCCCCCCAGGAAGAGCCAATGGACACAGACCAGAGCAGCACCCTCCTCAGCTCCATCCAATCAGAAATTGCCAAGTATCAGCTGCTGATCGACGAGGAGAATCAGAAACTCAAACGATACAAGGTGTGTTCACTGACCATGGGTCTATAGCTGATAAATATAATGGTATGGGTATTTAGCTGTCTTAAATATAATTATTTTTACTACGTTTATAGATCGAAAACATTCGACGAAAGCATAACTACCTACCCTTCATCATGGAACTACTGAAGACACTGGCAGAATACCAGCAGTTGATACCATTGGTGGAAAAGGTGAGGTCTCTTTAGCCGATGCAGAAACTTGAATTTTGTGTGTATAATTTTGTTGTATGATGATAATTGAAGGTTCTCTACAAGGTACATGCAATATATGGCAAACTTTTGAGTCTTTTGAACTGTTTTGATGTATAGTGTTATACAACATATCCACTAGAGGGTGATATTTACCTCTCACAGACAGCTGCTCACTGGCACTAACAAATGTATGTCTTCTCCACAGGCAAAGGAGAAGCAGAGTGCCAGAAAAGTCCAGGAAGCCAAGTGAACACACGGTCACTAGTGCTGAGCGATTAACCAACATTTTGTTTTTGGGGGGGGGGGTTATTAAACAACTAATTGACCAACTTCTTTTGTGAGCCCAACGCGCTGTTTCTCTAGAGAGAAATTAAATAATTCAAGACAGAAATCATGTCAAGAACTATGTGGGATGCTGGTGGGGAGATAGATAACACAACGATGAGAGGGATAGACAGTTGGTGAAAGTATGCCTGATCTACTTTGAAGAACTAGTCAAAGGATTTCATCAGTCAGCTCTGCAGCATAGGCTACTTAGGCAGGCTAGCTAAATAGGATGACTAAAGACAGTACAGTATGGGGAGCACCTAAATAACGTTACGTCTGGCTGGCAGACTGCTACTTCCTGAGTAGAGATGAAATTATGACTTTAAGGAATAATAGTCATCAAATAAAAACGTAATATACACAACTGAAATATTGTATTATTTCATAATAATTTCTTATTTTTCTATTGATGTCGACCTGACAAAGACAATGGAATATTTTCAATGTTTTGGCAATTGAATCCTCACTAGTTCTGGCTTTGGAATTTCCATCAAAAAGCTATTTCATAATTCATTTAATGTTTAAAAAAAATAAACGAGAACAGTGATTATTTTTTAATAATTGAACCGAAACCGAACCGACCTTAAAAAGCACTAATCGCTCAGCACTAGCACTCACAATCATCACTCGTCGTATTCATGGGCCATGGACCCCCCTCCCCACCATTGTACCACAGACACAAGCACACAGGCAGTGAGACAGACAATAACTGTGTTGACTCCCACCCACCTCTACCCCTAAGCTGTAATGTATGCCTGGAAAGATATGTTTAAATGAACCTGTCTTATTTTCATAATAAAATGTGCTGTAGTTTGGTTGTTAATTGCATTCTGTCATAGTGTAGGCCCACATGGTCAAGTGTGTGTACGCAAGTAAGTTTGCAGGTTTAATAGTATTCAACTCCCATCATTATTAGTGCCCATCAATACTCATTAACGTCACAGATCATATCATGTTGTATCTCATGGTGTATGATCCACAAATTCCCTGATGTTGCTGGTCTAATCAGCAAGTTAGTGTTTTTTTTCCATCATGAATCTTGTTCTGGAGGCAGCTCTGCAGTGCTCACTAGCTGGCACAGTCATAAAATCTGATTTTAAACCTAACCTTAACCACACTCCTAACCATGACCTTAAATTAAGACCAAAAAGCTAATTCTTGAGTTCATGAATTTTTATATTATAGCCAATTTTAACTTTGCAGCTTGTCTATCTAAGGGGAAATCACTCAGACATAACTCATGACAATAAATGTCATCCTGTGTCTAATCATTAAGAGCCGCCTACGATGTCACAAATATACAGGCAACTCTGTTTTTCATGTACAGTGGCTTGCGAAAGTATTCACCCCCTTGGCATTTTTCCTATTTTGTTGCCTTACAACCTGGAATTAAAATTGATTTTTTGGGGGTTGTATTATTTCATTTACACAACATGTCTACCACTTTGAAGATGCAACATATTTTTTATTGTGAAACAAACAAGAAATAAGACAGAAAGAACAACTTGAGCGTGCATAACTGGTTTGCGCCAGACATAGCGTTTTCCTTGATGGCCAAAAAGCTCAATTTTAGTCATCTGACCAGAGTACCTTCTTCCATATGTTTGGGGAGTCTCCCACATGCCTTTTGGCGAACACCAAATGTGTACTTATTTTTTCTTTAAGCAATGGCTTTTTTTCTGGCTACTCTTCCGTAAAGCCCAGCTCTGTGGCTTAAAGTGGTCCTATGGACAGATACACCAATCTCTACTGTGGAACTTTGCAGCTCCTTCAGGGTTATCTTTGGTCTCTGTTGCCTCTGATTAATGCCCTCCTTGCCTGGTATGTGAGTTTTGGTGGGTGGCCCTCTCTTGGTGGGTTTGTTGTGGTGCCATATTCTTTCCATTTTTTTATAATGGATTTAATGGTGCTCCATGGGATGTTCAAAGTTTCTGATATTTTTTTATAACCCAACCCTGATCTGTTCTCCACAACTTTGTCCCTGACCTGTTTGGAGAGCTCCTTGGTCTTCATGGTGCCGCTTGCTTGGTGGTGCCCCTTGCTTAGTAGTGTTGCAGACTCTGGGGCCTTTCAGAACAGGTGTATATACACTGAGATCATGTGACAGATCATGTGACACTTAGATTGCACACAGTTGGTCTTTATTTAACTAATAATGTGACTTCTGAAGGTAATTGGTTGCACCAGATCTTATTTAGGGGCTTCATAGCAAAGGGAGTGAATTCATATGCACGCACCACTTTTCCGTTATTTATTTGTTAGAATTTTTTGAAACAAGTAATTTTTTTTATTTTACTTCACCAATTTGGACTATTTTGTTTATGTCAATTACATGAAATCCAAATAAAAATCCATTTAATTTAGAGGTTGTAATGCAACAAAATAGGAAAAACGCCAAGGGGGATGAATACTTTTGCAAGGCACTGTATCAATAATTGATTGTACACAAGCAAAAGTGTCACATCCAACTGTCTTTAGATAAGTGCCACTCAGTCTTAAATAAGCATACCTCACCAGGTTAAAATTATTTAGATCAGCACATTAGTCATGTTTCACCTTACAGACCTTTGCTGAACCTCTTAGCTGGCGCAGTGAGTTTTGACCACGTGACATTAGGTTGACACAATGACGCAGAGTTGGCTAGCTGTAGTCAGCCATGTCCACAACACTGGCAGACCATAGCAAACCGCATCAAACAGTCATTTCCTCCTTTTACCTTCTGCAGATTGTGCCTCGCACGCAGGCGTAGGGCCATGACTTGCAGACAGTCAGAGACGCACACAGACGCTGTCCTTCACTGATAACCAGGTTCTGTGATGAAATTTGTAACTTGGTTTTAGTATGCTTGATCTGTAGCCTACATTTACATTTTAGTCATTTAGCAGACACTCTTATCCAGAGCGACTTACAGTTAGTGAGTGCATACATTTAAAAAAGAAATGTTCATACTGGCCCCCTGTGGGAATTGAACCCACAACCCTGGCGTTGCAAATGCCATGCTCTACCAACTGAGCTACATCCCTGCCAGCCATTCCCTCCCCTACCCTGGACGACACTGGGCCAATTGTGCACCGCCCCATGGGTCTCCCGGTCGCGGCAGGCTACGACAGAGCCTGGATTGGAACCAGGATCTCTAGTGGCACAGCTAGCACTGCGATGCCTTAGACCACTGCACCACTCTGCATCTTTAATGTACACTAAAGCGCTGCCAATGAACATGCATTTATGTATAAGGAATTATCAGTTTTTATGCAATAGATAAGATTAGAAAATGTATTTGTTTTCCTTTTAGTTGGGTGCTGTAGATTCTGTTCTCAAGTTGCCACCCTATATTTAGCAAAAAAATGAAATCTGGACCTTTTGAGTGCTGTAAGAAACTTGGGAGTCCATTTCAAGCATGAAACCTCTTCAATCTTACGGCTCCTTGTGTACTAATAGTTGAGAAATGATGTGTTTGAGGCTTTACTCATGCCTTTCTCGGTTTGAATTGACTGTTCTTAGGCTGACGTTTACAACTTACCCTCTTCTATGTGTATCCTTTCTGTGTATACAAGAACCTAAGCACTCCTTGGAGCAGAATCTGCTGTTTGCAGGCCTGGCCAGTTCCACTGTAGGAGCATATAAAACAGGTTTCGCACCCAAAAGAATAGAAGAAACACTTACTCTGTGTAGTACACCTTCCTGAAAATAGGGCACGTGCATGTGTCAAGAATAGATAGTGTATGTTTGGAATAAATTCCAAATGTGCTTTAAGATGTTATTTTAAGGTTTTAAGTGCTTTGTCACTGACATCTCTGCACAGTTAGGAACATACGTTGTAGTACTCTGTTGTCCTGATATGGGTGAGGTCTTATATGGCTTAAGCACAAACTCAGGGAGAAAGACATTAAAGGATATATGTTTTCTGATTCTTGTGGTGGTCTATTAGTATCCACCACGATAGTTCTAGCACAGTTTTGACTGGACGTTTAGTGGGGAAAAAACCTGCCCTTTTGCAAAACTATTAGCCTGTTGCTAAGAAACATATTCAGTTGTTTCTGGTCTGTTTGGACTAATGTATTAGCTGGATGTCTTATTACGTCTGCATGTTAGGAGTGTATGGAGTTATTTTTGGGCTGTTTGGGTTGAGATGTGTTAGGAGAGAAATGGTCCTATATTAGGCCTGTGAAATATCAACACAAGCCATGGGTCCTAGTACTACAGGCCAGCTGTCAGAGAGGAGAGGTGTCTGGCTGTCTGCTCAGTGTCAGCTTTTACTATGAGCTCATGCACATCCTTACTAACAGCGCTTTGTCATGTCAGGAAAGTGACACAAAGTCTGCACATTCTCAGCGGTACAGAGATACAGTACATTACGTCAGTCATGATGTTCTCGTTTGCATGTGGACCACAGAACAATTCTTACTGGAACCTCTTATTGATATGAGCCCATCCTGCTGCGTGAACACACTGTTCCAATGGAAGCAGAATTACGTGTTGTGCAGACGTTATTTTACTGGTAGAGTACAGTAGATTGATTTCATCCAGGAGTTGTGAGGAAAGAGTTGATCTGATGCAGGTATTTATATCTTTGACGTTTGAGTTTGTTGAGTAAATATTTGTCCTGGAAAGGGGAAGACTGGGGAGACCTCATATGTAATCTCTTTACACCAAAACATTCCCTTCCTCAGCTGCCTCAAGGTAGGCCTACTACTGGGAAATTGTAAGGTATAACGTATAGTTTATCATGTCATGGACAGTCATTCGCTGTCATATTGAAATTATGGTTTGTTATTTCAGTTGGATCTGTGATCTTTTTATCATTAATACCACTGTGTTAAAACCGTCAGGGCCCAGTAACTGGAAAGTACATTGTTTCTGAATTCAACATAATTTTATTTGACTTCACATTTGACATGTATGTATCTAACAAAAGATAAATAATGAAAAACAATAGTGTTGCAGTCCAGCTGCCACCATACCTTTACCTCTGTCATTAGTTTTATTTACAGCAAGTTCACCCATAATGAACTGTACTCATTGGAATGGTTAAAGCCATTTCCGCTACAATGTTTAGTGTAAACATCTCTATGCATTGCAAAACATTCACCTCCATTCACCTCTCCAGCAAAACAGTTGCCAATGTAAACCTATACGACTGGTCCCAGAAAGTGCTTGCGCGCATCATATGCACTCAATTGCAAATAGTTAGTAGCCAGTTATTTACCGGTACTGGTGTTTGGTGAAATTGACTGAAGTGCATTCAAACACAACCAGATAAGCAGTTCCATTTTGAGCCAATATCAAAATGACTTTACATCTGATCTGCATAATGATGTGCACAAAGGTCCTGGTGTTGTTTTGTCTCACTCTGCAAAACCAAGGATGCACAGTTGAATAAAACATTTTCAAGTGTAAAAGCAAAGCTATTTACAGTTAGTTATTCGCTGTACTTCCTACACTACAGTACTGTTTATAAATAGTGAACTACAGCATTGCCATTGACCACATGGCTCAAATGTGAAATGGTTTTACATTCCATGTAACTACATGGTGTCAGTGCAACTTCATGTAATGCGTGACTCCATAGCCAATTATTGCGAGTGGTAATCTTAAGACTTGAGATATTTCCCCTCTCCCCTGGCGACGGCACACAGTTCCTTGTAGAGCTCAGAGTGGATGAAGCGAGGGTACGAGTTGTTCTCCATCAGGTTAAACACCTTCTTCTGGGCAGACAGGAAACACGTCAGGCTGGGCAGACGCAGGCTCTGGACGATAGCATCCTTCGTCTGGTAGTCCAGGTTGATCTGCAGCCAAACATAGAGACAAGAACCCCAATAAGTCTTTGCACAATCAGAATAATCACACATTGGCATTAGATAGATGTGATTTGGAAATAAGAAACAACTAACAGTAGTGAAAGGTAATCTCACCTCTTTAGGAGCATCACACTGGATGAACTCTTCATAGATGCTTCTGGCCATCAACGACAGTTTCCCTAGAGACGTGATGGTCCTGAACTCCTCACAGGCCATCCAGAACTCTATATTCTCCTCACAGAACTCTGACTTCAGGAATATCCGAAATGCTGCCTTTCCATCTGCAGGAGAGAAGGAGGTAGGAATGAGGGAGAGAGAACAGAGAGGGAATGTCAAAGCAATTCTCAAGCAGTGGAAGAAGCCTTCAAGCTGAGTTGAGGTCAAGGGTCAAATATCAACCAATCAGAGGTGCAGTTTAGATCCAACTGTACTTTACTTAAAGTTTACTCACTTCATTCGTATAGATTGTTACCCTATGACCTTAGTGCTCGTTTCATACAATAATGCTGCTATCATGTGAGCTGTAACACACAGTGGGTGTCACTTACATTTGTGACTCAGGAGTTTGTCAAGTGACTGTGCCCATTGGTTGACTTCCTCCACTGTTGGCCTGAGGAAGGAGAGTAATATTAGAGCAACATGTACAAGAAGCATACTGTAGTAGTAGTAGTAAATACTGCTTATAGTGATACATATTAAGTTGGATCATTATTAGGATATAGAGCCTTATGATACTCCTTATTTTACATCCATAATAGTACATGATTCAGATCCCTGAGCCTCACCTGTAAGATCTTCCTGCCATGCATTTTGAAGAAGAAGATGAAGAGGTGATCTTCAAGAGATAGCGTATCCTTGTCCTCCAGTTTCTCTTCCTGAAAAATATAATAATTTATATTAGGATAATGTGACTGCTATCATTGCTGAACAATGTCATAACAACCAGCTGTAATAACACAAACATTAATCATTAAATAACTTACTTGATTCCTTTTTTATCAATAAAGAAATCTGATGCCTTCATACAGTCTGTACATGCCATGTCCCTTTCTGATACAACACACTCTCTCATGATTCTGTGGTAAAACACTGAATATAGCCCTGACTATAGCAGTCAAATTAATCTACCTCCCTCTAGAGCAGTCAGAGCACTTTATAGTTCCTCTCTGATATCGTCATGCTAGAAAGGTGGGCCTAGAGTAACAGATCTGTAACATGATTGGCCCACTCTATGTAAACAGTTGACTAGCCCATCCGCTGATGGTAAGCGCCTGAGGGAGTAAAGGCAGTGCTAGGGAATGTAATTGGCTGTGTAGTGTAAATGTTAACACTACTGAGAGTGCTTGTGCTTCCATTTTTAACTCAGGGTGAGGCGGTGAGCCAATGATGTAGAGGCACACCAAGTCCCTCCAAAACCAAAATAAAGTTTAGAGGACTGAAGAGCATAGGATTGGTCAGAGGGTGAGTTTGAAACCTTGTTTTGTCAACATGAACATTTGTTTATCATGGGGCCTTCAACCCTTTTCTGAGTTGGGGTCTTTCCTATCCACTCAAAAATTCTCCAAGTCTCAGGATAAAAGTTACAGCAACATCAAAGGAAATGACTGTAATACACTTCATTCAATTAAAAACGTATTTCACTCCTAAGCACAAGCCTCAAATCCCCCCACCCCCCACCCATTAGCTGTTGTAGAGACAAACATATATTTGATGAACTAAACCAATCTTATCTAATCAAGCAGTGTGAGATGTCATAAGAAAAGAATGCATGGAAAGTATGATCATGTGGAGGACTGAACATGACGCAATATCCGCTTCACAACACAAAGGATAGGCCCTAATGTAAGATGCATTCTGACTGGAATGCCATCGCCCATCAAACACGTTTTCTTACATTCCTGTTTCTTAATCACTAAGATACACTCTGTGAATAGAGTCTCGGTTGTAAAGAATAGTAACATGGGAAGAAGGGGTTGGAAATAAATTGCTTGATATTGTACTGCACTGTTTAGGGAGCTAGAAAGTAAGCATTTCGCTGCACCTTTTATTCCTGCTGTAGACCGTGTATGTGACTAATACAATTTGATTTTGGCATTGACAGTGCTTCTCAGTTAGAAATGAGCTAACCTGCAATTAACTTAGTAACTGCCTTCGTTAGATTGATATGAAAGAGGAGGGACATTACCGGATGCAACAATGTGCCAGTTAATGCAGTTAACCACTATCTGGAAATATTTGGAGGGTCACTGGTCAGGTTTTGAGGGTTAACCACTTTGTTTTCTGTGGAGATGACCCTTTCACCTCTAAACTATTTTATCTTTGCTCTCCCCCTCTCCTCTCTCTCCCTCTCTTTCTTTCTCTCTCTCTCTCTCTCTCTCTCTCTCTCTCTCTCTCTCTCTCTCTCTCTCTCTCTCTCTCTCTCTCTCTCTCTCGCACACACTCTCTCTCTCTCTCTCTCGCACACACTCTTGCACTCTCTCTTCTACCTTCCTGAATATATGGGAAAGAAATGGAATTTGCTGTCTTCATATGAACGATAATGCAGTTGTATTTGTCCAACTGACTCAGAGTGATAAGTCAACTATCAGCGTAGCGCTCCAACCTGAATGACTGGTTCTTGTCCTGCCAGCATGGTAATATAATAGCACACTCATCACCTGGCTTCGCTCTAGCTTTGCATCTTTCCACACTTTCATTTATTTTACTATGTCGGTATGTATTTGAAGCTGTCAGAAGCTGTCTGGGTTCATGCAAATGCATGGTGGATATGATTTGAATATGTTTGTCCTTAGCCAGAAAGTACAGCGTACCGCAATTACAGTACTGTATGTCACTGTGGCACTGCAGAACATTTGCATAAATAAGGGATTTTTTTTTAAATGTTCCGTAAACACAAAGTGGTATCTTTTACATCAGTGTCATTTAATTACTGCTCAACATCATAATCATGGGATTACAAGTAGGCAGAATTCCTCATATGAGAGTACAAGCGTTTGGATCTTGCCATGGTGCATTCGGAAAGTATTCAAATCCCTTGACTTTTTCCACATTTTGTTACGTTACAGCACACAATACCCCGTAATGACTAAGCGAAAACAGATTTTAAGAAATGTGTACAAATTTATAAAAAATAAAGAAAAGCTTTATTTACTGTCTCGGAACTCTACGGACAATTTGCTATGAGACTCGAAATTGAGCTCAGGTGCATCCTGTTTCCATTGATCATCCTTGAGATGTTTCTACAACTTGATTGGAGTCCACTTGTGGTAAATTAAATCGATTGGACATGATTTGGAAAGGCACACATCTGTCTATATAAGGTCCCACAGTTGACAGCATGCATGTCAGAGCAAAAACCAAGCCATGAGGTCGAAGGAATTGTCCGTAGAGCTCCGAGACAGGATTGTGTCGAGGCACAGATCTGGGGACGGGTACCAAAACATTTCTGCAGCCTTGAAGGTCCCCAAGAACACAGTGGTCTCCATCATTCTTAAATGGAAGAAGTTTGGAACCACCAAGACTCTTCCTAGAGCTGGCCGCCCGGCCAAACTGAGCAATCGGGGGAGAAGGGCCTTGGTCAGGGAGGTGACCAAGAACCTGATGGTCACTCTGACAGAGCTCCAGAGTTCCTCTGTGGAGATGGGAGAACCTTCTAGAAGGACAACCATCTATGCAGCACTCCACCAATCAGGCCTTTATGGTAGAGTGGCCAGACGGAAGCCACTCCTCAGTAAAAGGCACATGACAGCCCACTTGGAGTTTGCCAAAAGGCACCTAAATGACTCTCAGACCATGAGAAGCAAGATTCTCTGGTCTGATTGAACACTTTGGCCTGAATGCCAAGCGTCACGTCTGGAGGAAACCTGGCACCATTCCTACGGTGTAGCATGGTGGTGGCATCATCATGCTGTAGGGATGTTTTTCAAACTATGAAATAGCACATATGGAATCATGTAGTAACCAAAAAAGTGTTAAACAAATCAAAATATATTTTATATTTGATATTCTTCAAAGAAGCCACTCTTTGCCTTGATGACAACTTTGCACACTCTTGGCAATCTCTCAACCAGCTTCACCTGGAATGCTTTTCCAACAGTCTTGAAGGAGTTCCCACATATGCTGAGCACTTGTTGGCTGCTTTTCCTTCACTCTGCGGTCCAACTCATCCCAAACCATCTCAATTGGGTTGAGGTCGGATGATTGTGGAGGCCAGGTCATCTGATGCAGCACTTGCTTTGTCATTATGGGGTATTGTGTGTAGATTGATGAGGGAAACAAACAATTTAATCAAATTTAGAATAAGGCTGTAACGTAAAAAAATGTGGAAAAAAGTCAAGGGGTTTGAATACTTTCCAAATGCACTGTAGTTCTCTAGGATGTGGTCTGCTGGGAGACACGGCGGAGGCACTGTGGAGCTGTTGAGGGATCTGAAGTGGGGAGGAAAGGGAACTGCTCTTAAGGCATGGTAAAAGCTTGTTAAGGTTGAGCCGTAATTTGCGAGTGGCCATCGATGACAGCCACACATGCTGGCAATCATTTACATTTACATTTTAGTCATTTAGCAGACACTCTTATCCAGAGCGACTTACAGTTAGTCACACTGTTAGGAGGAAATTAGAAAAGACCGAAGTGTCCTATGCAGAATAGAAAAGGGCATGGGAAGAAATGGCAAAACCACATGACAAAATATATAATTACAGTGGGGGAAAAAAGTATTTAGTCAGCCACCAATTGTGCAAGTTCTCCCACTTAAAAAGATGAGAGAGGCCTGTAATTTTCATCATAGGTACACATCAACTATGACAGACAAAATGAGAAAAAAAATCCAGAAAATCACATTGTAGGATTTTTTATGAATTTATTTGCAGATTATGGTAGAAAATAAGTATTTGGTCATTAACAAAAGTTTCTCAATACTTTGTTATATACCCTTTGTTGGCAATGACACAGGTCAAACGTTTTCTGTAAGTCTTCACAAGGTTTTCACACACTGTTGCTGGTATTTTGGTCCATTCCTCCATGCAGATCTCCTCTAGGGCAGTGATGTTTTGGGGCTGTCGCTGGGCAACACGGACTTTCAACTCCCTCCAAAGATTTTCTATGGTGTTGAGATCTGGAGACTGGCTAGGCCACTCCAGGACCTTGAAATGCTTCTTACGAAGCCACTCCTTCGTTGCCCGGGCGGTGTGTTTGGGATCATTGTTGATCATGCTGAAAGACCCAGTCACGTTTCATCTTTAATGCCATTGTTGATGGAAGGAGGTTTTCACTCAAAATCTCACGATACATGGCCCCATTCATTCTTTCCTTTACACGGATCAGTCGTCCTGGTCCCTTTGCAGAAAAACAGCCCCAAAGCATGATGTTTCCACCCCCATGCTTCACAGTAGGTATGGTGTTCTTTGGATGCAACTCAGCATTCTTTGTCCTCCAAACACGATGAGTTGAGTTTTTACCAAAAAGTTATATTTTGGTTTCATCTGACCATATGACATTCTCCCAATCCTCTTCTGGATCATCCAAATGCACTCTAGCAAACTTCAGACGGGCCTGGACATGTACTGGCTTAAGCAGGGGGACAAGTCTGGCACTGCAGGATTTGAGTCCCTGGCGGCGTAGTGTGTTACTGATGGTAGGCTTTGTTACTTTGGTCCCAGCTCTCTGCAGGTCATTCACTAGGTCCCCCCGTGTGGTTCTGGGATTTTTGCTCACCGTTCTTGTGATCATTTTGACTCCACGGGGTGAGATCTTGCGTGGAGCCCCAGATCGAGGGAGATTATCAGTGGTGTTGTATGTCTTCCATTTCCTAATAATTGCTCCCACAGTTGATTTCTTCAAACCAAGCTGCTTACCTATTGCAGATTCAGTCTTCCCAGCCTGGTGCAGGTCTACAATTTTGTTTCTGGTGTCCTTTGACAGCTCTTTGGTCTTGGCCATAGTGGAGTTTGGAGTGTGACTGTTTGAGGTTGTGGACAGGTGTCTTTTATACTGATAACAAGTTCAAACAGGTGCCATTAATACAGGTAACGAGTGGAGGACAGAGGAGCCTCTTAAAGAAGAAGTTACAGGTCTGTGAGAGCCAGAAATCTTGCTTGTTTGTAGGTGACCAAATACTTATTTTCCACCATAATTTGCAAATAGATTCATTAAAAATCCTACAATGTGAGTGTTTGGATTTTTTTTTCTCAATTTGTCTGTCATAGTTGACGTGTACCTATGATGAAAATTACAGGCCTCTCTCATCTTTTTAAGTGGGAGAACTTGCACAATTGGTGGCTGACTAAATACTTTTTTCCCCCACTGTATATAGATAGGCCTAGACCATCCTACTGCACAGAACTTAAACCACAACCATCCTATGCAGCAGTGTGGTGTGTGGTTTGGGGTTTTGGTTAGGGTTCAGGTTGGGGTTGATGTTGGTGTTAGATTAGTGTTAAGGGCAGTTAACCACATGATATCCGGACATGTGGTCATCAGAGTACCTGGAAAGGGAGAGTGCCTGACTCACATTCACAACCTCTAAAATCAATAACTGTGTCACTTTATCTATATTTACCTATTACAATGCTGAAGAAAATCAACACCTGCAATGTGTTGCAGATTTTCCTTTATTCAATATTGATAACATGGTAGCCTAATCCTATGTAAATATTATTCTGTCCAGCCAGCCCATGCATACTGTACTCATCCGATCAGATTCAAATGAAAGCCACTTCTCAGACAATAGCCACATTAAGAAACTACATCCTTGTTGATTTGCTTGAATACCTTGTTGATATTGCGAGGGATCTGTTTTCCTTGGAATAACTCTCACATGTACATCATCCTTCCTCATCCTGTATGAGTCACGTATTCAACTGTCACAGCATCCATTCATCCATCCATCTTGACAAACTTTGAGCAGAGGACATGCATGTGGTTGCAGCAAGCAGAAAAAAAGGACTTTGTTCTAGATCATTATTAGCACAGTACATCTGCATCTCTGTGTGTCGTGATTCCCATTGTGAATTGGCACTAGCAGCTAAATCACCAGACCTATTGAGGACCACAACACAGAGAGGGAACTGGTCTGGTGTGTTTATTGTGATTTGCCAAGTTTCCACTAAGACACTAATGCTTCCAAAAAGCCTTACGTAGTACTATTTCCCACCAGTGAAATATATGTTGTCCCCAACTACGATTTCTAAGCATCCATAGTCAGGAAGCACTATTAGTGCTCCTGCAGGCCATGTTTAGCTGTTCTGTTTCTGAGGCCAAATAAAAGCAAATGTGCTTCAAATGACTTCATTTGGTCAAAGGTATTTGAAGCGACTGTGTATAACTTGGCAAACATTACAGTGGTGTACAATGATCACATAAAACACTACACTTTTCAAGCCATGAAAAATAGCATGTTAGGCCAACTGTCATTGCCGTGATGAAACACCTTTACATGCAGTGTCATGTTGTCATGGTTATTAAAGCAAGGATCATAGTCTCTTATCAGATATTGTTTACTTTCCATTTACTTTAAAAACACATTACTTCTCATAATCACCATGGTCTTATCATGAGAAACTGAAACTCAGCAGCTCTTCCAGTTTCTGTTGTTCATGATGCAGAAAAAAAACTTTTGAAACAAGACAGCAGTCTTTCAGATAAAAACATGTAGAATAGAATAGACATTTTAGCATAAGTATAATACAGAAAGGCACAATTTATAATACAATATTTACACATGTATCAGGGAACAGGGGATTTGGGGGCAAGTGTTTCAATTGTGCAGTATTAGCTATAGTAAATAAGAGTCTGGTAGCAGCAGTTATGATGTATGTGTAGCATGAATGTATATACACTCACCGGCCAGTTTATTAGGTATACCACTCTGTTCACAAAAAGGAGTCGCTTCTACAGACAGTGAGTCACGTTGCTTGCCATATAAAGAAGGCAGACAGGCATCGAGGCATTCAGTTACTGTTCGATTGAACGTTAGAATGGGCAAAGTGAGTGACCTAAGCGACTTTGAGCGTGGTATGAAACGGCCGCCCTCCTGGGCTTTTCACGCATGACAGTGTCTAGGGTTTACAGAGAATGGTGAGACAAACAAAAAACATCCAGTCAGCAGCAGTCCTGTGGGCGACAACAGATCGTTGATGAGAGAGGTCGAAGGAGAATGGCAAGAATTGTGCATGCTAATAGGTGGGCCACAAACAGACAAATATTGGTACATTACAACAGTGATGTGCAGAACGACATCTCGGAACGCACAACTCATCGATCCTTGTCACGGATGGGCTGTTGCCGCAGACGACTACACCGGGTTCCACTCCTATCAGTTAAAAACAAGAATAAGCCGCTCCAGTGGGCATGCAATCACCAACACTGGACAAATGAGGAATGGAAAAACATTGCCTGGAATATGACAGTGAGTTCAGTTTACTTGAGTGGCCTGCGCAGTCCCCAGACCTCAACCCAATAGAGCATCTTTGGGATGAGCTAGAATGAACTGTTCACAGCATGAACGTACCTCCGTCCAATCTGCAGCAACTGTGTGATGCCATCACGTCAGCATAGACCAACATCCCTGTGGAACGTTTCCGACAACTTGTAGAATGACCCGAACAATTCAGGCTGTTCTGGAGGCAAAGGGTGGTCTGACCCGGTACTAGATGGGTGTACCTAATAAACTGGCCAGTGTGTGTGTGTGTGTGTGTGAGTGTGTGTGTGTGTGAATTTGTTTTAATTGAGAAATAGTGTTTTTGCACATTGAGATTTCACGTGCATTGGAGACCATCAAGTGTACTCAAACTCTGCACGCTATCACATGATTTACTATATAGTAATAGCCCTCTCACTACTCCCTATGTTTTTCTCGGAAAGTGGTGTGTCAAGGGATAACATTTAACGTTAGCATGTATCATTGATTTGGCAATACTATTGCCACACAATTATAAATGTATACCAAGCTTCATGAAATAGTTATGTAATACTTACAGTTGAAGTCGGAAGTTTACGTACACTTAGGTTGGAGTCATTGAAACTTGTTTTTCAACCACTCCACAAATTTCTTGTTAACAAACTATAGTTTTGGCAAGTCGGTTAGGACATCTACTTTGTGCATGACACAAGTAATTTTTCCAACAATTGTTTACAGACAGATTATTTCACTTATAATTCACTGTATCACAATTCCAGTGGGTCAGAAGTTTACATACACTAAGTTGACTGTGCCTTTAAACAGCTTGGAATATTCCAGAAAATGATGTCATGGCTTTAGAAGCTTCTGATAGGCTAATTGACATCATTTGAGTCAATTGGAGGTGTACCTGTGGATGTATTTCAAGGCCTACCTTCAAACTCAGTGCCTCTTTGCTTGACATCATGGGAAAATCTAAAGAAATCAGCCAAGACCACAGAAAAAACATTGTAGACCTCCACAAGTCTGGTTCATCCTTGGGAGCAATTTCCAAATGCCTGAAGGTACCAAGTTCAACTGTACAAACAATAGTACGCAAGTATAAACACCATGGGACCACAGAGCCGTCATTACGCTCAGGAAGGAGACGCGTTCTGTCTCCTTGAGATGAACATACTTTAGTGCGAAAAGTGCAAATCAATCCCAGAACAACAGCAAAGGACCTTGTAAAGATGCTGGAGGAAACAGGTACAAAAGTATATATATATCCACAGTAAAACAAGTCCTATATCGACATAACCTGAAAGGCCGCTCAGCAAGGAAGAAGCCACTGCTCCAGAACCGCCATAAAAAAGCCAGACTACAGTTTGCAACTGCACATGGGGACAAAGACCATACTTTTTGGAGAAAGGTCCTCTGGTCTGATGAAACCAAAATAGAATTGTTTGTCCATAATGACCATCATTATGTTTGGAGAAAAAAGGGGGTTGCTTGCAAACCAAAGAACACCATCCCAACCATGAAGCACGGGGGTGGCAATATCATGCTGTGGGGGTGCTTTGCTGCAGGAGGGACTGGTGCACTTCACAAAATAGATGGCATCATGAGGAAGGAAAATTATATGGATATATTGAAGCAACTTCTCAAGACAGTCAGGAAGTTAAAGCTTGATCGAAAATGGGTCTTCCAAAAGGACAATGACCCCAAGCATACTTCCAAAGTTGTGGCAAATGGCTTAAGGACAACAAAGTCAAGGTATTGGAGTGGCCATCACAAAGCCCTGACCTCAATCCTATAGAACATTTGTGGGCAGAACTGAAAAAGCGTGTGCGTACAAGGAGGCCTTACAACCCTGACTCAGTTACACCAGCTCTGTCAGGAGGAATGGGCCAAAACTCACCCAACTTATTGTTTGAAGCTTGTGGAAGGCTACCCGAAACGTTTGACCCAAGTTAAAAAATTTAAAGGCAATGCTACCAAATACTAATTGAGTGTATGTAAACTTCTGACCCACTGGGAATGTGATGAAAGAAATCAAAGCTGAAATAAAAAATTCTCTCTACTATTATTCTGACATTTCACATTCTTAAAATAAAGTGGTGATCCTAACTGACCTAAGACAGGGCATTTTTACTAGGATTAAATGTCAGGAATTGTGAAAAACTGAGTTTAAATATATTTGGCTAAGGTGTATGTAAACTTCCGACTTCAACTGTATGTTTCGCTGGTAAAACATTGTAGTGAGAAATCATGGACTGTCTCAGACATTTAGTATGTACTGAGCTGTGAAGATGAAAGTAATCACAATGTGTAATGTTGGTTTTTAATTGAGTTGTTAATTGAAATTGAGCCAGAAGAAATTGTTGCTAAGGAGTGATTGACAACAACTAACTTGTCTGCAAATAATTTAATAATTTAATGGCATCCTACATAATCATTACATTTTTTACAAACATTGCAAAGTCAGCATCCAAACAGGGACTGTATGTTATAAATAGTACAAAATGCAAATCTTAACTAATAAACATTCTATTGTGCAATCAGAAACGTTCTGTATCAAAGAAGTTCAATATACAAAGTGGAAAATATACTACTCTTCTCTCTACACTCACACAACTTAACCTCTACTTCTCAATAGGTCATTATTAAATTATAGACAGTGTAAGAAGTCTTTAACTGCCTTACAAGTCTAAAGATCCAAACGCCTTTCAGAAACTTGACTGACTTTAGAGACGAAATGTTCATAGTGTAAAGGAAAGTATATTCTGTTGGGCCGGTATACATGCTCTTTCCTTCCTTACATTCCTCCAGACCACGTAGGTTAGTACTGCTAGTGAAAGTCCACCCTGCATCTCATGTCTTATCACAGTATCATAGGCATCCTGTTACACACACACACACACAGACACACGCACGCACACACGCACACGCACACACACGCACACACACACACACACACACGCACCCACACACAGTCTTTTTCAAGACAGGAAGCACCTCCGGTTGAGTGGGGACTGCATGGTTCGCTGACGTTGTGTTTCAGTTCAATCGTCATTCACTCTGTGATTCATTCACTGTCAAAGACGATCTGATCACCTATGATACGACATGTCACTCCCAGAGTCACAGATAGGACGGCAGCATCCAGTTCAAACACACAGCGCCATAGAGTTTCCCATATCCTCTCTGCCTTTCCTTATGTCTTTGCTTCTTTATTTTTCTCTTGGCTAATCCTGCTTGCAGAGTGTTTCAGGGTGTGGTCCTGCATTGTGGGGACCATGTTTTGTAGGGACACAGGCATGTCAGTCTCTCTGTGCTTGGTCAGCCTTCCATCCTGTAGAAGCACAAACATTCCAGTTACTGTTTTCATGTTCTCCTGTCGTCTTCTCCTCTCCTATCATCCCTTGATGGCGTCAGAGGCGAGGGACTCCAAGAGGGATCTGTAAATGTCTGAGCGCAGGAAGCGAGGGTACGAGTCTCTCTCCATCAGCCCATAGACAATCTTCTGGGCATCTTCGAAGCATTGGAGGGTAGGAGTCTTCACAGCCCTCTTGATCTGCTCCCTTGTGTAGTAGTCAATGTTTATCTGGAACAAGATTAATTTAGATTTAAATGTCTGGAGACATTTTAGGGAGGTTTAGTATCTGGATGGTGTTGATGAAATACATTGAAACATCAATGAGGTTACAGAGAGTTCAAATGCAGTGTTGCTTTCTGTAGAAATGTCACTGCGTCTATTTGGATCTCTAACATGTAGCCATGTACTGTAATACATAACAGTCTAACCTCTTTAGGAGCCTCAGCCTTTATGAACTGCTCATAGATTTTCTTTGCCTTCGATGACATTCTGAACGAAGAGTTAATTTTCTTGTACTCCTCACACGTCAGCCAGAACTCAATGTTCTCATCACTGAATTCAGACTTCAGAAAGGTTCTGAAGGTGGCCAGACCATCTGTGGGGAAGAATAAAAACACACCAAGGTATGAAACACTGATACAGCTCCAAGCCTGGGAACACATGGTGTTTTTGTTCCACATTTCTTTCATGCTGTTTTTCAGTTAGATTTTTTTATCTGATTTAGCTACTTATCTCTAACTATTTTGATCGTCTCGTAAAGTAAAACTTACATTTAGACTCGAGGAGTCTCTCCATTGACTGAGACCATTGTTGGGTATCTTCTAAACTTAGCCTGCTGGGAAGAAAATGTGTGTTTGATGACTAAACTAGAATCAAATCTGGGTAAAAATAAAGCTGGTATTTGATGTTAGGACAAAAGGGCACATAGAACCAACATAATTAAGAAACAATTATAGCCACACAGTTATCAAGTTCTTTCACATATCAAACACTTGGGCCTGTGTGTGTTTGTGTGTGTGTATGTGTGTGTGTGCGTATGCACATTTGTGTGCGCGTGTGTGTGCGCTTGCGTGTGTGTGCCTGTGCTGTGCCAAAGTTAACATAAGTCCTGAAGTTTCATTTGAATCCGCACACACTACCATAGATGGACGCAAGAACACACATGGTATTTGAACATTAAAATATTTGCAAAATAATAACAATTAGCATCAATGCAGAGTGACAGTGTAAGGAAGAGTAAGAATCCTTACCTCTCAGATGTGGAGTGTGAGAACATGCATTGCAGCCGGCACATAAAGTTCTTTCCCCTATGGAGAGAAAAAGAGAAGTGTCATAATCGTCTCATAAAACAAGTCTTATGTATAAGGACATCTGAGTATGTAGTATCTAGGAGGTATTTACAGGTTTAGTATAACATATGCAGTGTTTATATACAATATGTGGCCTATAGTATGTAGTATTAAGCTAATACATTAGTAAAAGCATTGTATAAAGGAACTATACAAAGTATTTCGTATTTAGAAAGTATATTACACATAGTAT
Organism: Coregonus clupeaformis; assembly: GCF_020615455.1. Lineage (NCBI taxonomy): Eukaryota > Metazoa > Chordata > Actinopteri > Salmoniformes > Salmonidae > Coregonus > Coregonus clupeaformis. The sequence goes on along the minus strand of NC_059211.1, from coordinate 53,482,974 downwards.
TACTAGACTACATTGAATATAAAGCTTACTACTTATACAAAAGCTCTACAATACAATTTCCAAATTCCCCAGCTGTTGACTGCATAATCTATAATCTATAAACTAAACTCACAGGTTCTTGTTCCTCCTCCTGTCGTCCGGCTCCATATTGAAGTGCTGTGTTTGTGTCAGTGTCTCTGTGATGATTAGGCTGGGCATGTTTTAACTCCACACTCTCTGTCCCCTGGTGCTGCTCATGCTGCGATGGTTCACTCTCTGTATGGAGGGGTGTCCCCCCACTTCAGGCCTTATATGCAGGGCGCCCGTTGCTTAGGGGCTGGATGGTGAAACACTGAAACATCAGACTCAGCCCAGCGAACCGTAGCAAGAGAGGAAGCCCCCACGCTCTGTCTCTCTCTCTCTCCCTGTGACATGCACTCTCTCTTTTTGTGACACACTCTCTCTCCCCCTCTCTCTGTGACATGCTCTCTCTCTCTCCCCCTCTCTCTTTCACTCTCTCTCTCCCTCTGTTTTTAGGGAGGGCCTAACGTCCCCCTAAAAGCATGCTCTGTATGTCCACAGCATTTTTTATCTGGGCTGCTCAGATGCAAATGACAGAGACAGTGAGAGTGATAGGCAAATAATGACCTTCGCTTGCTGCATTTTGGTACACTGCTGAAACATCATTGGGATGTTCAAGTTATATCCAACAGCATTGTATCCACCACCAGTTGCGTTTCTTTCTCTGAAGGTTGATGGTTTACAGGTAAAACCCCTGTGAATGGATTATAAAGGCAAACTTGCTCTATTGGCAAACAATAACAGCAGTTTTGGTCTGATCAATATAGAGCGATTACTGTAGGCAACATCAGATTTTTCACTCTCTTCTAACTAGCCTTTGCATACAGTAGGGAAAGTCATATAATCCTCACTTGGCAAATTATCTTTACCAGAAGGCAGCCATGTCCAATGGCCTGTCTGTCATTCTGCACAGTAACTGACGTGGTCCTCCTCAACTTGCCCAAAGATGGCCACAAGCAGTCAAGCACAACCAAGGGACACCAAAACATGTCCACTTATATTTAATGTGCCTTGTGCCCTCTCGTCCACACCACCACAACTACCTTTATTTAATACATTAAAGCTCAACTGACCAGAGGTTTTAAATGAACACACCACAATCGCCTGTGTGATTAACACCATACAAACAGTATCCATTCTAGAGGTTCCTCAGTGACGGTATTGAGTAACACAGACAGTGTCAGAAATACACTGCACATTACCCACTTCCCTTCGGCTGTTATGGCAACCACTTGGAACTGAGGAAAACAGCGTCAGACTGTGTGTTAGGGACAAGGTGGCGTGATGTCGCCTGCGTGCTGTGGGGATACAGGAGAGGTGAGATCTCTGTCATCTAGCAAGAACATTGCCTTACACCAGCCCCTGTCAGCCCCTCCAAAAAATAAATAAATAATGTTTGTTAATATAATATATTATACCATGCTCTAGGCTTACTGAGCAAATGAATAGCAAGATAAGGCACTATTGTCTGGTCTTCCCTCTATCCAATAGTCCTAATTGAAAAGAACAACAACTCTCACATAATACATTCCCTTTGAAGTCTGCTTTTATTCATAACCTTGTATGTGTAATAACATTTAGTTTATCTCAGAATCATCATGCAATGCTCAATTGAAGATCCTGCTGAGCTAGCCTCCGGGCATTTGTGTCTTTGAGCGGTTTGGACATCTAGATGGAGTGAGGAAGTGTGTGTAGTACTAAAAGTTGCCACAGAACAAAACAGTTGTTCCTTGGTGATGATTTTACTTTCCTAACAAGGGGACAAATTCAGGGTGATTTGCCACGCATCAGGGCATCCTCTGACTCCAATCCACTGGTGGGTGTTCTGGGTCAAACTCACAGTTATTGTTAGCCATCTAGATTGCCTTTTAAGACACAACTTTGAGGAATATAGCCATCTACAGAGAGGCGTCAAGGGTGACAGAGATATCTTTTACAACTTTTGATATGCTAGCTCTGGCTAATTAGCAGAGACAGCTGACATGTGAGCACAACAGCCTTACAGGCAGGCAGGCAGGCAGGCAGCAGGCTGTGGAAAATGTTTTTGTGTGAGTCTCCCTGCCCACCGACCAAACACAATTACTCAGTGTCATAGGACAAGTTAATGATAACCCTTCATTCTGACAACGTTTACATCCTGATTTATGGAAGTATAATGTACATTGAAACTGACAAGATCCATCCATGCTATACTAGTATTAACAGAGTTAAACAAATAACAGTTACTCAAATTTCATATTGTTGACGGATACATATAATGTCCAATTAGCATGGAATGTTCCTTTTCCACAACAAAGGACACTTTAATAGAAGATTTAACAGCCTCTTAGTTCTACATTTTTGCAACCATATGCAAGTTATTTCTGTAACCATTCATAATGTAAGTCCTTCCATTTAGACATCCTGTACCTTTGTTCTGATCTATATCAATTCCCTAGAATTTGACTTGTGATATAAACGCAACTTTTGACTCGTCAGTCAGTCTAGAGCAGGAGTGTTAAACTCGTTCCATGGAGGGCCTAGTGTCTGCGGGTTTTTGTTTTTTCCTTTCAATTAAGACCAAGACAACCAGGTGAGGGGAGTCTTTAATAATTGGTGACCTTTATTCATCAATCAAGTACAAGGGAGGAGCGAAAAACCGGCATTTACTCGGCCCTCCGTGGAATGAGTTTGACACGTGGTCTAGAGGTTTGAATGAATGTACTGTTTAGTACTCTGAATCATTGTCACTACTCATCTCTAATTCTTCTCCATACTTTATATTAATTTCTTCTTCTTCTACAACTCATAAGTCATTTCCCTTGGTCATCCTCCTTGTTTGGACTTGGTGAAACCTTTGACCCCTGACCTCTACCAGAGGGTCCTGGCTTTGCGTCTGAGCCCAAGGTAGGCGTCTGACCTGAGGAACCTGGGGCATGAGTCTGTCTCCATCAGTCTGTACACATGTCTCACTGCCTCGTCAAAGCAGCACAGACCAGGAGACTTCAAGTATGTTTTGATCTTGGTCCTCTGTAGCTCAGCTGGTAGAGCACGGCGCTTGTAACGCCAAGGTAGTGGGTTCGATCCCCGGGACCACCCATACACACAAACAAACAAACAAAAAATTATGCACGCATGACTGTAAGTCGCTTTGGATAAAAGCGTCTGCTAAATGGCATATTATTATCTTCTCACGGATGTTTGGTCAACGTTGATCTGTAGGGGCGAAACACAAACCTTGACAATGAGTGTGAAGGGAAAGTTTGACGCACATTTGTGCAGCTAATGTTATGAAAGGCCTGAGCTAAACGATATGGTCATCTTTCCACCCTAAGCTTGACAATTCATTCACTGTGTGAGCTTGCTCAAATCATATCTTGTCCCATCTGCTTGCTATCTGTATTTTGAAGGAGGGATTTTCTCACATCAGAAAGTTGCAATGATTGTCAAATGATTCTGATGAGAGGCTGTTATCTTTGCCCATCATCTTGCTATCTCTACTACGAAATAGTCATTTTCCCACATCAGCAAAGTACATGGTATTATCTAGTCACACTTTAGGAATTATAGATACATTTGTGGGTATGCTACTTTAGCTTGTAATATGTTAGCATTTGGATAACTGCTACTACCAAGGTGAAAGCTTGGGCGGCAGGTAGCTTAGTGGTTAAGAGCGTTGTGCCAGTAACCGAAAGGTCGCTGGTTCTAATCCCCGAGCCGACTAGGTGAAAAATCTGTCGATGTGCCCTTGAGCAAGGCACTTAACCCTAATTGCTCCTGTAAGTCGCTCTGGATAAGAGCGTCTGCTAAATGACTAATTATTTTATTATTTAAAGCTGAAGCGTAGGCTGACTAACTGACCTGTCTCTGGGCCTGGGGATGGAGGAACTCCTGGTAGATCTCTTTTGCTTTCCAGAAGAGGTCGGCCGGTGAGGTGGTCTCTCTGTAGTCTCGGCATGCTAGCCAGAACTCAATATTCTCCTCACTGAATTCGGACTGCAGGAAGGATCTGAAGGCTGCAAAGAACCCTGTGGGATTAGAATGCTAAAGTCAGAAGGTGTTCCTATGAGACTGTACTATTGAAGATAATGAATGTAGTTAAAACAGTTGTCCTTACTTTTGTCCTTCAACACTTTCTCAAGAGTTGGTTGAATTCTTCTACTGTCCTCTTGACAACAAAAAAAAGAGATAAAAACACGTTTTTGGATTAGATGGGTTTTGTAAATCAATATTACTATTTGACATGTTATTGTTGTGAAATAGTCTCTACTGTTGCTGTACTTACTTGATTTTTGTAGAAAAGGAGTCATCATTTATCATCTGTACCAGAAGACACTGAATGTATTTTTTCTGTCTTAGAAGGATATCGATCCTGTGGAAATTGAAGAAGGAGTATAAATTAAGATCTGATCTATGATATATTACCAACAGCTTCTCTTTTTTTCTGTATTGGTGTAAATATAAAACATTTACTGTATTTTTAAGTATTATATCATGTTTTTGCTCCTGTTTGTATGTATTGAATGCTTAAAATGCCCCTTTCCTAGATATTTACATTAGCTTAACTTCTTGTCTGTGTCATATTTTGCAGCAGATCCTTAAATTCATTGATCTGTATCTTTGAAAATAATAGTTTGGGCATCTTCACATAATTGACAGTGTTTCCTCCTAGTACATCATATAGGCAGGTATTTAGCATCTCAGGAGAGGTGTGTTATGGTGACATTTGGGACGTGCTGGTGCAGGCCACCCCTAGATACTGTACCTCAGGTATAAACACACAGCTTACCGTAACTCCCCTAGGACATTTACATTCCTGTACAATTCCTATTTCAAATTCACATTTTCCCCCACTTTCTTCCGACGTTTTTCCGATCATCAATATAATGGAACTTTTGAGAGATATTTCTTACAGTGTTTATGTTTTATAGTATAAATAGTACATATATTACTAAATCACACTTTATGAAGACACATCTTTCATGATTCAACACTATAATAATTCCCTCTGAAGACATTGCATGCCAGTGAAAGGAAGTGACCATATTGTAAAACAGGAAGATGTTAAGGAGCAGTGTCTGTCTGTCCACTTTAATATGATCGTCAGGGTTTACTCACAGCTATACTCCTCCACATAGAACTTTGTGAGAACATCTGTCATTTACTCTGAATGGTAACTTTGTTAACATAAGAGGGGGAATAATATGTCATTGTCACGAACGTTGAGAGACGGGTCAGACCAAGGTGCAGCGTGAAAAGCGTACATGTTTATTAAACTCAATAAACATAAACAAAACAAGAAACAACGTAACGTGAAGTCCTCAGGCTATACACATACAATCCTAACACAGAACAAGATCCCACAACTAAGGTAGGCAAACAGGCTACTTAAGTATGATCCCCAATCAGAGACAACGAGCAACAGCTGCCTCTGATTGGGAATCACACCCGGCCAAACCTAGAAATACACATCTAGATCCTAAACATAGAAATTCTAACATAGATCCTCACGCCCTGACCAATCCAACTAAAGACAACCGGCCTCTCAAGGCCAGGGCGTGACAGTCATAGAAAAAGGGACCATGGCAATGTCTTTCTCCTCAAACATCTGAATGGGTAACCATCATACTGTCCTACCAAGGTGTGTCTGTAAAACTGTGAGTGGTCGGACATTCTCACCTATTGCAACAAGGCTTGTGACTCAGATTATGTTGATCTGCTTATTGCTGCTTTATTTTGGTTTTGGTTACCCTAGCCATAGATAAGAATAGAAAGACTCACTGAAATAGCAGTCATATGGAATTTCATAACATGCTAAACATTTCTTTGAGGCTTCCCCCTGAGTTCCCCTTAGAGTGTTGTGGTGTGTTTGTGGGCTCATGTGGATAGTTCAGCTGGTCACACTTACCTATAGTTATTGTGAGTATTTGGAACATTCCATACTAGCTACAAACCCCTGTACTGAGTGTGTGATATGGAGGGGTAAAAACAGAAGGGCAAACCACCTACTGAGAATCAACTCATGTGTATCTCCTCATGCTTGACTAACGGCTGGGTCCCAAAGTGGCACAGAATGAACATTGGTAAACCCTGACATGGAAAAACTGAACCCCAGGAAGAAATAATGAATATACTGACATAGATGTGACCTTTTGTGGTGATTTGATTTGTGTTACTTGTGTCTTGTGTTTTGCACCAATAATGTGGTTACATTTGGATTTAGAATTCCATACATTTTCTATGGATTCGTTGTGAACTAACTGATGGAATGGTTTGTTGTATACTCATTTTTCCATTAGATATATGTAGATACTATGAGAATGCATTGTCTTACACAATAAAAACTAAACTAATAGAGATGTGTCTTGGTGAATCAGATTAGAACAAGGATGAACAGATGAGTCATGCCCTAGGTACAGTATGTACTGTATCGTACGTGTGTGCCTGTGTGCGTGTGCGCATGTGTGTGTGGAGCAATCTTTCACTCTACCTCCACTCACATAAACACCAACGACCAGCCCCATGTTGTCACAGTTTCGGCCGAGGCTGCTCCTCCTCCTTGCTCGGGCAGGCTTCGGCGGTCGTCGTCCCCGGAGTACTAGCTGCCACCGTTGTATGTTTCGATGTTCGTTTGGTTTTGTCTAGTTGTTGTACACCTGTTCCCTGTTAGTGTGATTATGTACCCTTTATATGTTCCATTAGTTTGTCATGTGTTGTGTGTAATTGTTTTCACCTGTCGTTTGGTGCAGTGCTGTTTGCCAGTCGCTCATTTTGTACCGTCGCACTGTTGTTTTGTGCGCAGTCGGTTTTGGAGTGTTTTACGCACTGTGGCGTATTGTTCGCCTCCGGGTTGGTTAGACCCGTTTTGTTATTTTGGTTTATGCAAGTAAAGTCTGGTTTGACTTAGCTCCTGTGTCCTGCATTTGATTCACACCACATCCGCATCAGAGTTCGCGACACATATGATATCACTACCAGTGTGTTGACATTGTATTAGTAACAGTCTGTTCCACATGTGCTGGTAAAGGTGTGAGAGAAAACACAACAATGGTATCTTATGGGGAAAACACTTTGATAACAAGATGTTCCACAGAAGTCATGCATGTCACCCTCAGGGCAGATTAGATTATGAATCTGAGATGTATGACTGGTTCTAAACAGAAGTAATCTACAACGACACCCTTTGAGCTCTGTGTGCGTTTTTTTTATTTTGAAATGTGTGTAGCAGGGTGGAAAAGATCACTGTGGGTGATCCAGATACTCATCCAAGGTCTGTTGATGTGATTTACTGAAACAGAAGTAATTGTGTTTTCCTGTTTGTTTTTCCATTTTTTTTCTATTTCCAATCTTTTCATCCATTCCATTCAGGTGTATCTAGTTGAACTGAGGTTCAGGGTGGTAAAGAAGGACACCAACACATACAACATGTAGGCTACTAATAATCAATCAGCTTATTGGCTGACTCAGGTGTGTTAGTGCTGGGCAGAGACAAATGTCTGTACACATAGGCGGCCCTCCAGGATCAGCAGTGAAGAACACTGTACTGCAAGTTTAAAAATAATAATTTCATCACAGGATGTGTAACTACCAGTCAGCCATGATGTTGCATCATAGGATGCGGACATTGGGACATGTCGACTTGCAGTCCACAGGCAACATGATTGAGAGAGAAATATTGATGCTGTAAATGGCTCCAATACAAATACAAAACTAAACATACACATTCAAATTACAACATACAGACCCACACAAACATCCACAACATCACCCCTGGCCAGACACACCTGCTCAAACCCCCATCTCCAGCGCCCACATAGCCTCAAACTGCACCATTTTGTTTCTCTCCATAGCCCACACACTTTCAACATTTACATTGACATTTTTAGTCATTTAGCAGACGCTCTTATCCAGAGCGACTTACAGTTAGTGAGTGCATACATTATTATTAAAAATTTTTTTCAAGATAATAAAGCATTTTACATTTCCATTGTGTTAATGATGGAAGATTGGTTGATTTCCAGTTTTTAAGTATATGTTTTTTTAAGATGATTGACGAGAAAAGCATCATCCAACCCATCGTGTATCTCACTGCACACTCATATGCCGTGTCTTTAAATATCAAATCAAATCAAATCAAATTGTATGGCAACATGTGCCGAATACAACAGGTGCAGACATTACAGTGAAATGCTTACTTACAGCCCTTAACCAACAGTGCATTTAGACTTGGCACTCCGGTACCGCTTGCCGTGCGGTAGCAAAGAGAACAGTCTATGACTAGGGTGGCTGGAGTCTTTGACAATTTTGAGGGCCTTCCTCTGACACCGCCTGGTATAGAGGTCCTGGATGGCAGGAAGCTTTGCCCCAGTGATGTACTGGGCCGTACGCACTACCCTCTGTAGTGCCTTGCGGTCGGAGGCCAAGCAGTTGCCATACCAGGCGGTGATGCAACCAGTCAGGATGCTCTCGATGGTGCAGCTGTAGAATGTTTTGAGGATCTGAGGACCCATGCCAAATCTTTTCAGTCTCCTGAGGGGGAATAGGCTTTGTCGTGCCCTCTTCACGACTGTCTTGGTGTGTTTGGACCATGATAGTTTGTTGGTGATGTGGACACCAAGGAACTTGAAGCTCTCAACCTGTTCCACTACAGCCCCGTCGATGAGAATGGGGGCGTGCTCAGTCCTCCTTTTTTTTCCTGTAGTCCACAATCATCTCCTTTGTCTTGGTCATGTTGAGGGAGAGGTTGTTATCCTGGCACCACACGGCCAGGTCTCTGACCTCCACCCTATAGGCTGTCTCATCGTTGTCGGTGATCAGGCCTACCACTGTTGTGTCGTCGGCAAACTTAATGATGGTGTTGGAGTCGTGCCTGGCCATGCAGTCATGGGTGAACAGGGAGTACAAGAGGGGACTGAGCACGCACCCCTGAGGGGCCCCGTGTTGAGGATCAGTGTGGCAGATGTGTTGTTACCTACCCTTACCACCTGGGGGCGGCCCGTCAGGAAGTCCAGGATCCAGTTGCAGAGGGAGGTGTTTAGTCCCAGGATCCTTAGCTTAGTGATGAGCTTTGAGGGCACTATGGTGTTGAATGCTGAGCTGTAGTCAATGAATAGCATTCTCACGTAGGTGTTCCTCTTGTCCAGGTGGGAAAGGGCAGTGTGGAATGCAATAGAGATTGCATCATCTGTGGATCTGTTGGAGCGGTATGCAAATTGGAGTGGGTCTAGGGTTTCTGGAATAATGGTGTTGATGTGAGCCATGACCAGCCTTTCAAAGCACTTCATGGCTATAGACGTCAGTGCTACGGGTCGGTAGTCATTTAGGCAGGTTATCTTAGTGTCCTTGGGCACGGGGACTATGGTGGTCTGCTTGAAACATGTTGGTATTACAGACTCAGTCAGGGACATGTTGAAAATGTCAGTGAAGACACTTGCCAGTTGGTCAGCACATGCTCGGAGAACATGTCCTGGTAATCCGTCTGGCCCTGCGGCCTTGTGAATGTTGACCTGCTTAAAAGTCTTACTCACATCGGCTACGGAGAGCGTGATCACATAGTCATCCAGAACAGCTGGTGCTCTCATGCATGCTTCAGTGTTGCTTGCCTCGAAGCGAGCATAGAAGTGGTTTAGCTCGTCTGCAAGTCTTGTGTCACTGGGCAGCTCGCGGCTGTGCTTCCCTTTGTAGTTTGTAATAGTTTTCAAGCCCTGTCACATCCGACGAGCGTCAGAGCCGGTGTAGTACAATTCAATCTTAGTCCTGTATTGACTCTTTGCCTGTTTGATGGTTCTTCGGAGGGCATAGCGGGATTTCTTATAAGCGTCCGGGTTAGAGTCCCGCTCCTTGAAAGCGGCAGCTCTACCCTTTAGCTCAGTGCGAATGTTTCCTGTAATCCATGGCTTCTGGTTGGGGTATGCATGTACGGTCACTGTGGGGACGACATCATCAATGCACTTATTGATAAAGCCAGTGACTGATGTGGTGTACTCCTCAATGCTATCTGAAGAATCCCGGAACATGTTCTAGTCTGTGCTAGCAAAACAGTCCTGTAGCTTAGCATCTGCGTCATCTGACCACTTTTTTATTAACCGAGTCACTGGTGCTTCCTGCTTTAGTATACAGACAGATGGATTAAAAGTAAATTTAAATTGTAAATGACTCAATTCTTAGAATCTGCATTATTACTCTAGCACTTATTTTTTTACAATCGAAGTCAACATTCATTCAACTTAATTTAATGACTTACTATATAAAAAGGTAATTGTCCACCCAATAGGGCAACTAAAAAATCACTAAAAATACCATTATTCCTATTTGTAGACAATGACCTGGAGGTTAAACCCTGACAGAGGGATTTTATATTGTGATATCTGATGTGACATACCTACATGTGTAGTGGAACTATACTGTGCTACTGTATCTTCCAGCAGAGAAAGTCTCCCTTAGAGCAGCTATCCCTCTTACCACCCCCCTCTCTCTCTGTCTCGCTCTCTCTCTTTCTCTCTTTCTCTCTCTCTTTCTCTCTCTCTCTCTTCTCTCAAGTGGAGCCTCAGCCTATGACTCCTATTATGAGGTCTTTAGATGACTGGCTAATTAAATGTTGCTGTAATTAAATGATAATGAGTAGCTAAGAGACAGCAGATGAAACAGTCAATTCATTAATTGCCTGGCCTGTGAATAGAGTAGGACCCTGTTAGCTCTGTTAGTCTGTCTGGGTCTGTCTGGGAGAGGGACGGCCACACCACTGTCCATGACGTACATTGAACCCAAACAGCTGTATTTGTGGTAGAGCATGAAGTCTTGTAGAGACAATTTGTTCTGTTCTGTAATTTTGTTATTGTGTCAGCAGACAGTTGGTAAAGTTATTGTTTTGTCATTGACTTGTGTGCTTCCTTGTAAGATGGTGTTGTACCAAGAAAGAGGTCCTAGATGTGCTTGATAAAACATCAATTTGGTTTACAAAGAATGCACTCAAATCAACTGTCACCTAACCATCTCTGATATGACTAGAAACATAACTTTTCTCACATTCGCCTCAGGATGTCAATGTAACCGTTTATTTCCTCCGATTACAGTGTTTTGGCAATCCCTATTGTGAAAGCGCTACTGATTTTAACTCAATTTAGCAACATAGTGTGAATTGTGAAATTCTGTACTTCAATATTCAAAATGTTGAGAAAGGAGTCTCAGTCTTGCTTCAGTTCTCAGTACTCAGTTTTGTTCTTACTGTCAATAATATCTGACATACTAGCAGGAGTTGTTGCATTGCACTAGCTTCTCACTTTTATTTAGCAAACAAATTATGTTTACAAAAATAACCTGGGAACAACACAGCCATTTATATAGTGTAAGAACAGGGAGGCAGATTACTATAGTGTTACAACATGAAGGTACAGTAGAAGATGTGAAGAGGCATATTATCTGTTAACTATTGTATATTGGGGAAAAAATGCAAATATATGAGGACAATCTCATTTTAGGAGTGCCAATGTTATTGTCAAACTATGCAAAGCAACATTAAAATGCCAGTGTGCTGCTGAAGCTTTATTGAGTGGACGTGCACACACTTCCTATTCTGCTGCTGCTTATGACGTACACACCGACGATAGGTGAGGTTATCATAGTTTTGTGATGCAGGACTTAATGTGGGTCCCAATAATCTAAAGTGGCTTCCTGTTCTCCTCCTTTCCTTTACCTGAAATCGGAAAACCGGTGTAGAGGTAAAAGCAATATGGGCTGTGTGCTAGAGCGAGCTGACACCCATTGTCAAGGAGGAGGGACACCATTCTGCACAGCTCTGAGTGTTGGGATGAGGGACACCATTCTCCACAGCTCTGAGTGTTGGGATGAGGGACACCATTCTCCACAGCTCTGAGTGTTGGGATGAGGGACACCATTCTGCACAGCTCTGAGTGTTGGGATGAGGGACACCATTCTCCACAGCTCTGAGTGTTGGGATGAGGGACACCATTCTGCACAGCTCTGAGTTTTAGGATGAAGGACACCATTCTCCACAGCTCTGAGGACATGGTGGGTGCCTGTGTCTGCAAAACCCTCACAGACTTCCTCTGAACTGAGGTGGAAGTGAAACGGCTTGGCACCCGAGGAAACACAGGGGATTCAGGAGAAGTCAGACTGACAGTTTTATATTTTGTGGTTTCTGAAATCCCCTCATAGAAAAAAACAGCTCAGGCGTTATGGTTCAAATCCTCATGTGTGTCGGGCCTTGGTCAGCAGAATCTACAGTGTGGTTGCAAGGACTAGAGACTTGGTTTACTTGTTCACAAAAGTGAAAAGAGTTTATGCAATGGCATTATTCAGAGACAATAGAATAGGCCCCTGTTAAATGTTTAGGTTGAGATAAAAAAAAAAAAAATATTCAAAGAAATAAGCTGGTCCATGATTTATTTGGTCATGAAGTTGAATTTCTCTTTGAAACTTTGACTTTAGATTGTTCATTTGTTAAATTTTTTTAAATATAAGAGAAGTTATTGCTTCTGTAACATGGTGCATTTGAAATGGCGTCTTTGCTGCCATCTAGTGGATATGAATAAGAAACCGAGCTGTACTTTCAGTAGTAGAGTACTTTTTACATTTAGGTCATTTAGCAGATGCTCTTATCCAGAGCGACTTACAGTTAGTGAATGCATACATGTTTTTTTGTTGTTGTTTTTTTCATACTGGCCCCCCGTGGGAAACGAACCCACATCCCTGCCGGCCAAACCCTCCCCTACCTTGGACGACGCTGGACCAATTGTGCGCCGCCCATGGGTCTCCCAGTCTCGGCCAGCTGCGACAGAGCCTGGACTTGAACCAGGATCTCTAGTGGCACAGCTAGCACTGCGATGCAGTGCCTTAGACCACTGTGCCACTCGGGAGTCGTAATGCTGAGAAGGGAGCAAATATGATTTAAAAAATACATTTGAAAAAATTGATTCTAACTCTCCTTAAATACTGACTTACCAAACAAACCTGCAAACCCTTCATCATAGATACTGATCTGTTAACCTTTACTGTCAAAGCAGCATCTGGGGTGAGGGAATCAGAAGAGAGGAGTGTGTGTGTGTGTGTGTATGTATGTGTGTGTGTGTGTGTGTGTGTGTGTGTGTGTGTGTGTGTGTGTGTGTGTGTGTGTGTGTGTGTGTGTGTGTGTGTGTGTGTGTGTGTGTGTGTGTGTGTGTGTGTGTGTGTGTGTGTGTGTGTGTGTGTTCAGAATGGGGTGTTCAGAAGGAACTAGGGATAAGGTATGTTCCCAGATAATGTAAGAAACCCATTTCTAAACCTTTAAAGCTTGGTATTAGAGTGCAGGAAGCCCTACTGCAGGAGGTAAGCTGTGAAAGGACTTCAGCCTTCCCCAGTCAGGACCAGGGACAATTTGTGGGACTCAGCAGAGTCTCAGACACCTTATCTCCCTCCCTCCGTGAGTTCTTCCGCTGCTACTTTACCAGACCCAAAGTCCCAGGGAGTTATCTCCTCTGCAGAGTAGGCCTATCTGCTGGGGCATCACCACCTCCCTCCCCTCCCTCTCCGCCCCCCAACTCAGCGCCCAGCCATCACAGGGGTCTATCAGAATAGGGATGGAATGGGATTAAATTGCTGCCTTCTCACAGTTAGGATTTCTTTCCATTTCCATTTGAGTAATTTAGCAACATTAGACAACTACTATAAATAATGGAAAGCTATGAGAATGCAGGGAAACCAGGTATAATCTCATAAGATGGGTAAAAGTAATGTACAGCAATCCTTTATGTGAAATAATAAATAAAAGTTACTTCTCTGAGAACTTTGAATTTTCAAGAGGCGTAAAACAAGGTTGCCCTCTGTCACCATACTTAATTATTTAGCCAGGTCACCTGTGACACAAGTCAGTATTCGATGTCCATCCATGTGTGAGGAGGTCGGGAGATGACCTGGAAACGACCACTAGGGGGCAACAGTGAGCACTGTTACCTTCAAGTAGGTTTCGATTTTGCTAGAACATTGTGGCATCTGCCTCTGATTCTGAAGGTTGGAAGTTTGAAACCAGCGATATAAAGTTATTTTTGATATTGATAAAAAATCTAATGATAACATTAAGGGGCAAGAAATTAAGGGATTAGTGACAAAAGTATTCATGTATGCTGATTAAGTTTTCTCTTGAGTCCTCAACTTCAACAGGTTTTTGATGTCCCAATACCTTGGAATCGGGTCTATGAACTGACATATAAAACAACAAATGACACATCTATCTGTTTGTTTCAATTTAAGCTATTATATAAAATACTTGCTACATAAAGAATGCTCAACATATTTATTGGGCATTGAACAGTCAGCCTTGTGCAGACTCTGCCATGAGGAAACAGAATAAATAGAACATATTTATTGGTACTGTCCATCGATGGCTCGCTTTTGGAGTCAGGTCCAGGAATGGTTGTTATGTCATAATATCAGGGTTCAGATGGACCTGCAAACTGTATTGTTAGGGGATCTGAAAAACCACGATAGTCAATGGGAAATATCATTACACTCTTGGGTAAAGTATTTATTTTTAGGGCAATATCAGTAGAAATGTTACAAATGGGGAGGTTCAGGACCTTCGTAAGATATCATAGTAAAATGGGGGGGGTGCAGTGGGATTATTTAAGATCCTCTTAGAAGAGGTAAGGTTTCAGATATTTTCAGACATTCACACACACACACACACACACACACACACACACACACACACACACACACACACACACACACACACACACACACACACACACACACACACACACACACACACACACACACACACACACACACACACACACACACACACACACACACACACACACACACACACACACACACACACACACTTAGAGCCTTAGTAACAGATGGGTCGCATTGTAGAACCACCTGCTTTATGGCAGAAACATCAGCATCATATTCTCCCAATGTATTCCTGGAAAGGCAACACCATTCCACATAATAATCCTAACTCTATTTATTTTCATGCATCTGTAAAACAGAAAACCACATGCCATTTCAGAGCTAATGAATACATCTGATTCAGGCAGCGTTTCAGAGACATGGCTTTCATGTAATATAGCGAATTGGAAAGATGTCCAGTGATTACAGTGATTACATTTGTTAATATGAATGGACATAAATGTTTACTGAAAGCGCCACAGGTTGGTACTAAGGGGAGGACGTCATGGGGCTATATCATGAAGATATAGGCCTAATGACAGAAATAAGACCATAGTCCAGTATGTTGAAGGCTGTGTTGGACTCCCTACTGTTTACTCTCAGTATGCTTCAGCCTCCTGCAGGGACTGATGTATACCAGCAACACATAAGTTTGGTCGGACTCACTGAGGGAAGCCATGAACATTGTATCGTATCCTAGAACAGGTTGGTATGCGCTACATTTAATTGTGTCTATGTTTACTAGTGGAAGATACCAGGTGTATATCCTTGTGGGGGTGTGTGGAGGAAAGGAGGTGTCTGGTGTGTTGCAGTGGAGGCAGGTGGTTGATCCTTCTAGAGTTCATGTCCTCATGCTGTGGAGATATAAAAGGTGTGATGGGTCCGTACTCAAAAAGATGTTGCATAAAGCTTACTTCATTAAAAAATATATATATTTTCACTGCATCAGGGATAGCGTACACAGACGTTGCTGGGGAGAAACTATACACACCAGGACTGGTGTTACACATAACACTGAGAGGCCATTTTAATGTAGACAACATGAAATCACACTGTACAATGTGTGAAAACACAACACACAAAAGAGAGGAAGAGATGGGAGAGAGAGGTCACAAAGATGGCCCACTGGCCTGGTTGCCTAGGGAACAGAGCGTTTGGGGTTGCTCTGGGTCTGAGAGATAAAGAGGAACAACATGAGGGTACGACTGATAGACAGAGACTATGACCTCAGCTGAAGCTGCACTGATTGTGTTGGATTGGACTTCTGAATCCTAATTACATACACCTGCACACACAGCACTGCGTTGAGTTGGCTTGTTGAATTCCTGTCATAGACAGAAACAACACATACAGTGGTTTGCGAAAGTATTCACCCCCCTTGGCATTTTTCCTATTTTGTTGCCTTACAACCTGGAATTAAAATGGATTTTTGGGGGTTTGTATAATTTGATTTACACAACATGCCTACCACTTTGAAGATGCAAAATATTTTTTTGGGTGAAACAAACAAGAAATAAGACAAAAAAACAGAAAACTTGAGCGTGCATAACTATTCCCTCCTGTAGCTCAGTTTGTAGAGCATGGCCTTTGCAATGCCAGGGTTGTGGGTTTGATTCCCACGGGGGGCCAGTATGAAAAATGTATGCACTCACTAACTGTAAGTCGCTCTGGATAAGAGCGTCTGCTAAATTACTAAAATGTAAATGTATTCACCCCCCCAAAGTCAATACTTTGTAGAGCCACCTTTTGCAGCAATTACAGCTGCAAGTATCTTGGGGTATGTCTTTATAAGCTTGGCACATCTAGGCACTGGGATTTTTGCCCATTCTTCAAGGCAAGACTGCACCAGCTCCTTCAAGTTGGATGGGTTCCGCTTGTGTACAGCAATCTTTAAGTCATACCACATATTCTCAATTGGATTGAGGTCTGGGCTTTGACTAGGCCATTCCAAGACATTTAAATGTTTCCCCTTAAACCACTAGAGTGTTGCTTTAGCAGTATGCTTAGGGTCATTGTCCTGCTGGAAGGTGAACCTCCGTCCCAGTCTCAAATCTCTGGAAGACTGAAACAGGTTTCCCTCAAGAATTTCCCTGTATTTATTGCCATCGATCATTCCTTCAATTCTGACCAGTTTCCCAGACCCTGCCGATGAAAAACACCCCCACAGCATGATGCTGCCACCACCATGCTTCACCGGATGGTGTTCTCGGGGTGATGAGAGGAGTTGGGTTTGTGCCAGACATAGCGTTTTCCTTGATGGCCAAAAAGCTCAATTTTAGTCTCATCTGACCAGAGTACCTTCTTCCATATGTTTGGGGAGTCTCCCACATGCCTTTTGGCGAACACCAAACATGTTTGCTTATTTTTTTCTTTAAGCAATGGCTTTTTTCTGGCCACTCTTCCGTAAAGCCCAGCTCTGTGGAGTGTACGGCTTAAAGTGGTCCTATGGACAGATACTCCAATCTCCGCTGTGGAACTTTGCAGCTCCTTCAGGGTTATCTTTGGTCTCTTTGTTGCCTCTCTGATTAATGCCCTCCTTGCCTGGTCCGTGAGTTTTGGTGGGCGGCCCTCTCTTGGCAGGTTTTATGTGGTGCCATATTCTTTCCATTTTTTTATATTGGATTTAATGGTGCTCCGTGGGATGTTCAAAGTTTCTGATATATTTTTATAACCCAACCCTGATCTGTACTTCTCCACAACTTTGTCCCAGACCTGTTTGGTGAACTCCTTGGTCTTCATGGTGCCACTTGCTTGTTGGTGCCCCTTGCTTAGTGGTGTTGCAGACTCTGGGGCCTTTCAGAACAGGTGTATATATACTGAGATCATGTGACAGATCATGTGACACTTAGATTGCACACAGGTGGACTTTATTTAACTAATTATGTGACTTCTGAAGGTAATTGGTTGCACCAGATCTTATTTAGGGGCTTCATAGCAAAGGGGGTGAATACATATGCACGCACAACTTTTCCGTTATTTATGTTTTCAAATTTTTTGAAACAAGATCTTTTTTTAATTTCCACTTCACCAATTTGGACTATTTTGTGTATGTCCATTACATAAAATGCAAATAAAAATCCATTTAAATTACAGGTTGTAATGCAACAAAATAAGAAAAACGCCAAGGGGGATGAATACTTTTGCAAGGCACTGTAAATTAACAAATAGACTGAAACTTTGAATGTATTTTAATGACTTTAATGGCAAGTCTGAAATATCCTAGTTTACATTGACATCAGGAGAATACTATGAACTATTACAGTTCAAAGTAACAATCCATTGATTATCAATGGATAATAATAAGTTATAAAACATACTTAATGCTTTATACTGTAAATAAAGTCAGTACTGTGTAAAATCTGTAATCATATCTATTATTATCTATAATATTAGCATATTTATATGGAGAGAGTATCCCGCCTTACGATGAAAATATTTTCGTTGGCCACACCTCAGAATAGGATTGGGAGCCACTGAGCTAGATGATGAACTATCATTAGAGAGACTACAGAGCATGGGCCCTGTGTTTTGTGCTCCAGCCCAGAGTTAAACCATGCTGAACTAACATGGGCAGCTAGTTAGAGAGGAGAGAGTTGAATCACTGTCAGCCCACAGCCTGTTGGTTGTTGACAGGTATTATTCTCCGCCTGGTTCTGGAATCTCAGCTGGCTTCTGACGGTTCTAAAAGACCCTGATAGATTTCAGATTTCAGGAATCTGGGATAACAGTCCTTTTTCATCAGCTTGTATATCAGTCTCTGTGCCTTGTCGAAGCAGCTCAGGGTCGGCTGAGACATGCTGTTTGTAATCTCCTGCCTGGTCCCACAGTCGATGTTTATCTGGAATTGAGTATTGAATGAAACATTGTCTTTTGTGCAGCCATTATGTTGGACAGAGAGAGGTATACATAGAGATAATGATTGAGAGACAGCTTGAGGGGGAGAGCTAACGATTAAAACAATTAAATTAAAGAAAGTGAGACGGGGAAAGAAGATTAAGCTACACCATTCCGCCTGATGTCTTTACGTACCTGTCTGGGAGCGTCGACCTGTACAAACTCTGTGTAGATCCTTTTGGCCGCTACAGCTATCTCATTGCTGGAGGTGATGGTCTTGTACTCCTCACAGGCCAGCCAGAACAAGATGTTCTCCTCGCTGTACTCTGTCCTCAGGAACTCTCTGAAGGCCAGCTGTCCTGCTACACAGTAGAGACAGAAAAAGGAAATGGTGTGAACTTACAATTACAGACAGAAACACACACATTCACACAGGCAGGCACACACATGCAAGCATGGCCACTGACCATGACCTGCAGAACGCAGGTTTAGTTAGAGAGAGCAGGCTGGCCCACAAAGTTGTCAAACTGATTCAGGAAATTGACAGGGAGTTATTAAAGAGATGCTTTTTCAAGCTCACCAACAGATGTTCTGGGCTTCCATTTTAAAATGGGACATTTACAGTTGCTGACCAATGCAGGTAAAATAGCAAACAATAGAATAACCTTTGTTGCCTAAAACAACATGTACAATGTCATAAAACATGTTTTAGATGTTAGTGAACCATTGCAGATGTCTTATGGGAGAATAATTGTCCTTTGTGTCCTGTAGCCTACTGTTCCTTCTCAAATTGCTTAGCCTACTACACCATGCAGGTGTGCCATTTTTCATTAGTCTTTTGGGAATACAAACAAACAGAAAACTGCATCCGCCTACTTTACTCACACTAATTGCTTAACATAAATCACAGCTGGAGAACTGACTCTAATCGACACAAGACAAAATGTGTACAACGACAGCCAGCTTGTCCCCCCTGTTCCAATGACTTTAGGCTTATACTGGTACCACTTCCCTGCACATGTTTTGGTTGGACTGTATCAACATTATCAATCAACAGTATCAATAGTAGTAGAGAGAGAGAGTAGAGTACATTGTCTTACTTTTAGACTCCTGAAGTTTTTTGAGGGACAGCCGCCATGACACAACTTCATCGATGGGGGGCTTGGGGGCCCTACAAAAACAACAAAAAAGCCTAGAGACTCTTAATTGTTTTGTTTTTGATGATGATGATGATGATGATGATGATGCTGATGTTCAAATGGTTTACATTTATACAGAACAGAATGTAGACTTACTTCCTGTACATGCCCCTTCGCCTGATATCAGACCTTCTAACATGAGAGAGGGATGATGGAAACAGCTGATCTAAAATGAGGGAGAAAGACAGAGAGGCAACAGAGAGCACAGGAAGCCTGTCTAGTCAGAGATGTTTTTGTGCCGAAAAATGCAGAAGCAGAACAGCAACCGGCCAGTTTTGCTATGAATGATGGGACAGAAACAGGAAATCTCATAACTTCAGCAGTCAGAATCTGCAGCCGTTTAAGAAGACACTGGTCATCCATTCTGATTATTGATTCATTAATCGATAATAGTATTAGCCAGAGTTAAACTAATTTTGACCAATTATCAATGAGCAGTGTTCTGTATCAAACATTTATTTTATACACAAATGTGAATAGAGACTACCTATCTATGAACTACTAATCACTTACAATGACGCATAACTCCCTTGTGCTTAGAAATGCAAAAAACTGAAGCAAACCAATATACTGTAGGTCAACCAACCATGTTTGGCACAGAATGAAAGGAATGTGAAAGGAGTGGTCACGTAACAAGCATTTCTCTATTTCTCTATACAGCCAAATCAAAGCTCAAAGCTGATACTTACAATGTATGCATATGATTACACAAATTCCCTTCAATATCCGTGAAAAGCAGAGTTTGTTCGTCCTGAAGATCAGCATTCATAGATATGCTCAACAACCTCTGATGTTTTTCCTAGTTCTAGTTAGACTTCCCTATTATATTCCCCTGTTTGCTATTCCCCTCTGGCTAGAACACACAAGTCTCCACATGTTGGGCTGGGAGGAGGATTGGCAGATGGGAGGCTTAAGAGGTGACTCAGAGTCTTTACTGTGCTTTTTTTTAACTTTGAAATTCCCAGGGTGGGAATCAGGGAAGCTTGAAAAGTCAGAGAGAGATGTTTGACCCAGTTCAACGACAAACTCTTCACCCATCACTCTCATATGAAGACAGGCAGAAGGGGGTTGGAGAAGGGAGGGAGGTAGACACCACTATCTCTGCTAGATGGGGGGACCGAGACAGACACTCGTGCCCCAGCTATGAAAATGACTGATGACAGAACAACTGGCAGTGTAGTGAACAAATGGGGATGAGTGACAGCAACGGGGACAGAGACAGCAGAGTGTCTCTACCTGTCCACCCCTCTCCAGTACCGACGACTGATTTGTGGACCCTCGACGGGATGCTGTGGGGACAGCTAGGAGAATGAGAACAGGTGCTGTAAAACACTGCTGCTCTGACTGCTGCAGCTGGGAATCTGGCTACCCAAACAAAACCTGGCAGATCTGATCATTCCCTCCCCTGAGCCTCTGTGCCATGTTCCATAATGTATGCAGGTATTTGTTCAGTCCAGCACTTACACACCTGATTCAACTAACCTTGGACTATTTTAAGAGCATATATTAGGTGGTTAGTGTTGAATTCAGTGTTACAAAAGCCTGTACACATTGCTGCTCTCCATAACCATTACTGGCCATCCCTGTTCTGTGGTTTGCCGTGGCCTTTTACTTGGCCTGTGTCCTGGCTTAGCCCTTTTCCTATTTGTCATGTATTTGTCTTGCATGAATTCCTTCTGAACTATTGCCATGGCAGGTGAAGGCCAGTTTATTCATTGGGCTCAGTGCCTCGGCCAAGCTGAATGAAACAGCCTTTAATCTCCCAGCCAACCTCCCTCTATTCATCCATTCACAAGCTGAGAAATCTCAGTCCCGTTGAGGCTTGTGATTAATTCATTTGTTTACCTTTATTTATTGACCTTCATGCATACCTTTAGGTAAACAGTGTGCAAACTTCCGGCTATTTGCAGGGGCAAGAGAGACTCCCTGAAGTAGTTTGGCTCAGCTCAACTCCTGTTTTGAACAACCAACACTGCTCTCCATGCATACTGAATAAATGTTTTATTTTATATAGGGAGAAGAAAATAACATTGCATTGATTTCTGATCAAATCTCTCTCTATTCACTCAAATTCATTCTCCCTATTGGGAGAAAATGGGAGATTGAGAAAGATGGAAAAACAGAGAGACAGAATGAGATAGAGAGACATGGGATACGAACAAGACATTTTAATTGAATTATTACTTTCTTAATTAACTTTTCTTATGAGAGGAGAAATAGGACTGGGATGTTCATATGTAATTCATTTGATTTGTATTCTCACAAGGAGTCATGATGATTACCATGCCAAACTGATTGGAGAGTTGATTAGCCAGCAGCCTTCATCTCCCCTGTCTCTCCTCTGTTCTGTTTGCTCTGTGGCAACACTGCACCCTAGTTAGCATTTGACCACAAGGCTTACCGGGAGACCCCTGTTCACTTCCAATGTTACAATAACAACCATATTCCCCTCTAAATCCACCCCCCCCCCCTCTCTCTCTTTCCATTTGGTGTACAGTACAGTACAGTACCTGATTGTATGCATCACCACATCCCCAGATGACATCCCATGACCACCATACTATCAGCCACTGTGGGGAGCTCTGTCTCTACTAGGCTTCTCTCCCTCTCCTCTCCTCTCTCCTTTGGCAGTGGGGTTCGCCTGGCACAGAGTAGCTGTGGGCCGCTGTTGCTCATGTTAAAAGCTCAGCTGGGAGGAGAGCCTTAGTTTTTGGCTCTGTGTCTCTGTGGCAAGACACACCATCTGGGTGTTGCGGGGGGGGCACTCCCGATCCAGAGCAGCAATGTTATTACTTAGAAAGGTTTTACCTTTTCTCTGTCTGGGTTGTTTTGTCTGCCTGGGTTGCTGCTGCTGTCTTCTGTATGTGTGTAATGAGTAATCTGTCGGTCTCAGTGGGTCTGTGTGCCTTCACAATAACACCAGTCTGTCTGCAGGCTCACCCCACAATAACAGTTCCACGCAGAGCCGCTGTACAATACCTATGGCTGTGACTGTCATGAAATTTTGTCAGCCGGTGATAGTCAAGCAAATAACTGCAGGTGTCACGGTAATTTACCGTTAATTAACATAAACACATTTAGCATCTACTGGCTTCCATGCATAGCCTACAAGCCAATGGTGCAGACCTTTGGAACATCTACATTTAAACAAGTCTAATAAATCTATATAATATAGCCTACACCATCACAATAAATCCATTATTTATTTTAGACAGGTCTAAAGAAACATGGTATGAAATAAAAATAAATTTCAGAAGAACAGAATAGCATACTCTGAGTTGTCCTTATGTCAGGCACTGATCTGGCTATGCCATATGGCTGTGGGCTACACTACTGAATTTAGCAGACAAGATTTGCTTAGAATTCCGTGGCATTATTTTCTATTATTTTATAGTATGAAGAATACAATTGAACAAATCTGAATAAAATAGAAAGGATATTTTCTTCAAACAATTTCTGAGGGAGTTATGCGGCTATTATGTGTTGAGAGGTTAAGCGGTTAACAAAGAAACAAGTCCTCCAATATGCTTAATTTAGAGCTATTTATGCAACTTTAGCTGTGATACAAATGTTGGGCTATATGTTTGGATTTTAAATACATTCTAAGGCTGCATGACGCAACTCTAATGATGATTTGAAAAAAGTTGAATGAAGGCATGAGCTCTGCTTAGTTTTTTGCGCAGGCTGGACACACTTCATCAGTCTCTCATTCACAATTTGACAAGCACTTGATAATGCCTCAAATTTCCTGACGGCATCCCCCTTGTGTGGCCGTAATGCCCCCTAAAAAAAAGAATGCCTTTTGCAGCCAGTGTCCGTTGTGCCCTTGGGCTGAATATTTACATTTTACATTTTAGTCATTTAGCAGACGCTCTTATCCAGAGCGACTTACAGTTAGTGAGTGCATACATATTTCACACTGGCCCCCCGTGGGAATCGAACCCACAACCCTGGCATTGTAAACGCACCTCTCACTCACATCGCTCTCTCGGATATCTCAATTCTTATTAGCCACTGCCCATCATGTGATCGGGCCCTTCTCACATTTCAGCTCCGAAGTATGCTAGAAGTGAAGACAGACTCAACGGGTATGCAACTGCGCTTGTCCTTCTTATCGAATTCCGAGGCACATATTGAAGATGTTGGAAGAACTGTCCACATTCACCTTTCATCAGCCAACAAGATGAGTAGACCTAACGAACAGCAAAAGCACTAGCCTATGTCAATCTACTATCCCCCATAGTACAAAAGTTCTGTGTGATAAATAAATATTCTAAACATAGTCTGGGACAGTTGTGGGATGCGATAGATCCCAAAATAATACAACCACTAGCATCAAAAAACATTTTAAAAGCAATGAGGCAGATGCAACAGATCAGAACATTTAGCTTAAAATGTTGATAACGTATTAGGCTACAGTACCAGTCAAAAGTTTGGACACAGCTACTCATTCAAGAGGTTTTCTTTATTTTTACTATTTTCTACATTGTAGAATAATAGTGAAGATATCAAAAGTATGAAATAACACATATGGAATCATGTAGTAACCATAAAAGTGTAAAACAAATCAAAATATATTTTATATTTGAGATTCTTCAAATAGCCACCCTTTGCCTTGATGACAGCTTTGCAAACTCTTAGCATTCTCTCAACCAGCTTCACCTAGAATGCTTTTCTAAAAGTTTTGAAGGAGTTCTAACATATGCTGAGCACTTGTTGGCTGCTTTTCCTTCACTCTGCCATCCGACTCATCCCAAACCATCTCAATTGGGTTGAGGTCGGGGGATTATGGAGGCTAGGTCATCTGATGCAGCACTCCATCACTCTCCTTCTTGGTAAAATAGCCCTTACACAGCCTGGAGGTGTGTTGGATTATTGTCCTGTTGAAAACAAAGTGATAGTGCCACTAAGCCCAAACCAGATGGGAAGGCGTATTGCTGCAGAATACTGTGGTAGCCATGCTGGTTAAGTGTGCCTTGAATTCTAAATAAATCACAGACAGTATCACCAGCAAAGAACCCCCACACCATAACACCTCCTCCTCTGTGCTTTACGGTGGGAACTACACATGCGGCGATCATCCGTTCACCCACACCGCGTCTCACAAAGACACAGCAGTTGGAACCAAAAATCTCAAATTTGGACTCCAGACCAAAGGACACATTTCCACTGGTCTAATGTCCATTGCTTGTGTTTCTTGGCCCAAGCAGGTCTCTCCTTATTATTGGTGTCCTTTAGTAGTGGTTTCTTTGCAGCAATTCGACCATGAAGGCCTGATTCACACAGTCCCCTCTGAACAGTTGATGTTGAGATATCTGTGACTTGAACTCTGTGAAGCATTTATTTGGGCTGCAATTTCTGAGGCTGGTAACTCTAATGAACTTATCCTCTGCAGCAGAGGTAACTCTGCGTCTTCCATTCCTATGGTGGTCCTCATGAGAGCCAGTTTCATCATAGCGCTTGATGGTTTTTGCGACTGCACTTGAAGAAACTTTCAAAGTTCTTGAAATGTTCCGAATTGACTGACCTTCATGTCTTAAAGTAATGATGGTGTAGCGAGTGATTAGGACGGAGTCAGGCGCAGGAGGTGTGAATCACTGAATATGGCTTATTCATCAAATACAGCAGTTCGCAGCAATGCGTAAACCAAAACACAGTGTGACTTAAAAGCGCACTGGGAAAACAAAACACGCCGGTGAATATCCCGGCGACAAAAGTACCATGATGCTCAACCGAGCTAGCGACACCTCCACATGAAAACAATAACACACAAAGACATGGGGAGCAGAGGGAATACTTATACAGAGACTGATGAGGGGGTATGAACCAGGTGTGTGTGAAAAACAAACAAAACAAATGGAATGATGAAAAGAGGAGTGGCAGTGGCTAGAAGGCCGGTGACGACGAACGCCGAAGTCTGCCCGAACAAGGAGAGGAGGCAGCTTCAGAGGAAGTCGCGACAGTATCCCCCCCTTGATGCGCATCTCCAGCAGCGTGTTGACACCGGCCTTGGGGACGGCCAGGAGGACGCGGAGCAGGGTGATCCGGATGGCGATGGTGGAAATCCCGCAACAGGGAGGGATCGAGGACATCCTTCACCGGGACCCAGCACCGCTCCTCTGGACCATACCCCTCCCACTCCACGAGGTACTGAAGGCCCCCCACCCGATGCCTCGAATCCAGGATTGAACGGACAGAGTTCGCCGGGGCCCCCTCGATGTCCAGAGGGGGTCGAGGGACCTCACGCACCTCAGACTCCTGGAGCGGACCAGCCACCACCGGCCTGAGGAGAGACACATGAAACGAGGGGTTAATACGGTAATCAAGAGGGAGCAGCAACCTATACGTAACCTCGTTCACTCTCCTCAGGACTTCGAACGGCCCCACAAACCGCGGGCTCAGCTTCCGGCAGGGCAGGCGGAGGAGCAGGTTCTGGGTCAAGAGCCAGACCCGATCACCCGGTACAAAGACCGGGGCCTCACTGCAGTGGCGGTCAGCGTTGGCCTTCTGGCGACGCACGGCGTGCTGGAGGTGGACAGGAGCTTCGGTCTGGCTCTGATGCCACGGTGCCAGGACCGGCTGATACCCTAAAACACATTGAAATTATGACAGGTTAGTGGATGAGTGGCGGAGAGAGTTCTGGGCATATTCGACCCATGGCAAGAACACCAACCACTCCCCCGGGCCGGTCCTGGAAGTAGGACCGCAGGAACCTACCCACATCCTGATTCACCCGTTCCACCTGCCCATTAGATTCGGGGTGATTCCCAGAGGTCAGGCTGACTGAGACCCCCAGACATTCCATGAACGCCTTCCAGACCCTAGACGTAAACTGGGGACCCCGGTCAGACACTATGTCTTCTGGCACCCTGTAGTGCCGGAAGACGTGAGTAAACAGTGCTTCCGCAGTTTGCAGGGCCGTGGGGAGACCGGGCAGAGGAAGGAGGCGGCAGGCTGTAGAGAAGCGGTCCACAACGACCAGGATGGTGGTGTTACCTTGAGAGAGGGGAAGATCAGTTAGAAAATCAATCGATAAGTGGGACCATGGCCGTTGTGGAACTGGTAAGGGATGTAACTTACCCGCTGGAAGGTGCCTAGATGCCTTACTCTGGGCACACACTGAGCAGGAGGAGACATACACCCTCATGTCCTTAGCCAAGGTAGGCCACCAGTACTTCCCGATTCCATATGTGTTATTTCATAGTTTTGATGTTTCACTATAGTTCTACAATGTAAAAAATAGTAAAAATAAAGAAAAACCCTTGAATGAGTAGGTGTGTCCAAACTTTTGAATAGTAGTGTATATCTTCACATTATAAGCGCAGCATTGCGCACACGACAGTAGGCTATAAGCGCGAATGTTCCAAAATGCAATCAATTAGCGGGAACACACCATTCTGAAAAGTAACCGCAAATGCAATTATGCATGTAATGCTTTATTATAAAGTTGCATTTTTATAGTGAAAATTATCTTCCCCAAACTTGAAACTCACGCACCCCCTATGTATGCCAGTTAGGCTCTACACCGTTTGTAAAGTGGATTGATGTGCTTCATTTTAAGAAGTTATTTGGCTACTTTAGTTGTGATACAAACCTTATCAAAACATATAGGCCTATGGGCTAGGCTACATGAGATGCAACTATGATTTGAAAAAGTCACAAAAAAAAAGGCATGTGCTGTTTCTTGCCTTGCTGCACACAAGCTGGGCATCATTCACAAGTGATAATATATCATTCACAAGTGATAGGCTAATGTTGTCACCATTAGACTATTCTTGATTTAATCTTGTCTTTACATAAACTAAATGATATATGTGTGAAATTTGTTTTGATTTAGAATGGACCATTATCATGCACCTGTCTCGAAAAAAATACATGTCATCTATGCACTTACTGTAAATAGCGAATGGAGGAAGCTTTTCCCGTGGTTCATTTTCATGCCAGCCAGGTAGGCTATACTCATGTTGTAAAGATAAGCAATGTGCTTAATATAAGGAAAGTTGAGAAATAAATATAGTAGGCCTATAAAAGGCTGATGGGATCCTCCTCTTGGTAATAGAGGACATCAAAACTCAGTTTTCTCATGCAATTGCATAGCCTATAGAAATGTTGTGCAACATAAGCTCATGGGCTCTCATTAAGTGTTTGATTAGAATTTTTATCACATTTGCATTGATGTCAGAGTGATTAGAAGGACAATAGAGTGCAGAGTACCAGGTAGTTAGCAAGTTTGGTAGGTTACTAAAGACCAGCAGCAGCATCAGAGCTTGGAGAATCCTAATTACCTTCACTAAATGTTTATGCGGAATTTGACTGCGGTCATGACTCGTGACCACCGGTGTGGCGGTAATAAGGTCACCATAACAGCCCTAACAATACACCT
Organism: Coregonus clupeaformis; assembly: GCF_020615455.1. Lineage (NCBI taxonomy): Eukaryota > Metazoa > Chordata > Actinopteri > Salmoniformes > Salmonidae > Coregonus > Coregonus clupeaformis. The sequence continues at coordinate 53,454,846 of NC_059211.1, read as the reverse complement.
ATTCAACACAGTCTTTGCTGTTTCTGTATTTGTTTTCTGTAATCGTCTTCTCGCCACAGACCGACAGAGTGGGTGCCATTGTGCCAGACATATTCACGGACACAAACGAGACAAAAGGAAAAGTATTTTACGCGACAAGACAACAGACGTTAATAAACACAGTCGTTTCCCAATGACTCCATTAGAGTGTGTTTGCTTCAGCTGTGCGGAGAGCGAGTGAGCGAAAGCGAGAGAGATGGAGAGAGAGAGAGAGACAGAGAGAGAAAAAGAGACAGAGGCATGGAGAGAGAGAGAGAGGCAGAGACTCTGAGAGACATTGAGAGATGAAGGTCCTTTGTAGTTTGTACAACGAAGACTGTCCTGTAATCAGCCTGTGTCCTCTCCTCCTCTCCTCTCCAGCCTGCTGCCTGAAGATGCATATCAAGTCATGGTAATGATCTTCTGATTGAGTATTCATCAATTATTACACCATTGTTTTCTCTTTAATTATGCAAAGTATGACTAATTACCTTGGCACTAATGGAGGTCGCCAGTTGTTATGAGCTGTGGAATGGTACAATTAGCAACCAGTTTTTCTAATGGCGCCATGTATAAATATTAGTCTGTATGAATGTATAGTGTGCATAGTTAATGTGGGAGCAGCCATTACTTTCGTCCTCCTCACTGAAGCTTACAGGAAGTAGGAAGTCCATGTGATTAATGTCTGGGAGGAAGAGGATGGACAGAAACTCTTCATCAACGAGATTACCTCCATTTACATTCTACATCATCAACAATGTGAGTAATACACAACGCATGGGCAAATAATGAACATCTTCTGGGCTCTTTCATCCTGAAGTAAAAGCAGCAACACTGGCTTATTCTCTTGGGATCTCTAAAAGTTTACAAAAGGCTGGCATAAGCCAATGACTTTTTGGCTTTCCTGAAATATAATTTAGTGTTGAAATGTTCTTGCAGTAGCCACCTGCGACCCATTACGTATCCGTCAGTGGGTAGTTACGCAATATTAGGCATATTTTGCCTCAGGGCATAGAGGTTGTACATTTCTTGTTGTTGTAAAAGAGAGATTTTAAAAAGCGAAAAAGCTGCTGGAGGATTTTCCACAGATGCCAACACCCCCACATCTAATCTTGTCTCGTCCATGTCTCTCTGAATACAACTTTAGAATTTTGTTTTGATGGGATTCATATTACCTTTTGTTGCAATTCAATTTCATCATCATCTGCACTAGCTGTTTTGTTTTCACTTTATTTGTTTGTGTCAGCAGTAAATGTCCATTGAAAGGGCCCTTGTCAAAGCCATATTAATTTTTCAATGGGTCCTGTCACTCACAATGTTTCTAAAAAAATAGGAAGAAAGCATCTCTTTCTCTTTTCCGTTCTTTCTTGTACTGTGACCGACCTTCTCCTATGGGGTAACCCTTTTGTATTTCGCTCTATATAGCATAGCCCTTTCCTGCAGTCAATGACAAAAAGCGCCCTCTTTGGCCTCATGAGAGGAATGTTATTTTTCATAATTTCATAATAAAAAAAGTTGTTATTCTTTTATACGACTATAATCCGGTGTTTCTATGTCAAACAGTTTTGTTATATTTCAGTCTTCTGTGATGTATATAAAGTGCAAAATTGGGATGCAAGCTCAAAATGGAATACATTTCAACTCTATATCTGACATGGTACAGGCGTCTTTTTTTTTTTTGTAAGCCCATAACCATGTGTGTGAGGTGGTGTATACTATTGTTTCAAAGTAGATTTGTTTAAGACTATCAATAATCACTCTGTGTGACCCTGATTTATCCCCCTGCAATAAAAGGTTTAGTAAGTACACTAGAGGGAAGAGCGAGAGAGTGGAGGGGGGTAATAGCTACTGAGGAGCGATGGGGTGAGGTTGTGTTCCTCTAAGCGGGGATGTAAGCTTGGCTTCTTCTTGATATGTGTCTAGTAAAGCTTAAACCATGCATTTAGATTGTAGGTCGGTATTGTAGTTAGGTATTGTAGGTAGTTTATCCAGGTAGTTATTGTAGGTAGTTATGGTAGGTAAGTATTGTAGTGTATTCGACTGAGCCCGGTGAAGCACGAGGCTAGCTAGCTAACCCACTACATGGACCATTAAAGCTAGCTAGCTAGCGGGTAGCAACACCGCAGCCACTGCTTAAACCATGCATTTAGATTGTAGGTAGGTATTGTAGTTAGTAATTGTAGGTAGTTTATCCAGGTAGTTATTGTAGGTAAGTATTGTAGGTAAGTATTGTAGTGTATTCGACTGAGCCTGGTGAAGCACGAGGCTAGCTAGCTAACCCACTACCTGGACCATTAAAGCTAGCTAGTTAGCGGGTAGCAACACCGCAGCCACTGCTAGCTGGCCAACTATACCAGCTAGCAATACTGTAGCAACTAAATACATTTCAACGGAACGATTTGATTAGTGTAAAGTTAGCTAGCTACATAGTTGTCTTGGTATCAAAGACAAAGGTGTAGTATAGAGAAACTATCGAGGTTAGCTAGCCAGCTACATTTACAAACAGTCAACACCGCAGCCACTGCTAGCTAGCCAACATTACCAGCTAGCAGTACTGTATCATTTTAGTCAATGAGAATTTTGCAACGTAAGCTTCACATTCTGAACATTCGAGATGTGTTGTCCACTTGTGTAGCTAGCATGACTGACTTTGTGCTAGCTAGCCAACGTTGAATTACTTCTGCGTTTGAAAGGAACAAGACACGGACATGAATGATCCATTGGTAGTATTGTTGTAACCAAGTATTGGTGCTAAACCGTGTGTTATTGGATGCTAGCATGCTAGTTAGCTATGGCATCATAGGATACGGTGCCCTGGGCGGTTTTCACAGAAGAATACTATACTAAGTTAGCTAGCTGAATAAACTAAGTTAGTCTATTCCTGGAAACAATGAACTACTGTAGACTACAGCAATTATAATTTCTAAAGTGGAAGTTTGAAGAGTTGTATTTGAGTGTTTCAGTGAAAGGTTAGTGAGGAAGGCCTTGTTTCCCCAGATGTTTAGTTAATTTCATTCCGATCTCCTTTGCATTAGTGTAGCCTTTTCTGTAGCCTGTCAACTATGTGTCTGTCTATCCCTGTTCTCTCCTCTCCGCACAGGCCATACAAACGCCTCACACGCGTGGCTGCTGCCTCTCTAACCTGGTGGTCCCTGCACGCACGACCCACGTGGAGTTCCAGGTCTCCGGCAGCCTCTGGAACTGCTGTTCTGCGGCTGTCACGACCGTTAGAGAGAGTGGACCAAGGCGCAGCGTTGAAAGCAAACATACTCTTTTATTTGTGATTTCCCGAACAAAACAACAAACGATACGTGCAGTCCTACGGTACAAACCAAAAGGAACAAACCAACTGGAAACAAGATCCCACAACTATTGTGGGAAAACAGCCTCTATAAATATGGCTCCCAATCAGAGACAACCAGCAACAGCTGACACTCGTTGCCTCTGATTGGGAACCACTCTGGCCAACACAGAAATACAAAACTAGAATCCCGACATAGAAACACAACACATAGAATATACACACCCTGGCTCAACATATAGAGTCCCAGAGCCAGGGTGTGACAGCGGCCAGCAAGGCAGAGTTAATATCAGCCTATGCTACCCTCCAATCCCTCGACTTCTTGGCGCTGACGGACATGGATTACCACAGAAAACACTGCTACTCCTACTACTCTCTCCTCGTCTGACCATGTGTTCTCGCATACGCCGAGAGCATCTGGTTAGCGGGGTGGTGGCACAGGAATCCTCATCTCTCCCAAGTGGACATTCTCTCTTTCTCCCCTGACCCATCTGTCTATCTCCTCATTTGAATTCCATGCTGTCACAGTCACTAGCCCATTCAAGCTTAACATCCTTATCATTTATCGCCCTCCAGGTTCCCTTGGAGAGTTCATCAATGAGCTTGACGCCTTGATAAGTTCCTTTCCTGAGGATGGCTCACCCCTCACAGTTCTGGGTGACTTTAACCTCCCTACGTCTACCTTTGACTCATTTCTCTCTGCCTCCTTCTTTCCACTCCTCTCCTCTTTTGACCTCACCCTCTCACCGTCTCCCCCTACTCACATGGCAGGCAATACGCTTGACCTCATCTTTACTAGATGCTGTTCTTCTACTAATCTCACTGCAACTCTCCTCCATGTCTCCGACCACTACTTTGTATCCTTTTCTCTCTCGCTCTCCTCCAACACTACTCACTCTGCCCCTACTCAGATGGTAATGCGCTGTCGCGACCATCGCTCTCTCTCTCCCGCTACTCTCTCCTCTTCCATCCTATCATCTCTTCCCTCTGCTCAATCCTTCTCCCTCCAACCTCCTGATTCTGCCTCCTCAACCCTCCTCTCCTCCCTTTCTGCATCTTTTGACTCTCTATGTCCCCTATCCTCCCGGCCGGCTCGGTCCTCCACTCCTGCTCCGTGGCTTGACGACTCATTGCAAGCTCACAGAACAGGGCTCCGGGCAGCCGAGCGGAAATGGAGGAAAACTAGACTCCCTGCCGACCTGTCATATTTTCACTCCCTCCTCTCTACATTTTCTTACTCTGTTTCTGCTGCTAAAGCCACTTTCTACCACTCTAAATTTCAAGCATCTGCCTCTAACCCTAGGAAGCTCTTTGCCACCTTCTCCTCCCTGCTGAATCCTCCTCCTCCCCCTCCCTCCTCCCTCTCTGTGGATGACTTCGTCAACCATTTTGAAAAGAAGGTTGACGACATCCGATCCTCATTTATTAAGTCAAATGACACCGCTGGTCCTGCTCACACTGCCCTACCCTATGCTTTGACTTCTTTCTCCCCCCTCTCTCCAGATGAAATCTTGCAACTTGTGACGGCCGGCCGCCCAACAATCTGCTTGTTGACCCTATCCCCTCCTCTCTTCTCCAGACCATTTACGGAGACCTTCTCCCTTACCTCACCTCGCTCATCAACTCATCCTTGACCACTGGCTATGTCCCTTCCGTCTTCAAGAGAGCGAGAGTTGCACCCCTTCTCAAAAAACCTACACTCGATCCCTCCGATGTCAACAACTACAGACCAGTATCCCTTCTTTCTTTTCTCTCCAAAACTCTTGAGCGTGCCGTCTTTAGCCAACTCTCTTGTTATCTCTCTCAGAATGACCTTCTTGATCCAAACCAGTCAGGTTTCAAAACTGGTCATTCAACTGAGACTGCTCTTCTCTGTGTCATGGAGGCTCTCCGCACTGCTAAAGCTAACTCTCTCTCCTCTGCTCTCATCCTTCTAGACCTATCTGCTGCCTTTGATACTGTGAACCATCAGATCCTCCTCTCCACCCTCTCCGAGTTGTGCATCTCCGGTGCAGCTCACTCTTGGATTGCGTTCTACCTCACAGGTCGCTCCTACCAGGTGGCGTGGTGAGAATCTGTCTCCGCACCACGTGCTCTCACCACTAGTGTCCCCCAGGGCTCAGTTCTAGGCCCTCTCCTATTCTCTCTATACACCAAGTCACTTGGCTCTGTCATATCCTCACATGGTCTCTCCTATCATTTCTACGCAGACGATACACAATTAATCTTCTCCTTTCCCCCTTCTGATAACCAGGTTATGCTAATCGCATCTCTGCATGTCTGGCAGACATATCAGTGTGGATGACGGATCACCACCTCAAGCTGAACCTCGGCAAGACGGAGCTGCTCTTCCTCCCGGGGAAGGACTGCCCGCTCCATGATCTCGCCATCATGGTTGACAACTCCGTTGTGTCCTCCTCCCAGAGTGCAAAGAACCTTGGCGTGACCCTGGGCAACACCCTGTCGTTCTCCGCTAACATCAAAGTGGTGAACCGATCCTGTAGGTTCATGCTCTACAACATTCACAGAGTACGACCCTGCCTTACACAGGAAGCGGTACAGGTCCTAATCCAGGCACTTGTCATCTCCTGTCTGGATTACTGCAACTCGCTGTTGGCTGGGCTCCCTGCCTGTGCCATTAAACCCCTACAACTCATCCAGAACGCTGCAGCCCGTCTGGTGTTCAACCTTCCCAAGTTCTCTCACGTCAACCCGCTCCTCCGCACACTCCACTGGCTTCCAGTTGAAGCCTGCATCTGCTACAAGACCATGGTGCTTGCCTACGGAGCTGTGAGGGGAACGGCACCTCCGTACCTTCAGGCTCTGATCAGTCCCTACACCCAAACAAGGGCATTGCGTTCATCCACCTCTGGCCTGCTGGCCCCCCTACCTCTGCGGAAGCACAGTTCCCTGCTCAGCCCAGTCAAAACTGTTCGCTGCTCTGGCACCCCAATGGTGGAACAAGCTCCCTCACGACGCCAGGACAGCAGAGTCACTCACCACCTTCCGGAGACACTTGAAAAATCACCTCTTTAAGGAATACCTGGGATAGGATGAAAGTAGTCCTTCTACCCTCCCCCTACCCCACCCCCTCAAAAAAATGAAAATATTGAAAAGTGGTTGTCCCACTGACTATCATAAGGTGAATGCACCAATTTGTAAGTCGCTCTGGATAAGAGCGTCTGCTAAATGACGAAAATGTAAATGTAAATGTAAATGTGGCCCCTTCCCTTTTGACAAGCACTAGAAGTGCTTAGGCATGTACTGGGGACTAAATGCATAATTCAATGGACAAAAGGATAAGAGGATAAGAGAGAAGATACAACATGTGGGCAATAACACATTACATTTCATTAGACCCTCACAAGCAGAGTGTTCTGTGGTCTGACAACACAGACATGATAAAGGTGAATAACCATGACCCTTGATACACCTTTGATCCTATTGGTAACTACAGGATCTGTTTGCTGTTGTTGCTGATTTAGTGATGGATAGGCTGTTGTTTTTATATACAGGACACAACACACATCACTAAGAACATTTATTTCATTGCACATTACTTTAATTCAAGGGTGGGCAATCTTACATTAACCTGCGAGAGCCAGCATGTGTGCAAGCTTTTGCTTGCAGGGTTGCCCACCTCTTGCCTACAGTGTTTAATGCAGAGACACAGAGAACCATGCCATGGATCTCCGTCAGGCCTCCAGTCCTGTTGGTGTTAGAATGATGAGCAGGTCTGTGCGTCAGTCTGTAGCGCACCACAGGTTGGCTTTCTGCACTCCAGTGCTCTGTGCTTTTCCCATTGCACTGTGGCCCTCTGTTCATAAACTGTTTGACAGAGCCCTACTAATGGTAGCTAGCTGAATGGAGGATCTGACACGAATGCACGCACGCACACACACACACACACGCACACACAATTTCCAACAGTGCCCAGGCCTGCAGAGAGTGGCCAGAGTTCTTCCAAGCAGACTATTCCACAGCAGAGTCCCAATAACAAGGCCATGCTATGTAACAAAGTAAACAAAAACCACAAAAATAAATATAAATCTTTAATGAAATGTTAAGTGTTTGCTCAGCATGCAAGCATATGCACACACAAACAAAAACACACACAAACGCACAAACATTTCATAGCTGTTTCGAGATGTTCACATGTTCGCAGGCTGTGATCACTGGAGCTGAAACGTATGCATATTTATGTGTGTGAGCTTTATACATTTTCCATTGTTTCTTTGTGAAATTGGTAATTTGGCCAACCTTTAGGTATGCTGCGTGTTTCCCAGACTGTATAACCAAGAAGAATGGGTGACATTTCGCCCTATAATCTATCTGAACACACCAGCATGGTTGATTGACAGAGCTTGTAAGGGCCTCCTATTTTTCCAATCAGTAAAGTAATCATGGAGGAAGCCTCATGGGTTAGCCCCATGTAATCTAGTCATGGTGGGCTGATCATCATCTGATAGAGGAGAGATTGTGAATGCCTCTCAGCAAGTGGGAAGTCACCTGCTATCTTCATTTTGAGAGACTGTGAATGCATTTTATAGTTGAGTATGTGTCCTTAAAGTTTTTTTGTCAGAGTCAAATTTAATAGAGTCCCCCACCTGTCCCACCCGAAAAGGGTCACTGTTTGAGCCACATGGAAAATGCATCAAGTGAGGACATCTACAGGTAACTGCCAAGATAAAGGAAACACCAACATAAAGTGTCTTAAATTAATAGGGCAATGGGCCACAACGTGCCCTATTAAGACATGACCCTAAGCATGATGAGATGTTCATTGGTTAATTAACTCAGGAACCACACCTGTGTGGATGTAAGCACCTGCTTTCAATATACTTTGTACCCCTCATTTACTCAAGTGTTTCCTTTATCTTGGCAGTAACCTGTACATTGTATATACAGTATACTGTATGACAGATCTAAGTTCTGCTTATAGATAGATCCATCAGGCTGGTGGAATGTGTAAGCCTCTTAAGCCGTCTTGATTGGCCCCCCTCAGACTCACACAAGACATGAGATGAGATTCATAGCTAATCCTAATGTCTGTCCCAGAGCCCAATGACACTGTGCTCACTTCAGACAGGTCCGCCCGCTCTGCTGATGAGGCCTCATCCCCAGTCACTCTGCAAATGAATCAAGCACATTGATTTTCTCTGTCCTTCAAATGGGACCAAATCCTCATCCATCACAGGAAGCTTTGCCATAATTCACCAGCTATTTTCTCTGGCTGACCCGAAATAGCAAAACAGGACTGGGAGGATATATTGGAACATGATTCTTCCTCATGCTTAGTCCATAGCAAAGAAACAAGGCAATGGGCAGCATGATATTAATGCCCACGTCAGGGGAGGAAAATACAACAATAAACATAGAAATTCTCCAAAATACATCAAAGCTTGGGCATAATGAACCCTCGTGTCTTAAGGGCATGGAAACACATATGCTTTTAATGTGATATTGCCCATTTCAGCGCAAGCATTTAAATCATATTTCATTCCTGGCACTCCCTTCCTCCTGCCCAGAACCAGTGTATCCCAAGGGCCAACAGAACTGAACAGCGGCAGATGGAAGGCAAGCGAAGTAGCCACACACCCTTGCTCTCGCTGCACACACCAGCTGTACCACACACACAAACTCTCCGAATGCCAATGCAACATTAGCAAGCTTCCATATTTAGAGTAATCGCTTGATCCCTGAATTGTGTGAAAATTAGAGAGGTCCAGAGGTTGCTGTACCAATTATAGCAGGTCTGGTAACCCCTACTGTATGTACCTTGTAGCGCTAGCGGGAGAAGAAACTGATTCTAAACATGTTGGCCTTTCTCTAGGCTCACTGGGCCGTGGTAAATGATGTCCCAAGGAAGTGTTTTAATAACACAGAGTTTACACCACGCTGAATATAAACCAGTGGGATGAATAAGTACTATGGCACCTGGGTTCTGGGTCACTGGCTGATAAGCGGGTGACTGCTGTATGGGAGGGAGGGAAAGAGTGAGGGAGGAAGAGTGGGAGAGAAGGGGGGATGGAGAGAGGGGGAGATAATTTATATATGTAACCAAACTGTAATCTGGGGCTGTTATTTTTGCGGTCATACTTTCATGGACAGAATTTCAATGCATGAGTTCCTCTACAAAATTATGACCATCCACTATACTACCTGTGATGCATTTACTTCCTGCTGTTCCATTGGCTGTATTTTGTTTTATAGCATTATATTCAACTAGCTCTCACAGTTTCACGTCAGTATTAGAACTTATTACTAGCATTTCTGCATGTTTAGCAAGACCTCTTGATGATCTGTAGGAGAACATGCCTGCTTTTAGATAAATGGTCTGTTCTCATTATCAGTTAAACCTTTGTGTCTTTGTCTGTTGGCCAACATGAACATAATGTTATGATTGTAACCTGTTTATACCCGTTGTGACTTCCAATCGGTTTTGAGGAACCCGGCGGTAGCAACATCATGGTGCAAGATCCAATCCCTCAGAGAGACTGAATAAGATACACAAGGTTTCACAGGAGATGTTAGCTACTGTAGCCTGCTTTTCGGCACCAAAATGATGTTATTTGCCATTGCAGTTAGCAAATGAGTTAGTGAATAATAATTAACTGTTCATCCGGATTGATGAATGTTAAAGCAGTTAGTCTACACATGCAAGCGATAGCCATAGTATTTATGCCCTAATATGAACTCAATACTTTCTGATGATTGATAAGCTAGATGAGGTAAATGCTCTTTATCAATCAAGGCAGGCTCATTCAAGGGCAGACTATTGAAAAGTCAAAGTTTTTCCCTCTATTCCTTTACAATCAGTCCCCCTGTTCAATACAGGACCAGACAGGAATCTACGGGGAACATTTCCTTATCAGTTCCTATAAAACATTTTCAGCATATTTAATCAATATAACCACAGCTATACATGTTCAGTAGCTTTATTTGAGTTGGTTTGAATTGATTCTATTGCTACTTTTAGATTTTCAAATAATTCTTGGGGCCTGGAGAGAATTCTGCCCAGGCAGATAAGCGATCTGGGTGACAGATAGCGTGTGATGTGATGTTTACCCACATCTTATATGTGACTCTTTGATAGGCACCTTACACAATTTCCCAAGGATTGATGTAAATTGAAGATGTGCTGCCTCCCTGGAATACCTGCCTATAGCTCCCGATGATGCTATTTTCCACAGGAACTCAGTAGCGGTAGCATTTCCACAATGCAAAGATTTAGACACCTAATCTGAGCTACACAGTTATGCATACGGTATTGTATTGAATACTGCACACCACATACTATTTCACAAGTGTATGCATAGTCTTAGGGGGATGGAAAAGTTTGAAAGTATATAGAAACAACTGGAATTGTGCTATACGTCTTTCTGACTAGATCAATCCTCAGGTTCTTGTAGCATGGAAGGCCTTGAGTTACGGATTCAATTCCTGCTGAATACATTGTTGTCATTCTATTTCTCTTTTTCATTCTCTGTGTTTCTTTCTCTCTTCCTCCTCTCTATCTTGCTTACTTTCTTTCTCAGTGTAACAATGACTAACAGTTAGGTTAGGAATACAGATCTCCTCGTGATATATAGTCTAACAGGAGTACTTACTGTATATCAAATCAAAATCAAATCAATTTGTATTTGTCACATGCGCCGGATACAACAGGTGTAGACCTTACCGTGAAATGCTTACTTACAAGCCCTTAACCAACAATGCAGTTTTAAGAAAATAGAGTTAAGACAATATTTACTAAACAAACTAAAGTAAAAAAAGGAATAAAGTAACACAATAAAATAACAATAACGAGGCTATATACGGGGGGGGTCAATGCAAATAGTCCGGGTGGCCATTTGATTAATTGTTCAGCAGTCTTATGGCTTGGGGGTAGAAGCTGTTAAGGAGCCTTTTGGACCTAGACTTGGCGCTCCGGTACCGCTTGCCGTGCGGTAGCAGAGAGAACAGTCTATGACTTGGGTGACTGGAGTCTTTGACAATTTTTTGGGCCTTCCTCTGACACCGCCTAGTATATACAGTGGCTTGCGAAACTATTCACCCCCCTTGGCATTTTTCCTATTTTGTTGCCTTACAACCTGGAATTAAAATTGTTTTTTTGGGGTGTTGTATCATTTGATTTATACAACATGCCTACCACTTTGAAGATGCAAAATAAAAATGTTTGTGAAACAAACAAGAAATAAGACAAAAAAACAGAAAACTTGAGCGTGCATAACTATTCACCCCCCCAAAGTCAATACTTTGTAGAGCCACCTTTTACAGCAATTACAGCTGCAAGTCTCTTGGGGCACATCTAGCCACTGGGATTTTTGCCCATTCTTCAAGGCAAAACAGCTCCAGCTCCTTCAAGTTGGATGGGTTCCGCTGGTGTACAGCAATCTTTAAGTCATACCACAGATTCTCAATTGGATTGAGGTCTGGGCTATGACTAGGCCCTTCCAAGACATTTAAATGTTTCCCCTTAAACCACTCAAGTGTTGCTTTAGCAGTATGCTTAGGGTCATTGTCCTGCTGGAAGGTGAACCTCCGTCCCCGTCTCAAATCTCTGGAAGACTGAAACATGTTTCCCTCAAAAATATCCCTGTATTTAGCGCATCCATCATTCCTTCAATTCTGACCAGTTTCCCAGTGCCTGCCAATGAAAAACATCCCCACAGCATGATGCTGCCACCACCATGCTTCACTGTGAGGATGGTGTTCTTGGGATGATGAGAGGTGTTGGGTTTGCGCCAGACATAGCGTTTTCCTTGATGGCCAAAAAGCTCAATTTTAGTCTCATCTGACCAGAGTACCTTCTTCCATATGTTTGGGGAGTCTCCCACATGCCTTTTGGCAAACCCCAAATGTGTTTGCTTATTTTTTTCTTTAAGCAATGGCTTTTTTCTGGCCACTCTTCCGTAAAGCCCAGCTCTGTGGAGTGTATGGCTTAAAGTGGTCCTATGGACAGATACTCCAATCTCCGCTGTGGAGCTTTGCAGCTCCTTCAGGGTTATCTTTGGTCTCTTTGTTGCCTCTCTGATTAATGCCCTCCTGGTCCGTGAGTTTTGGTGGGCTGCCCTCTCTTGGCAGGTTTGTTGTGGTGCCATATTTTTTCATTTTTTAAATAATGGATTTAAATGGTGCTCTGTGGGATGTTCAAAGTTTTGGATATTTTTTTATAACCCAACCCTGATCTGTACTTCTCCACAACTTTGTCCCTGACCTGTTTGGAGAGCTCCTTGGTCTTCATGGTGCCGCTTGCTTGGTGGTGCCCCTTGCTTAGTGGTGTTGCATACTCTGGGGCCTTTCAGAACAGGTGTATATATACTGAGATCATGTGACAGGTTGTGTGACACTTAGATTGCACACAGGTGGACTTTATTTCACTAATTATGTGACTTCTGAAGGTAATTGGTTGCACCAGATCTTATTTAGGGGCTTCATAGCAAAGGGGGTGAATACATATGCATGCACCGCTTTTCCGATATTTCCTGATTGTAATCACATTCAAACACTTAGCACTGTGGATGCTGCGTTCAACAAAAAGTGGAGCTGTTATCTTTATACCATGTCACATTCTCTGTATCTCAAAATAGTATTTGTGGTTAACAAACAGGGAGTGTGGCAGATGTCAGCTGACTGAGTGAAAATGCAGCAGTGCCAGAGATAGCTGGTGTCTGGAGAGGAGAGCCCAGCTCTCTAGATGGCAGTGTTAGATACCATTCATCGCTGCATCCTGAGACACATTCTTCTAACCACTGCTAATTACAGACAAAATATTTATGAAATGGAGGCATTTTGTCGAACACCAATTGTTTTCCCATAGTGTTTCCCTCGCAATTCCCCTCGCAATAATTATCCCACATTCACAAATGGGTTTAAACTACTGTACAGTAAAGCTAGCAGCAATTAGCAATTCCACATTGATTAGAGGTTGCTTTATCCAACCACATTTTTGTTTTGCCTTTTAAAGCTTCACTTGTCACCTCTGTGTAAAACAAATGGATTATGGGCTTGTACATTCTGGCAAAGCAGAACATTTTCACACTTTATCCATTTAGTTATTATTCAAATATTCATTTAAATGATTCACTTTGCCCGTTGCAACATTTTGTTCTATTTTGTAAACATTGAAGGCCGCCAGCAATTACCCCAACTGAAGACTCAACTCTCTGCCTGTCAGAGTGGATGTCAAGGACAGCCTGCTTTGAACAGACAGGTAACCTCAGAAAGAGTTTATTGAAAGACGAGCACTGACAAGGGTGAACCGATGAACAAAAGGAGTCAACTTTAGTTTAATCTTCTCTGAAAGGGATGGATGGACTCTAGTGACTACACTGAAAATCAGTTTTTGTTTTATACCACTATGTGAAACAAGCTAAGCTAAGATAAACCTTGTGGAAATAAATGACATATGTGCCCAGCCAGCTCTATCTGGGGTTTTCTTCCAAAACTCAATTATTATAATTTTTTTGTATGCATTTCATAAAAGTACAGAGTCAGAGCTTCAAAATGGTATATCATACAATGGAGAAAGTTGAGGAAAATTATGCTGCTTTATAAGTTGATAAACCCCCATTTTGAGAAAAAGCCCCTGGGAGATTTTGTAGAGGTTTCACACTAGCTAGAGAGCTCTTCTTTGTGTATGCCCATTCAGCATCATATACCCTCTTAAGCCTTAGCCCTACCCATCTCTTTAAGAAGTCACATGTGAACGGGTCTCTTTGTGAATGGGTCTCGTTTGTCTCCTTTGTTTAGCTAGCTAAACACGTTCATTGGCACCAGGTCAATTCAAGGCAGCAATGTTGTTGAGAGCTGTACCAACAATTTTGCAGTTTTCCATTGCTATATCTTTCAAAACATCTGTGGTAGCAAAGATTATCTATACTGACCAGGGAAGGCCCCATTCTGTTATAGACAGAAGCCTGTGACGACATACCAATCAGGACTCATCTCTTGGCATGTCCGGCCGTCCATTATCTCAGCCAATCATGGCAAGCCAGGAAGGATCTTGTCTTTCTCCCTATTTAGCTCAGTGCTTTCTCCATGGCTAAACTAGGCTTATGATTTAACATTTTTATTCATATTTACAGATCATATATATATGATTTTTATTAAGGCACATGAAAGTTCATGTTTAAGAATGTATTCCTGTAAAAAATATATAACAAATGAACAGCCCTACTGTGAAGTAGGAAATAGCATCAAACACCCACCTTCCTGAATCCTGTCACATATTGCATGAATATGGATGTTTACTCTGAGAGATTGAGCATATTCCCAAAGACACCAATTTCTTCAGTATCTTGGTCCAAATGGCTCAGTTGGTTGGAGCCTGGCAACACCAGGCTCTTAGTTCCAATCTTTGCGTTGTTCAGAGAGCTACTCTATTTATTGCAAGCTGCCATGCTAAATGACTGCAATGTAATGTAATGCAATCAAATCACCAATGAATTCCCGATGGGACCATCCTTATTCACTGTCAGATCCTGCTCTGCTCACAGAAGAGGGAAGGAGGTTTTACTTAGTGACCTCCAAGCTGCCTTTCGCCTCTTTCAGAAACCCTGTCTCCAGCAGTGACATGCAGTCAGGGTAGTGTTTACCCTGTGATAATCTAATTTAAAAAATCTGTTATGAAAAGATAAATTGAAAATTCTATTATATAAAGAATTCTCATTGTATTTTTATGTAATGTTTTGTCTCAATGATTCTGGTGGTTTTTATGCTCAAAATCTCAAGATTTGCTAAAACTTAATCAAATCCTCAGGAAATGCGGCAGAGTATTAATGCGTTTCTTTCCATCCATTCAAAGCCATTAAAATCCTTGAAGCGCGCTGCCTTTCCTGACTCCAGTCACTGTTAATGGACAGGGTCAGCATACAGTAGGTGTCGCTGCTTTGCCTAGCTTGAAGTAGCTTCATTCGAGTCGATATACACTGATCAAAAAAATAAAGGGAACACTTAAACAACACAACCTAGATCTGAATGAATGAACTAATCTTATTAAATACTTTTTTCTTTACATAGTTGAATGTGCTGACAACAAAATCACACAAAAATGATCATTGGAAATCAAATTTATCAACCTATGGAGGTCTGTATTTGGAGTCACCCTCAAAATTAAAGTGGAAAACCACACTACAGGCTGATCCAACTTTGATGTAATGTCCTTAAAACAAGTCAAAATGAGGCTCAGTAGTGTGTGTGGCCTCCACGTGCCTGTATGACCTCCCTACAATGCCTGGGCATGCTCCTGATGAGGTGGCGGATGGTCTCCTGAGGGATCTCCTCCCAGACCTGGACTAAAGCATCCGCCAACTCCTGGGCAGTCTGTGGTGCAACGTGGCGTTGGTGGATGGAGCGAGACATGATGTCCCAGATGTGCTCAATTGGATTCAGGTCTGGGGAACGGGCGGGCCAGTCCATAGCATCAATGCCTTCCTCTTGCAGGAACTGCTGACACACTCCAGCCACATGAGGTCTAGCATTGTCTTGCATTAGGAGGAACCCAGGGCCAACCGCACCAGCATATGGTCTCACAAGGGGTCTGAGGATCTCATCTCGGTAACTAATGGCAGTCAGGCTACCTCTGGCGAGCACATGGAGGGCTGTGCGGCCCCCCAAAGAAATGCCACCCCACACCATGACTGACCCACCGCCAAACCGGTCATGCTGGAGGATGTTGCAGGCAGCAGAACGTTCTCCACGCCGTCTCCAGACTCTGTCACGTCTGTCACATGTGCTCAGTGTGAACCTGCTTTCATCTGTGAAGAGCACAGGGCGCCAGTGGCGAATTTGCCAATCTTGGTGTTCTCTGGCAAATGCTAAACGTCCTGCACGGTGTTGGGCTGTAAGCACAACCCCCACCTGTGGATGTCGGGCCCTCATACCACCCTCATGGAGTCTGTTTCTGACCATTTGAGCAGACACATGCACATTTGTGGCCTGCTGGAGGTCATTTTGCAGGGCTCTGGCAGTGCTCCTCCTGCTCCTCCTTGCACAAAGGCAGAGGTAGCGGTCCTGCTGCTGGGTTGTTGCCCTTCTACGGCCTCCTCCACGTCTCCTGATGTACTGGCCTGTCTCCTGGTAGCGCCTCCATGCTCTGGACACTACGCTGACAGACACAGCAAACCTTCTTGCCACAGCTCGCATTGATGTGCCATCCTGGATGAGCTGCACTACCTGAGCCACTTGTGTGGGTTGTAGACTCCGTCTCATGCTACTACTAGAGTGAAAGCACCGCCAGCATTCAAAAGTGACCAAAACATCAGCAAGGAAGCATAGGAACTGAGAAGTGGTCTGTGGTCACCACCTGCAGAACCACTTCTTTATTGGGGGTGTCTTGCTAATTGCCTATAATTTCCACCTGTTGTCTATTCCATTTGCACAACAGCATGTGAAATGTATTGTCAATCAGTGTTGCTTCCTGAGTGGACAGTTTGATTTCACAGAAGTGTGATTGACTTGGAGTTACATTGTGTTGTTTAAGTGTTCCCTTAATTTTTTTGAGCAGTGTATATTTTGCGTATGCGTATTGCCTAAACATGTTGTGTGGGTATTGCCCTCCCTGGCATACCTCCCTATACTGTAGCTCCTGGTGATGTTATTTTCCACAGGAACTCAGTAGTAGTAGCATTTCTACAATGCAGAAGATTTAGAGACCTAATCAGAGCTACACAATTATACATACGGCTGTATTGAATACTGCACACTGCATACTATTTCAAAAGTTTATGAATCGTCTTAGGGGACACCAAATTTGTATTGTATATAGAAATAACTAAAAGAATGGGAATCGTGCTATACGTCTTTCTGACTACATCATTCCTCAGGTTCAGGTTGGGTTACTGATTCAATTCCTGCTGAATACATTATTGTCATTATATTTCCCTATTTTATTGTGTCTCTTTCTCTCTCCCACCTCTCTTTCTTTCTTACTTTCTTTCTCAGTGTAACAATGACTTACCCTAAGGTAAGGCATACAGATATCCTTGTGATCTATGCTCCTAGCAGGAGTAGAAGCCTGTGCTGTCCTTATATATTAATAAGACAGTACCATCCCTAACACTCTATTCATGTGTTGCACCTACGTCACCCAGTCACATCATGCCATTGTTATCAACATTCTCAAGACACTTTCAGCCATACTGATCCCGAAAGTCGAGTGGTACCCAGTCATTCTTAATTGGGGCCAATGATTGTTTAGTCTAACTGGCACTGTAGTGGCTTCGAAATATGATGACATTGCTACAATAGGCAAATAATTAGTAGGAAACAACTTTGTCATCATTATGATGTCGTTATGATGATTACGTTAGACAGATGGCAATGTTGTCATTAGCTAGCAAAGTTAATAAAAAATACATGGCAATGCTAATGTTAGCTAGCTAAAATGTTTACCAATGACCTGCCACTGGCATTAAACAAAGCCTGTGTGTCCATGTATGCTGATGACTCAACCATATAAGTGTCAGCAACCACAGCTAATGAAGTCACTGAAACCCTTAACAAGGAGTTGCAGTCAGTTTTGGAATGGGTGGCCAGTAATAAACTGGTCCTGAACATCTATAAAACTAAGAGCATTGTATTTGGTACAAATCATTCCCTGAGCTCTAGAACTCAGCTGAATCTAGTAATGAATGGTGTGGCTGTTGCACAAGTTGAGGAGACTAAATTACTTGGCGTTACCTTAGATTGTAAACTGTCATAGTCAAAACATACAGATTCAATGGTTGTAAAGATGGGGAGAGGTATGTCCATAATAAAGAGATGCTCTGCTTTTTGACACCACACTCCAAAAAGCAAGTCCTGCAGGCTCTAGTTTTGTCTTATCTTGATTATTGTCCAGCCATGTGGTCAAGTGTTGCAAAGAAAGACCTAGTTAAGCTGCAGCTGGCCAAGAACAGAGTGGCATGTCTTGCTCTTCATTGTAATTTTATGCATGCCAGTCTCTCTTGGCTAAGAGTTGAGGATATACTGACTGCATCACTTCTTCTTTTTATAAGAAAAATGAATGTGTTGAAAATTCCAAATGGTTTGCATAGTCAACTTACACACAGCTCTGACACACACACTTACCCCACCAGACATGCCACCAGGGGTCTTTTCACAGTCCAGAACAAATTCAAGAAAGCGTACAGTATTATATAGAGCCATTATTACTGTACATGGAACTCGCTTCCATCTCATATTGCTCAAATGAACAACAGACCTGGTTTCAAAAAACAGATAAAGCAACATCTCACGGCACAACGCCTCTCCCCTATTTGACCTAGATATTTTGTGTGTATGTATTGATATGTAGGCTATATGTGTCGTTTTTAAATTGATGTAGTTCTGTCCTTGAGCTGTTCTTGTTAATTAATGTTCTGTATCATGTTTTGTGTGGACCCCAGGAAGAGTAGCTGCTGCTTTCGCAACAGCTAATGGGGATCCTAATAAAATACCCCCCCCCAAAAAAAAATACTTCCCCTCACTCTTAGGTAGCTAGCAAGCTAGCTAAGGTTATACTACATCTAAAGTTAATCTGATAACATTACAATGATAACAAAGGGATTTTCTATTAATAATTTGCTTCCTTTACAAATGCCATCATGTTTCCGAGTTATAATAATGCTCGTTACACTAAATTCAGCGCCATTGCATTGAGTAGAATGTTTAGTAGAGCACCAGTCCTCAAGATAACTTTTATAACAACATTGTGAGGCAACGTGCAATCCATGAATACAGCTGTGCCTACACAGACTCCATTCTTTAGTTATTTAAAGATCTACATATTCAGTGCGATCATCACCACATTCAAACACTTAGCATTGTGGATGCTGCGGTAAACAAAAAGTCAATCTGTTATCTTTATATCCTGTGCAATTCTCCGTATCTCAGAATGGTCATCGTGGTTAACAAACAGGGAGTGTGGCAGATGTCAGCTGAGAGAGTGAAAATGCAGCAGTGTGCCAGAGATAGCTGGTGTCTGGAGAGGAGAGCCCAGCGCTCTAGATGGGAGTGTTAGATACCATCCATCGCTGCATCCTGAGATACATTCTTCCTCACCACAGCTAATTGCAGAACAATATGAAATACATTTTGAGGCATTTTATGGAACACCAATTGTTTTTCTATAGTGTTTCTCTCACAATTCCCCTGGCAATAATTACCCCACATTCACAAATGGGTTTAGGCAGGAACTACTGAAGCTAGTGCTAGTGAAGCTAGAAGCAATTAATGATGAATTACAGGTACCATAGAGGTGCCATTTAAGCAATCACATTTTTGTTTTGCCTATTTAATAAAGATTCACTTGTCACCTCTGTGTAAAATAAATGAATTATGGGTTTGTACATTCTGGCTAAGCAGAACATTTTCACACTTTTTCCATTTAGTTATTATTCAAATATTCATTTGAATGATTCACTTTGCCCTTTGCAACATTTTGTTCTATTTTGTAAACATTGAAGGCCGCCAGCAATTACCCCAACTGAAGACTCAACTCTCTGCCTGTCAGGGTGGATGTCAAGGACAGCCTGCTTTGAACAGACAGGTAACCTCAGAAAGAGTTTAGTGAAAGATGAGCACTGACAAGGGTAAACCGATGAACAAAAGGAGTCAACTTTAGTTTAATCTTCTCTGAAAGGGATGGATGGACTCTAGTGACTGACTGAAAATTCTTTCTTTCTTTCTTTCTTTCTTTCTTTCTTTCTTTCTTTCTTTCTTTCTTTCTTTCTTTCTTTCTTTCTTTCTTTCTTTCTTTCTTTCTTTCTTTCTTTCTTTCTTTCTTTCTTTCTTTCTTTCTTTCTTTCTTACTGCTCTCTGTGACATTTTTGCATTGGTGGAAAAAGTACTGAATTGTAATACTTGAGTAAAAGTAAAGATACCATAATAGAAAATGACTCAAGTAAAAGTGAAAGTCATCCAGTAAATACTACTTGAGGAAAAGTCTAAAAGTATTAGGTTTGGAATCTACTTAAGTATCAAAATTAAAAGTAAAAGTAGAAATAATTTCAAATTCCTTATATTAAGCAAACCAGACAGCACATATATTTTGTATTTTTTAAAAAGATTTACAGTTAGCCAGGGGCACACGCCAACACTCATTTACAAAGCAGTTGTGTTTAGTGAGTCCGCCAGATCAGAGGCAGTAGGGATGACCAGGGATGTTCTCTTGATAAGTGCGTGAATTTGACCATTTTCCTGTCAAAATGTAATGAGTACTTTGGGTGTCAGGGGAAATGTACGGAGTAAAAAGTACATTATTTTCTTTAGGAATTTAGTGAAGTAAAAGTAAAAGTTGGCAATAATATAAGTAGTACATGAAAGTACATATACCCCATAAAACGACTTAAGTAGTACTTTAAAGTATTTTTACTTAAGTACTTTACACCACTTCGCTTTTGTGTATACCACTACATGAAATAAATTAATCTATGATAAAGTATGTGGAAATAAATGACTTATTACATGAATATGGATGTTTACTCTGAGAGATTGAGCATATTCTTAAAGACACCAATTTCTTCAGTATGCAGTGTTTAATGTGAATTCAGTCTCCGCGAACACGGGAATATTGCCTTTAAATTTCAATCGAGCTATAATGCGGATCTTCCACGATACTTCTGCAATACGGATTGAATCCAGCCCTTAGTGACCACCAAGGTACTCTTTGGCCATTTCAGAAACCCTCTGTCTGTCTGCCACTTGTAGTGAAAGGCGGTTAGAGCCACAGCTTTTATCCACTGTGTGAATCCCAGCAGGAACCCTCAGACACAGAGGGGGTCAGAGGTAATGCACAGTGAAGGGAACACTGCTGCTACAGTTAGAGTTGTTTCCTAAGCATTAAAAGCTTAATGGACACAGAAAAACTCAATTTGACACAAACAATAGCGATGGAAACACATTGAGACGTAGACAACTCCTTTTACAATTCTCCATGGGCTATCAGGGTGTTTTTGCAGTTACATTAACTTATGGTTGAGAACGTGGCCCTTCACTACATCACAATACTTGTTCCTAGGCCCAGCTCCACAGGAACACAAGGCAGAGATCAATCAATCAACCTAGTTTTATTTTTTACTAAATCCTTTGTCACAAAGCGCTTTACAGTACACCCTTGGCCCAGCTAAAGGTAGTGTTTATCTAACACACACCAGACAGACCCATTATTGATCCATACCCACCTCACTCCCAGATATAACCATGTTCACCTTGGACATCAGATGAGGAGAATAGTCATTTCCATAGTCAATGGCCATTGTCAAGCCCACATTGTCCACTAGAGTCCACCACAAACCCTGGAGAGAGACTTTAAATGTTGAAAAGGAGACAAAAAAAGAGTCTTCAATCTTGTAACATTGGCTTCAATAATGAAGACTGTTTTAGTTGTCCAACTTTTGTAAGTTTAGGACTGTGAAAAACAAGTCACATGTATTTTTCGACGCTCAATGATTGATGTGGGAGACGTGAAGTGCTACCATTTCTTTCTCCTCCTCTTATCCGACAGTGCCAAACTCTTTAGTTTGTAGAGTTGGTAACCCCAAAACAACTAAACAAAGAAGCAATACGGCTCTTCAAACTTAAGAATTCTTCAGAATAAGGTTTTCAAATTAAATATGATTGTCATTTTAGTCAGCAGAATATTCATACAGACACTTTTAATATCAACATTCATTAAAAATAAATGCTTTTTTAACATGATCCCAGTGGAATGTTTTATAATGCTCCATTGTACTGTGTAGATGTCATAATTTAACATCTGCGTACACACCCAGCTCTGACTCATCTAAAATGCCAAGCCTGTCAAATACTGAAACCAGGACATTTGTTGCCAGGACATTGCCACTTCAAATGGTCATGAATTTAGATCGGCACAGTTGTTTTCATATTCATAAAACTGCCAATGTTTTTTCAAACTTGAGAGTAGATTCAGAACTTTAGACTTTCTCTAATGATGTGTTTCTCTGTAAATCACATAACTTTGATGACATCACCCCTTGAAAACTTCAAGGGTAAGTCTTAAATATTTGCTAGTTTAGTAATGCCTATAGGGAAAAGCTAGATAGTGAGGCATACAGTGGGTCTTTAGATGCTCCTCTTTTAAGTGAAGTGTAAGTTAAGTGTGTAACCATATCATAACGACAAGCTGTAGATATCAAACGTCATGACATATAGCTGTCTTAAGACATAAATGCTAAGTTTTGTATAGAATAAACACATTTTTCTCCTTATGATCCCACTGTGATTATAAATTAATCAGATGGAGTCTCCAGTGTAGTTGGTTCATAAGTGGTTCTTCAATCTACCAAAAAAAACATTTGAGTAGTTGGATGTTACCACAGTTTATGTGAGTTGAGCCTATGTAGGTGTATGAAAATAATTGTGACTTAATTAATGAAATTCACTATGAATAACCAGGTTTTCATCCAACCATTTCATGTGGATGAATGAACTTCCGCATTAAAACAAGTATTGAACGGGCTGATGAAAATGTCGGTACAATTTCATAAATGTCGACAGACAATTTGTTTGTTCGACATGGTGGGATCCTTTTATGTCGGTAAAATGAATTATTCGGGAAATGGCTGTGGAAATGCCTTTATGAGCAAATATTGATATAATAACCACCATTTAAAGTTATATTTATATAATAACAATCATATTGGAATTGGAGTCACATGATGATATGTTTTGTGGTCCTCCCACAGTTATGATGAACTTCACAAGGTGGTGAAAGTGCACGGTGATTAGCTTGATGCTCCTTTCCAATAAATATTGAGGGTATTATTCTGGTGACATGATGATCGATGCTTGGCTGCCATTTGACAAATAAAAATGATCTTGCTCTTATCCATAATATTCTCATCATGTAGGCTAGACTACCCGCAGTGTATCTGCAAGCTGTTGGCACGTGCCAAGACCAGAGTGGGCACATTTGCTACTTAACGCTACAGTTTTTGTGACAACACCATTGGTAGAGTTGAAAATGTGATGGAAACACAAAGAACTTTAGATTTTTATTCGGTACATGAAAACTTAAGTGAAAAAGTACATTTTATGTGCACTACGTCATCATGCACTTTTTGGTGGAAACACACCACTGGTTGGAAAATGTGCATATTTTCTTAATACGGATTTTAGAATATTCACATGAAAATCTGTTGCCAATTCGATGGAAACCTAGTTAGTGATGGCTTAAAGTACAGACAGTTATCAAGTACGAATAGTATCACTTAACTTTTACGTTTGTCCTAAAACGATCACTTTAGTATTTTCATGTAACTGCTTTTATTCCAATACTATTACTATCAAATTTTTAAAAGAAAAGAGTGTTTAGCTTTGCACATCTGATCCAAAGTCCTTATTGTGACTGTCTGTTTATCAGGGAACCCATCTGGCGATCCTTTAAAAGCCCTCTTACAAAGGGACCCTTTATTTCTTTACGCTGTGCAGATTTAAGAATTCCAGGCCAGTGTCGATGTGAAATTCAAATTGGTGGTGAGTGAGAGGGAGAGTGGGAGCCTGTGGACAAACCCAGAAGCTGTAAAAGTAATAGTCTCAGTTTGTGACCGGAGCGATAAGTCAGGCAGCCCCCAGGCCTGCTGATACAGAGCCAGGTTGAGCCATTCGTCAAGGCTGACTGGAAGCTCCTGGTGGCCATCTCAGGGCTGCTAGAGAGAGGCAGAGAGAGGCAGGGGTCGACGGGTGAAGTCATTACAGACGCTGCCGTTACTGTAGTCACATTTTAGTGTGGTGTGTATGTGTGTGTGCGTGTATGGAGGGGTTGTGTGGGTGTGTGGGGCATGTGTGTGTGCGCGCATGTGTGTGTCAAAACTGCTTTGAGGTTATACGATCATGCTTGCATGAAATCGGAGGTACTTTTTTTGTCATGGTCTTTATACTTTAATTCTTATGTTTCTGTGATTTGAATTGCTGCAGACTGGTAAATGTCAGGGACTATAAACCATGTCAGATACTGAAAAGTATGAGAAGTGGAATATATTAAAACCAACCTCTCAAGTCTATGTGACGTGAATCCTCCTTCCACACATACCTGCCTTTTTATCCTAGATAATGACCCACTAATAACCTGGGTTCCTGGCATAATCACTGTGGAAGAAGATGTCTTAAAAGCCGTTAAAATGTCAAGCCGCATTCTGGAGATCTCATTGGGATTCGTCTAATTAAGCTGTCGGAAGTTTCATGATGGACTGTCCGATCCGCCTGTCTGTTCTGTCGTGGGTGGGGCTGGGGGCAGTCTGTGCATCAGAGGGAAGAGAACATTCCACCTGAATCTCACTGGAAGCATTACTTCCACCTTACTGCTCTTGATCATAGCCACGGAAACACCAGTCTGATATAGTCTGAACTGGTCAAGTTATTTTGTGTTAACAAATTGATTTTCCTTTAGAAATGTTGTTAGTAGATACAGATGTTTGATGTAGAAAGCTTGATTGAGGTCTGGCTTTCAATAAAATAGCAAGTGAGGTTATTTTTCAACAGGGTCTTTTTCATTCTCTGGAAGTGACAGACTCAGGTGGGCATCATTGTATTTGTGTTATGTTTTTATAACTCGTCTCCCCTATGACTCATGCTAAGTGCCTGTTGTGGGTCTTGCAGACCAGGTTGACAATGCTTCCCTGCTTTGAACAGGAGCAGATGCTGTCTTAATTCTGCTGGTGTGCTGATTCATAAAAAGCTGTCAATGGGATTATTAATTTACTTCATATCCTGTTTTTGATCTGTCCCCCACACTCTATCTAACCAGTACTTAGTCACCGTCTAGAGTGATGGGATTTGGCTGCTTTGAAAGACGTCAAACCCTTTTCCACTAACCCTTTTATTTCTTGTTGGGCACCGCTGACACTTTAACTCTGCCCTCTTAGAAAAAAGGGTTCCAAAAGGGTTCTGCGGCTATCTCCATAGGAGAACCATTTTTGGTTCCATGTAGAACACTCTGTGGAAAGGGTTCTACATGGAACAAAAAATGGTGTGTGACGACCGACCGACCTACCTACCTACCTACCTACCCCCGGTACCAGTTGAAAAAATTAATGGAAGTACAGTGCGTTCGGAAAGTATTCAGACCCCTTTCCACATTTTATGTTACAGCCTAATTCGAAAATTAATTAAATCGTTTTCCCCCCACCTCATCAATCTACACACAATTGTCACACCCTGGCTCTGGGGACTCTATATGTTGAGCCAGGGTGTGTAGATTCTATGTGTTTATGTTCTGTGTGGGAGTTCTAGTTGTTGTATTTCTATGTTGGCCAGAGTGGCTCTCAATCAGAGGCAACGAGTGTCAGCTGTTGCTGGTTATCTCTGATTGGGAGCCATATTTAAACAGTCTGTTTCCCTTAGTGTTTGTGGGATCTTGTTTCCGTTTGGTTTGTTCCGTGTTGGTTGTGTTAACCGTAGGACTGCACGTATCGTTTGTTGTTTTGTTTATTGTTATTATTATCACTAAAGATAAATAAACATGTTCGTTCATCACGCTGCGCCTTGGTCTACTCTCTTCAACGATCGTGACAGAAGATCCCACCATACCAGGACCAAGCAGCGTGTCCAGGAGCAGGCAGCCGGGACGTGGGAGCAAATATTGGACGGGCAGGGGTCCTGGACCTGGGAGGAAATCCAGGCCGGGATGGACCGCCGTCCATGGAGTGAGACGGTAGAGGCGCGACGGAGAGAGGAGCAACGGCGTCAACAGTGTCGTCGTCGGACATGGACGAGAGGCAACCCCAAAACATTTTTAGGGGGGGGCATACGGCATGGGCGACGGGCAGCAGGAGGCAGCTACAGGGCGTAGTAGGAGGTTAGGTGAGGAGGCCACCAGGTTAAGGGGGCTATTGGCGCAGAGGGAGCAGGAGTTAGTGGTGCAGAGGGTGGAGCTATTGGAGGCGATAAGGGAGAAGGTGAGAATTGAGGCACGGCGAGAGGAACTCGGTAGGCAGCTGAGGGAGCGGAGGGTTATGACGAAACCCAGTCCCGCTCCTCACACCAAGCAAGTGGTGTGCGTCACCAGTCCGGTCCGGCCCGTTCCTGCTCCCCGCACTAAGTGGATGGTGCGCGTCGCCAGCCCGGCCTGTTCCTGCTCCCCGCACCAAGCCTACGGTGTGCGTCGCCAGCCCGGCCCGGCCTGTTCCTGCTCCTCACACCAAGCCTACTGTGCGCGTCGCCAGCCCGGCCCGGCCTGTTCCTGCTCCTCGCACCAAGCCTACGGTGCGCGTCGCCAGCCCGGCCCGGCCTGTTCCTGCTCCTCGCACCAAGCCTACGGTGCGCGTCGCCAGCCCTGCCCGGCCTGTTCCTGCCACTCGCACCAAGCCTACGGTGCGCGTCGCCAGCCCGGCCCGGCCTGTTCCTGCTCCTCGCACCAAGCCTACGGTGCGCGTCGCCAGCCCGGCCCGGCCTGTTCCTGCCACTCGCACCAAGCCTACGGTGCGCGTCGCCAGCCCGGCCCGGCCTGTTCCTGCCCCCCGCACCAAGCCTACGGTGCGCGTCGCCAGCCCGGCCCGGCCTGTTCCTGCCCCTCGCACCAAGCCTACGGTGCGCGTCGCCAGCCCGGCCCG
Organism: Coregonus clupeaformis; assembly: GCF_020615455.1. Lineage (NCBI taxonomy): Eukaryota > Metazoa > Chordata > Actinopteri > Salmoniformes > Salmonidae > Coregonus > Coregonus clupeaformis. The sequence goes on along the minus strand of NC_059211.1, from coordinate 53,427,972 downwards.
GCCTGTTCCTGCCACTCGCACCAAGCCTACGGTGCGCGTCGCCAGCCCGGCCTGGCCTGTTCCTGCTCCTCGCACCAAGCCTACGGTGCGCGTCGCCAGCCCAGCCCGGCCTGTTCCTGCTCCCCGCACCAAGCCTACGGTGTGCGTCGCCAGCCCGGCCCGGCCTGTTCCTGCCCCTCGCACCAAGCCTACGGTGCGCGTCGCCAGCCCAGCCCGGCCTGTTCCTGCTCCCCGCACCAAGCCTACGGTGTGCGTCGCCAGCCCGGCCCGGCCTGTTCCTGCTCCTCACACCAAGCCTACGGTGCGCGTCGCCAGCCCGGCCCGGCCTGTTCCTGCTCCTCGCACCAAGCCTACGGTGCGCGTCGCCAGCCCGGCCCGGCCTGTTCCTGCTCCTCGCACCAAGCCTACGGTGCGCGTCGCCAGCCCTGCCCGGCCTGTTCCTGCCACTCGCACCAAGCCTACGGTGCGCGTCGCCAGCCCGGCCTGGCCTGTTCCTGTTCCTCGCACCAAGCCTACGGTGCGCGTCGCCAGCCCAGCCCGGCCTGTTCCTGCTCCCCGCACCAAGCCTATGGTGTGCGTCGCCAGCCCGGCCCGGCCTGTTCCTGCCCCTCGCACCAAGCCTACGGTGCGCGTCGCCAGCCCAGCCCAGCCCGGCCTGTTCCTGCTCCCCGCACCAAGCCTACGGTGTGCGTCGCCAGCCCGGCCCGGCCTGTTCCTGCTCCTCACACCAAGCCTACGGTGCGCGTCGCCAGCCCGGCCCGGCCTGTTCCTGCTCCTCGCACCAAGCCTACGGTGCGCGTCACCAGCCCAGCCCGGCCTGTTCCTGCTCCCCGCACCAAGCCTACGGTGTGCGTCGCCAGCCCGGCCCGGCCTGTTCCTGCCCCTCGCACCAAGCCTACGGTGCGCGTCGCCAGCCCAGCCCAGCCCGGCCTGTTCCTGCTCCCCGCACCAAGCCTACGGTGTGCGTCGCCAGCCCGGCCCGGCCTGTTCCTGCTCCTCACACCAAGCCTACGGTGCGCGTCGCCAGCCCGGCCCGGCCTGTTCCTGCTCCTCGCACCAAGCCCTACGGTGCGCGTCGCCAGCCCGGCCCGGCCTGTTCCTGCTCCTCGCACCAAGCCTACGGTGCGCGTCGCCAGCCCTGCCCGGCCTGTTCCTGCCACTCGCACCAAGCCTACGGTGCGCGTCGCCAGCCCGGCCTGGCCTGTTCCTGCTCCTCGCACCAAGCCTACGGTGCGCGTCGCCAGCCCGGCCCGGCCTGTTCCTGCCACTCGCACCAAGCCTACGGTGCGCGTCGCCAGCCCGGCCCGGCCTGTTCCTGCCACTCGCACCAAGCCTACGGTGCGCGTCGCCAGCCCGGCCCGGCCTGTTCCTGCCCCTCGCACCAAGCCTCGGTGCGCGTCGCCAGCCCGGCCCGGCCTGTTCCTGCCACTCGCACCAAGCCTACGGTGCGCGTCGCCAGCCCGGCCTGGCCTGTTCCTGCTCCTCGCACCAAGCCTACGGTGCGCGTCGCCAGCCCAGCCCGGCCTGTTCCTGCTCCCCGCACCAAGCCTACGGTGTGCGTCGCCAGCCCGGCCCGGCCTGTTCCTGCCCCTCGCACCAAGCCTACGGTGCGCGTCGCCAGCCCAGCCCAGCCCGGCCTGTTCCTGCTCCCCGCACCAAGCCTACGGTGTGCGTCGCCAGCCCGGCCCGGCCTGTTCCTGCTCCTCACACCAAGCCTACGGTGCGCGTCGCCAGCCCGGCCCGGCCTGTTCCTGCTCCTCGCACCAAGCCTACGGTGCGCGTCGCCAGCCCGGCCCGGCCTGTTCCTGCTCCTCGCACCAAGCCTACGCTGCGCTTCGCCAGCCCTGCCCGGCCTGTTCCTGCCACTCGCACCAAGCCTACGGTGCGCGTCGCCAGCCCGGCCTGGCCTGTTCCTGCTCCTCGCACCAAGCCTACGGTGCGCGTCGCCAGCCCGGCCCGGCCTGTTCCTGCCACTCGCACCAAGCCTACGGTGCGCGTCGCCAGCCCGGCCCGGCCTGTTCCTGCCACTCGCACCAAGCCTACGGTGCGCGTCGCCAGCCCGGCCCGGCCTGTTCCTGCCCCTCGCACCAAGCCTACGGTGCGCGTCGCCAGCCCGGCCCGGCCTGTTCCTGCCACTCGCACCAAGTCTACGGTGCGCGTCGCCAGCCCGGCCTGTTCCTGCCACTCGCACCAAGCCTACGGTGCGCGTCGCCAGCCCGGCCCGGCCTGTTCCTGCCACTCGCACCAAAGCTACGGTGCGCGTCGCCAGCCCGGCCCGGCCTGTTCCTGCCACTCGCACCAAAGCTATGGTGCGCGTCGCCAGCCCGGCCCGGCCTGTTCCTGCCACTCGCACCAAGCCAGGGGTGCGAGTCGTCAGCCCGGTCCAGCCCGTTCCTGCTCCACGCACCAAGCCAGGGGTGCGCATCTTCAGCCCGGTCCGGCTTGTTCCTGCTCCACGCACCAAGCCAGGGGTGCGCATCGTCAGCCCGGTCCGGCCCGTTCCTGCTCCACGCACCAAGCCAGGGGTGCGCATCGTCAGCCGGTTCGGCCCGTTGCTGCTCCACGCACCAAGCCAGGTGCGCATCGTCAGCCCGGTCCGGCCCGTTCCTGCTCCACGCACCAAGCCAGGGTGCGCATCGTCAGCCCGGTCCGGCCCGTTGCTGCTCCACGCACCAAGCCAGGGTGCGCATCGTCAGTCCGGTCGGCCCGTTCCTGCTCCACGCACCAAGCCAGGGGTGTGCGTCGTCAGTCCGGCACAACCCGTGTCTGGGTCACCGGTGCCTGGTCAGGTACCGGTCAGCTGATCCACACCGGAGCTGAAGCAATCCGCTCCTACGATGTCCAGTCCAGCTCCAGCCAGCAGGGCCAGACCGGACCAGGGGCGCTACGGGGGGATTATTGGAGGGTGGTGGTCAAGCCCGGAGCCGGAACCGCCTCCGAGGAGGAATGCCCACCCAGCCCTCCCCTGGTTTGTCTATGTGGAGGCGCGGTCGCAGTCCGCGCCTTTGGGGGTACTGTCACACCCTGGCTCTGGGGACTCTATATGTTGAGCCAGGGTGTGTAGATTCTATGTGTTTATGTTCTGTGTGGGAGTTCTAGTTGTTGTATTTCTATGTTGGCCAGAGTGGCTCTCAATCAGAGGCAACGAGTGTCAGCTGTTGCTGGTTGTCTCTGATTGGGAGCCATATTTAAACAGTCTGTTTCCCTTAGTGTTTGTGGGATCTTGTTTCCGTTTGGTTTGTTCCGTGTTGGTTGTGTTAACCGTAGGACTGCACGTATCGTTTGTTGTTTTGTTTATTGTTATTATTATCACTAAAGATAAATAAACATGTTCGTTCATCACGCTGCGCCTTGGTCTACTCTCTTCAACGATCGTGACAACAATAGCCCATAATGACAAAGCAAAAACTGAAATATGACATTTACATAACTATTCAGACCCTTTACTCAGTACTTTGTTGAATCACCTTTGGCAGCGATTATAGCCTCGAGTCTTCTTGGGTATGATGCTACAAGTTTGGCACACCTGAATTTGGGGAGTTTCTCCCATTCTTCTCTGCAGATCCTCTCAAGCTCTGTCAGGTTGGATGGGGAGTGTCGCTGTACAGCTATTTTCAGGTCTCTCCAGAGATGTTAGATCCGGTTAAGGTCCGGGCTCTGGCTGGGCCACTCAAGGACATTCAAAGACTTGTCCCGAAGCCACTCCGGCGTTGTCTTGGCTGTGTGCTTAGGGTCGTTGTCCTGTTGGAAGGTGAAACTTTGCCCCAGTCTGAGGTGCTGAGCGCTCTGGAGCAGGTTTGCGTCAAGGATCTCTCTGTACATTGCTCCATTCATCTTTCCCTCGATCCTGACTAGTCTCCCAGTGTTTGCCACTGAAAAACATCCCCACAGCATGATGCTGCCACCACCATGCTTCACTGTAGGGATGGTGCCAGGTGTCCTCCAGACGGGGTTGGCAGGTAGCTTAGTGGTTAAGCGAGTTGTACCAGTAACCGAAAGGTCGCTGGTTCTAATCCCCGAGCCGACTAGGTGAAAAATCTGTCGATGTGCCCTTGAGCAAGGCACTTAATCCTAATTGCTCCTGTAAGTCGCTCTGGATAAGAGCGTCTGCTAAATGACTAAAATGTGATGCTTGGCATTCAGGCCAAAGAGTTCAATCTTGGTGTCATCAGACCAGAGAATCTTGATTCTCATGGTAGAGTGCCTTTTGGCAAACTCCAAGCGGGCTGTCATGTGCCTTTGACTGAGGAGTGACTTCCGTCTGGCCACACTACCATAAAGGCCTGATTGGTGAAGTGCTGCAGAGATGGTCGTCCTTCTGGAAGATTCTCCCATCTCCACAGAGAACTCTGGAGCTCTGTCAGAGTGACCATCAGGTTCTTGGTCACCTCATTGACCAAGGCCCTTCTCCCCCGATTGCTCAGTTTGGCCTTGTGGCCAGCTGTAGGATTTTTTTGGTACCCTTCCCCAGTTCTGTGCCTCGACTCAATCCTGTCTCGGAGCTCTACGGACATTTCCTTCGACCTCAAGGCTTGGTCTTTGTTCTGACATGCGCTAAATAACTGTGGGAACATATTTAGACAGGTTTGTTCCTTTCCAAATCATGTCCAATCAATTGAATTTACCACAGGTGTACTCCTACATCTCAAGGATGATCAATGGAAACAGGATGCACCTGAACTCAATTTCGAGTCTCATAGCAAAGGGTCTGAATACTTATGTAAATAAAAACCTGTTTTCGCTTTGTCATTATGGGGTATTGTGTGTAGATTGATGAGGAAAATTTTTTATTTGATCCATTTTAGAATAAGGCTGTAACATATCAAAATGTGGAGAAGGGGTCTGAATACTTTCCGAATGCACTGTATGGAGACTGTTTAATGCCAAAAATACGAGGTTAAATACATGTAAAACAAAACAGACACTTCATAACAAACTTCTTTTTGATATTTTTATGGGACTATCTGTTGTTCCATGCAGTGAATCTGTTATTCAATGTTTTTTTATGGGCTAATAGAAGTAAGGCCCAAAATAATTGTTCATCGAATATATATATATATATATATATATATATATATATATATATATACAGTGGGGAGAACAAGTATTTGATACACTGCCGATTTTGCAGGTTTTCCTACTTACAAAGCATGTAGAGGTCTGTAATTTTTATCATAGGTACACTTCAACTGTGAGAGACGGAATCTAAAACAAAAATCCAGAAAATCACATTGTATGATTTTTAAGTAATTAATTTGCATTTTATTGCATGACATAAGTATATGATCACCTACCAACCAGTAAGAATTCCGGCTCTCACAGACCTGTTAGTTTTTCTGTTCTCCATTCATTACCTGTATTAACTGCACCTGTTTGAACTCGTTACCTGTATAAAAGACACCTGTCCACACACTCAACCAAACAGACTCCAACCTCTCCACAATGGCCATGACCAGAGAGCTGTGTAAGGACATCTGGGATAAAATTGTAGACCTAGCCAGTCTCCAGACCTGAACCCAATAGAACATCTTTGGAATGGAGCTGAAAGTCCGTATTGCCCAGCGACAGCCCCGAAACCTGAAGGATCTGGAGAAGGTCTGTATGGAGGAGTGGGCCAAAATCCCTGCTGCAGTATGTGCAAACCTGGTCAAGACCTACAGGAAACGTATGATGTCTGTAATTGCAAACAAAGGTTTCTGTACCAAATATTAAGTTCTGCTTTTCTGATGTATCAAATACTTATGTCATGCAATAAAATGCAAATTAATTACTTAAAAATCATACAATGTGATTTTCTGGATTTTGTTTTAGATTCCGTCTCTCACAGTTGAAGTGTACCTATGATAAAAATTACAGACCTCTACATGCTTTGTAAGTAGGAAAACCTGCAAAATCGGCAGTGTATCAAATACTTGTTCTCCCCACTGTATATAGATATTGTTGTTGATACTTCAAGAGGTCTTAAAATTCAAATTCAAATAGCTAAATGGTCCTTGGTATGACTTTCTTGAAACAATTCCATATAGCTTAGTAGAACCCCTCCCCTGGCTTAGACAGGGCTTAGACTCTGATGGGTTAAATCTATAATTACGATATCATGGATGATATCAGTCCTTGTATCCATAGGTCTGTCTATGCATTTGAGAGTGCTTACATTTCAACAAATGAACAAAACTTTGACAAGCTAATTGCATAACTCAACTCAACTTCCTCTAACGCTACGCACGTTCTATAACAAGATATTCGATTCAACAGTGGTTGTGTAATGCACCTTTAAAGCATTGAGATGGGAGAAAGAGGCCCTGGGTGGTGATATTTGTGACTGTAATCCCTAATATTAGAGTTGGTTACACAGCGAAGGCCACCACTCCGTGGTAATGACACCCTGGGTACAAGTCTATGACGGAAATCAATACTCACAATATTGTATGAAACTAATGATGAATGAAAAGGGAAGTATTTCAAGGAATTGCGATTTACTGAACAGTAATGGCATTTATACTAGTCTAGACATTTGATGAAAGAATTGACCGTCATTTCCCTTGTGTGAAAACCACATCCTCAACTCAATGATCGATTTGTCCTCCAAAATTACATCTGCAGCAGTGATGCTGTGAAACCCCCTCCTGTTGGGTAGCACTAACCTTACAATTGCACAGCGAACAGATGTGAACATTGGACAGCGACAGAGCAAAAAAGCTAATTGGTTTTGCCTTACCATTATTTCTTGAATACCAAATCCTGATTGAACCCCGCTGTGTTGGCATTCAGTAAAGCTGTTTTTAGTCCTGCTAACCTTCATTGAATAATGTGTCCTGGAACCAGCAGATAATTGTTTACAGATAATCTGGATCTCTGTGACAGAACAGAAACCCCATATGATAAAAATATCCTGTATTGCATCAACTTTTTTTGAAAAGTTGCATCACCCAGCCGATATGATTCACCAGTACTTTATTCCTGCTCTAGACAAGTTACATCTGTGATGTCAATGATTCCTGGACATGCAAATGAAGCATTTCTTTCAGCAAACAGAAATTCACACCCAGTGGAGCTGTCAGTGGCTTAATAATAATGGATTGGATTTAAATAGCACTTTCTCAGGTGCTCATAGTGGTTTGCATTGTAAGGGGGTGATTCACCTAATCCACTGTGTGTAGAACTCACCTGGGTGCCACAGCACATCATTTCAAATCAAATCAAATCAAATTGTATTTGCCACATGTGCCGAATACAACAGGTGTAGCTTACATACCTTACAGTGAAACGCTTTCTTACAAGCCAACAGTGCAGTTTTAAGAAAAATAAAGTAAATTACAAATAACACGAAAGAACACAAAATTGGTTTTTATTTTATATTATTTAACCTTTATTTAACCAGGTAAGCCAGTTGAGAACAAGTTCTCATTTACAACTGCGACCTGGCCAATACAAAGCAAAGCAGTGCGATAAAAACAACAACACAGAGTTACATATGGTTACATATGGGGTAAACAAAACATAAAGTTAAAAATACAACAGAAAATATATATAGTGTGTGCGAATGTAGTAAGTTATGGAGGTAAGGCAATAAATAGGCCATAGTGCAAAATAGTTACAATTGAGTATTAACACTGGAATGATAGATGTGCAAAAGATGATGTGCAAATAGAGATACTGGGGTGCAAAATTAGCTAAATAAATAACAATATGGGGATGAGGTAGTTGGGTGGGCTAATTTCAGAATGGCTGTGTACAGGTGCAGTGATCGGTAAGGTGCTCTGACAACTTATGCTTAAAGTTAGTGAGGGAGATAAGAGTCTCCAGCTTCAGAGATTTTTGCAGTTCGTTCCAGTCATTGACAGCAGAGAACTGGAAGGAATGGCGGCCAAAGGAGGTGTTGGCTTTGGGGATGACCAGTGAGATATACCTGCTGGAGCGCAGACTACGGGTGGGTGTTGCTATGGTGACCAGTGAGCTAAAATAAGACGGGGATTTGCCTAGCAGTGATTTATAGATGACCTGGAGCGAGTGGGTTTGGCGACAAATATGTAGTGAGGGCCAGCCAACAAGAGCGTACAGGTCACAATGGTGGGTAGTATATGGGGCTTTGGTGACAAAATGGATGGCACTGTGATAGACTACATCCAATTTGCTGAGTAGAGTGTTGGAGGCTATTTTGTAAATGACATCGCCGAAGTCAAGGATCGGTAGGATAGTCAGTTTTACGAGGGCATGTTTGGCTTTGTTGCAAAATAGGAAGCCGATTCTAGATCTAACTTTTGATTGGAGATGCTTAATGTCTGGAAGGAGAGTTTACAGTCTAACCAGACACCTAGGTATTTGTAGTTGTCCACATACTCTAGGTCAGACCCGCCGAGAGTAGTGATTCTAGTCGTTTGGGCGGGTGCAAGCAGCGTTCGGTTGAAGAGCATGCATTTAGTTTTACTAGTGTTTAAGAGCAGTTGGAGGCTACGGAAGGAGTGTTGTATGGCATTGAAGCTCGTTTGGAGGTTTGTTAACACAGTGTCCAATGAAGGGCCAGATGTATACAAAATGGTGTCGTCCGCAAAGAGGTGGGTCCGAGCGTCACCAGCAGCAAGAGCGACATCATTGATATACACAGAGAAGAGAGTCGGCCCAAGAATTGAACCCTGTGGCACCCCCATAGAGACGGCCAGAGGTCCAGACAACAGGCCCTCCGATTTGACACATTGAACTCTATCTGAGAAGTAGTTGGTGAACCAGGCGAGGCAGTCATTAGAGAAACCAAGGCTATTTAGTCTGCCAATAAGAATGCAGTGGTTGAGAGAGTCGAAAGCCTTGGCCAGGTCGATGAAGACGGCTGCGCAGTACTGTCATTTATCGATCGCGGTTATAATATTGTTTAGGACCTTGAGCGTGGCTGAGGTGCACCCATGACCAGCTCGGAAACCGGATTGCATAGCGGAGAAGGTACGGTGGGATTCGAAATGGTCGGTGATCTGTTTGTTAACTTGGCTTTCAAATACTTTGAAAGGCAGGGCAGGATGGATATAGGTCTGTAACAGTTTGGATCTAGAGTGTCACCCCCTTTGAAGAGGGGGATGACCGCGGCAGCTTTCCAATCTCTGGGGATCTCAGACGTTACGAAAGAGAGGTTGAACAGGCTAGTAATAGGGGTTGCGACAATTTCGGCGGATAATTTTAGAAAGAAAGGGCCCAGATTGTCTAGCCCAGCTGATTTGTAGGGGTACAGATTTTGCAGCTTTTTCAGAACATTAGCTGTCTGAATTTGTGTGAAGGAGAAGCGAGGGCGGGGCATGGGCAAGTTGCAGCAAAGGGTGCAGAGCTGGTGGCCGGGGTAGTGGTAGCCAGGTGGAAAGCATGGCCAGCCGTAGCAAAATGCTTGTTGAAATTCTCGATTATTGTAGATTTATCGGTGGTGACAGTGTTTCCTAGCCTCAGTGCAGTGGGCAGTTGGGAGGAGCTGCTCTTATTTTCCATGGACTTTACAGTGTCCCAAAACTTTTTGGAGTTAGTGCTACAGGATGCAAATTTCTGTTTGAAAAAGCTAGCCTTTGCTTTCCTAACTGATTGTGTACATTGGTTCCTGACTTCCCTAAAAAGTTGCAAATCGCGGGGGCTGTTCAATGCTAATGCAGTACGCCACAAGATGTTTTTGTGCTGGTCAAGGGCAGTCAAGTCTGAGGAGAACCAGGGGCTATATCTGTTCTTAGTTCTGAATTTTTTGAATGGGGCATGCTAATTTAAGATAGAGAGGAAAGTACTTTTAAAGAACAACCAGGCATCCTCTACTGACGGAATGAGGTCAATATCCATCCAGGATACCAGGGCCAGGTCAATTAGAAAGGCCTGCTCCCTAAGTGTTTTAGGGAGCGTTTGACAGTGATGAGGGGTGGTCGTTTGACCGTGGACACATTACGGACACAGGCAATAACGCTGTGATCGCTGAGATTCTGGTTGAATACAGCGGAGGTGTATTTAGAGGGTACATTTGTCAGGATGATATCTATGAGGGTGCCCATGTTTACAGATTTAGGGTTGTACCTGGTAGGTTCGTTGATAATTTGTGTGTTATTGAGGGCATGTATATCAGATTGTAGGTTGGCCGGGGTGTTAAGCATGTTCCAGTTTAGGTCACCAAGCAGTACAAACTCTGAGGATAGATGGGGGGCAATCAGTTTACATATGGTGTCCAGGGCACAGCTCGGGGCTGAGGGGGGTCTGTAGCAAGCGGCAACAGTGAGAGACTTATTTCTGGAAAGGTGGATTTTTAGAAGAAGAAGCTCAAACTGTTTGGGCACAGACCTGGATAGTACGATAGAGCTCTGCAGGCTATCTCTACAGTAGATTGCAACCCCACCTCCTTTGGCAGTTCTATCGAGACGGAAAATGTTGTAGTTGGGGATGGAAATGTCTGAATTTTTGGTGGCCTTCCTAAGCCAGGATTCAGACACTGCTAGAACATCAGGGTTGGCGGAGTGTGCTAACGCAGTGAATAACTCAAACTTAGGGAGGAGGCTTCGAATGTTAACGTGCAAGAAACCATGGCTTTTACGGTTACAGAAGTCAACAAATGATAACGCCTGGGGAGTAGGAGTGATACTGGGGGCTACAGGGCCTGGGTTAACCTCTACATCACCAGAGGAACAGAGGAGGAGTAGAATAAGGATACGGCTAAAGGCTTTAAGTACTGGTCTTCTAGTGCGTTGGGTACAGAGGAAAAAAAGGGGCAGATTTCTGGGCGTTGTAGAATAGATTCAGGGCATTATGTACAGACAAGGATATGGAAGGATATGAGTACAGGATATGAGTACAACAATAACGTCCATTTGGTTGCAGCTAGCTAGCTGCGATGATCCGGTGTTAAAGGTCCAGTGATTTAGTGATTCCGGCAGAAAAAACGATAAGTTCTGGGTCGATAACGCGCTGTGCAGACAGTGCAGACTGGCCGATAATAGTCCAGGCTAGAGCTGGCTGGTAGGTAGTGCAGGCCACGGACAATGGTGAAAAACCGCTAACGGTGGCTAATAGCAAGTAGCTAGTTAGCTGGCTACTCCCGTCCGGTAGACAGAGAGGTAGATAGCCAGGATATGGGGCTAGCTCAAGGCTAACTGGTGCTTGCTTCGGGGGCAGTGGTGATTAGCCAAACAGCAACATCCATTTGGTTGCGGCTAGCTAGTTGCGATCCGGTGTTAATCTCCAGTGATTCAGTTATTCCGGCAGAAAAATCAGATGTTCTGGGTGAAAACCTCTGGTGGCTATTAGCAAGTAGCTAATTAGCTGGCTAGCTAGTTTCAACAGGAGATTCTAGATAAAAGGTAAGTCAATAATTGAATCCGTTCCACATTGAGTGAAGCGGGTTGCAGGAAAGTATATTTTGTAGAAGGATGAAAAGTGTGATAGGGAAATATGTACGAAAAATACAAAAAATACAAAAAACAGGCTATTTACACAGACACACAACAAAGAACACGACCGAACTGCTACGGCATCTTGGATCTTTCTAACCATGTGCCTCGCCCTAACTCTACCTTAAATTAAATTAAATTAAGAACTAAAACTAAAAACTAAAATAACTAAAAGCTCATTTCCGTGCTAATACATTTTCACGATATCAATATCAATTTTGACTTGAGCTTGGCCATGTAGTGTGAACCCTAATCTATTCTATCAACATGATGAGCGGGAGCTGGTTCATATTCTTTGCACCAACCTCCCATCCCATGGTTAGGGGGCCGTAAAACGGCAGCCATCTCCTCCGGTGCCATTACTCAGGTGAGATGTCAGAGAAATGAGAACAAGCATAAGGTTTGTCCATGGAAGGGTTCCTCAGCCCTCACCTGGAAAAAATTAAGATTTATGATAACTGCATGCCATTAATTAATTAATTCATTAATTCATTCAATACACTGCATACTCAAAGCATTTTAAGGTTGAAACAAAACATTATCCATGGTACTGCTAACACCACACACTTTGTGCCACAGCTGCAATGACATTGGGTGTTACATAGAGGGAGCCATTGTCATCATCCCGTAGAGACCCAACCCTGTCTGGAAACATATTATTATCATCTCACCTTCAGCTTGATAATTAAACAGTAATATGACATACAAACCCAGAGGCAATCAGTACAGCAAAACTAATACACTTTCATAATAACACTGATGACATAAGTTGTGCTGATAACTCATAACCATTTGATAGGGTTGTAGAGATGAAAACGATTCAATATCCCATTTGAATTCAGCAATTCCACACTCAATACAAAAGCATGGCTAAAGTGCCATGACCTGTGCAAAGTGCATAAACTCTGCTCATCCCCAGCTCTACCTCCTCACCTAGGCAGAAATACAGCTCTAAGGAGAGGTGCGGGGGGCTGCCACACTGGGAGCTGTAGTTGTGGGGGGTTAAGTGCCTTGCTCAAGGGCACAACAGCAGGCAATGGCATCTACGATTCAAACTGGCAACCCTCCGGTTCCTGGCTCGCCTCTCTAACCGGTAGGCTACCTACCTACCAGTCTATCTAATGGATATAGACTCTTCAGACCACAGCATGATTTAAAAAGCTTGAGGAGTTTAGTGTGATTAGATTGCCTATTAAGGAGAACTGAGCTATTGGAATAGAAATTGTTTGCCACGAATATGAAGAAGAATCGTAGGTGTCACAAGGGTTACAGTTAAAGATGCTGGACTGATGGAGGGAGGGAGTCGGTCGGTAGTCCATTCAACCGAGGTACAGGAGTCAGATTATGAAATATGAAATAATCAATCAAGTCATATCTCATCTCATTCATGTTTTACTTCAGTCACTGACTTGGAAAATGTCAAATTTTGTAGGCTCTTTGTTAAACAATAAGTTGTTGTTTAACAAAATAACTTTGTTCTGTTTCAAAAAGTACCATTAATGCTGCTAATTCAGATAATGTGTCTGTAATGGAATTGATACAACAAAGTTAACTCCAACTGAAGTAGAAGTACAAGCAGGCCTGGCAGTTAAGTTATTCACAAACATACCGTATAATATATTCACAGTCAAATGGATTCAAATTGAGTTTCTGTATCCCGGAAATGTATTTAATACATTAGCACTAGATTTCAGGTCAATCAAATCTCTTGCCGCTCCGAGGTTGACAAGATTCATCAGTCTTGCTTGACAGGGCCTCTGGATTGAATGGCAGGGCAACACAGGAGGGAGTAAGCTCTCCCAATACCTGGCAGGAGCTAACTTAAGCAATTATGGAAATTACAGAGCTGACTTACTGTGCACTGAAAGCTTATGCACTGTAACATAACATCCCATACCAGTATTCCTTAAAAAAACACAGTGTGTGTGCGTGCGTGTGGGAGGGGAGGTCACGTGTCATGCTTATGTACTGCAACATCCAATAGATTAATCTCTGAAATAATTGCATTGAACACTCTGCGCTACTAGGAGACAGTTTGAGAGCTGGGATTGCAGACGGCAATAAACAGTGAAGAGGTGAAGACATTCTTAAATTACAGAGTTTAATAATTAAATTACAGAGTTTAATAAGGAGGTTAACCCTGGCCTTGTTTTAACGGTTTTCTTAAACTGTTTTTCCACTATGCCTGTTTGATTTGGTGCCCTCTATGTAGATAGGATCTCAGTGATTTGATCATCTCCATCACATAGTGTGTGTGATTGTGTGGGTTTGTGTATGTGTGCTTGCATGCATGTGTGTGTATGTGTGCGTCAGAGATTCCCATCAGTGTGGAGCAGCTGTGTGGTTTGAGGTGAGGTCCAGCAGTGGAATGTTCTGTAGAGAGCTGACACTTGCCGACCAATTTCCCGCTTATAATGCCTCCATAAAGCTGCCTCACTTTCTTGGTTCATCAACGCCAAATGCCAATAGTGTTGGATTCCCTCAGGACTCAGTATTAGATTTAGTATACATACAAATCTAGATTTTCATGGCTGCCTCTTTAATCAATAGATAGTTTCTTTATATTTTTCAGTCCTCTGTTTTTCTCCTAGAACAAACCTGTGTGCTTAACTGTTCTTCTCACTAAGCTGCTCACCTCTCGGCTAGATGGAATTTCCAATGTGTTTTAAGCCAATGAGCTGGGAGAATTAATGTGCAACATCTCTTTATACAGTTAAATTGCTGGTATTTGCTCTGGGTATTTTCAGGCCAGGTGTTCATTGAATTTTACACCAATTTCGCATACTTCCCCTGCAGAACCAGTAAACATGTCTGGGATGAACAAAGGTTTTCTAGCTAATTCCTCTCCATAACCAGCAGCTGGGGCTCTGTTTATCTAGCCTGAGCAGTTCATAATAGTCAGCCCCTTTTGATATCTTTTGGGTGTATGTGAAGATGCAACTGCCTACTGCAAATTGCAATTGTGTAGCAAAACTCTTTGTTTAGTCCACTGAATCCCGGCGTTTGGGTCAGGAATGGCCTGAAGCTATGGCGTCTAGAACAATGGCTTCCCAACAGAAGTACAATTATTATTATTTAGCTCTGCTTCCATTACCTGTGTTTGAATTTCATGATCTTTAGCTGTATATGGACAAGAGCTGCTTTGAGTGTTGTTGCAAAACATTTATCACTCTGGCGGTGGATATTGCCACCACTGCGGCTAATTAAAATGTTATGCTGAGTTTACAAATCGTGTGTTGTGCCTTGTAACTTCAGAAAGACATTTTCCCAACAAGAGGGATTCTTCTAGCAATTCATGCTATAAAAAGAGGTGAAGTAATTCTATAGAATTACCGTTCTCTCCTCTGGCTGAAATGTTCCAATCAAATCTGGTGCTATGATATGACACAGAAATGTTCTGTACATCAGCGAAGATAAAGGTTAATGGAAGACAGTAGCCCAGGCAGTGTCCTTGCTAGACAATGGGGAGGTGAATATAGAGTTTGGCCCCATTACAAATTCCACCTTTTTTACTGCTGTATGTAATGCTCATTGATCTGTGAAATTATGAGCTACCATTAGAAAGGCCTACATGCCACATAACTCAAACTGTCTCAACTCTCACTCATTCAGCCGAAAAACTTAAATCCTATAGGGTAATTTACATCAGAGTGTGTGGTATTGATTTGGAGGGTGGTGTGTGCAAGTGGTTCTGAACGCTTCAGAATGCCTCTCTGCCTTTGACGGGCATGAGAGGAGGTATGTTTTTATATAGTCATACAATTCCATCCTCAGATGCCTTATAATTTCACCATTCACAAAGGTCAACCCCTTTTTACCTCTCTTGGGATTCCATCACAAAGCTAAATCGATTGCTTAAGTCCTAATACAACAGCTTAGACCGAGAGCTATAACATTATTCATTCAATGCTAATGTTATGAATTTATGATACACTGAGTGCCAGGAGAAACCAAAGGGTATTTATTTTAGGTTGAATGTGAAACTAGATACATCTAGATTAGATGCTCAGTAAGGTAATGAATTGAACATCTGTCATCTTGAGGACAACAACATGTCAAAAGGAGGTATTACATCTTCTTAGGGTTGTGTGGAACAGGATTGACATCTTAATTCCTCAGCTATACAGAGACACACAGCAATTTACACAAATACAGAGACACACACACACACACACACACACACACACACACACACACACACACACACACACACACACACACACACACACACACTACACATCCCACTTCCACTCATCTCTAGAGACCTTTGTCACTATAGTCTACATAGGTTCCTCCCATATCCACGTCCCCTCACACAGATACAACTGGGGATCACATTATTGGCAAAAGGGATCAATATTACACAGCAAAGGTGATCAATATTACACAGCAAAGGTGTCACAATATGTCAGGACTCCTAATAGGTCTGGTGTCAGGTGTCACCTATCAGGTATCCGCTTGGCTGGAACACTGGCCGTCTGACAGTTAGTCCATAAAGTGCAAACTCCCAAAAGTGCAAACTCCAAGCTAAATTGAGGGTACCCCAAGAAAATTTATGTATCCGAAAGTACAGTATTTGACCTCTGTATTTGACCGAGGTCTGAATTGTACCTTTTAGCTATATCATTCTACAGTACCACATGCTGGTCAGTCCAAACAGTGTAAACTCCAAGCTAATTCAAGCGCATCCCAAAAACATCCATGTATCTGAAAGAAACTGTTTGACATCTGTATTTGACACCGTTTTGAATTGTACCTTTTAAATCAATTAAATTCAATAGACTTGACATGGCGAGTTAAATCAATCATTGTACAGTACCTAAAGGCATCTTCATCCCCAGCTCTGCACTGCGTCAGGTATAGGGCAGTTTTCTGGGTTGGTTTTCTGTAGTCTCTCCTTGAATCTGGGCTGTGCCAAAACATGATCCTACATCCTGTTAAGTGGTTAGATTAATCCTGAGTTCATTTTCGAGCTGTCTGTACCCTAGCAACGATCGCTGTAATTGCTGTAGGGATACAATATTGTATTTGGAAAACATCCAGTCAGGGAACGTAAGGTGTCTTGCATTGCTAATGTGACCCCATTGGGAAGCGCTAGCATCCTCATATTATGCCTGGTCACATCTATCAATAATCAAAATGAAAGCATTGATCAGGGGGTTGAGGTCAGAGGGGTTAACAAATAGTTTTTCCCCTAAAATCTTCATCTGTAGTTCAGCTTCCTCAAGGTCTACTAATGGTGCTTTCACCCTACCACACTACGAGCCAAAGGGACTGACACCCTGAACTGTGGACAGAAGAATGCTTCATTATCATAGGACAATCTCAGTTATATCCGACGCATTACGCAACTGTAATTTCTTGCATTGTTGGCCTGTTCCCATGTAATAAGCTGTTGGATAGGCACCCAGTCCTATGATAAAGTAATTTGGGCCACAATAAGGACTGATTGCTCGGTTAGTGCATCTGTGCATAGAGACCTTTGATAAATGAAAAGCAACTGAATTGTGGCAGACCGCCAGAATGAATAGGAGTGCAAATACCATTAGATTTAGTAGAAGCGCAGCATGCCTCCACCAATACATAAACATAGGGAGGCAATCCAATGGCTAAGAGAAAGAAAGAAAGAAAGAAAGAAAGAAAGAAAGAAAGAAAGAAAGAAAGAAAGAAAGAAAGAAAGAAAGAAAGAAAGAAAGAAAGAAAGAAAGAAAGAAAGAAAGAAAGAAAGAAAGAAAGAAAGAAAGAAAAAAAAAAGACTACCGGAGCAGAGAACAACCAAATATCCACTTCTGCAGAAACTTGAGAAATTCGAACAATCAAAGCTTTGCTACTCTGTCCTAAAATCTCTCAGGTAATACCTGAAACAAACTTTTGCTTCACCACCTCAGAGCAAAAACTAATCTCACATACAAGTCCATTGAGCACTTTGTAAGCTAGACAGAGTTGGGGAGAGAGAGAGAGAGAGAGAGAGAGAGAGAGAGAGAGAGAGAGAGAGAGAGAGAGAGAGAGAGAGAGAGAGAGAGAGAGAGAGAGAGAGAGAGAGAGAGAGAGAGAGAGAGAGAGAGAGAGAGAGAGAGAGAGAGAGAGAGATTAATACAGAGTATCCTTCACAACCAAATAGAATACCTGACTGCTGTGACTGACCCAAAATTAAGGAAAGCTTTGACTATGTACAGACTCAGTGAGCATAGCCTTGCTATTGAGAAAGGCTGCCGTAGGCAGACCTGGCTCTCAAGAGAAGAGAGGCTATGTGCACACTGCCCACATAATGAGGTGGAAACTGAGCTGCACTTCCTAACCTCCTGCCAAATGTATGACCATATTAGAGACACATATTTCCCTCAGATTACAGTGATCCACAAAGAATTCGAAAACAAACCCAATTTTGATAAACTCCCTTATCTACTGGGTGAAAAACCACAGTGTGCCATCACAGCTGCAAGATTTGTGACATGTTGCCACAAGAAAAGGGCAACCAGTGAAGAACAAACACCATTGTAAATATAACCCATATTTATGTTTATTTATTTTCCCATTTGTACTTTAACTATTTGCACATTGTTACAACACTGTATATATACATAATATAACATTTGAAATGTCTTTATTATTTTGAAACTTCTGAGTGTAATGTTTACTGTTAATATTTATTGTTTATTTCATTTTTGTTTACTATCTACTTCACTTGCTTTGGCAATGTTAACATACGTTTCCCATGCCAATAAAACCCTTAAATTGAAATTGAAATTGAGCGAGAGAGAGAGAGAGAGAGAGAGAGAGAGAGAGAGAGAGAGAGAGAGAGAGAGAGAGAGAGAGAGAGATCATTAACTTCCATCCCTAACTCAGGTGGTTAATTAAAGGTGACAATCTAGCTGAAATTGAGTTTGACAGTGGAGATCCTCTTACCTGAGGCTCAGCTCAATAGCCATGGAGAGTCGCTTCACCTACTTTATTACACATTACAGGAACACACATCGTAGAAACACAGCTTAGAAATGAGCTGTTGCTAGCCAGACTCAGTAACATTTGTCTCAGTAAAGGGGCTGTCAATTGGTTTAGAAACTCTTGCAGACAGAATACAATGTGTCTATGCTGAGAATCATGAATCTAGCTTCTTTGAGATTACTAAAAGGTGCACTGCAGAGTTTCATTTTAGCTCCAGTTTTGTTCTCCTGATGGTTGTTGATCATTGCTAAACAGCCATTTTCAAGTATTGCAATATATTTTTAAGCCAATTTAAGTCAAAACTGTAACTAGGCCACTTAGGAACATTCAATGTTGTCTTGGTAAGCAACTCCAGTGTATATTTGGCCTTGTGGTTTAGGTTATTGTCCTGCTGAAAGGTGAATTTGTCTCCCAGTGTCTGTTGGAAAGCAGACTGAACCAGGTTTTCCTCTAGGATTTTGCCTGTGCTTAGCTCTATTCCGCTTCTTTTTATCCAAAAAAACTCCTAGTCCTTTCCGATGACAAGCATACCATAACATGATGCTGCCACCACCATGCTTGAAAATATTAAGAGTGGTACTCAGTGATGTGTTGGATTTGCCCCAAACATAACGCTTTGTATTCAGGACATAAAATGCATTTCTTTTTCACATTTCTTGCAATTTCTGGAATTTACGTATTGCATTTGACTCTTATCTGTGTGCCTATGAGTTGTACACCTCCGTTTTTTAGCTATACGTTTTTCCTAGGCTGTCTGTCATTTCATATAAATCTCATAAAAATATTTCACTGTGTAAATTCATTGATTAGCCTATAGGCTATTCACTGCAGTATTATTACTAATAATTCCTCTTTAGCTCTTGGAGTCCCAGGAAAAGCTAAACAGCGCTTGTTGTTGAATTTCTAAATATAATTTAAATATACGTTTCTATATGTATTTTTTTCATTAGGCTGCATGTAGCCTACAATGAAGTATTATTTGCAGTTGTGACTATGACAATGAACACACCCTGAACCACTGACTGGTCTGTGTTACCACCTTATTAATAGGAATATAGCGTGCAATAGGATGCTTTGATCAGTTGATTGACAGTGCAGGCTACTGTAGAACGATAAACTTTCCTCTAGTGTGGATGCTCGCCAACGTTTTAATGTTATGCATAATTTATCGTTATAGTTATCGTCCTTGGTGTGGACGGCCCTTAACGCTTAAAAATGGTAAATGCCGCCCTCTATCGTATAACATGAATATGGTATTAATACAGCAGTGGTTCTCAACCACGGGTTAATTTAATAGAAATCATGACTGCAACATTGATAGCCTACTAAAAAGGGATTTAATATGCCCTGCTATTTTGTTTTAATGTTCATTTGGAGGGGGAGGGTTACATGTTTTTTTTCTAACGCCCGGGGAGGGCCAGGAAAAAACATATTTTCCTCAGGGGGAAGGCCATCCATTTTAATTTCAAAGAAGTCCGATTGCCTCCATTAATCCCTCAATATAAATAACGTTCACTCTCTTAGTGCCTAGCGGAAACAGAGAGATTTGTTACCTTCAAGTAGTATTAGATTTTTCTTAAGGCATTGTATATGGGGATGGTGGATGAGCGTAAGCCTCTGATTCCAAAGGTTGCATGTTCGAATCCAGCGATCAAAAGTCATTTTTGATATTTTAGTTTTAAGCCTATCCCAAACCTTAAAGGGGAATTTCACCCTGGGGGATTCTGGGCTTGTTTTCATCATGTCCGAGGCATTTCTAGGTCAGTGAGATGTGTTTCATACATAATTGCCCAGGAGGAAGGCAGGTCTGGGCATCGCACTGAATGATACACCCTATGACGGCTTCTGGGTGTATTGTAGTCCTGCTTTGTGACATTTCCCAAGTGCTCTATGTGATACTGATCGCACTAAATGTTTTTGTGGGTGTAGATATGGTTGCCCTTGTTCAATAGAGCAATTGGACGTCTTTCAGAGATTTTCCTATCAGCGGATTCATTGCTATATATACAAGCTGACACATTTTTTGTCCATGCCCAGTTGCAGGGGGTCAGTTTGAATTTAGAAAACACTCAATTATTAAAAAATTTTTGCTGCATGAAGTAATCCAACAATGTGTACGCCACCATCTTGTCTATTTAAAGTCTCCTCTCATTGATCGAGACAGGTATCTGTCATAATGACATGCAGCACTTTGGGGTGGACACTCACCTGTCTCGATCAATGAGAGAAGACTTGAAATAGATTAGATGGACACTTTTTGATTATTTAATGGAGCAAAAAAATATGTATTTTAATTACAGAGCTTTTTCTAAATTAAAATGGACCCCCGGAACTGGACACAGACATTTTGACGTTCCTGTTTCCACGAATCGAGGACGAAGACCTCATGCCAAGCTAAGGTTGGTCGAAAATTCTCTGTGCTATACAGTACCTATTCTGTAACTCCCAGTAATGGATACCAAAAATCTTTGGTTAAATCACATTATCTGTTGTAACAATCTGTAGCTACAGTTCTCTACACGTGACTACACCTGAGTATTACATTTACATTACATTTACATCATTTAGCAGACGCTCTTATCCAGAGCGACTTACAAATTGGTGCATTCAACTTATGATAGCCAGTGGGACAACCACCTTTTCTTTTCATTTTTTTTATGGGGGGGGGGGGGAAGAAGGATTACTTTATACTATTCCAGGTATTCCTTAAAGAGGTAGGGTTTCAAGTGTCTCCGGAAGGTGGTCAGTGACTCCGCTGTCCTGACGTCGTGGGGGAGCTTGTTCCACCATTGGGGTGCCAGAGCAGCGAATAGCTTTGACTGGGCTGAGCGGGAACTGTGCTTCCGTAGAGGTAGGGGAGCTAGCAGGCCAGAGGTGGATGAACGTAGTGCCCTCGTTTGGGTGTAGGGTCTGATCAGAGCCTGAAGGTAAGGAGGTGCCGTTCCCCTCACAGCTCCGTAGGCAAGCACCATTATCTTGTAGTAGATGCAAGCCTCAACTGGAAGCCAGTGGAGTGTGCGGAGGAGCGGGGTGACATGAGAGAACTTGGGAAGGTTGAACACCAGACGGGCTGCAGCGTTCTGGATAAGTTGTATTACACTTTACTGTATTTTTTTAAGTGTTACTTTTACCATTACATTCTTGTTGAGTACACAGTTCACGTTTTGAGTTAGCATTAGATATTGTACACTCCCTGTATTTTAGATTTTGACAAATAAACATTCTTTAGATATATCTGAATGTCTAACATCTGTTTGATGCTACAGAGCCCTGTACAGCCTATATAAATATATTCTGTGAATCCATCAAGGCAGACAAATTAACTTCAAATTAACCTCAGCACATTAACTTTGACAGATCATTCTTGTCAGTAGTAGCAGGGGATTTTTGTAGACGTGTCTTTGTATTGTGTTTTGAGAATCTGCAGAGAGAAGAATGAGGTGGTTGTGTCATTACTGTTGTAGTCTTGATATTAATACCTTTCAGTGTCTGTTGCTCGTTTTTTCAATCTTGTTGTGCTCCATAACCGCAAGGTGTGTCCCCTCCCTCATGCTTGTGTACCCAAAATGCAGCCGCTTTGGGGTATTTTTCAGCAGGGCCTGTGGAAGGGGTAGACTAAATTGATTACATGGTCTGAAAGGTACTCTGTGGTCCTCAGGCTGCATCTAACCACCTGCAACTACATCTAACCACCTGTAACCCCATAACACAAACACTACCCAATTCATGTTTATGCAATACTTACTGTAAATTGAGCTATCTTAGCCATCAGCATGTAAATATTTTTGCCAACTTACCTTCACCTTGTGCAGAGCTAGGGGTTGGAAACACATCCTGGTGGAATCAGATGATTTACCACCTACAACAAAACACACAGCAATACACAATTTAACCACCCCACAAATGTTATTGATCTCTATTAGACTGGGTAGCTTAGCACAACTAACATGGACATTTCAATATTGTCAGCTTCCTGTTAGCGTCACTAAATTGGCAGCAAGATTGCTAGCCAACTGAGAATCAACTTACCAACCATAGACAATTAATATACAGTCGTGGTCAAAAGTTTTGAGAATGACAAAAATACTAATGTTCACAAGTCTGCTGCCTCAGTTTTGATGATGGCAATTTGCATTTACTCCAGAATGTCATGAAGAGTGATCAGATGAATTGCAATTAATTGCAAAGTCCCTCTTTGCCATGAAAATGAACTTAATCCCCCCCCAAAATGTCCACTGCATTTCAGCCCTGCCATAAAAGGACCAGCTGCAATCATATCAGTGATTGTCTCATTAACACAGGTGAGAGTGTTGAAGAGGACAAGGCTGGAGATCACTCTGTCATGCTGATTGAGTTAGAATAACAGACTGGAAGCTTTAAAAGGAGGGTGGTGCTTGAAATCATTGTTCTTCCTCTGTTACCCATGGTTACCTGGAAGGAAACACGTGCCATCATCATTGCTTTGCACAAAAAGGGCTTCACAGGCAAGGATATTGCTGCTAGTAAGATTGCACCTAAATCAACCATTTATCAGATCATCAAGAACTTCAAGGAGAGAGGTTCAATTCTTGTGAAGAAGGCGTCAGGGCGCCCAAGAAAGTCCAGCAAGCACCAGGACCGTCTCCTAAAGTGAGTGCATCTGCATGCACAGTGAGGCGAAGACTTTTGGAGGATGGCCTGTTGTCAAGAAAGGCAGCAAAGAAGCCACTTCTCTTCAGGAAAAACATCAGGGACAGACTGATATTCTGCAAAAGGTACAGGGATTGGACTGCTGAGGACTGGGGTAAAGTCATTTTCTCTGATGAATCCCCTTTCCGATTGTTTGGGGCATCCGGAAAACACCTTGTCCGGAGAAGACAAGGTGAGCGCTACCATCAGTCCTGTGTCATGCCAACAGTAAAGCATCCTGAGACCATTCATGTGTGTGGTTGCTTCTCAGCCAAGGGAGTGGGCTCACTCACAATATTGCCTAAGAACACAGCCATGAATAAAGAATGGTACCAACACATCCTCCGAGAGCAACTTCTCCCAACCATCCAAGAACAGTTTGGTGACGACCAATGCCTTTTCCAGCATGATGGAGCACCTTGCCATAAGGCAAAAGTGATAACTAAGTGGCTCGGGGAACAAAACATCGACATTTTGGGTCCATGGCCAGGAAACTCCTCAGACCTTAATTCCATTGAGAACTTGTGGTCGATCCTCAAGAGGCGGGTGGACAAACAAAAACCCACAAATTCGGACAAACTCCAAGCATTGATCATGCAAGAATGGGCTGCCATCAATCAGGATGTGTCCCAGAAGTTAATTGACAGCATGCCAGGGCGGATTGCTGAGGTCTTGAAAAAGAAGGGTCAACACTGCAAATATTGACTCTTTGCATAAACGTAATGTAATTGTCAATAAAAGCCTTTGACGCTTATGGAATGCTTGTAATTATACTTCAGTATACCATAGTAACATCTGACAAAAATATCTCATAACACTGAAGCAGCGAACTTTGTGAAGACCAAAACTTGTGTCATTCTCAAAACTTTTGACCACGACTGTACATTCATCATTACTACCAAAACAGTGAGAGTGAGTTAGCTATATCAACAATTCAATTTTTAGGAAAATAGTGTTTTCCAGACAAGGGTGGAATAGATGGCTACCAGATTGAGTTACTCTTATTTGCTAACGTTAGCTAGCTTACGTTAGTTAACATTGGTCAAAGATAGAACGAACAGACAAACATGTTTACTCTGCTGAAGGTAGCTATCAGTGACTACCATGACATAGGTGAAATTGATTGACAGTGTGTATCCAAAAGATAGCTAGTTAGCTGATCAAATCAAACTTTATTTATATAGCATATTTCAGACATGAATGTGACGCAATGCGCTTCACAGGAAAAAACTAATAAAAAAACAAATAAATATTTACTACACAACAAACGTAAGATAATAAAAAACTAAAGAATAACAATAAAAACTGAAAGACTAAAAAAGCACCCTATGGAAAATCAAAGCTATAAAGGTTATCTGGCAGGCTATTCCACAGGCTGGGGGCATAATAACTAAAGGCTGCCTCTCCATGCCTCTTGGTCCTAGAATTTGGGATAGTAAAAAAGCCAGTGCCAGAGGACCTGATGGATCTACTGGGTACATAACTCAAAAGCATGTCTGATATGTATTGGGGTGCACAATCAGGGATTGTGCACCCCAATACCAAAAGAAGAATCTTAAAATATATTCTAAAACTCACAGGCAGCCAGTCTAGAGATGTTAAAACCGGTGTAATGTGTGCTCTCCGTCTGGTCTTGGTCAACACCCGTGCTGCAGCATTCTGTATGTTTTGCAGTTGACCAATAGCTTTCTTAGGTAAACCAGGCAGTTGTCATGCCTGCTTGTAATAAAAGCATGGATGAGTCTCTCTGTATCAGCCTGAGATAGAAACGGCTTCACCTTGGCAATGTTCCTCAGGTGGTAAAAAGCTATTTTGGTCACATTCCTAATGTGTGATTCGTAAATTGAGTTCAGAAACTAAAATGACACCTAGGTTTTTTCCCTGGTGTTTTATCTTTATTGCCTGTGAATTAAAATGTGCGGCTAGATTCTTTGCTTTGGCTCCAATAATAAGTACCTCAGTCTGTCTTGATTTAGCTGGAGGAAGTTGTGTTTAAATCACTAATACAGTCTAATAATGTATCTGTGGAGCTAAAATCCTCTGGTGACACAGAAATGTAAAGTTGTGTATCGTCTGCATAACAGTGAAAATCAAAGCCGTGCTTTCTGATAACGCTGCCTAGGGATAACATATATAAACTGAACAGTACCGGAACCCAAAATCGAACCCTGGTTAACGCCACATGTGATATCTATATTCTGATGGCTTTCAGAGTTCAATACAGTACTGTAACGTAAGTTAACGTAGCTAATTTACCTAGTCCAGCTAATATTACGTTACCTCTAAACGACAATCTTCTGTTTTGTTGTGAAGAGAGAAAATGATGGTTTCGCATCACTTCTCAGCTGGTGTCTAAATGGATTCCCCATCTGTTCAGCCTGAAAATCCCTCTGATAATCTTTTTTCACCGTAAATATCATTCTTGATAGCCGCAAACCACTGGCAGGATTGGGGTAAATCTCTGGTAGGTAGAACGGTGAAAGATAACTCATTTTCACATTTGTTTGTAATTAGCACAGCCAGATAGAACACCACATGGGCATGATGACAAACGTTAGTGAAAAACAACCGTACAATTTTTGGGGGGCCTAGATAAGTTCTGAGATTACTGTGTGTTGGTCATTCGAAGTCAACAACGCCATGACACAACCGTCACAAACTTTTACAGATACACCATTGAGAGCACCCTGTTGGGCTGTGTCACCGCCTCGTACGACAACTGCAACCGTTCACAACCGCAGGGTTCTCCAGAGGGTGGTGCGGTCTGCCCAATACATCACCGGGGAAACCCGGTGTCACAGGAAGGCCAAGAAGATCATCAAGGACCTCAGCCACCCGAGCCACGGCCTGTTCACTGGGACCGAGAGACTGAAAAACAGCTTCTATCTCATTAGACTGTTAAACAGCCATCACTAGCCGGCCTCTAGCCAGTACCCTGCCCTGAACTTAGTCACTGTCACTAGCCGGCTACCACCCAGTTACTCAAACTTGCACCTTATAGGCTGCTGCCCTATGTACATAGACATGGAACACTGGTAACTTTAATAATGTTCACATACTTTCTTACCCATTTCATACTGTATGTATATACTGTATTCTAGTCAAGGCTATCCTATTCAACTTTTGCTGTACACATACTATTCTATCTTATCCTATGTATTATTCAGATATACTACATACAGTACCAGTCAAAAGTTTGGACACACCTACTCATTCAAGGGTTTTTCTTAATTTTTTACTATTTTCTACATTGTAGAATAATAGTGAAGACTATGAAATAACACACATGGAATCATGTAGGAACCCAAAAAGTGTTCAACAAATCAAAATATATTTTAGATTTTAAATTATTCAAAGTAGCCACCCTTTGTCCTTGATGACAACCTTGCACACTCTTCGCATTCCCTCAACCAGCTTCATGAGCAATGCTTTTCCACATATGCGGAGCACTTGTTGGCTGCTTTTCCTTCACTCTGTGTTCCAACTCATCCAGAATCATCTCAATTGAGTTGAGGTCGGGTCATTGTGGAGGCCAGGTCATCTGATGCAGCACTCCATCACTCTCCTTGGTCAAATAGCCCTTACACAGCCTGGAGATGTGTTTTGGGTCATTGTCCTGTTGAAAAACAAATGATAGTCCCACTAAGCGCAAACCAGATGGGATGGCGTATTGCTGCAGAATGCTGTTGTAGCCATGCTGGTTAAGTGTGCCTTGAATTCAAAATAAATCACAGATAGTATCACCAGCAAAGCACCCCCACACCATCACACCTCCTCCTCCATGCTTCATGGTGGGAACCACACATGCGGAGAACATCCGTTCACCTACTCTGCGTTTCACAAAGACACGGCGGTTGGAACCAAAAGTCTCAAATTTGGACTCATCAGACCAAAGGACAGATTTTCACCGGTCTAATGTCCATTACTTGTGTTTCTTGGCCAAAGCAAGTATCTTCTTATTATTGGTGTCCTTTAGTAGTGTTTTCGTAACAGCCAGGGTAACTCTGGGTCTTCCTTTCCTGTGGCGGTCCTCATGAGAGCCAGTTTCATCATAGCGCTTGATGGTTTTTGCGATTGCACTTGAAGAAACTTTCTAAGTTCTTGAAATTTTCCGGATAGACTGACCTTCATGTCTTAAAGTAATGATGGACTGTCGTTTCTCTTTGTTTTTTTGCGCTGTGCTTGCCATAATATGGACTTGTTCTTTTACCAAATAGGGCTATCTTCTGTATACCACCCCTACCCTGTCACAACACAACTGATTGGCTCAAATGCATTAAGAAGGGAAGAAATTCCACAAATTTACTTTTAACAAGGCACACCTGTTAATTGAAATGCATTTTAGGTGACTATCTCATGAAGCTGGTTGAGAGAATGCCAAGAGTGTGCAAAGCTGTCATCAAGGCAAAGGGTGGCTACTTTCAAAAATCGGAAATATAAAATATATTTTGATTTGTTTAACACTTTTTTTGGTTACTACATGATTCCATATGTGTTATTTCATAGTTTTGATGTCTTCACTATTATTCTACAGTGTAGAAAATAGTAAAAATAACCCTTGAATGAGTAGGTGTGTCCAAACTTTTGACTGGTACTGTATATATTTAAGTGATCATGCCCGAGAAGCCGGTGTTTTGGAGGATACAGTGGGGAAAAAAAGTATTTAGTCAGCCACCAATTGTGCAAGTTCTCCCACTTAAAAAGATGAGAGAGGCCTGTCATTTTCATCATAGGTACAAGTCAACTATGACAGACAAAATGAGAAAAAAAAATCAGGAAAATTACATTGTAGGATTTTTTAATGAATTCATTTGCAAATTATGGTGGAAAATAAGTATTTGGTCACCTACAAACAAGCAAGATTCCTGGCTCTCACAGACTTGTAACTTCTTCTTTAAGAGGCTCCTCTGTCCTCCACTCGTTACCTGTATTAATGGCACCTGTTTGAACTTGTTATCAGTATAAAAGACACCTGCCCACTACCTCAAACAGTCACACTCCAAACTCCACTATGGCCAAGACCAAAGAGCTGTCAAAGGACACCAGAAACAAAATTGTAGACCTGCACCAGGCTGGGAAGATTGAATCTGCAGTAGGTAAGCAGCTTGGTTTGAAGAAATCAACTGTGGGAGCAATTATTAGGAAATGGAAGACATACAAGACCACTGATAATCTCCCTCGATCTGGGGCTCCACGCAAGATCTCACCCCGTGGGGTCAAAATGATCACAAGAACGGTGAGCAAAAATCCCAGAACCACACGGGGGACCTAGTGAATGACCTGCAGAGAGCTGGGACCAAAGTAACAAAGCCTACCATCAGTAACGCACTACGCAGTGCCAGACGTGTCCCCCTGCTTAAGCCAGTACATGTCCAGGCCCGTCTGAAGTTTGCTAGAGTGCATTTGGATGATCCAGAAGAGGATTGGGAGAATGTCATATGGTCAGATGAAACCAAAATATAACTTTTTTGGTAAAAACTCAACTCGTCGTGTTTGGAGGACAAAGAATGCTGAGTTGCATCCAAAGAACACCATACCTACTGTGAAGCATGGGGGTGGAAACATCATGCTTTGGGGCTGTTTTTCTGCAAAGGGACCAGGACGACTGATCCGTGTAAAGGAAAGAATGAATGGGGCCATGTATCGTGAGATTTTGAGTGAAAACCTCCTTCCATCAGCAAGGGCATTGAACATGAAACGTGGCTGGGTCTTTCAGCATGACAATGATCCCAAACACACTGCCCGGGCAACGAAGAAGTGGCTTCGTAAGAAGCATTTCAAGGTCCTGGAGTGGCCTAGCCAGTCTCCAGATCTCAACCCCATAGAAAATCTTTGGAGGGAGTTGAAAGTCCGTGTTGCCCAGCGACAGCCCCAAAACATCACTTCTCTAGAGGAGATCTGCATGGAGGAATGGGCCAAAATACCAGCAACAGTGTGTGAAAACCTTGTGAAGACTTACAGAAAATGTTTGACCTGTGTCATTGCCAACAAAGGGTATATAACAAAGTATTGAAAAACTTTTGTTATTGACCAAATACTTATTTTCCACCATAATTTGCAAATAAATTCATAAAAAATCCTACAATGTGATTTTCTGGAATTTTTTTCTTCATTTTGTCTGTCATAGTTGACGTGTACCTATGATGAAAATTACAGGCCTCTCTCATATTTTTAAGTGGGAGAACTTGCACAATTGGTGGCTGACTAAATACTTTTTTTCCCCACTGTATATTGGCACGGGTGTTGTTAGGCCCGAGACAAAGTCAAACCGTGCCAATATATCCTCCAAACACCGGCTTCGAGGGCATTATCACTGTCGTGTCGCGTCTGCTGTTGGTGGTTATTGCTGTCAACAAAGAGTCCGCTTAGGCTGCACCTGGATTAGAAGCTTTTATTAATATCACAAGTTTACAGCATAAATTACAGACCCGCGGTGTCTGGAGAAGCACCGTCCCAAATTAATCTGAATGCTTCTGACCCCCCCTTTGTCTAGCTCCTACTTATAAACAATGGAAAAAATGGGTTGCTCCCTCTTTCGTCCAATCACCGGTCTCCCCTGGGGCGTCACCCTACAACTGCTACATTTAAACTAAGATAAACAGTTTTTCTTTGTCCCTCTTGACTAGTCATGATCTTCATACACGACATATCCCCCCTTCGAGACTAACTAAAAGTCTCGAAAACAAACAGAATAGGATTATGACCAGTAACAATTTATCTTATTGAGTATCTTTAACATTAAACCAAAAACATTCTCCTCTAGAGTGTAAATACCTTTCTATGAAATATGAATAACTGTTTATGAAGTGTGAATACATTACTATGAAATATGAACAAATCTTTATGGAGTGTGAGAGCGAAAAACCTGTCCGGCAGCCATCTTTCCAGATATCCATCCATCAATCAAGACAGTAAAATTCTCTCACGGTCCCTCTGCCCCAGGCAACCACCTAGATACTCCAGATAAACTCATAAACCATGTAAATGCATTTGAAACTATGATGCAATTAAATACACATGTAAGCCCCTGCAAACAAAATACTATCCAAAAAATGTCCACTCTAAGGCTGGTCAACCCATTGGACCCTACAGTGGACCTCTCCCTGCCTAGACTCCCTGTCCCCAAGCATCAACGAAATAAACAAAAACATCTAAGATCCCCACATGTATTCAATAACATCAAATATCATTCTACAAACATTAACACCTAAGAATATGACACAAATTATGTATTACACATGCAAATATGTCTATATTTCATTGCAGACAGTCCACTACACTTCATCTCCCCGTAGTCTCGACTTCCAATGGATTGTTGATGATGGAATGGGAACCTTTTCACACCCTCCTTGTTTCATCTCCTCCAGTCATTGTCCTTTCATATTGTCCTTGTTTGAGTATTTCAATCTCCACATATTCCCCCAAATGCTTCTGGAAGAAAAGAAAAGACCAAACAGTATCTTTTGCAAAACAACACTTTCAAATTGAACATCAATATCAACTAAGAATATAAAAATGATATATAAATGATACCAATATATAAATGATATCAACTAAGAATATAAAAATGATATATAAAAAATTTATGAATCACATTATCCTATTCCCCCCTTTGATTCATAAAATCATACTAAAAATCACACTAATATTGAAAAAAATTTTTTTGAAAAATGATCAAATAATCAAAAAGGATATTTATCCATTAGTACTCCATCCAGACCCCCTTGTCCATCTTCATCCAGATCAGGAACAGTCAACAACGGCATCTGAGTGTTGTCTCCAGGCATCACAACACCAACCCATCTTAAAATCATAGCTTTCGCAAAGGTCAGTAACAAAGTACAAAAGCAAAACATCACACACAATGCTATCAGCGCTGCAACTAAAATCTGAACCATCACTGCTCCTATTGGGCCTAACTGATCTTGCAACCAAGACTTCGCTGACCATCCAGCTCCTTCAGATCTACCAAATGCATCCCTTATATTCTTCAACGCATCTATAACACTCGTGATATTATCGGAACTATCTGGGATCAAAGTATAACAATCATCCCCTGTCAGATTCATAGCCAAACATAAGCCACCTTGTTTTGCCAAAATATAGTCAAGAGCCATGTCATGTTTCAACAGCGTCAGTCTGTGACTTCTTTGAGTATTTGACAGAAGGTTAAACCCTCTTATTGTTTCATTCGCAAACCCCTGCAAAGTATATGTAATATTATCAATATGATCTGCCAAAAATGTTACACCATACCATGGAAAAAGACCGAGTCCCCACTTCTCTCCCAGACTTATTCTCCAATGGTAGGCTTCAAGACTATGAAACGTAGCCATATCTCTTTTCACCCTATTTTCAACTCTAGTTTCAGATTGATCTGTGTTCGGTGCTACCCCTCTTTTAATGGTAAAAACCTCATATGGAAGCTTCAACGTCGACATGTAACAACATCCTGTCCATCCATAGGGTAAGAATATATATGCTTTATCACCACAAACCCACCAAATATCTCTAAAATTCCCAATAGTTACATTGACAGGCAAAAGCTGATCTTTCACCATCAAAGTCCTGCTCTTCTTACTACCTGGTACATAAAAAGTTACATTATATTTGTCCTCTCTAACCTTATGTTCGTGCTTATCCAAAGTCATCATATAATCATCACAATCTGATATTCCCATGAACATACCCTTTACATCATATGTTTTATTAGAACAAAAACAACTTTTAGCCCTCACTGCTTTCACCTCAAATGCTTCAGGGTTCGCTGTTACCTGACTTTCCTTACCATCCAACAAATTCACATAGGGTAATTCATTTAACCAAGAACACCTAAAGCTAGGCTTAAACAAATGTTTTGACAACGACATTACTTTATCTGTCAATGCTCGTTGCTGATACAACAGCCATCTCAACGCATAGGACTGACACACACTTGATAGCGGTTGAGCGACCGTCTCTAAAATGGAACCCCACGTCTCTGGTGCTGGAATTCTCAACAGACATGGCCCCTCAAGATTCCTCACTGATCTTACAGAATGAGTTAACTGCTGGAACCAAAGATTTCTCCCTGCCCATTGATCTTTTATCTTCAAAACAGACGAATCAAATCCATATGCTTTCCATTTAGCTTCTCTTTTCCCTAACGAGCGGTATTGATCAGATGTATCTTCTGATGTTATGTTGAACTCAAAGACCTCATCCTGTACCTCCATGATATTATCTTGTACTATTTCAGATGAATTTATATTGTTCTCTACCACTATTTGCTGAGTCATTCCTGCTACATCCTTTAATTTCAGAAAAGTTGTTGTCGGTGTCGGTGTCATACTTCCTACATTTGTTATTGCCGTCGTACCATTAAATCCTTCCAAAGTTACCATTAAAGTAGTTGATTTAGTTGATGAATTAACACCCTTAATTACTTCTAGTGGGAAAGTTACCGATATACTCTGTGTATTATTCATTGTTGGAGTGACTACTGTGATAAACTTATCCTGAACTCCTTTGGTGACCGTGGAGGCTACAACAGACCTCAACTCTTCCATTATAATCGTTACTTTACGAATTACATAGCCTTTTAACCAATAATTCTTAATCGGAACAAATTTTAATGCTTGCACTAGATAAGTACACATATATTCTCCCTGATCTTTCTCTGTAACATTACGCAAAATAAGTGAACAATCACTCATAACCCTCTTCCCCTCCATATTGTTGTACAAAATATACTTCCTTTGACTAGGGGGCACCGCTTCTACATCTGGTCCTGATAACAATACTTCTTCTCCATAATTATCTCTCCATGTGGGAGGAACGTCCCCTCCCCCACTCCATCTCTCACAGCTACACGGAAGATGAGCTGTCTCACCCCTCCTAACCTTAATAACAGTCTTTTCTTCTAAAATTGGTGCTGGAACTATTGGTTCCCTTGTAATCGAATGCGATATATTTATGGCTTTAATAACTGTCAATGTTGAAAGAGTTAAATTGCTTCCCACTGTTGTTATAACAGACTGAAGTGTTGATGTTATTGTTGTTACTTCATCCCTAGTTTTCGTAACGTTTTGGTCTGAATTTTCTCCTAACTGGTCTAGGCCTACTTTGTCCAATTGAATCACTAGCTTCTCCTGTAACATAGTTGCCCTTGGTGGTCTCTGCTGCTTCACATTCCACTGAAATATTCCCTGTTGCTTCTGGGACGTATTGGAAATCAATTTCCCCAAATCCCCTTTCCTTTCCATCCCCTGCATAGTCATCTCTGGCATCATCAGAAGTGTCACCATTATCAACGTTAACCCCAACATTGACAATCTCTCCCTCTTCCTGTTCTCCCCTATCTCCATCCTCTCACTCTGCGCATGGGACCTCTTCTGTAGGTGCTTTAACACAATGTGACAAATGATACCACGTAGGAGACCCCTTAACCTGGACAGCTGTTCCAGTACTACGAACCACTTCAAATGGTCCTTCACGACGTTCGTTATACCACTTCCTTCTGAATACCTTTACGAATACTTTGTCTCCCGGTTGTACTGTATTCCTCTTATCCTCCTCAAGCGCCTTCTGCACCTCTTCTTGTCTTTGCCTGTCAGAAACATATGTGGACAACTTTTTATGAAAATTGGCCATATATGTAACGTACGCTCTCATTTCATATTCCAACAGAGCCAAGCTTGGACCCTTTCCGCTTGTTCGCAAACAAGGCGTAGGCATCCTTCTTCCTGTTACCAACTCATGGGGTGTCATACGTAGATCACGTAACTCACTTGAGCGACACACCATTAGTGCTAAAGGAAGCGCCGCTATCCAATTTAGACCTGTATGTTGACAAATCTTCACAATGCGATTTTTCAAGACACCGTTCATTCTTTCACACATCCCTTTACTTTGTGGGTGATAAACTGCTCCAAGACGTTGCTTAATTCCCAATTTTTGCAACATCAATTTAACTGATTTATCCACAAATTCCCTTCCATTGTCTGAGGATATTCGATCGGGTAATCCCCACCTGCTTATGACTTCTTTACACAAGAACTTGGCAACCGACTGAGCATCCTTACGCTTGGTTGGACAAGCTTCCGTCCATCGTGAAAATCTATCTACCACCACCAACATGTATCTTTTCCCATCAACTGGTTTTATCATATCAACAAAGTCAATAACCAACTCACGCATAGGACCCCTTGGTGTAGGAATGTAACCTGGATGAACAGGTATCCCTCTTCGAACATTATTTTTAAGACAGATAGTGCACCTTCCTATCATATAATCAATTTGTTCAAACAAATATGGAGCCCAAAAACCATATTCCTTTGTGATCTTTCTGTTAACCTCCCCCCCTCGCAACATGAGCTAACCCATGTGCTTCCTGAATCATCAGACCTAAGAGGTCTAGAGGCGCTACTATCAACCCCTCATGGTTTCTCCACAGACCAGTAGCATCTTTGACCGCTCCTCGGTCTAGCCATAGCTGTTTGTCGATCATAGAAGCAGCTTCTTGCATCAAAATTACATCCCGAAGCGTAATTTTGTCTTCCAAGTCCACTACATGAGTGACCAGAAAAACCTTTCCCAATTTATCCGCTCCTGCGACGGCTTTTGCAGCTTCATCAGCAGCTTTGTTCCCTTGTGTCACTCTTGACATATCTGTCTTGTGAGCTGCACACTTAGCTATCGCTATCTCTTTAGGCTTCATCATAGCATGCAACAGTTTCATTATTTGCGCATGATGTTGTATCGGAGAACCATCCGTTTTCTTAAACCCTCGACCTTTCCATACTGCCCCAAACAAATGACATACACTATGTGCATATGCTGAATCAGTGTATATGGTTACTCGCTTTCCTTCTGCTAACAAACATGCTTCTGTTAGCCCCACAAGTTCAGCAAGTTGTGCAGACGCAGGCTGTGGTATTACTTCAGCCTTTTCCACAACAAATCCCGTTCCTCTGCCTCTAACTACTGCATAACCAGCACATAATTTATCTCCCACCCGATAACAAGACCCATCAGTCCAATACTCCAGGTCTGCCTCACGTAATGGAAAGGCTTGTAAATCTGATCTAAGCCTCGAATATCTCTCTGCTTCCTGGACACAATCATGTGGCTCACCATCCTCTGAAGTTGGTAAACTCTCGGCTGGATTTACTGTATCACATCTCACTAGGGTGACATCTTCCTGCTCTAAGAGCCTATGATAGTCTCTGAGCCTAGGCATAGTCAATGTATATTTCCCATAGCTCAGAAGATTTCTGAGACTATGATGGGTAAGAATTGTTACTGGGTAGCCCATCGTGACCGATGATGCTTTGTCATACATTGAGTATACTCCCACCATTGCTCTGTAGCACAGTGGTAACCCTAGTTCTACCTCTGAATAAGCAGTAGAGTAGTAGGAAATAGGCTGAGGATTCGTCCCCGTGCCTGTCGGTTGACAAAGAACCGCACACACATATCTACCTCCCGTAGAAGTAGACACATATAGCAAAAAGTTATTCGAGTAATCTGGCAGTGTAAGTGCAGGTGCCTCCTGCAACCTCTGTTTGATCGTTTCAAATGCCACATGGCCTTCCTGTGTCCAGGAAAGATTGCTATGGAGTTGACCACTCTCAGTACCCCTAACCATAGCTCTCAAAGGTGCCATCAAACTAGTATAATCCTCTACCCAAGCTGAGGAATAACCAGCAATACTCAGAAATGTCATCATCTCTCTGACTGTTCTAGGCTTCGGAGCCTTACGAATAGTTTCCACTTGCCTCTCCGAAATGTTTCTGTGGCCATGAGTTATGTTTTGACCTAAATATACAACTTTCTCCTGGCAATATTGCAGCTTTTTCTGTGAAACCTTATGCCCCTTTTCTGCCAATACCTGTAGTAATTTAATTGAGTCTCTATGACATGTTTCCTTATTTTGTGAGCAAACCATTATATCATCCACGTACTGAATGACAGTGCTCTGCAATATCTGATCTATCCCTACCAAATCCTCCTTCAGTACTTTATTGAAGATATGAGGAGAATGCCGGTACCCCTGTGGCATTCTACTGTACTCATAGAATTGTCCCTTATATGTGAACCCAAATAAATTCTTACTCTCTACACTAAGTGGAACACTGAAAAATGCTCCACATAAGTATAGTACTGTAAAATGTGTCGCATCAGGAGGAACTTGGGCTAACAAGGTATGAGGGTCTGGCACTTCTGCTGGAAAGTCAGTCACTACCTCATTTACTGCTCTCAAATCATGAACTACACGATAAGTTCCATCTGGTTTTTCCACAGGCCACAAAGGTGTGTTACTCCGAGGGTTTTTTGTTGTCCTTAAAACCCCTGCTTTCGAAAGTCCTTCAATTTGTGGTTCAATCCCTTGGATTGCTTCATCTTTCAATGGATACTGATTTTTCCATGGAGGTCTGGCTCCTGGTCGAAGTTCAACTTTCACAGGTTGGGCTGATTTCACAAGTCCAATATCGGTACTATGTTGAGACCACAACCCTTCTGGAACTTGTTGCAACATCTCCTCTTTCATAGAGTCTGAATCCATCTTCATATTGCAAATAGATTCATGTGTCATTCCTACAGCCTGTGGCTCTCCTTGTCCTTGAGCCGAAATCATTATTTTAAGAAATCGTTGATCTTCACTTCTCCAGATCGCCAAATTCTCTTTCATTGGTCTGAAACTAAGTTTCTCTGCTTCTGTCATCATTTCTCCTATTTGCTTTTGCTCATAGCCTTCCGAAACCAACAAGGTAACATGTGGCACACTCTTCTCAATCTCAAATTCTTTATTCAGATAGTCGTCTGTGTTTATCTTCATAGCTGCTCCTTGTGGTCCTAAAATAATGCAACTTGAGCTAAGTTGAACATTCTTCGGTTGATGACTCAACCATTCCTCTGAGTGTGGTTGGGCAGCCTTCTTGAAATACTTGAGCGTAGAATGGAATGGATATTCCGGAAGCTTCGCATCCGGCATATTTGCAACAATAAATCTTTCCCATATCTTAGCCTGCTTCATAAAATCTTCACTGAGATTTCCAATCCAGAATACTGAAGACGAATCCATCTCTGTCATCATCGACAATTGGTAAACCTTTTCCTTTGGCATTTCTATCAGACAGCCGTCTGGTGTACATCTTATTGTACAGTTCAACTTACACAATGCATCTCTTCCCAATAATGCAACAGGTGTATGTTCTGATACCAGTATGGGTATTGTAATTTTCTGATCTTTATAGCAGAGCTCAATTGGTTCCGTAAGAGGAATCAGCTGTTTTACTCCCTCAAATCCGATTGTCCTAATGAGTTGATTGGACATAGGGAGATGTGTAGTATCTTCAGGCCGAACACAGGTGAACGCAGCTCCGCTATCCGCCATCACTTCCAATGGTCGGTTGTTTATTTTCACCTCAATTGTTGGATCTTTTTCCGGTCCTGATGCTACCAGCTGACACCCCCCTTTCGGATCATCTAGGCACCTCTAGAATCCTTGCTCCGGACCCCTGTAGGGGTTCACCGGTCCTCCAGATGATCTTGACTGGCCCCTGTATCTTCCTCTGAAATTCCCTCTGATGTTTCCTCCTGACCTATTGCACCCACTGGCAAAGTGACCAACCTGTCCACAACTATAACATGCTTCTGAAAGTTGCTGGAAGGATGACTTAAATCTTCCTCTTTCTTCGAAGCCTTCTCGTCCTCTTCCTCTCCAATTCTGTGTCTGTCCAGAAATTGACTGTGGATATGAATCAACTGGTGCCGCCATTAGTGGCTGGTACAATTGCGGTTGGACCGGTTCTGGTTGAAGCTGTGGCAGTGATTGTTGATTTGGTGCACACTGATTCTGCATAACCAAAGCTTGTTTCTTATCCTTTTTATTCTCCCCCAGTTGTATTTGATTGAGTTTTCTGAGAGTTTCTTCGTCCTGTTCTTTCTGATTGTGTTCCTTTTTCCTGTACAGATCCACTTGATGGGCTATATGATCGGTATAGATGCCTTTTGTCATGCTTCCAAGTCCAACCACTTCTGCAAGTTTGATTCTTACTGGTGAGGGCAGTCCCATTTGCAGTTTAGCTCTCAAAATTGACTGCTCAATTTGACTCACATCTGGATCATTTCCAGTAATATTTCTCCACACTTGATGAACTCTTGACACATAGGCTCTCTGATTTTCTTGTTGTCCTAGTGGGTCAATCAGAATATTATCAGGATGCACATTTGTTGGAAATGTATCTTTCAATGCTCTCCACAGACGATTCCTACTTGCAGCCAACAATTCAGGATCGTTCACTGAAGTCCCTACATATCTAATGAGTCGAGCTCTCTGAAAGACTTCTTCCATATCTGGAATCCCAATGAGATTAGCCAACAGTCTCTTAACGTCTCCTATGGCTGACTGTGTTCCCACCGTAATTTCTTCCAATTTCGAAATCCAAGGATAGGCCCCATTTTGAAGAATAGGCAGCTTCTCAAGTATATTTGACATATCGGTATTTTGCAACGGCTTATATTCAAAGTTTTGACCTCGAATGATAACTGGTATCATTTTGCTCATGGTCTCTTTCCTTGACCTTAATGCATATTTTGTCTCACCTTTTTTGGATTCTTTTTTCAGCTGTTTCTCCTTCTGTATCCTCAGCGTCTGGAGTTCTTCCTCTAGCTCTCTTACCTCTCCTAAAGTCCTCGCGTTCTCCAGTTCTGATAAGCATCGGTCTATATCTCCTTCTATTTCTTCTGTGCCAGTCTTTGCAGGATAAACTCCTTTCGAATACACAGCACCTTTAGTCTCCTCTTTATCGCTGTCTTCATCTTTGCTTTCCTCAGAACTCGAATATATTGTATCCTTCTTCTTCAAACCTTCCTCAGCACTGTAATATATTGTATCCTTCTTCTTCAAACCTTCCTCAGCCCTGGAATATCTTGTATCCTTCTTCTTCCAACCTTCCTCACCCCTTCTCTCCGTTCTGGCCAACCTCCGTTTGATCACAGGATCATCATCGTCCTCATCCAGTTTCATCCTACTTAACCTCATTCCACCCTTAGTTTCCAGACTTCTCGTTTTCTTTTTACTTTTGGAGCTTGGATGCATTTTTATGGTCGTTTCTGCTTGTCCTCTCTCTATTATTCGTTCATCTTCATCTCTGATGTAATAATCACCCTGCTGGAGGATCACTGGAAGCTGAGGATAAGCATCCCTAAGCTCTACTTCCTTCTCATAAGGTGGGGGTCTTTTCGCCGAATCCGTATGTGAGAAAGGTATACTGACTTCTACCCTTAGTTTCTCTGTCGACTTCTCTTCCTTTAGCCTTTTCTCCATACCTTTGCTTCCCTTATCGTTGGTATCTTTCATCAGTTTTTGTCCTTCATCTTCAAACAGCTTAAGAACACCCAGCTCCCTTTGTCTCTTTTCTTTACGTCGTTCCTTTTGGTTTCCCTTCTTCTGATCTGCCTTGTAAATTGACAGAAGCACTTTCATGATGTTGATGACGTCAGGGTTAAGAGTCCCTTCCACTGGCCATGGTTGTTCAATATCAGGCCAACGTTTGTTCCATTTGCCGGATAACCTCGCAATACCCTTAACTAAAGGATTACTATGTTCCACTATATCAACCGGTGTAATGACTTTCATAGCCTTGCTGTCCTTTCTCCCCATTGTAACTACTCTTTTATATTCCTTTAGTGTGAAATATTTTATTTTAGCCTATATAGCCTATATAGCATATGGCTTCCCCCCTTTAATTATTAATATAACCTTTTTTTAAAATAAATCAATAAAAATATGAATATCAAAAAATTCTATTAAAATTTTTATTCAAAAAATACTTTTAATTAAAAATACAAAATCAATTAAAAAATCAATTACAAATTATGAATAATTAACACCAATCTTTTATTTCTACACCTATCTTACCAATTTATCAATTAGTGGCCCACTTACCTTAACCCATCCGGAAAGTGAATACCAGTAGTCAACTTCACAGCAATCCCAAAAACCAACGACTTCCAATCTACAACCCTACCACACTCATAAATTCCATTGTTAAATATGCACCCAAGTATCTTAATTTCACAGAATAATGTCAGTACCTGCTTTCCACCCGAACCCCTAATCAAGCCAAGTAATGCACAGAGACTCCAAAATGCAAATTTTATTCAAATGATCAGTCCGTTGCCAAGCGTCTGCGAAATTGTCATAACATCAAACATCCTGTAGGGGAAGATTTGTAAACAAAAAAGCACTGGCCTGATATTGACTGATCCTCTGCCTGCGTCACACCTTGTCACGTGACGCACGTCAGCCCCTCCTCTCTCTCTCCTCTGCTCTCGTCCTATCGCCTCTCATATGACAAGGGAACAAAACGGGACAGACAAGCATTTAAAGTTTATACACTTAACTAAGTTATCCACATTCAATATTCCCCCACTCATATTCGCTATAAGACTTAATTCAGGACTAAATAGCTCAATAACATTTTTATTTAATTTTTATTTATTTTAATCGTCTTTTAATTTAATTTATTATATCCGTCAACATATATCTAATTTATAAATTCACTACATCTCAACAAATAGTTTCCTTTTCGAACAATAGTCACTTTAACGATTAGAAGATTCGTGTCCAAATCTCTCCTCTTTGTGGCTATTTCTCTGTCCCCCCCTGAGCACGCAGCCCCACAGAAATATGACACTTTACCCACAATCCCGTGTTGTAGTTTTAGCAAATCTCCTCGTGTTGTAGTTTTAGCGCCGTAAAATCAAGCGCATGCGCAAATCCATTTAACAATACGATTGCCACTCAATAGAACGCCAGCGTTCTACCTCAGTTCTCTATTTTACACTTACAGTCAGACAATAACATTTAACAGAGCACACATTTGCGTAGAACTCTGAATTCCACACACACCGACATATTTTAAGAGGCTTAGTCCATCGCAATGACACCTCTAAGGACACCCGTTAGCATGTAGCACGCAACACAATTAGCATTTAGCCTTAGCATTTAGCATTAGCCGCTATGTACAATGTAGCATGAAACCCAATCCAGCATTTAGCATTAACATTAGCCTTAGCCTTTAGCTAACTGTGGCCTACCACGCCCTAAGTAACCTTGCATTGTGCCTAAATCATTGTCCATTTATCCCCTTCTAACTTTATGCTGCCGTAAGTTATGGATATTATATGAGCGGCTACCCCATGCAAATACCCCGTCGACTACAAGATGAGAATAACTTACAATATAACCGCCCACCTCATAGTTCCTAGAACTAACCTGACAACACCTAGCGCGTTGCAAGGATTTATGGCCCACTCCTAAGGAGTCGCCCCATTTCGAGGTCTTTCACAGATCCACAATGCCCTAATGTATACGTATTCCTGCCTTTATTCACTACCAATCCATTGTTCTAGACTTCCTATTATTTACCGTTTACCAATGCAACCACATTTTAGAATAATTATTACAGACTCCTAGTCGACAGCAATAACGCCACATCAACAACGACCCAAGTACTTTTAACTGTACACCTTCAATGCCCTCTCATGAATCAGCGGAATAACTAATGCCCAAATGTTGTGAGTAATCTCACCTTTAAAGCCGGCTTGGGCAGTAGTCAACTCGCGACTCAGGAAGGGAACCAAGAACGATGCAATCAGAATCCCGGACGAGCCCCCATTGTGTCGTGTCGCGTCTGCTGTTGGTGGTTATTGCTGTCAACAAAGAGTCCGCTTAGGCTGCACCTGGATTAGAAGCTTTTATTAATATCACAAGTTTACAGCATAAGTTACAGACCCGCGGTGTCTGGAGAAGCACCGTCCCATATTAATCTGAATGCTTCTGACCCCCCCTTTGTCTAGCTCCTACTTATAAACAATGGCAAAAATGGGTTGCTCCCTCTTTCGTCCAATCACCGGTCTCCCCTGGGGCGTCACCCTACAACTGCTACATTTAAACTAAGATAAACAGTTTTTCTTTGTCCCTCTTGACTAGTCATAATCTTCATACACGACATCACTTTTATACGTGTTACAAACATATTCAAATAATGATTGACATATTTTCATTAAAAATGTTATTTTGATGAATTCATTCATACTATTTCATCATTCCACAAGATAAAGTCCCGACACAAGAGTAGGGTTGCTACCCAAGCCAGCTGGTCGTTCATTCCATCGGTTCAGTTGCCAGAGACGCGACCAAGTCATTAAGTATTTTTGTTCTATATCTATGGACGCTACCCAGTTGTTCGTTCTAAATATTCCATTGCCATACTGGCTGGCAACGTTCTTATCCCTTGCTTACTAGCTAGCCAATTACAGCTAACTTACAGTCACGTCAAAAAGTACAGCCAGAATAACAGCAAAGTAGCTGCATTTTCATTAGTTTAAGATGTATTTTACTGAGATTTATTTGGATACATCCATAACAATGGATAATTAGGCGCGATTTCGCCAAGCATATAAAATGTGCTCACTCGTAAGGACACTGTTGTTCAGAGGTAACACAATCACTTCAAACTGAAGCTGGAAAGAGTGCAAACTAGCGGCACTTAGTTTCATTTTACCTTTATTCAACTGATTTTTCTTTGTATATATCCGTAAAAATGATGCCAGCTGATTCATGATTTCGACTGGCTGAGAAACGCTGCCTGTCTGTCCGTCTTGTCCCGACTACCAACACGTTCATGACTATGGGACAGCTGGAGATCAAATTTGAGTATTGAAACAATGTTGCAAATGTTGGAGAGACAGAGATCAAGGTTTACCCAAATCTCCGCTGTTGAAAACGAAATATTAGTCTAAAAGAAATGTCTAGATGCTTTTTATAGTGGAGATCAAGTTTATAAATTGCTTGGCTGGGCTGATGAGACAGTGGATTGCGCAGTCAGATGGAACAGAGTAAATAGGCATTTAACGTCATAGATTTAGCAGGTGGTAACTTGTGGATAAAACAGCGGCTGGAATGTGGTTTTAACCAATCAGCATTCAGGATTAGACCCACCTGTTGTATAAATATACAGTTGAAGTCAGAAGTTTACATACACTTTAGCCAAATACATTTAAACTCAGTTTTTCACAATTCCTGACATTTAATCCCAGTCAAAATTCCCTGTCTTATGTCAGTTAGGATCACCATTTTATTTTAAGAATGTGAAATGTCAGAATAATAGTAGAGAGAATTATTTATTTCAGCTTTTATTTATTTCATCACATTCCCAGTGGATCAAAAGTTTACATACACTCAATTAGTATTTGGCAGCATTGCCTTTAAATTGTTTAACTTGGGTCAAATGTTTTGGGTAGCCTTCCACAAGCTTCCCACAATAAGTTGGGTGAATTTTGGCCCATTCCTCCTGACAGAGCTGGTGTAACTGAGTCAGGTTTGTAGGCCTCCTTGCTCGCACATGCTTTTTCAGTTCTGTCCACAAATGTTCTATAGGATTGAGGTCAGGGCTTTGTGATGGCCACTCCAATACCTTGACTTTGTTGTCCTTAAGCCATTTTGCCACAACTTTGGAAGTATGCTTGGGGTCATTGTCCATTTGGAAGACCCATTGGCGACCAAGCTTTAACTTCCTGACTGATGTCTTGAGATGTTGCTTCAATATATCCACATAATTTTCCTTCCTCATGATGCCATCTATTTTGTGAAGTGCACAAGACCCTCCTGCAGCAAAGCACCCCCACAGCATGATGCTGCCACCAGCGTTCTTCACGGTTGGGATGGTGTTCTTCAGCTCGCAAGCAGCCCCCTTTTTCCTCCAAACTTAACGATGGTCATTATGGCCAAACAGTTCTATTTCTGTTTCATCAGACCAGAGGACATTTCTCAAAAAAGTACGATCTTTGTCCACATGTGCAGTTGCA
This sequence comes from Coregonus clupeaformis, assembly GCF_020615455.1. Lineage (NCBI taxonomy): Eukaryota > Metazoa > Chordata > Actinopteri > Salmoniformes > Salmonidae > Coregonus > Coregonus clupeaformis. The sequence continues at coordinate 53,384,107 of NC_059211.1, read as the reverse complement.
AACCGTAGTCTGACTTTTTTATAGCGGTTTTGGAGGAGTGGCTTCTTCCTTGCTGAGCGGCCTTTCAGGCTATGTCGATATAGGACTCGTTTTACTGTGGATATCGATACTTTTGTACCTGTTTCCTCCAGCATCTTCACAAGGTCCTTTGCTGTTGTTCTGGGATTGATTTACACTTTTCGCACCAAAGCACGTTCATCTCTAGGAGACAGAACGCGTCTCCTTCCTGAGCGGTATGACGACTGCGTGGTCCCATGGTGTTTATACTTGCGTACTATTGTTTGTACAGATGAATGTGGTACCTTCAGACATTTGGAAATTGCTCCCAAGGATGAACCAGACTTGTGGAGGTCTACAATTTTTTTACTGAGGTCTTGGCTGATTTATTTTGATTTTCCCATGATGTCAAACGAAGAAGCATTGAGTTTGAAGGAAGGCCTTGAAATACATCCACAGGTACACCTCCAATTGACTCAAATTATGTCAATTAGCCTATCAGAAGCTTCTAAAGCCATGACATAATTTTCTGCAATTTTCCAAGCTTTTTAAAGACAGAGTCAACTTAGTGTACGTAAACTTCTGACCCTCTGGAATTGTGATACAGTGAATTATAAGTGAAATAATCTCTCTGTAAACAATTGTTGGAAAAATTTGTTGTGTCATGCACAAAGTACATGTCCTAACCGACTTGCCAAAACTATAGTTTGTTAACAAGACATTTGTGGAGGGGTTGAAAAATGAGTTTTTATGACTCCAACCTAAGTGTATGTAAACTTCCAACTTCAACTGTATATACAGTGCATTCGGAAAGTATTCAGACCCTTTGACTTTTTCCAAATTCTGTTATGTTACAGCCTTATTCTAAAATGGATTAAATAGTTTTTTCCCCCCTCATCAATCTACCCACAATACCCCTTAATGACAAAGCAAAAACAGGTTTTTAGACATTCTAATTCTTTTTTTTTAAATAAAGAACTTTAATATCACATTTACATAAGTATTCAGACCCTTTACTCAGTACTTTGTTGAAGCACCTTTGGCAGCGATTACAGCCTCAAGTCTTGTTTGGTATGACGCTACAAGCTTGGCACACCTGTATTTGGGGAGTTTCTCACATTCTTCTCTGCAGATCCTCTCAAGCTCTGTCAGGTTGGATGGGGAGCGTCGCTGCACAGCTATTTTTATGTCTCTCCAGAGATGTTCGATCGTGTTCAAATCCTGGCTGGGCCACTCAAGGACATTCAGAGACTTGTACCGAAGCCACTCCTGCATTGTCTTGGTTGTGTGCTTAGGGTCGTTGTCCTGTTGGAAGGTAAACCTTCGCCCCAGTCTGAGATCCTGAGTGCTCTGGAGCAGGTTTTCATCAAGGATCTCTCTGTACTTTGCTCCGTTCATCTTTCCCTCGATCCTGACTAGTCTCCCAGTCCCTGCCGCTGAAAAACATCCCCATAGCATGATGCTGCCACCACCATGCTTCACCGTAGGGATGGTTCCAGGTTTCCTCCAGACGTGACGCTTGGCATTCAGGCCAAAGAGTTCAATCTTGGTTTCTTCAGACCAGAGAATCTTGTTTCTCATGGTCTGAGAGTCTTTAGGTGCCTTTTGGCAAACTCCAAGCGGGCTGTCATGTGCCTTTTACTGAGGAGTGGCTTCCTTCTGGCCTGATTGGTGGAGTGCTGCAGAGAAGGTTTTTCTTCTGGAAGATTCTCCCATCTCCACAGAGGAACTCTGGAGCTCTGTCAGAGTGACAATCGGGTTCTTGGTCACCTCCCTGACCAAGGTCCTTCTCCCACGATTGCTCAGTTTGGCCCGGGCGGCCAGCTCTAGGAAGTGTCTTGGTGGTTCCAAATTTCTTCCATTTAAGAATGATGGAGGCCAATGTGTTCTTGGGGACCTTCAATGTTGTAGAAATTTACCCTTCCCCAGATCTGTGCCTCGACACAATCCTGTCTCGGTGCTCTATGGACAATTCCTTCGACCTCATGGCTTGGTTTTTGCTCTGACATGCACTGTCAACTGTGGGACCTTATACAGACAGGTGTGTGCCTTTCCAAATCATGTCCAATCAATTTAATTTACCACAGGTGGACTCCAATCAAGTTGTAGAAACATCTCAAGGACGATCAATAGAAACAGAATGCACCTGAGCTCAATTTCGAATCTCAATGGGCGAAGGGTCTGAATACTTATGTAAATGAGGTATTTCTGTTCTTAATTTTTTATTACATTTGCAAAAAAATCATTATGGGGTATTGTGTGTAGATTGACGAGGTGTTTCATTCATTTAATCCATTTTAGAGTAAGGCCGTAACGTAACAATATGTAGAAAAGGTCAAGGGGTCTGAATACTTTCCGAAGGAACTATATGTTGAGAGTTTACTGCTTTGAGTTTGAGAAAGACTGGGATTACTGAGTTTGTCTTTTCAGAGAGAAACCTAGTGGGCATCCATGGTGGGTGTTTTTTAGAACCCCTTGCTTGTGGCTTTGACAACCTTCAGTGGGCACCTACATGCGTGGCTTTCAGAACCCCTTTTGAACCCCTTTCTGTTTTGTTTTTGTTGTTAAAGTGATTTTCTTTGTTCCCTTTGTTGTGAGCGACATTTTGAGTTTGTCTTGTGGGAAATACTTTCGAAATTTCCTGTGGCTCAGTTGGTAGAGCATGGTGCTTGCAATGCCAGGGTTGAGGATTCGATTCCCATGGGAGACCAGTACGAAAATATAAGCATAGTCTATAGTCTTGAATGGTATATCTACAGCCTAGGTTGGCAGGTAGCCTAGTGGTTGAAATGTTGGGCTAGCAACTAAAAAGTTGCTGGTTCGATTACCTGAGCCAACAATGTGATAAATCCCTTGAGTAAGGCACGTAACCCTAATTTGTGTCGTGCTACTATGGCTGACCTTGTAAAACATCACATTTCACTGCACCTATTTGACAATAAATATATTTTTGTGTCTGAGTACCCAGATCAAGGAAAATGCATGTTTTAAGATAAATAATCAGTGTGTGTGTGTGTGTGAGACATCATATATTTTCACAAGCATTATGTAGCATTCATCAAGGCAGGTCAAGTTCATCAGACAGATTCCGAGGGGAGCTGGAATATCTGCGGTGTGTGTCAATAAATCAAAGTAAGAGCATCAGTGATTCTCTGTAGCTCAATTGGTAGAGCATGGCGCTTGTAACGCCAGGGTAGTGATTTCGATCCCCGGAACCACCCATACGTAAAAATGTATGCACGCATGACTGTAAGTCGCTTTGGATAAAAGTGTCTGCTAAATGGCAAATTATATTATTATTATTATTATTATTATCAGTTGCAGACATCGTCTGTGCATGAATACCCATACTTACAGTGGGGAAAATAAGTATTTAGTCAGCCACCAATTGTGCAAGTTCTCCCACTTAAAAAGATGAGAGAGGCCTGTAATTTTCATCATAGGTACACGTCAACTATGACAGACAAATTGAGAAAAAAAAATCCAGAAAATCACATTGTAGGATTTTTAATGAATTTATTTGCAAATTATGGTGGAAAATAAGTATTTGGTCACCTACAAACAAGCAAGATTTCTGGCTCTCACAGACCTGTAACTTTAAGAGGCTCCTCTGTCCTCCACTCGTTACCTGTATTAATGGCACCTGTTTGAACTTGTTATCAGTATAAAAGACACCTGTCCACAACCTCAAACAGTCACACTCCAAACTCCACTATGGCCAAGACCAAAGAGCTGTCAAAGGACACCAGAAACAAAATTGTAGACCTGCACCAGGCTGGGAAGACTGAATCTGCAATAGGTAAGCAGCTTGGTTTGAAGAAATCAACTGTGGGAGCAATTATTAGGAAATGGAAGACATACAAGACCACTGATAATCTCCCTCGATCTGGGGCTCCACGCAAGATCTCACCCCGTGGGGTCAAATGATCACAAGAACGGTGAGCAAAAATCCCAGAGCCACACGGGGGGACCTAGTGAATGACCTGCAGAGAGCTGGGACCAAAGTAACAAAGCCTACCATCAGTAACACACTACGCCGCCAGGGACTCAAATCCAGCAGTGCAGACATGTCCCCCTGCTTAAGCCAGTACATGTCCAGGCCCGTCTGAAGTTTGCTAGAGTGCATTTGGATGATCCAGAAGAGGATTGGGAGAATATCATATGGTCAGATGAAACCAAAATATAACTTTTTGGCAAAAACTCAACTCGTCGTGTTTGGAGGACAAAGAATGCTGAGTTGCATCCAAAGAACACCATACCTACTGTGAAGCATGGGGGTGGAAACATCATGCTTTGGGGCTGTTTTTCTGCAAAGGGACCAGAACGACTGATCCGTGTAAAGGAAAGAATGAATGGGTCCATGTATCTTGAGATTTTGAGTGAAAACCTCCTTCCATCAGCAAGGGCATTGAAGATGAAGCATGGCTGGGTCTTTCAGCATGACAATGATCCCAAACACACCGCCCGGGCAACGAAGGAGTGGCTTCGTAAGAAGCATTTCAAGGTCCTGGAGTGGCCTAGCCAGTCTCCAGATCTCAACCCCATAGAAAATCTTTGGAGGGAGTTGAAAGTCCGTGTTGCCCAGCGACAGCCCCAAAACATCACTGCTCTAGAGGAGATCTGCATGGAGGAATGGGCCAAAATACCAGCAATAGTGTGTGAAAACCTTGTGAAGACTTACAGAAAACGTTTGACCTGTGTCATTGCCAACAAAGGGTATATAACAAAGTATTGAGAAACTTTTGTTATTGACCAAATACTTATTTTCCACCATAATTTGCAAATCAATTCATTAAAAATCCTACAATGTGATTTTCTGGAATTTTTTTTCTCATTTTGTCTGTCATAGTTGACGTGTACCTATGATGAAAATTACAGGCCTCTCGCATCTTTTTAAGTGGGAGAACTTGCACAATTGGTGGCTGACTAAATACTTTTTTTCCCCACTGTACGTTCTGAATAGTAGGCATTTTACGTACGCGAAAATAGAACCTTTAACAGTACGTGAAATTTCAAATATCGAGTATGCTTTAAATGCCAAATTGTTATACTCCTTTCGGCTTTTCATCTAGTAGAATTCACTGCACACTTTAGAGGAAGAGAATCATCTTTCCAGACTCATGTGTGTTTGACAACAGCTGATCATCAGCTGATAATGAGATAAGGGGACGCGCTGTACCCAAATGAACGAATGGCGGGAATCAACGCAATTGCACATTAGATGACGCGTTCTCAGGATGGGTGAGCTTAGTATGTTGATATTTGTTGCTTACTGCATTCGTTTTTACTAAACAGTACGTTCTAAATAGTATGTAGTGCAATTAGTTGTGACAAGGTTTGAAAGAAGGAGTCAGGCACAGGAGGTAAAATACAGAAGTCCAGAGTTTAATCTGTTTTATAAATCAAACGCCCCAAGTGTCAAACGAAACTGTACAAGGGAAAACATCCAACTTGGCAAATAACACAGTGAAATGTAGCTCAACCGAGCTACACGCTCTCACAACAAAACAATCACTCCCAAAGAAAAGGGGAACAGAGGGAACACTTATACACATACTAATTATGGGGAATGAGCACCAGGTGTGTGTGATTGACAAGACATGACAAGTGGCGTGATGAGAATGGGATCGGCAGTAGCTAGTACTCAGGTGACGTCAAACGCCGAAGCCCCCCGACGCGCGGCTCCAGCAGTACATTGACGCCAGTCTCGGGGACGGCCAGGAGGACGCGGAGCAGGGCGAGTCGGATGGCGACGGTGGAAATCCCTCAACAGGGAGGGGTAGAGGATGTTCTGCCTTGGAACGCAGCACCTCCGGACCGTACCCCTCCCACTCCATGAGATACTGAAGGCCCCCCACCTGACGCCTCGAATCCAGGATGGAACGGACCGAGTACGCAGGGGCCCCCTCAATGTCCAGAGGGGTGGAGGAACCTCCCGTACCTCAGACTCCTGGAGCGGACCAGCTACCACCGGCCTGAGGAGAGACACATGAAACGAGGGGTTAATACGGTAATCGGGGGGAGTAACAACCTGTATGTCACCTCGTTGATTCTCCTCAGGAATTTAAATGGCCCCACAAACCGTGGGCTCAGCTTCCGGCAGGGCAGGCGGAGGGGCAGATTCCGGGTCGAGAGCCAGACCCGATCCCCCGGTACGAACACCGGGGCCTCCCTGCGGTGGCGGTCAGCGTTGGCCTTCTGACAACACACGGCACACTGGAGGCGAATGTGGGCATCATCCCAAGTCTCCTCCGCGCGCCAAAACCAGTCTTCCACCATGGGAGCCTTGGTCTGGCTCTGGTGCCACGGTGCCAGGACCGGTTGGTACCCCTAAACACATTGGAAGGGTGTTAGGTTAGTGGAGGAGTGGCGGAGAGAGTTCTTAGCATATTCTGGAACACCGACCACTCCCCCGGCCGGTCCTAACAGTAGGTCTGCAGGAACCTACCCACATCTTGATTCACCCTTTCCACCTGGTTAGGGGAACCAATGAAATGCCTTGACAGTGTGAAAATACCCTGTCCATAAAATTCCCAGCTGCGCCTGAATCCACTAGCGCCTTACACTGGGAACCTACCAAGTGATCTGGAAAGGAGATAGATAAAGTACAGTGCGCCGCAAAGGGCTCTGAACACGTTTGAGTGTTCGTTACCTGGGGTGATGCGTGAGTACCCTGCCTACTGCCTCCAGACCCAAAATAATGTTGACTGCGACGTGAGGTGGATTGTCCCTTCGTGCCACCAGAGTGGCACTGTCGCTGTCCTCCTGCGCTCTCTCGACCGGCGGCTCCTCCCAGCTCCATCTGCTCGTGGTCAGAGTCGTCCGGAGTGGGAAAGGGCAGACCCCTACTAGGACGTCCTCTGGACGCTAGCAGATTGTCCAGCCGGATGGCCATGTCCACCAGTTGGGAGAATGATAGCATGGCATCCCGGCAGGCTAGCTCCCGTCGGACGTCCTCCCTTAGGTGGCACCGGAAATGGTCTATCAGGGCCCGCAGTTCCACCCGGACCCCGCTGCCAGCGTCTGGAACTCCAGCACGTAGTCCTGAACGGTCCTCGTCCCCTGCCTTAGATGAACCAGTCGTTCGCCCGCCTCTGGACCCTCAGGCGGGTGATCAAAAACAGCCCGAAAGAGGCGAGCAAACTCCCCGTAGTTCTCCAACGTGTTACCTCCCTCGTTCCATACTGCGTTGGCCCACTCCAGGGCTCTCCCACAAAGGCAGGAAACGAGGACGGATACCTTTTCCTGCTCCCGGGGCTCCGGCCTGATGCTGGAGAAATACAACTCCAGTTGGAGTAGGAATCCCTTACATCGCGCTGCAGTCCCCTTACATCGCGCTGCAGTCTCTCCAGTCCCATAATCAACAGCCTGATCAACTCTGTGAAGGAGATGTGTCGTGCTGCATGAGGCAAATGGTGGTCACACCAGATACTGACTTATTTTCTGATCCACGCCCCTACCTTTTTTGTAAGGTATCTGTGACCAACAGATGCACATCTGTATTCCCATTCATTTGAAATCCATAGATTAGGGCCTGATGAATTTATTTCAATTGACTGATTTCCTTATATGAACTGTAACTTAGTAAAATCTTTGAAATTGTTGCATGTTGCGTTTATATTTTTATATTCAGTGTAGCAGCGGTGATCTGCTGATAATCTCTCCCATATACAAGGTCAAGATTTCAATTTGTACAGACGGTTGGAATGGGAGTGGGTGTTTCATTAAGTACATTGACTTACTGCTTGGGCTTTGGAGAGGCCTTTGATTTTTCCCTGTGTAATTCAATGATCTACCTGTTCGCTGATGCAGAGAGCAATGCAGATACACACAGTATATTTATGAGAAGATATATCTAATCAATTAACACTTTAAAGGCCCAGTGCAGTCAAAAACGTAATTTCCCTGTGTTTTATATACACTGAGTATACAAAACATTTAAAAACACCTGCTTTTTCCATGACATAGACTGACCAGGTGAATCCCAGTGAAAGCTATGATCCCTTATTGATGTCACTTGTTAACCTAAGGTCGATGTCCACGCCCCCGTGGAAAGTACATTAGCATAATACAAAAATCCCCATAAGAATCTGTCAGTTTAAGCTAGAGATATCTGTCAATCCACCACATCCGCCTATGTAACACTTCCGCATCTGCGGTGAAAGGTGGCAGAGCTAGACCATTGTTTGCCAGACCATGAGACATCCCGAAAATCGTTCTTCTCACAAAATAGTCTGAACGGTTTGGCCTAAAAACCATTATGACCCCTCTATGGAAAGATGATGGTGTTCTCTCTATGACCCACACAAGCGTCTTGGGACTCGTCTGAAGTCGGTACTGCCGACCTGACAACTTCTGTCTGTAGCGTCCGAAGAGTTTGGGCTTCACACTAATATGACCCCTTTGTGTAAAGGTGACACTCTCAGGCCTCACAATACTTGTCTGAAGGTCCCCCGGTACCAGTCAAAATAATTTATGGAAGTATATATGGAGACTGTTTAGTGACAAAAATAAGGGATTAAATAAAAAAATTTAAAACAACGTTTCCTGATCTTTCTTATAGCTCTCAGATATAGGATAGACACTTCAGAACAAATGTTTCCTGATCTTCCTTCCTTCCTTTTTTTGGGGACTATCTGTTGTTCCATGTACTGTAGTGAATCTGTTATTCAATATGTTTGAATGTGCTAATAGCAGTAAGGCCAAATATAATTTTTCATAAAGTAAGATATTTATTTGTTACCCAGAAATGATTTGATATTGAGATAAAAACAGCTGCATTGGACCTTTAAGACACATACCATTTACATTTACATTTGAGTCATTTAGCAGACGCTCTTATCCAGAGCGACTTACAGGAGCAATTAGGGTTAAGTGCCTTGCTCAAGGGCACATCGACAGATTTTTCACCTAGTCGGCTCGGGGATTAGAACCAGCGACCTTTCAGTTACTGGCACAACGCTCTTAACCACTAAGTTACCTGCCGCCCCGTGCTTTACTGGTAAAGATAAGTCCATGTTAGATTATTGGATACATCTCTTCTTCTTGATTACCTAAAATCACAGGTATGAAAAAACAAAAATATTTAAATCAAGGTTTGGTGCTCTCTAATCAAAGCATTCTACACAAAACTCCATGTGTGTCATGCTCATTGTGTATTCAGAGACGTGACTACAGCTTTCATTATATTCACCCTGGGCTCATCAGACCCCTACTGCGACAGGGAATTCAAACTAAAGCTCTGAGACCAGAATGTGTTTCTGTCACCTTGTCTAGCACCGCCAAAAATAATACAACTATTGATAAGGTCATTGAGGAGTGTTTAGTCAATGTTGAGCACCTTCTGGAGGCAGGGAGGGGAGACCGGAGAGAAATAGAACTGTCTGATGGAGGCGTGACAGCGTGGCGGGGTGCACCAGCCAGTCAGGGGAACTCAACTGAGACCAGATGTAAGTGGATCCTCCACCTGATGTCCGCATCAGTTACATCTGACTGAGTTCTGTTTTCAACGGTCTCACCCCATAGGCTGGAGGGGTTGAGAGGCTAGATAGAGGGATAGGGCTGGAGAGGGGATAGGGAATAGGGGTGGAGAGGGGAGAGGGTAGTTAGGTGGAGAGGAGAGGGGTGGAGAGGGGAGAGGGGTGGAGAGGCTAGATAGGGGTGGAGAGGGGAGAGGGGTGGAGAGGGGAGGAGAGGGGATAGGGGTAGAGAGGGGATAGGGGTAGAGAGGGGATAGGGGTAGAGAGAGGAGAGGGGTGGAGAGGGGATAGGGGTGGAGAGGGGATAGGGGTAGAGGGATGGAGAGGGGAGCGGGGTGGAGGGGGGATAGGGGTGGAGAGAATTTAAATAACTTAATCCAGGTAGAAAGTGTGTAGAAATTATAATCAATTTACATTTTGTTATAATTTAATCTCTGAAAATTATTTATTCAATCACAGTATTTTCAATATAGGGCACTTAGCAGCACTATTTTGGTTGATTTTGTGGTCTCAAGACAGTGAGTTTATTAACATTATTCATCAAGAATATGGGCAAAATTGAATTATTGACAATGAAAGAGATGGAAATGTTGTTCCCTTGTCATATAATTGCTGCATTTACTATGAATATAGCATTAGAAATAGTTTTCCGGATTGTATTTTGGAGATTATTTTTCGCGACCTGGTTCAATTTGGGTCCCGAGGCGAAACCAGTTGAGAACCACTGCCTTAACTGAAACCAACAGCACTCATTCCATTCTTGCAAGGCCACCATTGATCATCAGGTTTGAAATCATAAACACTTCACCGTATAAGGCTGGGTGCTATTTTACAAACTTCCTGAAAGCAAAAGCTCTCAACACATTTGAAACAGGGTTGAGTCATAACCTTGTCTCTACTGGGTCTAATGATTTTTGCTCAGGGAGCACTCTCACCTCACATTCCATTTCCCCTCTCGTGTCTGTTTTCTGTGAAACTTAGTATTGATACATTTTACATGGCATTTCAGCAGGGCTCTCCAACCCCGTTCCTGGAGAGCTACCCTCCCGTAGGTTTCCTCTCCATCCCCAATTGTAACTGACCTGATTCAGCTTATTAACCAGCTAATTATTAGAATCAGGTGCACTAGATTAGGTTTGGAGCGAAAACCTACAGGACGGTAGCTCTCCAGGAAGATGGTTGGAGAGCCCTTCATTTCAGAGAGGAAGGAAACATACAGACAGGATTGTAAGTCAGGTTTCCAGATTGAAGATCTGAGATTGAGATTGAATATAACATTCTTAAATAGCCTTGTATGCTGTCAGTCAGATCTCTCCTCTTGTTTAACTCTCCCTTTCCTCACAGAGCAATTGATACTTGCATTTTTCCAATTAGATTTTGTTGTTCTTGGATTTCAAAGAGACGTTGGAATCTGGAGCGTTTCACCGCGCCTCTGAAGAGCTGCCATAGCTGTCACAGGGTATGAGAGGTCATTTTCCAGGGTAAGGCAAATTCCCCCTCATTCCCCCTTAATAGGACTGTCAAAGCTAGACTCCAACAGCCTAGTGTACACTGCTATTGAGGCTGAGCCAAGGTTCTGGGCCCTGCTGAAGACTGCCTGGTTATTTAAGTGATAATGCCAGAGAAGCTGGTGTTTGGAGGATATATTGGCACGGGTGTTAGGCCCAAGATGAAGTTGAAGACCGGCAAACCGTGCCAATATATCCTCCAAACAACGGCTTTGAGGGCATTATCACTTTTATACAACAGGTTACCAAAATATTCAAATAATGATTTACATATTTTCATTAAAAATGTAATTTTTTATTAAATGTATTCATACTATTTCATCCTTCTACGAGATATAGTCTTGACACAAATCTAGGGTTGCTACCCAAGCCGGCTAGTCGTTCGTTCTATCGGTTCGGTTGCCAGAGACGCGACCCAGTCGTTAAGTCTTTTTGTTCTGTATCTATGGACGCGACCCAGTCATTCGTTCTAAATGTTCTATTGCCATACTGGCTGGCAATGTTCTTATCCCTTGCTTGCTAGCTAGCCAACTACGGCTAACTTACAGTGTGCAAAGCTGTCATCAAGGCAAAGGTGGCTACTTTGAAGAATCTATATTTTGATTTGTTTAACACTTTTTTGGTTACTACGTGATTCCATATGTGCTTTTTCATAGTTTTGATGTCTTCACTATTATTCTACAATGTAGAAAATAGTAAAAATTAAGAAAAACCCTGGAATGAGTAGGTGTGTGTCACGGATTCAGCCGGGCAGGCTTCGGCGTTCGTCGTCACCGGAGTACTAGCTGCTACCGATCCATGTATCTATGTTCGACTTGTTTTGTCTTTATTGGTCACACCTGTTTCCCATTATGCAGTTATGTCTTCCCTATTTAACCCTCTGTCTCACACTGTGTGTTGTGCGTGTTTGTTCATGTTTCGGTTGTCGTTAGTGTGCGGGTTTGTTCCCTCCCTGCGTGGAGGTTGTTGTTTACATCCGAGTAAAGTACGCCTTTTGATTAGCTCTGTGTCCTGCGCCTGACTTCGCCTACCGCATTACACCGACGCCTTGACAGAAACACGCACCATCTATATGGAGTCAGCAGGTACAGTTATGCAGCAATGATCCAGGCTCTCGGCACTGCTATGGAATGAGTTGTGAACACTATGGAGCGATGGGAGAGAGGAGGTATCCCTATACCTCCTCCGATTACACCACCACCTACACCGATGTCCATCGCTTCACCCTCTGGGTCCAGTGGGATTCGGCTCTCGCTCCCGAGGGCTTATGACGGTACAGCTGCCGGGTGTCAGGGTTTTCTGCTCCAGGTAGAGCTCCACCTGGCAACTATCCACCCGGCTCCCTCAGGATACGAGAGCGTGTCCGCCCTCATCTCCTGTCTGTCCGGTAAAGCGCTGGAGTGAGCCAACGCCGAGTGGGGGGGAAAAGACGCCGCAACTGTAAGCTATGCAGAGTTTACCCGTCACTTTAGGGCGGTAATTCAATCATCCACCAGAGGGGAGAGTGGCGGGTGAGCGTCTATTCCACCTCAGACAGGGGAAGAGGAGCGCGCAGGAATTTGCACTGGACTTTCGGACTCTGGCTGCCAGCGCAGGATGGAATGAGAGGGCCCTCATCGACCACTACCATTGCAGCTTGAGGGAGGACGTTCGTCGGGAATTGGCCTGCAGGGACACCAACCTAAACCTGGACCAACTGGTGGATATGTTGATTCGACTGGATAACCTTTTGGCTACCCGCGGACGTCCGGATCAGGGGCCGTCCATTCCATCCCCCAGCACCTCCGACCCTACCCCTATGGAGCTCGGAGGTGCTGCTATGAGGGAGACCGGTGGAGGGGCCATCCCCTGCACCAACTGTGGCCGCAGAGGACACACTGCTGGTCGGTGCTGGGGAGGGCCTTCAAGGAGTCGAGGCAGTAGGCAGCGCACTGATGAACCGTTTCAGGTGAGTAGGCACCCAACTCACCCAGAGCTCCCTGTTGCGTATTAATTAATGCGTATTAATGTTGTATTTCCCGAGTTTTCTTCTCATTCCCAGCATAAGGCGCTAGTAGCTTCAGGCGCAGCTGGGAACTTTATTGATCGTCAGTTTACCCGTACGTTAGGGATTCCTATTGTGCCAGTCGATGTGCCCTTCCCTATCCATGCCCTAGATAGTCGCCCTTTAGGGTCAGGTCTGATTAGGAAGGTCACAGCGCCACTCTGGATGAAGACGCAGGAGGGGCATGAGGAAATAATTAGTCTATATCTGATTGATTCTCCTGCGTTTCCAGTGGTGTTGGGGATTCCCTGGTTAACTTCTCATGACCCCACTATTTCATGGCAACAGAGGGCTCTCAAGGGATGGTCAAGTCAGTGCTTGGGGAGGTGTGTAGGTGTTTCTGTAGGGGCAACTACGGTGGAAAGTCCAAACCAGGTTCCCACCATGCACATTCCGCCTGAATATGCCGATTTGGCTCTCGCCTTCTGTAAAAAGAAGGCGACTCAATTACCACCCCATCGACAGGGGGATTGTGCGATAAACCTCCAGGTAGGTACTGCGCTTCCCCGGTGTCACGTGTATCCTCTGTCACAGGAGGAGAAGGCGGCTATGGAAACATATGTCACCGAATCTCTGAGACAGGGATACATTCGGCCGTCCACTTCCCCTGTGTCATCGAGTTTATTTTTTGTGAAGAAGAAGGATGGTTGCTTACGCCCGTGCATTGACTACCGTGGTCTAAATCAGATCACTGTAAAATACAGCTATCCATTACCTCTGATTGTGAGTATGACGGAGTCATTGCACGGGGCGCGCTTCTTCACTAAATTGGACCTCAGGAGCGCGTACAACCTGGTGCGTATCCGGGAGGGAGATGAGTGGAAGACGGCATTTAGTACCACCTCGGGGCACTATGAGTACCTCGTCATGCCATACGGTTTGATGAATGCTCCTTCAGTCTTCCAATCTTTTGTTGATGACATTTTCAGGGACCTGCATGGACAGGGTGTAGTGGAGTATATTGATGACATTCTCATATACTCCGCTACACGGGCCGAGCATGTGTCCCTGGTGCGTCAGGTGCTTGGTAGACTGTTGGAGCATGACCTGTATGTGAAGGCGGAGAAATGTCTGTTCTTCCAAGAGTCCATCTCCTTCCTAGGACACCGCCTGTCCGCGTCAGGTGTGGAGATGGAGAATGACCGCATTTCGGCCGTGCGTAATTGGCAGACTCCAACCACGGTGAAGGAGGTGCAGCGATTCTTGGGTTTTGCCAATTACTACCGGAGGTTTATCCGGGGCTTTGGGCAGGTAGCGGCTCCCATTACCTCCTTGCTAAAGGGAGGACCGGTGCGTCTACAGTGGTCAGCTGAGGCGGACAGGGCTTTTGGGCATCTGAAGGACCTGTTTACTTCAGCTCCGGTACTGGCTCATCCGGATCCTTCCTTGGCATTCCAGGTTGAGGTGAATGCGTCCGAGGCTGGGATTGGAGCTGTACTGTCTCAGCGCTCGGGTACGCCACCAAAACTCCGCCCCTGTGCTTTCTTTTCTAAGAAGCTCAGTCCGGCGGAGCGCAATTATGATGTGGGGGACAGGGAGCTGTTACCTGTGGTTCAAGCTCTGAAAGTGTGGAGGCATTGGCTTGGGGGGCTAAACACCCTTTTCTCATTTTGACTGACAATCGTAACCTGGAGTACATCCGGGCGGCGAGGAGGTTGAACCCTCGTCAGGCAAGGTGTGCCATGTTCTTCACTCGTTTTGTGTTTACTCTCACTGACAGAGCAGGTTTCCAGAACGCTAAGGCAGACGCCATGTCCCGACTGTATGACACAGAGGAGAGGTCCATTGGGCCCACTCCCGGCGTCGTGTCTGGTGGCACCGGTGGTGTGGGAGGTTGACGCGGACATCGAGCGGGCGTTACGTACCGAGCCCACTCCCCCCCCATGTCCAGAGGGTCGGATGTACGTGCCGCTCGAGGTTCGTGATCGATTGATCTATTGGACTCACACGTCACCCTCCTCTGGTCATCCTGGCATCGGTCGGACAGTGCACTGTCTTAGTGGGAAGTACTGGTGGCCCACTTTAGCCAAGGACGTGAGAGTTTATGTTTCCTCCTGCTCGGTGTGCGCCCAGTGTAAGGCACCTAGACACCTGCCCAGAGGGAAATTACAACCCCTACCCGTTCCACAATGGCCGTGGTCCCACCTATCGGTGGATTTTGTGACGGACCTTCCCCCCTCACAAGGGAACACCACGATCCTGGTCGTTGTGGATCGGTTTTCGAAGGCCTGCCGTCTCATTCCTATGCCAGGTCTCCCTACAGCCCTACAAACTGCTGAGGCCCTGTTTACACACGTCTTCCGGCACTATGGGGTACCTGAGGATATTGTGTTGGATCGGGGTCCCCAGTTCACCTCAAGGTTCTGGAGGGCGTTCATGGAACGTCTGGGGGTCTCAATTAGCCTTACCTCAGGTTTTCACCCCGAGAGTAATGGGCAGGTGGAGAGAGTTAACCAGGATGTGGGTAGGTTTCTGAGGTCCTATTGCCAGGACCAGCAGGGGGAGTGGTCAGGTTATATCCCCTGGGCAGAGATAGCCCAAAACTCACTCCGCCACTCCTCTGCTAACCTTACGCCTTTCCAGTGTGTGTTAGGTTATCAGCCGGTCCTGGCTCCTTGGCATCAGAGCCAGATCGAGGCTCCTGCGGTGGATGAGTGGTTTCGGCGCTCGGAAGAGACCTGGAACGCTGCTCATGTACACCTGCAGCGGGCAATCAGGCGACAAAAGGCGAGCGCCGATCGCCACTGCAGTGAGGCCCCGGTGTATGCACCGGGGGACCGGGTCTGGCTCTCGACCCGAAACCTGGCCCTTCGCCTGCCCTGCCGGAAGCTGGGTCGGCGGTTTGTGGGGCCATTTAAAGTCCTGAGGAGATTGAACGAGGTTTGTTATAGGTTACAACTTCCTATTAATTACCGTATTAACCCCTCGTTCCATGTGTCTCTCCTCAGGCCGGTAGTAGCTGGTCCACTCCAGGAGTCTGAGGTACGGGAGGTTCCTCCACCCCCACTGGACATCGAGGGGGCTCCGGCGTACTCGGTCCGTTCCATCTTGGATTCGAGGCATCGGGTGGGGGGCCTGCAGTATCTCATGGAGTGGGAGGGGTACGGTCCGGAGGAACGGTGCTGGACATCCTCGATCCCTCCATGTTGAGGGATTTCCACCAGAGTCATCTGACCCGCCCTGCTCCGCATCCTCCTGGCCGTCCCCGAGGCCGGGGTCGGCACACGGCTGGAGCCGCGCGTCAAGGGGGGGGGGGTACGTCACGGATTCAGCCGAGGCTGCCCCTCCTCCTTGCTCGGGCAGGCTTCGGCGTTCGTCGTCACCGGAGTACTAGCTGCTACTGATCCATGTATCTATGTTTGGCTTGTTTTGTCTTTATTTGTCACACCTGTTTCCCATTATGTAGTTATGTCTTCCCTATTTAACCCTCTGTCTCACACTGTGTGTTGTGCGTGTTTGTTGTCATTAGTGTGCGGGTTTGTTCCCTCCCTGTGTGTAGGTTGTTGTTCATTCTTTTACCTTCGAGTAAAGTACGCCTTTTGATTAGCTCTGTGTCCTGCGACTGACTTCGCCTACCGCATTACACTGACGCCTTGACAGTGTGTCCAAACTTTTGACTGGTACTGTATATATATATCAAAGCTGTAACTCGGCCACTCAGGAAAATTCACTGCCTTCTTGGTAAGCAACTCCAGTGTAGATTTAGCCTTGTGTTTTAGGTTACTGTCCTGCTGAAAGGTGAATTCATCTCCCAGTGTCTGGTGGAAAGCAGACTGAACCAGGTTTTCCTCTATGCTTAGCTCCATTCCTTTTTTTAAAATACTGAATAATTACGAGTTAAATCTGTTGCATATGATAATTGTCATATTTAAAGGCACTCCACTTTGACCTTTTCCACAGATTTGGCTGAACAACAGTTCTTCAACTACATGGTTGGGCCCAGCTACCAAGTGACTAAAGGTACAGTAAGCCTGTGATACAAAATGGTTTACAGTGGAGCATTTTTCTATGTGTATTTAAAAATATGAATTATTTCACATTTAACTATCCTTTGTATTTCTAATAACTATTTCCTTTTGTTATTATTACAGTGCCATTGAAGAATGGGTTGGAACTATAAGCTGTGTGCCACCTCATCTCACTCCAGGACAGGTTTGCAGCAGTCATTATTCTAGGGTCAGTCCACTTCTTTGTCTCTAAAATGATTATATCTGCACATTCCAGTCAACCAATGCCCTCACCATTTAACTGTCATGGTTTCTCTCCACCCCTATGCTACTAGTCTCATATTATGAATATGCATAGCCATCTCGGGGCAACTTTGAGGTTTTCTTTCTCAAAGTTGCAGGGATGTCACGTGTCCTACTTATATCCCTACACTCGTAACAACTTAAGCATTATGAAACTTTTATTAGATCAAATAAACCTCACGTAGCAAATAAGCACACTTTCTCATTGACCTCTTTTGGCTTATATCCCTCTCGCTTTGCTTCTTCCTCTCTGGCCCTAGGCAACCTGTTTATCCTTTATGGAACAGGGGCAGTTTTGGAGGGGTTGAATACTTTTTTTCACACCTGCACTTTGAAGTTGACCATGTGTAATTGTCTAAGGTGCAATAAAGTGTTCTTCTGCTTCTGAACTTTTGCTTTCTGAGTGTAGTTAACTCACTGTTTTGTATTTACTGTTTATATTTGAGTTAAGGCTAATTGAAAAAATGTGTTAATCAGTTTCATAAAATGTTTTAAGTAAACTTAACAGTTACATTTGAGTAATGCTAAATTACAAGACTGTATAAAATAAATAATAGAACTACTGAGCTATATTTTCTATGCTAAAAAATATAGACAAATGATTTTATACTAATACAGTAATACAGCTCAGAGAATGACATTTTGTTTAGCAAGTAATAAAACCAAATCTCAAAAAGATAAGGGTGAAAATGATTGGATCCCCTGTTTTCAGTACTCCAGCACCCTCCCCTTGCGAGGATAAAGACACTGAGCCTAATTCTAAAATGTTTTATGAGATTGGAGAACACATTGGGAGGGACCTTAGGCCATTACTCCATAGATAATCTTTAGTCTGTGCTTACGGACAGCCATCTTCAAATCAAACCACAGGTTTTCAATGGGGTTCAAGTCCGGAG
This sequence comes from Coregonus clupeaformis, assembly GCF_020615455.1. Lineage (NCBI taxonomy): Eukaryota > Metazoa > Chordata > Actinopteri > Salmoniformes > Salmonidae > Coregonus > Coregonus clupeaformis. Next base: position 53,365,933 of record NC_059211.1, on the reverse strand, counting down.
ACCGAGATGGCAACATTGCAAAATGTTGATTTTGTGGTCAATTAACAATTTCTTTGTGGATTGTGATGTGTGCTTGGGGTTATTGTCTTGCTGGAAGATTCACTAAAATGTCCTGTTCATGATGCCGTTGACCTTAACAAGGGCCCCAGGACGAGTGGAAGCAAAATAGCCCCATAACATCAAAGATCCACCATCAATATGTACAGTAGGGATGAGGTATTCTTATGCGTATGCATTGTTCTTTCGAAGGTCAAACCCACCATTGGTGTGCGTGGCAAAATAGCTCTATTTTCATGTCATCTGAAATTTTTTTTGACTCTATTGAGAGTAAAAATAATAGAATACACCAGTGCCTTAGACCGAGTGGCACAGTGGTCAAAGGCACTGCATCGCAGTGCTAACTGTGCCACTAGAGATCCAGGTTCGAGTCCAGGCTCTGTCGCAGCCGGCCGCGACCGGGAGACCCATGGGCGGCGCACAATTGGTCCAGCGTCGTCCAAGGTAGGGGAGGGTTTGGCCGGCAGGGATGTGGGTTCGTTTCCCACAAGGGGCCAGTATGAATAAAAAACATGTATGCATTCACTAACTGTCGATTTGGATAAGAGCGTCTGCTAAATGACTTAAATGTAAAATGTACAATTTGAAACAAAAATGGCACTGGAGGAGATTGTGAACCAATTGTGCTATTATGTGTATTTTTTTCACGTTATTGGTCATTTATTCTGTACATAATGTTGCTGCCCCCGTCTCTTATGACCAAAAAGAGCTTCTGGATATCAGGACAGCGATTACTCACCTTGTATTGGACAAATATTTTTTCTTCAACGAGTCGGACGCGAAGGATATTCTACAGACACCCGACAAGGCTCAAATCCCTGTCATTCACATTAGAAAAAGACGGAGATATCGTGGACGTAGGTCGGGGGTGCCTTGTAAGATCTCCCTCGCCCTCCATTTGGCAAATCTGACCATAATCCTATCCTCCTGATTCCTGCTTAAATGCAAAAACTAAAGCAGGAAACACCAGTGACTCGGTTAATAAGAAAATGGTCAGATGATGCAGATGCTAAGCTACAGGACTGTTTTGCTAGCACATACTGCAATATGTTCCGGGATTCTTCCGATGGCATTGAGGAGTACACCACATCAGTCACTGGCTTCATCACTAAGTGCATCGATGACGTCATCCCCACAGTGACCGTATGTACATACCCCAATCAGAAGCCATGGATTACAGGCAACATCCGCACTGAGCTAAAGGGTAGAGCTTCCGCTTTCAAGGAGCGGGACTCTAATCCGGACGATTATAAGAAATCCCGCTATGCCACCCGACAAACCATCAAACAGCCAAAGAGTCAATACAGGACTAAGATTGAATCATACTACACCGACTCCGACGCTCGTCGGATGTGGCAGGGCTTGCAAACTATTACAGACTACAAAGGGAAGCACAACCGTGAGCTGCCCAGTGACATGAGCCTACCGCTTCGCTTCGAGACAAGCAACACTGAAGCATGCATTAGAGCATCAGCTGTTCCGGATGACTATATGATCACGCTCTACGTAGCCGATGTGAGCAAGACTTTTAAGCAGGTCAACATTCACAAGGCCGCAGGGCCAGACGGATTACCAGGACGTTTACTCCGAGTATGCGCTGACCAACTGGCAAGTGTCTTCACTGACATTTTCAACATGTCCCTGACTGAGTCTGTAATACCAACATGTTTCAAGCAGACCACCATAGTCCCTGTGCCCAAGAACAGTAAGATAACCTGCCTAAATGACTACCGACCCGTAGCACTCACGTCTGTAGCCATGAAGTGCTTTGAAAGGCTGGTCATGGCTCACATCGACACCATTATCCCAGAAACCCTAGACCCACTCCAATTTGCATACCGCCCCCACAGATCCACAGATGATGCAATCTCTATTGCACTCCACACTGCCCTTTCCCACATGGACAAGAGGAACAACTACAGTTGAAGTTGGAAGTTTACATACACTTAGGTTGGAGTCATTAAAACTCGTTTTTCAAACACTCCACAAATGTATTGTTAACAAACTATAGTTTTGGCAAGTCGGTTAGGACATCCACTTCCTGTGGCCATTGTGTTCTTGGCGACCTTCAATGCTGCAGAAATGTTTTGGTACCCTTCCCCAGATCTGTGCCTCAACAAAATCCTGTCTCGGAGCTCTACAGACAATTCTTTCGACTTCCTGGCTTGGTTTTTGCTCTGACATGCACTCTCAACTGTGGGACCTTACATAGACAGATGTGTGCCTTTCCAAATCATGTCCAATCAATTGAATTTACCACAGGTGGACTCCAATCAAGTTGTAGAAACATCTCAAGGATGATCAATGGAAACAGGATACACCTGAGCTCAATTTCGAGTCTCATAGCAAAGGGTGTAAATACTTATATAAATCTAAAAACCTGTTTTCACTTTGTCATTATGGGGTATTGTGTGTAGGATTCATTTAATCCATTTGGGAATAAGGCTGTAACGTAACAAAATGTGGAAAAAATCAAGGGGTCTGAATACTTTCCAAATACACTGTACATCACAGAAGACTGAATTATAACAAAACCATTTGACATAGAAACACTGAATCTTCTGCGTAAAAAAATAAATAATGTTTATTAATTATGAAAAATATTAATAACATTCCAACCTTTAGGTCACTAGGTCATTTGACTGCAGGAAGGGATACAGGTCCAATGCAGCCGTTTAAAACCAATATCAATATCAAGTCATTTCTGGTTAACAATTAACCATTGATTTGTTCTAGGGGCCATTTTGAGACCTTACTTAAGGAGCATTAGATACTGCTGGAATATCTTCCAATGGCATGTCCATCTTTTTGTGAGAAATTACACTGGTCACTCAAAACATTAATAAAGTATTTATAAAGTATAAATAGCCCACACTTTATATGAGGCCACGCACAAAGACTTAATTAATGATTAGTAAATGGTATATATTACACATATTTGGAATTATCTCATGTATCTTTATTAAATACTTTAAAAGTAGTTTTATAAATGTGTGAATAACTACGTTACTAACATTTACAAATGTGGGAATAATGATTAATAAATGTGAATAAACTATTTACTAAACCAGTATAAATGCTTTATTACGTGGAGTTATGCTAGCAAAAATTACACTGGTCACTCAAATATTGATCAAGTATTTATAAAGTATAAATAGCTTTCACAGATTAGGCCATGCCAAAAAACTTAACTAATGATTAGTAAATGGTTTATTAGGACCTATTTTAAACATCTTATGAATTATCTTATGAATCAGTATTAATTAAAAGTTATTTATAAATGTATGAATCACTAGCTTACTAACATAAAAAAATGTGGGAGTAATGATTAATACATGATGAATAAACAATTTAATAATTCATTACACAGCACATGCTTTATCACAAAGTGTTATTATAAAGTACTACCTAGTTATTATATACACAGTACACATACTGATTGTAGCAGTATGACAGACTGTCACGTTCGTTTAATGACGGGACAGACCAAGGCGCAGCGTGATATACGTACATGTTTTTTAAACCAATAAACACTCGACAAAACAATAAACGAAACGAAACGTGAAGTCCAAGGTAGCACACACAACATACCTTACAAGGAACAAGATCCCACAACTCAATAGTGCCAATAGGCTGCCTAAGTATGTCCCCAATCAGAGACAACGAGCGACAGCTGCCTCTGATTGGGAACCACACCGGCCAACATAGAACTATACATACTAGATCCCACATAGAAAATACTACATAACAAAGAATATACACACCCTGACTCAACATATACGAGTCCCCTGAGTCAGGGCGTGACACAGAGCAGCCAGATACAGTACACACATTGTCTCTACTAATCCCCTGTTATGCTCGGCTTACAAACATTCTGCCTGCTGTTTTATTTAAATCACGTCTGGACCCAGACCAACTCCATGATATTCCAATCCAAATGTCTTGGCAAACCACTGTTTTTGGCTAACAAATTGTTTGAATGGGTGAGCACTGTGTTTGATTTAAATGGTACAATAGGGACAAGGAGGGTATGTGTGAGTGTGTGTGTGTCTGTGTGAGTGTGTGTAAGTGTGTGTGTACTCGTGGCTGGGTGCCTGCGTGTGGGTGTATGTGATTACAGACCATTGCACATTGGTGATTGTTGAAGAGGGGGAGATGAAAAACAGCAACTCTCGAAATGAAATTATCTTTTTAGGAATCACCCAAAGACCTTGCACCTAATTCAGCAAACTGAGACTTGGTTTTAACTGGTAATCAATCACAGACTAATGCTGCAGAATATCCTCTCTTTGTTTGTCTGTGCTTAATGGGGAGAAGTACAAACTGGATTCTGACATCTCTTAATACAGATCAAATAAATCGAATAAATAAATATTTGTCACATGCTTCGTAAACAACATGTGTAGACTAATCGTGAAATTCTTACGGGTCCTATTCCAACAATGCAGAGTTAAATATTAAGATAAAAAAAGTAATACAAAATTGAAATAGTGACACAAGGAATACATACAAAGTGAATAACAATAACGAGTAAACATGGAAAAATACAGAGTACCAGTACTGAGTCGATGTGCACGGGGATGAGGTAGCTACTGTATGTATGTGTTCAACAACAACAGAGCTTACATTTTTTTTATGAGAATAATGTGCAAATATTGTAGAATCCAGGTGTGCAAAACTCTTAGAGACTTACCCAGAAAGACAGCTGTAATCGCTGCCAAAGGTGATTCTAACATGTAATGACCCAGGGGTGTGAATACTTATGTAAATGAGATATTTCTTTATTTCATTTTCCATACATTTGCAAAAATGTCTACAAATATGTTTTCACTTTGTCATTATGGGGTTTTGTGTAGCAGTTTTATGGCTTGGGGGTAGAAGCTGTCCAGGGTCCTGTGGGTTCCAGACTTGGTGCACTGGTACCGCTTGCCGTGCGATATCAGAGAGAACAGTCTATGGCTTGGGTAGCTGGAGTATTTTACAATATTTGGGCCTTCCTCTGAAACTGCCTGGTATAGAGGTCCTGGATGGCAGGGAGCTCAGCCCCAGTGAGGTACTGGGCCATACTCACAAACCTCTGTAGCTCCTGGCAGTCGGGTGCCTTGCAGTTGCTGTAACAAGCGGTGATGCAGCAAGTCAAGATGCTCTCAGTGGTGCAGCTGTATAACTTTTTGAGGATCTGAGGGCCCATGCCAAATCTGAGGGGGAAGAGGTGCTGTCGTGCCCTCTTCAAAACTCTGTGGGTGTGGGTGGACCATGTTAATTCCTTAGTGACCTGCTCCACTACAGCCGCATCGATATGGATGGGGGTGTGATCGCCCCTCCGCATCCTGAAGTCCACGATCAGCTCCTTTGTCTTCCTGAAATTGAGGGAGAGGTTGTTGTCCAGGCACCACACTGCCAGGTCTCTAACATTCTCCCTATAAGGTGCCTCATCTTCGTCGGTGATCAGTCCTACAACCGTTGTGTCTTCAGCAAACTTGAGGATGATGTTGGAGTCATGGGTGAACAGAGAGTACATGAGGGGACTAAGCACACACCCATGAGGGGCCCCCGTGTTTATGGTCAGCGTGGTGGATGTGTTGTTGCCTACCCTCACTGATTGGGGGTGACCCGTTAGAAAGTCCAGGATCCAGTTACAGAGGGAGATGTTCAGTACCAGGGTGCTGAGCTTGGTGATGAGCTTGGAGGGGACTATGGTGTTGAATGCTGAGCTGCAGTCAAAGAACAGCATTCTTACATTCACACATGCAGTGTGGAGTGCAATAGAGATTTCGTCATCGGTGGATCTGTTGGGGCGCTATGCAAATTGGAGTGGGTCCAGGGTGTCTGGGATGATAGTTTTGATGTGAGCCATGACCAGCCTTTCAAGGCATTTCATGGCTATAAATGTGAGTGCTACAGGTGATAGTCATTTAGGCAGGTTATCTTGGCGTTCTTGGTCACGTGGACTATGGTGGTCTGCTTGAAATAAGTTGGTATTACAGACCGGGTCAGGGATAGGGCTGTGGCGGTAATTACATTTTGTCAACCAGTAATTGTCATGCAAATGACTGCCAGTCTCACAGTAATTGACTGTTAATTAGCATGAACACGTTTTACATCTCCAGGCCTCCACGTGTACAAGCCACTGATCCGCGACTTTGGAACATTTAAAAAGTTGAATAAATCCCTTCAATATACACCATCACAATAAATCCATAATGTATTTTAGGCAGGTTAAAGAAACATTATAATATGAAGAAAATGTATTTCAGAAGAACAGAATATGAGTCGGCCTACTGTACGTTATCTGGCTATGCGCCATGCAATAGGCTGTAGGCTTTTTCATTTAGCAGACAAGATATGCTTATAAATCCCCTGCCATTATTTTATATTATATGTTTTTATAGAAAGAAGATAATAATAATTTAACTTAGCTGAATAAAATAGAAAGGATATTTTTCCCATTCCAGAGCGAGTGTGCATATGAAGTGGCTATGTTGAGAGTAAAAGTGATAATTTGAAACAGGATTTATACGCAAGATTTAGAATTATTTGGAAACTTTACTTGTGAATGATAAAAACCTTAGAATGTCTTAGAAATCAAACATATAGGCTGCATGATGTGACTATAGGCTATTGATGATATGAAAAAGTCACAAAAAAACGCTTGCGCTCTGTTCCTTGCCTCAGGCTGTAAACGCTGTTCTCTCATCAAACTATCATATTTTCACCCATCAGACTATTCTCAATTTAATCTTATCTTTAGAACGGCCCATTATATCAAATGAGCAGGAACAGCAGCAGGGGAAAAAAGACGTCACCATATGCACTCAAATAGCGAATGGAGGCCGCTTTCCCATGGTTCGTTTTTCAATCATGCTGGGTAGGCTACTCCGGTTTTATAGCAGAGCAATGCTTAATATTAGCAGCTGAGGAATACATATAGTAGCAGTAGAAGGCTGGAATCCTCTGCTTTTTAGTAGCAACCATCAAAACTCTGCTTTCACACGGGATTGCATATAGAAATGCCTGGCCTTATAAGAACACATTTCACGCCACGCATCAACCACTGTTGATGGTTGCTACTGCGCAACAGATGATATTCCACCCAAACTCTGTATGCCATTTAGCACTCCAACCCAGTTCCTGCAGCTACCCAGTGCTTAATTTGGGAAATCAAGTGAAATCTAGTCGGGAACAATGATAGTAACACGTTTTCACAAAAAAACATATTTAATCAAACTGTTGACAGCCCCGCTCTCTGCACACTCGAGAAAGGAATGAAGGAGAGAGAGGAGGAGACGGAAACGCATGGTGGTGAGACATTCTGTAGCTAAAGGTAATGTGTCAGCCTATTAATTATGAAAATATAAAAAATGCCCTATTACTAGGCTATTCAATATCAAATACAAATGCACTATGATTGTAGGCTAACTCTATGCCTCCCTGCACAATCAATGAACCAACAGCCTCGCCTACATTCACTCCCAGACTCATGGATAGAAAGTTTGGAGCATAGCATAAGGTAACCAGTCCATCCAGTATGCATAATACAGTCCACACTCAAAGGCGATGACTAGAATTTGTTTATTTTTTAGTATAGGCTAGACCAATTTTGTACCAAAGACATCATAAATCTTATTTAAAAAAATAATCATGTTTTTCTGCCGTGCGTAATATGCGGTAGGCTATTAGGCTATGTATTGTACAGCGGCACAATCATTTTAATTCAGGAGTTTTCCTATATAGGCCTATGCATATGCGTAAGCTTTAATATGCTTATGAATGTTTTGAATTAATCACCTTAGAAAGCGCTGCCCATTTCATTGTTGTTTGGCTTTGAAACAACATCTACAACGACCATGTTTTCCTGTCAGTTTCAACCTGTTGTTGAACTTCTTCCTTCAAATTGATTGATCACAGTGAGTTGAGTTTTAAAAGCGTGATACTGTTTTGATGATAAGTGTTTGATATGATTAGCGACCCGGCGGTCGTTAGCGAGTTGGGAACTACCAACGCATGTCCAGAGTGCATAAGGGATTACCGTAACTCAACGGTCACGTGGAATTTGACTGCGGTCATAATAATAATATGCCATTTAGCAGACGCTTTTATCCAAAGCGACTTACAGTCATGCGTGCATACATTTTTGTGTATGGTGGTCCCGGGGATCGAACCCACTACCTTGGCGTTACAAGCGCCGTGCTCTACCAGCTGAGTTACAGAGGACCATGACTGCTAGCGTGGAGGTAATATGGTCACTGCAACAGCCCTAGTCAGGGATAGGTTGAACATGTCAGTTAAGACACTTGCCAGCTGGTCAGTACATGCTCTGAGTACGCATCCTGGTATTCTGTCTGGCCCATGGCCTTGTGAATGTTAACCTGTTTAAAGGTCTTACATCAGTCATAGACTGTTTAAAGGTCTGTTTAAAGGTCTTAACCAAGTCATAGACTGGTCTCTCTGCTACCGCATGGCAAGAGGTACCGGAGCGCCAAGTCTAGGTCCAAAAGGTTCCGTAACAGCTTCTACCCTCAAGCCATAAGCCTGCTGAGCAATTAATCAAAAGGCTACCCGGACTATTTGCATTGACCCCCTTTTTATCGCTGCTGCTACTCGCTGTTTACTATCACTTTACCCCTACCTACATGTACTGTACATATTACCTCAATTACCTCGACTAACCTGTACTCCCACACATTGACTCCCACACATACAGCGGTACCCCCTGTATATAGCCTTGTTATTGTTATTTTATTGTGTTACTTTTTTAACTTTAGTTTATTACTTTAGTAAATATTTTCTTAACTCTTATTTTCTTAAAACTGCATTGTTGTTTAAGTAAGCATTTCACGGTAAGGTCTACACCTGTTGTATTCGGCGCATGTGACAGATACAATTAGATTTGATTTGGTTATGGAGAGCACTATCACACAGTCCCTAGGAACAGCTGGTGCTCTCATGCATTGTTCAGTGTTGCTTGCCTTGAAGCGAACATAGAAAGTATTTAGCTCATCTGGTAGTCTATCATTGCTAGGCAGCTCGCAGATGGGTTTCCCTTTGTAATCCGTAACAGTTTATAGATCTAAGGCAAATGTTAGGTTCACATCAACCATGGACAGAGTTCTGTGTGGGTGGGGTCGGACAAATCTTGAATACTATACACTACCGGTAAAAAGTTTTAGAACACCTACTCATTCAAGTTTGTCTGTGATTTATTTAGCATTCAAGGCACACTTAACCAGCATGGCTACCACAGCATTCTGCAGCGATACGCCATCCATCTGGTTTGGCCTTAGTGGGACTATCATTTGTTTTTCAACAGGACAATGACCCAACACACCTCCAGGCTGTGTAAGGGCTATTTTACCAAGAATGAGAGTGATGGAGTGCTGCATGACCTGGCCTCCACAATCCCCTGACCTCAACCAAATTGAGATGGTTTGGGATGAGTTGGACTGCATAGTGAAGGAAAAGCAGCCAACAAGTGCTCAGCATATGTGGGAACTCCTTCAAGACTGTTGGAAAAGCATTCCAGGTGAAGCTGGTTGGGAGAATGCCAAGAGTTTGCAAAGCTGTCATCAAGGCAAAGGGTGGCTATTTGAAGAATCTCAAATATAAAATATATTTTGATTTGTTAAACACTTTTTTGGTTACTACATGATTCCATATGTGTTATTTCATTCCATATGTGTTATTTCATTATTCTACAATGTAGAAAATAGTACAAATAAAGAAAAACCCTTGAATGAGTAAGTGTTCTAAAACTTTTGACCAGTAGTGTATGAGAATACACTCAAATATGAATCTGTATAGCAGACAGTTTTTGCTATACCCAAACACACACATACACACTCAGTGAGAGGTGGGAAGCACAGGGTCAGCCAAAGTGCAGTCCCTGAAGCTGTTTTAGGGCACAACGGCAGGAGATGGAATCTAGGATACTGATTACCAGATTTTTCCCAGCAGACCTGCGATTTGTTCAGGCAACCCTTCAGATGTTGGCCTCTTATTGTAAGTTACCTATCACCCCAAAACATTATTGGCTACCAACAATTCCAAAATGCTTGCGAGTTGTCACCTTGCCATTGTACTGGTTTAAAACCAGGCCAAATTATAGTGCATTATGGCATATTTTGTAGTATTTGGTGAAATTAAGGCATGGGGTGTCATTTTATTTCCATTGCAATTTCCTACCATCCACTAAGGGCAACATGCACTCCTATTACCATCTAGTAGACTGGCGATGAGCTAGGTTGTTAAAACGGCAACACACTCCATAATCTACAGACGGCACCACAGACGGCCCCACACCTCATAGTTAAAATGGCCAGCCATGTCATATCTCTGTTGCTGCAGTTATGACAAGGCAGGGCGTTTTCTTTAGAGATTGTGTTATTTAAAACCCCCATGGTGTTTGTGAGTTGTCACCCTGCCATTGTCTTGTGTATGGATTTAAAAGTGTTATGTTTTGCAGCTGTCTGATTTGCATGGGGGCACACTACACTGTAAGTGCAGAGAAAAATTCCCCCGAGTGCAACCATCTGTACCAGGCATATGCCTGCTGCCTCCTCCACAACATGCATTTGAATAACGGCATCACCTTCTGCTACATAAACTCATATCTGAATTTATTTCCCCCCACTTGTCAATCACTCAAATCTCTCAGGAGATCTGTCAACATTACATGTACATTTTATGCATTTAGCATAACTTAACATAAAGTAGCATATGGGGAGACTTGTAGCAAAGACTTGTGAAGGAAGTTGTACTGTTTTCAAATGAGAGTTTGTAAATCCTGTATTAGTATCTATTGTTTCGACCAAATACGGCAAGGTACTAACAGCTGGAACATTTAAATTTTTGTCATTTAGCAGATGCTCTTATCCAGAGCGACTTACAGTAGTGAGTGCATATTTTCTTTTCATACTTGTCCCCCGTGGGAAGCAAACCCACAACTCTGGTGTTGCAAGCACCATGCTTGAAGAATTTTAAAAATAATAATGTGCAGATATTGTACAATCCAGGTGTGGAAAGCTCTTAGAGACTTACCCAGAAAAACTCACAGCTGTAACCACTGCCAAAGGTGATTCTAACATGTATTGACTCAGCGGTGTGAATACTTATGTATTTCATTTTCAATAAATGTGCAAAAGTTTCTAAAAACATGTTTTCAGTTTGTCATTATTGGGTGTTGTGTGTAATTGTTTTCTTCTATTTAATCTATTTGAATGCAGGCTGTAACACAACAAAATGTTGATTAAGTGAAGGGGTATGAATACTTTCTGAAGGCACTGTATATGTTAATTTGTTTTCTTGTATTAAAAAACATCCTTCAGACTGTCTCCAGACACTTTGCACAGTGAGAATGTTTTTTCATTCGGCACTGTTGATTTTCTATCCACACAATAACAATGTGAACAAGACATCTCCAATGTGAGAGTGGATATGAGTGAATTCAACAGCATCTAGAAGTGTTCAGCAGGCCTGCCTGGTGGTCTTGGGGAACATGGTTGCATCATTAGGCTGAAGTGCTGTGGAAACACGATGTTAGAAAAAACTGATCTGAAATCTCTGGGTATAAAACTAATGAGACCGTTAGGATGAGGGTCCGGGAATGTCTCCTCTCACACCAGCTGGAGGATGCAATTAATATGTAAAGAAACAGTTTGTCTGTTGTCTGTCTGAGAAGCATACATGCGGGCTGCCATCCAAGCTGCCAGCGCTGTTTTCCAAGTCAGAGGCTTGAATTGGGAATATTATCAGGGGCCTAAAACTTTGTGAAGAGTGTTGTTTTTACTGCTTTGCGAGCTCAGCATAATAATGTTTTATGGATTTCTTATGCAAATGTATCTCAACAGCAGGAATGGTAAATTAATCTGTTCATTCCCTCAGCAATTGCTTATATGCTGCAGCTGTAGATCTGTGTCAATATTGCCGATAGATTTTGGTTCTATCAAACTAATTGTTTGGATAATTTCTAATCCCCCTATTTTTATTATTTATATATTTTCCCCCAACTCTACCACCCCTCCCCTGATTGGAGTAAACTAGCTAACAACAATACCTCTTCTACTGCTACTTAGAGCTGTTTTTGCTCACTTGTACAGTACACTCTAATCTTAATTCCAACCCTCAGATGTCCACAGACTAACCCATCTTTGCCAGTACACTACCATTTTACTATTTCCCTTTGCAATACATCCTTCTATTTTACTGTGATGTCTTACAAGGGCCTTGAACCTCTCAATTTGTACTATTGCTACCGAGATTGCCCTACAAATAAATACTTTACCAAAGAGCATAATCATATTTCCCATGTTTCCAACAGACTGAATCTGTTTAGAATAAGTTGATAGTATAAAAATCCCTACAAAATAATAATGATAATACATTTAGAGACATTCAATGGCTGCCTGTGAGGAAACATTCATGATACATGTTTTATTATTTGCATCACATTTATTTTCATGCCAGACAAGCAATACATTAGTTTAGTTTGCTGGAAAATGCTTGGGCCAGCCAATGAGAAGCTAAACTTGGCATTGGTCTCAGTAGAAACCTCACCCTGTATACCAACTGGAACTGATTAAATGTAGACTCTCACAGCGAGGGGTGCTATAGATTAGAAAGAGGATACTGTCAAAAGAAGTGAAATCAACCCATAATTCTAAATTAGCTTTCCCTTGATCGGTTTCTGGTGTCTGATGGTAATTTGGTCATGTATACGTGTAATGTAATTTCGGTCCCGCTTTAATTGATGTTCATCTTATAAAGGCTTCGTAAAGCCTTCATAATGCCTTCATAAGCACTACATAAATGTGTTACAAAGCATCTATAACTGTATGTCATGCTTTATAAAGGGTTCATAAAGTTGGCATAACTGTGTGACATAATCACCTATGTCAAATGTGACATAACTCACTATGTCGAATATGTGCTTTATAAAGGGTGACATGTTATGCTGATGGATGGCATATGCTCTAATGTGATTTCATGTTAGTCACATTACACCTAATCTCGTTCCCAGACACTTCTGCCCAAATGCGAGAAAGGTGTGGTGGACCAATGCATCAAACTTGGCCTTCATTAGTTAGGGTTAAGTTTAAAATCAAAATGTAAGAAGATAAATTGTGGAAATGGGCAGGGTTTTGTAATAATTATGACTTTTTGACTGTGTTAAGTAGTAACAATGACAAATACTTTACTCAGTAAGGTCACTCCTATAGAATTCTATGGTCACTCTCACTAAGGCCAACTTTGAATGGTTTATATCCCAGGCTTATATGTGTTGTGTGTGCAATAGCCTGGGGACGACTTTACACCAAGAAACACTTACCTTGTTGAAACCTAAAGAAACTGAAAGTGTATTTCTTCTTGAACCAAGTTACATGTTCCTCAGTATACAAACATACACACAACAAAGGCGAGCCATACCACACGGTGCTGGGTCCACTCAGGTCTTTGACACATTCACCCACTCCCGCGCTGAAAGATCAGCCAATGCTGGCACCATTGTAAAATGTTGGCACCATTGTAACAGGTTGTAATCAAGCCCTGGTCTCCAGCATGTGAACAGAAGAGGAAAACCTGGTGTGGAAGTCTCAGGTTGGACTAATAATTTTGGTTCTGACACACAAACTCAAACGCAAGCTTTGCAGGTCCATCAATCCATTTAAATACATCTCACACCCTACAGTAACCTGTGGATCATGAGAGAACCTTCATAAATATAGTCCCGTGTAGCTCAGTTGGTAGAGCATGGCGTTTGCAACGCCAGGGTTGTGGGTTCGTTTCCCATGGGGGACCAGTATGACTAACTATAAATTGCTCTGGATAAGAGTGTCTGCTAAATGACTAAAATGTAAATAAATCAGCAGAAGGTTAATAACCTATTTATTGACACGTTATGTAGTCTCCTGTAATACTTCGTTTGAAGTGAGACACCTTCGGACATCCATAAAGACTATATATCGAATGACACTGCACTTACTATAAAGTAAGGGGCGGCAGGTGGTTAAGAGCATTGTGCCAGTAACCGAAAGGTCGCTGGTTCTAATCCCCGAGCCGACTAGGTGAAAAATCTGTCGATGTGCCCTTGAGCAAGGCACTTAACCCTAATTGCTCATGTAAGTCGCTCTGGATAAGAGCGTTTGCTAAATGACTAAAATGTAAAAATGTAATGTCAGACCTATTTGGTCATTCATAACACATACATAAATGCCTTATATCATATGACGTTGTACTTACCATAAAGTCAGACACCTTTGGTCATTCACAACACATACATAAAGGCTAATGATGTAAACACAAATGTATGAACACTTAGGGAATTATCACTAACAGCTAAAACAAATAAACATTAAAGACATGTTTAACTGTAACGATCCCGGCAGTCTGAGTCGGGTCCTGTCTGGTGACTAGTTTTTCTGTTCGTGATCTCCAGTTTCCCGAGGGTTCGGGAACGCTCCGGGGAGCTCTCTTGATTTCCGCACCTGCATCCCATCAGCAATCTGCACACCTGGTCCTGATCATCACCCTTCTTAGGCTCTGGCCTAACATCCATTCCCTGCCGGATCGTTAGCCATGAACAGTAGGTTTACCAGAGTATCAGTCTTAGAGCCTAGCGTTAGTTTTGTTGTTTTTGCACCTTGTTGGTTTGTTGCTTACTTACCCCCGTTTTGTTCCATCTGCAGTCACCCGTCCGGAACCTTCATCCAACCTCTGCCTGGTGGTCGGGCGGCTGCCGACCCAGGATGGGATCAACCACTGCACCCCCAACAACTAATCAACGCCGCCCGCTCTGTTCCCTGGATTATTCAGCATCACTCTTGAATTTGTAATAAACACTCACCTTCGTTTCAACTTACCTTGTCCTGGTCTGCTTCTGGGTTCTGGCTTAGCAACTCGTGACAGAACGATCCGGCCAGTAATGAACCCAGCGGACCTGGACTCTGTTCGCCATGCCATTACCCAGCAGGAGAAGATGTTGGGCCATCATAGCACGGTACTACAGGAGATCGCGTTGTCAGTTCGGAACCTTTCTACCGGTCTGACGGAGGTCCAGAACCAACGCAAGTGTCCGGTGGAGGATCCACTACCGGTTTCACCCATCTCGCCTGCCGCTTCTGAAGCTGTGTCCTTCCGTGAGCCCAAGGTTCCGACGCCGGATAAATATGAGGGGGAGCTGGGAAGATGCCGTTCCTTCCTTATGCAGTGTGGATTAGTGTTCGATCTACAGCCCTACTCTTATGCCACAGACAAGGCTAGGATAGCCTTTGTGATTGAGTTGCTGCGTGGTCGAGCGCTGGAGTGGGCTTCAGCCGTTTGGGAACGACAGGATCCCTGCATGGCTTCATACCAGGGGTTCACGGCCGAGATGAGGAAGCTCTTCGACCATTCCGTCCGAGGGAGGGACGCAGCTAGGCGCCTGTTTTCGCTTCGCCAAGGAACTCGCGGCGTGGCCGACTTCGTGATCGAGTTCAAGACGTTGGCTGTGGAGAGTGGGTGGAATGAGGAGGCTCTGCAAGCGGCCTTTTACCAGGGTCTGTCGGAGCAGCTCAAGGATGAGTTGATCTCCTATCCGGAGCCTAGTGACCTGGACAGCTTGGTAGCCTTGTCTATTCGGGTGGATAATCGAGTCCGAGAGCGAAGGAGGGAGAAGCAATGGGTTCCGTCCAACCGATCAGCTTCTCAGGTTCCAGTCGGGTCGTCAAACTGCGCGGCTCGCTAAAGTTGGGAGGACTTTTAGCGAGCCAGTTTCGACCTCTCAATACCTCTGTCAGACCCCGTTTCCCGGCTACCCTTATGAACAGGAATCAGAGCTTAGCGATTAACGCTTTATCGATTCAGGTGCCGATGGAAGCTTTCTAGATGCCGAGTTGGTGGAACAGCTGGGGCTTTCCAAGGAGCAATTGCCGGAAGCCATTGAAGCTACCACTCTGAACGGCAGTAGTCTGGCACGTATCACGATGAGGACTGAACCGGTTAAGATGCGGTTGTCGGGGAATCATTCTGAGATGATTTCATTCTTCATTCTGCCGTCTTCCCATGTTCCTCTGGTCCTTGGATACCCCTGGCTGAAGGAACACAATCCCACGTTCGATTGGGTGACGGGCAAGGTAACGAGTTGGAGCCTTGATTGTCATGCTAACTGTCTCAAGACTGCCTGCCCCCATTCGGTTCCCAGTCAGGTGATTGAGGCTAAACCCCCAGATTTGTCCCTGGTTCCCGAGACATATCACGATTTGGGGAAGTGTTCAGTAAGCAGAAGGCTCTGTCACTCCCTCCCCACCGACCATATGATTGTGCCATCAACCTGTTCCCTGGAGCTGTCTACCCCAAGGGAAGGTTATACAGTATCTCCCGACCTGAACGTGAGGCTTTGGAGACCTACATCAAGGAGTCCCTAGCTGCTGGTCTCGTTCGTCCCTCGTCATCACCCCTGGGGTCAGGATTCTTCTTTGTGGGTAAGAAGGATGGCTCTCTTCGACCGTGTATTGATTATCGGGGGTTGAATGACATCACGGTCAAGAACAAGTATCCCCTGCCCTTGATGAGTTCTGCCTTCGACTCCTTACAGGGTGCTACGGTGTTCACCAAGCTAGACCTACGCAATGCGTATCACATGGTCCGGATCAGAGAGGGGGAACGAGTGGTTGACGGGTTTCAATACACCGATGGGTCACTTCGAGTATCAGGTGATGCCGTTTGGACTGACCAATGCTCCAGCGGTATTCCAGAGTATGGTGAACGACGTCCTGAGAGATATGATCGGGTCTCTTTGTGTTTGTTTACCTGGATGACATTCTGATCTTCTCGAAGGAACCTTCCGACCACGTCCAGCATGTCCGGCAGGTTCTGCAGCGATTGTTGGAGAATCGCCTGTTCGTGAAGGCCGAGAAGTGCGAGTTTCACGCCCACACGACATCCTTTCTCGGGTACATCATCTCCAGGGGAGAGATTAGGATGGACCAGGAGAAGGTTAGAGCGGTTCTGGAATGGGCCCAGCCCGGTACGAGATTGCAGCTCCAGAGATTTTTGGGGTTTGCGAATTTTTACCGCAGATTCATCCGGGATTACAGCCGTGTGGCCGCTCCGTTAACTGCCTTGACTTCCAGTATCAGGACCTTCAAGTGGAATCCGGAGGCGGATCGAGCGTTTCTGGATTTGAAGAGGCGATTCACCAACGCACCGATTCTCTCTCAACCGGACACGGCCCGTCAGTTCAGTCGTTGAAGTGGACGCGTCTGATGTGGGAGTTGGCGCCATCCTGTCGCAGCGATGCTCCACGGACAGTAAACTCCATCCCTGCGCCTACTACTCTCGTCGCCTTTCGCCTGCGGAGAGGAATTACGATGTGGGTAACCGGGAGCTTCTCGCGGTGAAACTTGCCTTGGAGGAGTGGCGCCACTGGTTGGAGGGGGCGGAGCAACCGTTTATTGTCTGGACTGACCACAAGAATCTTGCTTACGTGCAATCGGCTAAACGTCTCAACTCCCGTCCAGGCCAGGTGGGCGTTGTTTTTCGGACGATTCAAGTTTTCCCTGACGTTCCGACCTGGATCTAAGAACGGCAAGGCGGACGCCTTGTCCCGGATGTTCTCCAAGACGGAGGAGAGTGGGTCCAAGACCGAGACAATTCTCCCCCGGAACTGCGTCGTGGGAGCAGTTATGTGGAAGATTGAGGAGGAGGTGCTGGCGGCCCTTCGGACTCAGCCCGGTCCCGGTAACGGTCCACCCGGTCGGTTGTTTGTGCCTGAGTCGGTTCGTCCTGCTGTCCTCAAATGGTCCCACGCCAGCAAGATGGCTTGTCACCCTGGCGTGGCTCGGACAATGGCGTTTCTTCGCAGACGTTTTTGGTGGCCTGCCATGGCCGAGGATACTCGGGGTTTTGTTGCTGCCTGTCCAGTGTGTGCGCAGAATAAGAGTACCAATCGGCCCAGCTCTGGACTACTTCACCCCCTTCCTATTCCCCGGCGACCATGGTCGCATCTGGCCCTGGACTTCGTCACTGGGTTGCCCGCTTCTGAGGGGAACACGGTCGTTCTGACTATCGTGGACAGATTCAGCAAGTTCGCCCACTTTGTGCCAATCGCCAAGCTTCCCTCTGCCTCGGAGACGTCCGAGATCCTGGTTAGGGAGGTTTTCAGGGTCCACGGTTTGCCCAGTGATATCGTTTCCGACCGTGGCCCTCAGTTTACCTCTGCTGTCTGGAAGTCCTTCTGTTTGGCCATTGGAGCTACAGTCAGTCTCACATCTGGTTTTCACCCCCAATCCAATGGTCAGGCGGAGAGAGCCAACCAGAAGATGGAATCCACGCTACGCTGCCTGGTCTCTTCCAACCCCACCTCCTGGGTCTCTCAGTTGCCTTGGGTTGAGTATGCCCACAATACTCTCCCTACATCTGCCACTGGGATGTCTCCCTTCCAGTGCCTGTATGGCTACCAACCTCCCCTGTTCCCTTCTCAGGAGAAGGAGCTCTCAGTGCCTTCTGTTCAGGCCCATATTCGTCGTTGCCACCGGACCTGGCATCGGGCCAGAAAGGCACTCCTTAGAGTTTCGGACCGGTATCAGCTCCAGGCGAATCGTCGCCGGATCCCCGCTCCCACCTATTCCATCGGAGATAGGGTCTGGTTGGCCACACGGGATCTTCCGTTACGGACTGAGTCTAGGAAGTTGTTACCGAAGTTCATTGGTCCGTTTGTGGTGGAGAAGGTGATCAATCCGGTGGCAGTTCGACTCAAACTCCCGAGGACGCTCAGAGTCCATCCCACCTTTCATGTCTCCTGCCTCAAGCCTGTTTTCCTCAGTCCTCTGTTGCCTCCTCCGCCTCCTCCTCCTCCTCCTCGGATGATCGGAGGTGGTCCTGCCTACACGGTGCGTCGCATCATGGATTCCAGACGGCGGGGCCGGGGTTTCCAGTATCTCGTGGACTGGGAGGGGTATGGTCCTGAAGAGAGGAGTTGGATTCCGCGGCGACAGGTCCTAGATGCTGACCTCATCAGTGACTTCTACCGCCTCCATCCTGGCGCTCCGGGGAGTCCGCCCGGTGGCGTTCGTCGGAGGGGGGTACTGTAACGATCCCGGCAGTCTGAGTCGGGTCCTGTCTGGTGACTAGTTTTTCTGTTCGTGATCTCCAGTTTCCCGAGGGTTCGGGGACGCTCCGGGGAGCTCTCTTGATTTCCGCACCTGCATCCCATCAGCAATCTGCACACCTGGTCCTGATCATCACCCTTCTTAGGCTCTGGCCTAACATCCATTCCCCTGCCGGATCGTTAGCCATGAACAGTAGGTTTACCAGAGTATCAGTCTTAGAGCCTAGCGTTAGTTTTGTTGTTTTTGCACCTTGTTGGTTTGTTGCTTACTTACCCCCGTTTTGTTCCATCTGCAGTCACCCGTCCGGAACCTTCATCCAACCTCTGCCTGGTGGTCGGCGGCTGCCGACCCAGGATGGGATCAACCACTGCACCCCCAACAACTAATCAACGCCGCCCGCTCTGTTCCCTGGATTATTCAGCATCACTCTTGAATTTGTAATAAACACTCACCTTCGTTTCAACTTACCTTGTCCTGGTCTGCTTCTGGGTTCTGGCTTAGCAACTCGTGACATTAACAGGCAAAACGTCAATACAGGACTAAGATTGAATCCTACTACACCGGCTCTGACGCTCGTTGGATGTGGCAGGGCTTGCAAACTATTACGGACTACAAAGGGAAACCCAGCCGCGAGCTGCCCAGTGACGCGAGCCTACCAGACGAGCTAAATGCCTTTTATGCTCGGTTCGAGGCAAGCAACACTGAAGCATGCATGAGAGCACCACCCATTCCGGACGACTGTGTGATCACGCTCTCCGTAGCTGATGTGAGCAAGACCTTTAAACAGGTCAACATTCACAAGGCCATGGGGCCAGACGGATTACCAGAACGTGTACTCAGAGCATGCGCAGACCAACTGGCAAGTGTCTTCACTGACATTTTCAACCTCTCCCTGACCGAGTCTGTAATACCTACATGTTTCAAGCAGACCACCATAGTCCCTGTGCCCAAGAAAGCGAAGGTAACCTGCCTGAATGACTACGTCGGTAGCCATGAAGTGCATTGACAGGCTGGTCATGGCTCACATCAACACCATCATCCCGGAATCCGTAGACCCACTCCAATTCGCATACCGCCCCAACAGATCCACAGATGACGCAATCTCAATCGCGCTCCACACTGCCCTTTCCCACCTGACAAAGGGAACACCTATGTGAGAATACTGTTGATTGACTACAGCTCAGCGTTCAACGACATAGTGCCCACAAAGCTCAACACAGAGCTAAGGACCCTGGGACTAAACACCTCACTCTGCAACTGGATCCTGGACTTCCTGACAGGCCGCTCCCAGGTGGTAAGGGCAGGCAACAACACGTCTGCCACGCTGATCGTCAACACTGGGGCCCCTCAGTGGTGCGTGCTTAGTCCCCTCCTGTACTCCTTGTTTACCCACGACTGTGTGGCCAAGCACGACTCCAACACCATCATTAAGTTTGCCGACGACACAACAGTGGTAGGCCTGAACACCGACAACGAAGAGACAGCCTATAGGAAGGAAGTCAGAGACCTGGCAGTGTGGTGCCAGGACAACAACCTCTCCCTCAATGTGAGCAGGATTAAGGAACTGATGGTGGACTACAGGAAAAGGAGGGCCAAACAGGCCCCCATTAACCTCTACTGGATCGGTGTCCCGAAATCGGTTCTTGCTCAATACGGACAATGTGACTAGAATGACGTTGTATACAAAAGCAAACTTTCCAGAGCATAGAAATATCTTATATGGGCAGAAAGCTTAAATTATTGTTAATCTAACTGCAGCGTCCAATTTACAGTAGCTATTACAGAGAAAAAATACCATGCTATTGTTTGAGGATAGTGCACAACAACAAAACACTTTTATCACGGTGACAGGTTTGATATATTCACATCTGAAGGTAAATAATGTACTTACATTCAGTAATCTTGCTCTGATTTGTCATCCTGAGGGTCCCAGAGATAAACTCTAGCGTAGTTTTGTTTGATAAAATCCATTTTTGTATCCTAACACGATCCATGTTGTATACAGCGTTCCGCCTGAATTCCGACTCGTTCAATATGCAACAAAGCATTTCGATGTACTATAAACGCTACACCTTGTTTCACCCGGTCAAGTTCTGTTTTTCTGCGATCCTCAGATACTCAAGAAGGCAACCAAACTTTTTTCAGCATTCTGCATGATGTATGGGCTACCCAAAAGTTATTTTAGCCCACCAAGGGCTGACCTCATTATGCACTAATGAGACGGGCGGTGTTCACTTGATTGACTGTATCTTGTTTCAATGATCACCTATCGTTTTTGAAAGCTAGCTAGCTAGATAGCCAATGCGCTGGGCTTTACAGGAGTATGTGATGGTCCTATGTGTATGAGTAAAATCCATTGTGCGGAGCTCGCGCGCAACAACATACATTTGCCAGAAAAAATCCAGAGGATTTACGCACGCACGCTCGATTAGTTCTACCAAGTTTATTGCTAATTTAGAAAGTACAACATGGCTAATAAAACAGGAAAAGCTCAATCGAAGACCAAGTGTACAGATTTGGAAGAAGTTATGGCAGAAATAGATCGGGAAAGTGCCAGTTGGTGATTACAGTGTAGACTCAAACGCTGAAGACATGATTTTGGATGGTAAAGATGCAATTTTGGACTGGTAAGTAAAATATATTTTTTATTCTGATGCTAATGCAGTTGATTAAATGGTTGCAGATTATTCATTTGAGATATTTTTCTTTGATTGCTATATGTATATACAGCGCCTTGCAAAAGTATTCATCCCCCTTGGCGTTTTTCCTATTTTGTTGCATTACAACCTGTAATTTAAATTGATTTTTATTTGGATTTCATGTAATGGACATACAAAAAATTGTCCAAATTGGTGAAGTGAAATGAAAAAAATAACTTATTAAAAAAAATGCTAAAAAATAAATATCGGAAAATTGGTACGTGCATATGTATTCACTCCCTTTGCTATGAAGCCCCTAAATAAGATCTGGTGCAACCAATTACCTTCAAAGTCACATAATTAGTTAAATAAAGTCCACCTGTGAGCAATCTAAGTGTCACATGATCTGTCACATGATCTCAGTATATATACACCTGTTCTGAAAGGTCCCAGAGTCTGCAACACCAGTAAGCAAGGGGCACCACCAAGCAAGCGGCACCATGAAGACCAAGGAGCTCTCCAAACAGGTCAGGGACAAAGTTGTGGAGAAGTACAGATCAGGGTTGGGTTATAAAAAGATATCCGAAACTTTGAATATCCCACGGAGCACCATTAAATCCATTATTAAAAAATTGAATGAATATGGCACCACAACAAACCTGTCAAGAGAGGGCCGCCCACCAAAACTCACGGTTCAGGCAAGGAGGGCATTAATCAGAGACGCAACAAAGAGACCAAAGATAACCCTGAAGGAGCTGCAAAGCTCGACAGCGGAGATTGGAGTATCTGTCCATAGGACCACTTTAAGCCGTACACTCCACAGAGCTGGGCTTTACGGAAGAGTGGCCAGAAAAAAGCCATTGCTTAAAGAAAAAAAATAAAGCAAACACGTTTGGTGTTCGCCAAAAGGCATGTGGGAGACTCACCAAACAAATGGAAGAAGGTACTCTGGTCAGATGGGACTAAAATTGAGATTTTTGGCCATCAAGGAAAATGCTATGTCTGGCGCAAACCCAACACCTCTCATCACCCCGAGAACACCATCCCCACAGTGAAGCATGGTGGTGACAGCATCATGCTGTGGGGATGTTTTTCATCAGCAGTGACTGGGAAACTGGTCAGAATTTAAGGAATAATTTCTTGTTTAATAAAAAATATTTTGCATCTTCAAAGTGGTAGGCATGTTGTGTAAATCAAATGATAGCCCCAAAAAAATCAATTTTAATTCCAGGTTGTAAGCCAACAAAATAGGAAAGATGCCAAGGGGGGTGAATACTTTCGCAAGCCACTGTACATAACTGCAGACATGAATGTGCCTCAGGGCCAAAAGGGCACAGCAGGGAGGCATCACAAGAAATCTCCCATCACCTGCACTACTTGATCTGTTACCCTCTGCTTTCCAGCAGAAAGAGACTGCTATGGGAATTGGCATCAGCAGCACACACTTGTGTAGAGGACTGAGGGTGTTCTACATACTGTAATTGTAAATAGTGTGTAAATAGTATATATATATATATATATATTTTTTCACTTTGTGTGTGGTTTGTGGTGTGTTCACTTATGACATTAGATCAGTGTTGGCTGCTAACTTGGCCCTTATCATAAATAGTTCACTTCTGTGTTGGGTGGCATTGGATCAGCATTCTCGTCGCGTCTCCTGTTAGTACCTTTTATGTAGGGAAGCTAATGATCCATCATGTATGACATTCCTGGGAGTGTGTAAACTTGTATTTTGTATTACCATAGCATTTTTGTGTGTTTTTATAGTTATGTACTTGAAAATGTAGCTCAGCTGGTAGAGCACGGCGCTTGTAACGCCAAGGTAGTGGGTTCGATCCCCGGGACCACCCATACACAAAAAATGTATGCACGCATGACTGTAAGTCGCTTTGGATAAAAGCGTCTGCTAAATGGCATATATATATATATATATATATATATATATATATATATATATATATATATATATATATATATATATATAAAATGTATCAATTTACCAATTCAGCCACTTGGATGGACACCTGGGTGACTTCATACTAAATGTTATGTATCTCCCTCATTCTTGATGGTATCAGTCTGAAACTTTGCACATACACTGTTGCCCTCTTGTAGACAACATCTAAATTACCTCCAGCTTCCTATCTGAATGTATGGCTTTTCTTTTTCATGTCAAAGATGTTAAAATAGATTAAAATAGAACACCTATATTGTGTTATGTTCTCCTACATTAATTTCACATTTCCACAAACTTCTAAGTGTTTCCTTTCAAATAGTACCAAGAATATGCATATCCTTGCTTCAGGTCCTGAGCTACAAGCAATTAGATTTAGGTAATTCATTTTAGGCGGAAATTGAAAGGAAGGGTCGGATCCGTAAGAGGTTAACATCGACGGGGCTGTAGTGGAGTGGGTCGAGAGTTTACATTTACATTACATTTACGTCATTTAGCAGACGCTCTTATCCAGAGCGACTTACAAATTGGTGCATTCACCTTATAGCCAGTGGGATAACCACTTCACAACATATATATTTTTTTTATTTTTTTTGGGGGTGGGGTAAGAAGGATTACTTTATCCTATCCCAGGTATTCCTTAAAGAGGTGGGGTTTCAATTGTCTCTGGAAGGTGGTGAGTGACTCCGCTGTCCTGGCGTCGTGAGGGAGCTTGTTCCACCATTGGGGTGCCAGAGCAGCGAACAGTTTTGACTGTTAGGGGGGCCAGTAGGCCAGAGGTGGATGGACACAATGCCCTTGTTTGGGTGTAGGGACTGATCAGAGCCTGATGGTACGGAGGTGCCGTTCCCCTCACAGCTCCGTAGGCAAGCACCATGGTCTTGTAGCAGATGCGAGCTTCAACTGGAAGCCAGTGGAGTGTGCGGAGGAGCGGGGTGACGTGAGAGAACTTGGGAAGGTTGAACACCAGACGGGCTGCGGCATTCTGGATGAGTTGTAGGAGTTTAATGGCACAGGCAGGGAGCCCAGCCAACAGCGAGTTGCAGTAATCCAGACGGGAGATGACAAGTGCCTGGATTAGGACCTGTGCCGCTTCCTGTGTAAGGCAGGGTCGTACTCTCCGAATGTTGTAGAGCATGAACCTACAGGATCGGGTCACCGCCTTGATGTTAGCGGAGAACGACAGGGTGTTGTCCAGGGTCACGCCAAGACTCTTTGCACTCTGGGAGGAGGACACAACGGAGTTGTCAACCGTGATGGCGAGATCATGGAACGGGCAGTCCTTCCCCGGGAGGAAGAGCAGCTCCGTCTTGCCGAGGTTCAGCTTGAGGTGGTGATCCGTCATCCACACTGATATGTCTGCCAGACATGCAGAGATGCGATTCGCGACCTGGTTATCAGAAGGGGGAAAGGAGAAGATTAGTTGTGTGTCATCTGCGTAGCAATGATAGGAGAGGCCATGTGAGGATATGACAGAGCCAAGTGACTTGGTGTATAGCGAGAATAGGAGAGGGCCTAGAACTGTGGTGAGAGCACGTGATGCGGAGACAGATTCTCGCCATGCCACTTGGTAGGAGCGACCTGTCAGGTAGGACGCAATCCAAGAGTGAGCCGCGCCGGAGATGCCCAACTCGGAGAGGGTGGAGAGGAGGATCTGATGGTTCACAGTATCAAAGGCAGCAGACAGGTCTAGAAGGACAAGAGCAGAGGAGAGAGAGTTAGCTTTAGCAGTGCGGAGAGCCTCCGTGACACAGAGAAGAGCAGTCTCAGTTGAATAACCAGTCTTGAAACCTGACTGGTTTGGATCAAGAAGGTCATTCTGAGAGAGATAGCAAGAGAGTTTGCTAAAGACGGCACGCTCAAGAGTTTTGGAGAGAAAAGAAAGAAGGGATACTGGTCTGTAGTTGTTGACATCGGAGGGATCGAGTATAGGTTTTTTGAGAAGGGGTGCAACTCTCGCTCTCTTGAAGACGGAAGGGACATAGCCAGCGGTCAAGGATGAGTTGATGAGCGAGGTGAGGTAAGGGAGAAGGTCTCCAGAAATGGTCTGGAGAAGAGAGGAGGGGATAGGGTCAAGCGGGCAGGTTGTTGGGTGGCCGGCCGTCACAAGTTGCAAGATTTCATCTGGAGAGTGAGGGGAGAAAGAAGTCAAAGCATAGGGTAGGGCAGTGTGAGCAGGACCAGCAGTGTCATTTGACTTAACAAATGAGGATCAGATGTCGTCAACCTTCTTTTCCAAATGGTTGATGAAGTCATCCACATAGAGGGAGGGGGTGGGATTCAGCAGGGAGGAGAAGGTGGAAAAGAGCTTCCTAGGGTTAGAGGCAGATGCTTGGAATTTAGAGTGGTAGAAAGTGGCTTTAGCAGCAGAAACAGAGGAAGAAAATGTAGAGAGGAGGGAGTGAAAAGATGCCAGGTCCGCAGGGAGTCTAGTTTTCCTCCATATCCGCTCGGCTGCCCGGAGCCCTGTTCTGTGAGCTCGCAATGAGTCGTCAAGCCACGGAGCAGGAGGGGAGGACCGAGCTGGCCGGGAGGATAGGGGACATAGAGAGTCAAAGGATGCAGAAAGGGAGGAGAGGAGGGTTGAGGAGGCAGAATCAGGAGATTGGAGGGAGAAGGATTGAGCAGAGGGAAGAGATGATAGGTTGGAAGAGGAGAGAGTAATGGGAGAGAGAGAGAGCGAAGGTTGCGACGGCGCATTACCATCTGAGTAGGGGCAGAGTGAGTAGTGTTGGAGGAGAGCAAGAGAGAAAAGGATACAAAGTAGTGGTCGGAGACTTGGAGGGGAGTTGCAGTGAGATTAGTAGAAGAACAGCATCTAGTAAAGATGAGGTCAAGCGTATTGCCTGCCTTGTGAGTAGGGGGGGATGGTGAGAGGGTGAGGTCAAAAGAGGAGAGGAGTGGAAAGAAGGAGGCAGAGAGAAATGAGTCAAAGGTAGACGTAGGGAGGTTAAAGTCACCCAGAACTGTGAGGGGTGAGCCATCCTCAGGAAATGAACTTATCAAGGTGTCAAGCTCATTGATGAACTCTCCAAGGGAACCAGGAGGGCGATAAATGCTAAGGATGTTAAGCTTGAATGGGCTAGTGACTGTGACAGCATGGAATTCAAATGAGGAGATAGACAGATGGGTCAGGGGAAAAAGAGAGAATGTCCACTTGGGAGAGATGAGGATTCCTGTGCCACTACCCCGCTGACCAGATGCTCTCGGGTATGTGAGAACACATGGTCAGACGAGGAGAGAGCAGTAGGAGTAGCAGTGTTTTCAGTGGTAATCCATGTTTCCGTCAGCGCCAAGAAGTCGAGGGACTGGAGGGTAGCATAGGCTGAGATGAACTCTGCGTTGTTGGCCGCAGAACGGCAGTTCCAGACGCTGCCGGAGACCTGGAACTCCACGTGGGTCGTTCGTGCAGGGACCACCAGGTTAGAGTGGCAGCAGCCACGCGGTGTGAGGCATTTGTATAGCCTGTGCGGAGAGGAGAGAACAGGGATAGACAGACGCATAGTTGACAGGCTACAGAAAATGGCTACAATAATGCAAAGGAGATTTGAACCCATACATTTCCTTTTATTAGTTTCAAGTTCCTTGGTGTCCACATCACCAACAAACTATCATGGTCCAAACACACCAAGACAGTCGTGAAGAGTGTACGACACCTTTCCCCCTCAGGAGACTGAAAAGATTTGGCTTGGGTCCCCAGATCCTCATAAAGTTATACAGCTGCACCATTGAGAGCATCCTGACCAGTTGCATCACCGCCTGGTATGGCAACTGCTCGGCATCTACAGTGGGTAGTGCGTACAGCCCAGGACATCACTGGGGCCAAGCTTTTATTTTTATTTTATTTCACCTTTATTTAACCAGGTAAGC
Organism: Coregonus clupeaformis; assembly: GCF_020615455.1. Lineage (NCBI taxonomy): Eukaryota > Metazoa > Chordata > Actinopteri > Salmoniformes > Salmonidae > Coregonus > Coregonus clupeaformis. The sequence continues at coordinate 53,338,331 of NC_059211.1, read as the reverse complement.
CAGTTGAGAACAAGTTCTCATTTACAACTGCGACCTGGCCAAGATAAAGCAAAGCAGTGCGATAAAAACAACAACACAGAGTTACATATGGGGTAAAACAAAACATAAAGTCAAAAATACAACAGAAAATATATATACAGTGTGTGCAAATGTAGCAAGTTATGGAGGTAAGGCAATGGATGGCAGCTTCCTGCCATCCAGGACCTATATACTCGGCGGTGTCAGAGGAAGGCCCCAAAAATTGTCAAAGACTCCAGTCACCCAAGTCATAGACTGTTCTCTCTGCTACCGCACGGCAAGTGGTACTGGAGTGCCAAGTCTAGGTCTAAAAGGCTCCTTAACGGCGTCTACTCCCAAGCCATAAGACTGCTGAACAATTAATCAAATGGCCACCCTGACTATTTACATTGACCTCCCCCCCTTTGTTTTTACACTGCTGCTACTCGCTGTTTATTATGTATGCATAGTGACTTTACCCCTACCTACATGTACAAATGACCTTTACTAACCTGTACCCCCGCACATTGACTCGGTACCGGTATCACCTGTATATAGCCTTGTTATTGTTATTTTATTGTGTTACTTTTGATTTTTTTTTTTACTTTAGTTTATTTAGCAAATATTTTCTGAACTCTATTTCCTGAACTGCATTGTTGGTTAAGGGCTTGTAAGTAAGCATTTCACGGTAAGGTCTACCTGTTGTATTCGGTGCATGTGACAAATAAAATTGGATTTGATTTGAACCCATACATTTCCTTTTATTTGTACATTTTGAAAACAATACAAATACAAGAAGTTGAAAGAAGTCCAACAATGCAACTACATTGAACATTACACAGGGCTGTGAATAGTGTAGCTTGTCCCTGAGCTAGTGGATGAATGGTTCTTGCCTCTCTTCATACCTCTCTTCAATTGCTGTGAAGTCACTGAAATTATTTGAAATAACAATTGAGGTAGCTACAGTATGTAGTCCAACTCAACACTTAACTACTACAAATTAATTTAAATTACAATAAATAAAAGTTAACCTACTTGTCACGGAATTTTGGAAATGTTCTAAATAAAAGTCCCCCATGTAATAGTAGAAAAGTGTAAATAACCATTCAAATAATTGTCTAAACATTAACAATGATTCATATTTAAGTGACATTTGCATTAAATTAGGGTTTTAAAGCATGTTCCAAGGTCAAATAAATGACCCCAATCAGTGTATATGGAATACATATTGGCTTAGAGCAAGAACTATTCTGGTGCTGGAGTAAAGGTATTGTGGGGAATACTCAGTAGGGTCTGTAGAGTGTATATATGGTGTCATTTCATGGGGCTCTGAATAATACATAGTGTTGCAGGCCTTTTACTCCACCCATTCCATTTGTGGCCGAATCACATCACATGTGCACATACTGCACTACAGAAAACTTGTTAACCAAACAACAGTGCAGGGCATGGTCACTAAATTAAAGGGCAACTACACAAAAAAATCTAAGTTCTTAGTTTATTCCCAGACCTCAAAACTCATCCCCTGATGTGGTTTAAGCATTGTTGTGAACACATAAAATCAAATGTTGTTGTTTTTCTATTAAAAAATAGTGAAAAAACTGAGGTAAACCGGAAAAAGATTGGGTAAATCCAAAACCTGGAAGAACAAAACCAAGAAAACTGAATTTGGAGAGAAAAAAACAAAAGTAGGCATTGGTGGTAATATGTCACACAGTTATGCCACATTTATGAACCCTTTATAAAGCATGACAAATGGTTATAGATGATTTGTAACACATTTATGTAGTGTTTATGAAGGCTTTATGAAGCCTTTATAAGTTGCACGTCATTTAAAGTGGGACTGTAATTTCAAATCACCAGAAACATGTTTGGATCACCTAGATAGCGAATGGAAAACATTTAATTTGTTCAGTTATATTTGTTGATAAATACTGTATGAGTATCATAGCAATTAATATTGTACTTTTTGGCTCCAATACATAGCATGATTGTGAGAACACCAGTGGTGTAAAGTACTTTAGTAAAAATACTTTAAAGTACTTCTTAAGTATTTATTGGGTGTATCTGTACTTTACATTGCTATTTATATTTTTTGACAACTTTTACTTTTACTCCACTACATTCCTATAGAAAATAATGTACTTTTTACCCCATACATTTTCCCTGACACCCAAAAGTGCTCGTTACATTTTGAATGCTTAGCAGGACAGGACAATTATCAAATTCACGCATTTATCAAGAGAACATCCCTGGTCATCCCTACTGCCTCTGATCTGGCGGACTCACTAAACACAAATGCTTTGTTTGTAAATTATGAGTGTGCCCCTGGCTATCCGTAAATAAAAATAAAAAAACGAAAATCGTGCCATCTGGTTTGCTTAATATAAGGATTTTGAAATTATTTTTACTTTTACTTGTACTTTTGATAATTAAGTATATTTTATCAATTACATTTACTTTTAATACTTAAGTATATTTAAAACCAAATACTTTTAGACTTTTACTCAAGTAGTATTTTACTGGGTGATTTTCACTTTTACTTGATTCTATTAAGGTATCTTTACTTTTACTAAAGTATGACAATTGGGTACTTTTTCCACCACTGGAGAACACTGCCATAGACTCTGCCAAGTCCCCAACAACCGGATGTTTCGGTTTTCAGGGGAAATGGAAAGAGAGCCTGTCACGCAACAACCGCTTTTGGACGTTAACAAGGCGACACTCCATCTTAACTCCTCCACATTTACTGGATTGGTTGAACAGTGCAGAAGAGAACCTCCCCCCACAGTTTATTTTTCTTCTCGTCAAGGCCAGTATATATGGGATATAGCTTCAGGCGTTTCTTTTATGCCTGCTACGTTAGGTTATCACTGCCACCGTGAAATCAACAATAATGAAGGAAGAAAACACCATCATAATGCTTATAACAAATGACCTGAATCATCAGGATTACATTACATACAAAAGCAAACTTGTAACTAGGATCCATCCCAAACCCCAATTAAATTAACAAGAAAATAGTCCTGCTCAGTTCACATCACACCAGTTATTTGCCACTGTGCTGTGTGAAGGATGTCAGATAACTACTAGCTACCTAATTATCACTGCACCTGCTTTCTTACATTCAGACAGGGACAGAAATTAATTATTGCCCCGGACCCAAACCTGATGAGAACATGTTGCCTGATCCATAAATTCCGTCGAGGGGGAACAGCTTTACGAGCATTTACATAGAGACACCACATTGATTACAGGGCTGCAGGGTGTGGGGGCTACAGAGGGCCCTTATGGGGCAGTGTTGGAAAGGATAGAGAGCACTAAAGAGCCCAAATCATCAAACCCATTAGCCTATACATTTGCTTCATTTTATGTTTTCTTCCAAATTCATAACGTTTGTTCTCTCTCTCTCTCTCTCTCTCTCCCTCTCTCTCTCTCTCTCTCTCAAATTCAAATTCAAGCTGCTTTATTGGTATGAAAAACATTGCGTCAATATTGCCAAAGCAACAATATATACAATATACATTGTAATAAATATTAATATAAAATGGTAGTAAATTATAATAATAAAAGCAACAATAAAATGGTAACAGTAAATAGTAGAAATGTAATAAATATATATATATATACAATTAAACTATAACTAACTGTCACATACAGTGGGGAAAAAAAGTATTTAGTCAGCCACCAATTGTGCAAGTTCTCCCACTTAAAAAGATGAGAGAGGCCTGTAATTTTCATCATAGGTACACGTCAACTATGACAGACAAAATGAGAAAAAAATATCCAGAAAATCACATTGTAGGATTTTTAATGAATTTATTTGCAAATTATGGTGGAAAATAAGTATTTGGTCACCTACAAACAAGCAAGATTTCTGGCTCTCACAGACCTGTAACTTCTTCTTTAAGAGGCTCCTCTGTCCTCCACTCGTTACCAGTATTAATGGCACCTGTTTGAACTTGTTATCAGTATAAAAGACACCTGTCCACAACCTCAAACAGTCACACTCCAAACTCCACTATGGCCAAGACCAAAGAGCTGTCAAAGGACACCAGAAACAAAATTGTAGACCTGCACCAGGCTGGGAAGACTGAATCTGCAATAGGTAAGCAGCTTGGTTTGAAGAAATCAACTGTGGGAGCAATTATTAGGAAATGGAAGACATACAAGAACACTGATAATCTCCCTCGATCTGGGGCTCCACGCAAGATCTCACCCCGTGGGGTCAAAATGATCACAAGAACGGTGAGCAAAAATCCCAGAACCACACGGGGGGACCTAGTGAATGACCTGCAGAGAGCTGGGACCAAAGTAACAAAGCCTACCATCAGTAACACACTACGCCGCCAGGGACTCAAATCCTGCAGTGCAGACGTGTCCCCCTGCTTAAGTCCAGGCCCGTCTGAAGTTTGCTAGAGTGCATTTGGATGATCCAGAAGAGGATTGGGAGAATGTCATATGGTCAGATGAAACCAAAATAGAACTTTTTTGGTCAAAACTCAACTCGTCGTGTTTGGAGGACAAAGAATGCTGAGTTGCATCCAAAGAACACCATACCTACTGTGAAGCATGGGGGTGGAAACATCATGCTTTGGGGCTGTTTTTTCTGCAAAGGGACCAGGACGACTGATCCGTGTAAAGGAAAGAATGAATGGGGCCATGTATCGTGAGATTTTGAGTGAAAACCTCCTTCCATCAGCAAGGGCATTGAAGATGAAACGTGGCTGGGTCTTTCAGCATGACAATGATCCCAAACACACCGCCCGGGCAACGAATGAGTGGCTTCGTGAGAAGCATTTCAAGGTCCTGGAGTGGCCTAGCCAGTCTCCAGATCTCAACCCCATAGAAAATCTTTGGAGGGAGTTGAAAGTCCGTGTTGCCCAGCGACAGCCCCAAAACATCACTGCTCTAGAGGAGATCTGCATGGAGGAATGGGCCAAAATACCAGCAACAGTGTGTGAAAACCTTGTGAAGACTTACAGAAAAAGTTTGACCTGTGTCATTGCCAACAAAGGGTATATAACAAAGTAATAACATAGATCTCCACACCCTGACTCAACATTCAAGAGTTCCATAAGTCAGGGCGTGACACTAACTTATAACTAACTGTCATCCTCACAATTACATCAGTACTACAACTACCATTATCATTACTACTACCACTACCACCACCATCATTGAACTGCTATCACTACCATCACCCCTACTACCCGTACCACTACTATTTAAAATAATAATCACAACAATAATAAAAGTAATAACAATAATAATAATAGTAATAACAATATTAGTAATAACAATCATACTAAGATGGCGTAGTAGTGCGGTCGTGTATTCTGTTGTGTCCTCGTGTAAATAGCCAGTTTTCTTCGTTTTTTGTCTTTTTTTCATATATATTTCTCTTTCTCACTTTCCATCCTTTAACTAAATATACTTTCCTGCAACCCGCCTCACCCAATGTGGAACGGATTCTATTATTTCTTTATTTTTATCAAGAAACTACGGCTGAAACTAGCCAGCTAGCCAGCTAACTAGCTAATTGCTATTAGCCACCATTAGCGGTCTTCACTTTTTTCCGTGGCCTGCACTACCTACCAGCCAGCTCTAGCCTGGACAATTATCGGCCAGTCTGCACAGCGTGCTATCGACCCAGAGCATATCGGATTTTCTGCCGGAATCACTGAATCACTGGACCTTAACACCTGATCATCGCAACTAGCTAGCTGCAACCGAATGGCTGTTGATGGCTAATCACCACTGTCCCGACGTACCAGTTAGCCTTGAGCTAGCCTCGAGCCAGGCCCATCTCCCGGCTATCTACCTCTCTGTCAACCTGACGGGACCTCCTACTGTCGCCGCGGAGCCCCGCCGATCCATCACGACTGGTCTGCCGACGTAATCGTCTGATGTGGCTTCCCTGTAGCTCAGTTGGTAGAGCATGGCGCTTGCAATGCTAGGGTTGTGGGTTCGTTTCCCACGGGGGGCCAGTATGAAAATGTATGCACTCACAAACAGTAAGTTGCTCTGGTAAGAGCGTCTGCTAAATGACTAAAAATGTAAATGTAAAAATGTTTCAACAGGCTTCCCATTACGACGATCCATCTCCTAGCCCCATCCTGCTAGCACGCGCAATCAATCTTAGCCCTCTCGAATAACACCTGTGATTGCGTTATGCCTCTCTCCCATGTCAATCTGCCTAGCCTATTGCTGTTTGGGTTAGTTCTTATTATACAATTTCACTGTAGAGCCCCTACTCCCGCTCAACCAGCCTCAGAGAGCTCCTTTGTCCCACCCCCCATACATGCGGAGACCGGCTCAATCGGTACCTCCAGTGATGCTATCTCTTTCATAGTTACCCAATGCTTAGGTGTACCTCCACTGTACTCATTTCCTTCCATATCCTTGTCTGTACATAATGCCCTGAATCTATTCTACAATGCCCGGAAATCTGCCCCTTTTATTCTCTGTACCCAACGCACTAGAAGACCAGTTCTTAAAGCCTTTAGCCGTATCCTTATTCTACTCCTCCTCTGTTCCTCTGGTGATGTAGAGGTTAACCCAGGCCCTGTAGCCCCCAGTATCACTCCTACTCCCCAGGCGTTATCATTTGTTGACTTCTGTAACCGTAAAAGCCATGGTTTCTTGCACGTTAACATTCGAAGCCTCCCTAAGTTTGAGTTATTCACTGCGTTAGCAAACTCTGCCAACCCTGATGTTCTAGCAGTGTCTGAATCTTGGCTTAGGAAGGCCACCAAAAATGCAGAAATGTCCATCCCGAAATACAACATTTTCCGTCTAGATAGAACTGCCAAAGGGGGCGGCGTTGCAATCTACTGTAGGGATAGCCTGCATGGCTCTATCATACTATCCAGGTCTGTGCTCAAACAGTTTGAGCTTCTACTTCTAAAAATCCACCTTTCCAGAAATAAGTTTCTCACTGTTGCCGCTTGCTACAGACCCCCCTCAGCCCCCAGTTGTGCCCTGGACACCATATGTGAATTGCTTACCCCTCATCTATCCTCAGAGTTCGTACTGCTTGGTGACCTAAACTGGGATATGCTTAACTCCCCGGCCGTCCTACAATCTAAACTAGATGCCCTCAATCTCACACAAATTATCAAGGAACCTACCAGGTACAACCCTACATCCGTAAACATGGGCACCCTCATAGATATCATCCTGACTAATTTACCCTCTAAATACACCTCCGCTGTCTTCAACCAGGATCTCAGCGATCACTGCCTTATTGCCTGCGTCCGTAATGATCCGTGGTCAAACGACCACCCCTCATCACTGTCAAACGCTCCCTAAAACACTTCAGTGAGCAGGCCTTTCTAATTGACCTGGCCCGGGTATCCTGGATGGATATTGACCACATTCCGTCAGTAGAGGATGCCTAGATGTTCTTCAAAAGTGCTTTCCTCTCCATCTTAAATAAGCATGCCCCATTCAAAAAATTCAGAACTAAGAACAGATATAGCCCCTGGTTCACCCCAGACTTGACTGCCCTTGACCAGCACAAAAATATCCTGTGGCGTACTGCATTAGCATCGAACAGCCCCCGCGATATGCAACTTTTCAGGGAAGTCAGGAACCAATATACACAATCAGTTAGGAAAGCAAAGGCTAGCTTTTTCAAATTTGCATCCTGTATCACTAACTCCAAAAAGTTTTTGGACACTGTAAAGTCCATGGAGAATAAGAGCACCTCCTCCCAGCTACCCACTGCACTGAGGCTAGGAAATACTGTCACCACCGATAAATCTACGATAATCGAGAATTTTAATAAGCATTTTGCTACGGCTGGCCATGTGTTACACCTGGCTACACCTACCCCGGCCACCAGCTCTGCACTCTCCCAACTTGCCCATGCCCCCCCATTACTAGCCTGTTCAACCTCTCTTTCGTATCGTCTGAGAACTCCAGAGATTGGAAAGCTGCCGCGGTCATCCCCCTCTTCAAAGGGGTGACACTCTAGATCCAAACTGTTACAGACCTACATCAGTTCTCGGGCCGACTCTATTCTCTGTGTATATCAATGATGTCGCTCTTGGTGCTGGTGACTCTCAGATCCACCTCTACGCAGACAACACCATTTTGTATTGTTGTGTCGAGTAAACGTTGCTAATTATGCTGTGAAACCAAGGAGTCCGCTTATACTGTACTTTGATTATAAGTTTTATTTATATCACAAGATTTCAGCATAAGTTTACAGACGTCTGCAGCATCTGGAGAACAGTGTCCCAAAATAATATGTCTGTTCTGATCTTCTTTGTCTCAAACCAAGTATTTATAATCTTTACCAGGATATGAGTGGTTTCCCATACTGACCAATCACCTGTCTCCACACAACAGACTTCCTCTGTTCTATGGGGTGTCCCTCTAAAACTGCTCCTCCTAAAACTGAATAAACATCCTCTCAGGTTCCACTTTGAAAACATTAGCAAAGTCATAATCCCTCATACACTACATATTCCCCCCTTCGAGACAAATTAAGTCTTGAAAACAAACAGAATAGGATTATGACAAGTAACAATTTATCTTATTGAGTATCTTTAACAATAAACCAAAAACACATTTTTCTATGGAGTGTAAATACATTTCTATGAAATATGAACACATCTCTATGGAGTGTGAATACATTTCTATGAAATATGAACAAATCTCTATGGAGTGTGAGAGCGAAAAACCTGTCTGGCAGCCTTCTTTCCAAATATCCATCCATCAATCAAGACAGTAAAATTCTCTCCTGGCCCCTCTGCCCCAGGCAACCACCTAAGTACTCCAGATCAATTCATAAATCTTTATCAATGCATTTGAAACTATGATGCAATTAAATACACATGAAAGCCTCAGCAAACAAAATACTATCAAAAATGTCCACACTCAGGCTGGTCGACCCATCGGACCCTACTGTGGATTCTCTCTATCCCTGCCTAGACCCAATATCCCTAAGCATCCACGAAATAAACAAAAACATCTGAGATCCCCACATGTATCCAATAACAGCAAATATCATTCTACAAAAATTAATACAGAAAGAATATGACACAAATTATGTATTACACATGCAAATATGTCTATATATCATTGCAGACACTGGAATGTAGTCCACTACACTTCATCTCCTCAGCAGTGTCGACTTCCAATGCATCGTCGATGATGGAATCGGAACATTTCCACACCTTCCTTGTTCCATTTCCTCCAGTCCCTTCATATTGTCCTTTCATATTGTCCTTGTTTGAGCATTTGAATATCTACATATTCCCCCATATGCTTCTGGAAGAAAAGAAAAGACCAAACAGTATCTTTTGCAAAACAACACATTCAAATTAAAACATCAATATCAACTAAGAATATAAAAATGATATATAAAATGAATCACATTCTATTTCCCCCCTTTGATTCATAACAAAATACTAAAATCACACTAATATTGAAAAACATTTGAAAAATGATCAGATAATAAAAATTGATATTTATCCATCAATACTCCATCCAGCCCCACTTGTCCATCTTCATCCAGATCAGTAACAGTCAACAACGGCATCTGAGTGTTGTCTCAAGGCATGACAACTCCAACCCATCTCAATATCATAGCCTTCGCAAAAGTCAGTAACAAAGTACAAAAGCAAAACATCACACACAGTGCTATCAGAGCTGCTACTAAAATTTGAACCATCACTGCTCCCACTGGGCCTAACTGATCTTGCAACCAAATCTTCGCTGACCATCCAGCTCCTTCAGATCTACCAAACGCATCCCTTATATTCTTCAATGCATCTATAACTCTAGTGATATTATCGGAACTATCTGGGATCAAAGTATAACAATCATCCCCCGTCAAATTCATAGCCAAACATAAGCCACCCTGTTTTGCTAAAATATAGTCAAGAGCCATGTCATGTTTCAACAGCGTCAGTCTGTGACTTCTTTGAGTATTCGACAGAAGGTTAAACCCTCTTATCGTTTCATTTGCAAAACCCTGCAAAGTATAGGTAATATTATCAATATGATCTGCCAAATATGTTACACCTTACCATGGAAAAAGTCCCAGTCCCCACTTCTCTCCTAGACTTATCCTCCAATGGTAGGCTTCCAGACTATGAAATTCCGCCATATCCCTTTTCACCCTATTTCCAAACCTAGACTCAGATTTATCTGTGTCCGGTGCTTCCCCTCTTTCAATGGTAAAAACCTCATATGGAAGCTTCAACGTCGACATGTAACAACATCCTGTCCATCCATAGGGTAAGAATATATACACTTTATCACCACAAACCCACCAAATATCTCAAAAATTCCCAATAGTCACATTGCCAGGCAAAAGCTGATCTTTCACCATCAAAGTCCTGCTCTTCTTACTAACTGGAACATAAAAAGTTACATTATATTTCTCATTACTAACCTTAAGGTCATGCTTACCCAAAGTCATCATATAATCATCACAATCTGATATTCCCATAAACATACCCTTTCCATCATATGTTTTATTAGAACAAAAACAGCTTTTAGCCCTCACTGGTTTCACCTCCAACGCTTCAGGAGTCGCTGTTAACTGATTTTCCTTCCCATCCAACAAATTCACATAGGGTATTTCATTTAACCAAGAACACTTAAACCTAGGCCTAAACAAATGTTTCGACAACGACATTATTGTATCCGTTAATGATTGTTGCTGATACAACAGCCATGATAAAGCATAAGATTGACACGTACTTGATAAAGGTTTAGCGACCGTCTCTAAAATAGAACCCCATGTGCCTGGTGCTGGAATTCTCAACAGACATGGACCCTCAAGATTCCTCACTGATCTTACAGAATGAGTTAACTGCTGGAACCAAAGATTCCTACCTGCCCAGCCATCTTTAATTTTCAAAAAAGAAAAATCAAATCCATATGCCTTCCAATTAGTTTCTCTCTTCCCTAACGAGCGGGACTGATCAAATATATCTTCTTGTCTGTCATTAAAATCAAAGAACTCATCCTGTACCTCCATGATAGTATCCTGCACTATTTCAGATGAATCTGCATCATTTTCTACTACCATCTGCTCTCCTATCTCAACACTATCCTTACTACCATTGACAGCACTCTCCATCCGTATCATAAACTCCTGAGTCACTCTTGCTACATCCTTTAGTTTCAGAAAAGTTGTTGTTGGTGTCTGTGTCATACTTCCTACATTTGTTATTGCCGTCGTACCATTAATCTCTTTCAAAGTTACTATTAAAATAGTTGCTTTAGTTTATGTATTAACACTCTTAACTATTTCCAGTGGGAAATTTACAGATATCCTCTGTGTAGTATTTACTGTTGGAGAGGCTACTGTAATATACTTCTCCTGAACTCCTTTGGTGACTGTGGAAGCTTCAACAGACTTCAAATCTTCCATCATAAGCATCACCTTACGAGTTACATAGCCTTTTAACCAATAATTCTTAGCCGGAACAAACTTTAATGCTTGCACTAAATAAGTACACATATATTCTCCCTGATCTTTCCATGTAACATTACGCAAAATAAGTGAGCAATCACTCATAACCCTCTTCCACTTCATATCGTTGTACAAAATATACTTCCTTTGACTAGGTGAAACAGCTTCTACTTCTGGTCCTGATAACAACACTTCTTCTCCATAATTATCTCTCCATGTGGGAGGAACGTCACCACCCCCACTCCATCTCTCACATCTACAAGGAAGATGAGCTGTATCACCCATCCTAACCCTAATAACAGTCTTTTCCTCTAAAATTGGTGCTGGAGCGATTGGCTCCCTTGTAATCAAATGTGATATATTTATAGCTTTAATAACTGTCAATGTTGAAAGAGTTAAATTGCTTCTCACTGTTGTTATAATAGGCTGAAGTGTTGATATCATTGTTGTTAATTCATCCATTCTCCCTAAGGCTTTGAACTCTTGACTTGTATTTCCATCTATCACCACTAGTGTCACTACATTAACTCTCAGTCCTAACTCTAATCCCTCACTTTCAAACTGTTGATTATAAAAAATACACTTATAATCACCTTCATCTTCCTGCTGGGAATTGTAAATATAGATACCGCAATCACCCTCAATCCTTATTCTTCTCTCATCATTCAGCAACGCATACTTTCTCAATGCAAATGCTCCTAACAGATCTAAACTCCTGCCATATCTATCTTCCCACTGAACTCTAAATGTCCCTTCACCACTGTTCTCTCTCTCTTCCTACTAACATTGAAACTTAGCTTACTGTCCTAGAGTTCCTTCAACCCTAGTTTTCTTAACTTTTTTAAATCTGACTTTTCTCCTAACTTTTTAAAAACCATTTCACTGATTTATTCACAAAATCCTTTCCCACTAAATTTTAGAATATGTGATCGGGAAGTCCCCACCTGCTTATGACTTCTTTACACACAGACTTGGCAAACGACTGAGCATCTTTTAGCCTAATTTAACATCTTATGCACCTCTTGGTGTATGAATATAACCAAGAATAGCAGTCACACCCTGCAACATTATTTTTCAGACAGATTGTCCTCCTTCCTCTCCAATTCTTTCACAGTCCAGAAACTATCTATGGATATGAAACAACTTGTACCACTAGTTGTGGCTGGTACAATTGCATTTGACCTCGTTCAGTTGAAGCTGTGGCAGTGATTGTTGATTTGGTTCACCCTGATTCTGCATAACCAAAGCTTCTCTTCTCCTTCTTATTCTCCACCAGCTGTATTTGATTGAGTTTTCTGAGAGTTTCTTGGTCCTGTTCTTTCTGGTTGTGTTCCTTTTTCCTGTACAGATCCACTTGATGGGCTATATGATCTGTATAGGCGCCTTTTGTCATGCTTCCAAGTCCAACCACCTCTGCCAGTTTGCTCCTTACTGGTGAGGGCAGTCCCATCTGCAGTTTAGCTCTCAAAATTGACTGCTCAATTTGACTCACATCTGGATCATTTCCAGTAATATTTCTCCACACTTGATGGACTCTTGACACATAGGCTCTCGGATTTTCTTGTTGTCCTAGTGGGTCAATCAGAATGTTATCAGGATGCATATTTGTTGGAAACGTATCTTTCAGTGCTCTCCACAGACGATTCCTACTTGCAGCCAACAATTCAGGGTCGTTCACTGCAGTCCCCACATATCTATTGAGTCCCGCTCTCTGAAAAATTTCTTCCATTCCTGGAATCCCAAGGAGATTAGCCAAAAGTCTCTTAATGTCTCCTATAGCAGACTGTGTTCCCACCGTAATTTCTTCCAATTTTGAAATCCAAGGATAGGCTCCATCTTGAAGAGTAGGCAGCTTCTCAAGTATATCTGACATATCGGTATTTTGCAAAGGCTTATATTCTAAGTTTTGACCTCGAATGATCACTGGCATCATCTTCTTACTGGTGCTCCCTTGTCTTGGCCTTAATGTATACCTCTTCTCCAATTCTTGGGATCCTTTTTTCAGCAGTTTTTTCTTCTGTATCTTCAGCTTCTTGAGTTGTTCTTCCAGTCCTTTTACTTCTTCTAAATCATTCGCTTTATCCAGGCATGATACGCATCAGTCTATATCTCGTTCTATTTCTTCTGTGCTAGTCATTGTAGGATAAAATCCTCTTGAATATGAAGCACCTTTAATCTCCAAATCTTTATCGCTGTCTCCATTTTTACTTTCATCAGAACTCGAATCTCTTGTATTCTTCTTCTTCAAACATCCATCACCCCTTCTTTCCGCTCTGGCCAACCTCCGTCTGATCACAGGGTCATATCCACCCATGATCTCTTCTGAATCACTCTGATCATCATCATCATCATCATCATCATCATCATCATCATCATCTTCATCATCTTCAAGTTCCATCCTCCTGAACCTCATTCTACCCTTAGTTTCCAGACATCTCGGTTTTTTCTTACTTCTGGAGTTTGGATTCATTTTTATGGTCGATTCTACTTGTCCTCTCTCTATTATTCGTTCATCTTCATCTCTGATGCAATAATCACCCTCCTGAATGATCACTGGAAGCTGAGGATAGACGTCCTTAAACTCTACTTCTTTCTCATAAGGTGGGGGTCTTTTTGCTGAATCCGTATGTGAGAAAGGTGTACTAACTTCTGTCATTAGTTTTTCTGTTACCTTCACTGCATTTACAATTTTCTCTATACCTTTGTTTCTTTTATCGCTGGTATCTTTTATCAGTTTTTGTCCTTCATTTTCAAACAACTTAAGAACACCCAGCTCTCTTTGTCTCTTTTCTTTACATTGTTCCCTTTTTTTCCCTTTCTTTTGATCTGCTTTATGAATTGACAGAAGCACTTTCATTATGTTGATGACGTCAGGGTTAAGAGTCCCTTCCACTGGCCATGGTTGTTCAATGTCAGGCCAACGTTTATTCCATTTTCCAGATAACCTTGCAATACCATTAACTAGAGGATTACTATTTTGTACTATATCAACAGGTGTAATTACCTTCATAGTCTTGATGTCCTTTTTCCCCATTGTAACAACTGTTTTGTATTCCTTTATTGTGAATTATTTTATTATTTTAGACTATATAGCTTATAGTTTCCTCCCTTTAAATATTAATATAAACAAAAACAAAAACAAAATCTTTTTTTTTTTAATTAAACAATTATTCAATCAATTTATGAATAATAAAATTAAAAAAATTAATTTTTATTATTTTTTTATTTTTATTTTTACCAAGTTATTAATTAGTGGCAATCTTACCACCTCCGATCAGGAAAAGTAAAGGAAAGTAGTCAACTTCAGAGCAATCCAAAAAAGAAAATACCTATAATCCAGCAACACTACAGTACTCATAAACCAATTGCTTAATAAGCACCCAATGACCTCAATTTTACAGAATAATGTCAGTACTCGATTCCCAACACAACTCTAATCAAACCCACTCATGCACAAAAACTCCAATACGCAATTACGTCAATTGATCAGTCTGTTGCCAAGTCCCTGTCAAATTGTCATAACATCAAATATGCTAGGCACACAAAATATCCTGTATGGGAAGGTAGGTTTTGTAAATAAGACAGCACTGGCCTTAGTTTGACCTGGTCCCGTTGCAGCAGGCTCTTGTCGCGTGATGTATACGTCAGCACTTCCGCTCTCTCTCTCTCTCTTCCTCTTATCGTCTCTCATATGACAGAATAACAAAGGACAAACAAGAATTTAGTATTTTATGCACACACTGAGTTATGTCAATCATTCAATACTCCTCCGTTCACATTTGCGCTAAGAAATAAGCAAACAACTTAACTCAGGAATATTATAAGTAACTCAATAACGTTTTATTTTATATATTTTTAATCCGTCAACATATCTCTAGTTTATCAATTCAATAGGTCTCAAGAAAACAGTTTCATCTTCAAACAACAGTTCTAAGTCCCCTGAGTGGCGCAGTGATCCAAGGCACTGCATCGCAGTGCTAACTGTGCCGCTAGAGATCCTGGTTCGAATCCAGGCTCTGTCGCAGCCGGCCGCGACCGGGAGACTCATGGGCGGCGCACAATTGGACCAGCGTCGTCCAGGGTAGGGGAGGGAATGGCCGGCAGGGATGTAGCTCAGTTGATAGAGCATGGCGTTTGCAACGCCAGGGTTGTGGGTTCGATTCCCACGGGGGGCCAGTATAAAAAAAAAAAAAAAAAAAAAAAAGGTATTCACTAACTGTAAGTCGCTCTGGATAAGAGCGTCTGCTAAATGACTAAAATGTAAATGTAACAGCCGATGTAACAACCAGAATACACCATTAGCCTCTAAATCACTATCTCTTTGTTCGTCTGTATCTCCCCGCAGAGGAGTGTAGGCAGAGGAGTGGCATATTTACCCCTACGTAACTCTAGAGACATAAAATCACGCACATGCGTAGTTCAAACATCAATATGATTTCACAGTGGAAGGACCTCTCTCCCAGCTTTCTCCACGCCAGACAACAGAAAGTTAATAGTCCCGCTATACCTCCTCTCTTTTACCCCTCATAGACAAACAATAACACTTAACAGCGCTCACAGACCATAGGACACAAATCCCACACTATTCTAAACACAGTTTTGGAGGCTCGATCCATACCTATGGACCTCCAAGGTAAAAATGTAGCATGTAGCATTTAGCATGTAGCATGTAGCATTTTTTCCTCCGCTGCGCCGTAAAATTCCTTTGTTCCTAAATTTTTGCTACCACGAGGTCCGCCGGAAATTCAATGAGCGGTCACGTCAATCAAATGATTCGTCAACCACATGTTGAGAGGTAACATACAATCGAATATATACCACAGCCTCAAGCCCCATGGACTTACCTAACTTCACCTAACGTGTTATTAGGATTTTTGGCATATCCTAGAGATCGCCTCATTAAGAGGGCTACCATAGATCCGCAGCGGTTCTAAGTTGTACACATATACCTTGGCCTTATTCCTTTCAATCTATTCTTCTTTAACTTTATTCAAGCAAAATATCCCCATAGACACTCCCCCCTATTTGCGTCGTTTACCAGCGCAAACAAATTTAGAATTCTTAGAACAGACCCCCATCCCACAGCAATAACAGCCACATCAGCACACACAAGTACTTTACACGGTACATCTCCCCAGCGCACACACCCATAACCAAGCGAACCACACCCCACACAAGATTGTGAGAAATCTCACCTTATGAGCCGGCTTCTTGAGCGGGAGTCACTTCGCTGCTCATGAATGTAACACAGGAGAGACGCAGACCGCCCCAATCACTCGACGCCATTTTGTTGTGTCGAGTAAACGTTGCTAATTATGCTGTGAAACCAAGGAGTCCGCTTATACTGTACTTTGATTATAAGTTTTATTTATATCACAAGATTTCAGCATAGGTTTACAGACGTCTGCAGAATCTGGAGATCAGTGTCCCAAAACAATATGTCTGTTCTGATCTTCTTTGTCTCAAACCAAGTATTTATAATCTTTACCAGGATATGAGTGGTTTCCCATACTGACCAATCACCTGTCTCCACACAACAGACTTCCTCTGTTCTATGGGGTGTCCCTCTAAAACTGCTCCTCCTAAAATTGAATAAACATCCTCTCAGGTTCCACTTTGAAAACATTAGCAAAGTCATAATCCCTCACACACTACAGTATACATCTGGCCCTTCACTGGACACTGTGTTAACAAACCTCCAAACGAGCTTCAATGCCATACAACACTCCTTCCGTGGCCTCCAACTGCTCTTAAACGCTAGTAAAACTAAATGCATGCTCTTCAATCGAACACTGCTTGCACCCGCCGGCCCGACTAGAATCACTACTCTCGGCGGGTCTGATTTAGAATATGTGGACAACTGCAAATACCTAGGTGTCTGGTTAGACTGTAAACTCTCCTTCCAGACTCACATTAAGCATCTCCAATCCAAACTTAAATCTAGAATTGGCTTCCTATTTCGCAACAAAGCCTCCTTCACTCATACTGCTAAACATGCCCTCGTAAAACTGACTATCCTACCGATCCTTGACTTCGGCGATGTCATTTGCAAAATAGCTTCCAACACTCTACTCAGCAAATTGGATGTAGTCTATCACAGTGCCATCCGTTTTGTCACCAAAGCCCCATATACTACCCACCATTGTGACCTGTACTCTCTCGTTGGCTGGCCCTCACTACATATTCGTCGCCAAACCCACTGGCTCCAGGTCATCTATAAATCACTTCTAGGCAAATCCCCAACGCCAACACCTCCTTTGGCCGCCATTCCTTCCAGTTCTCTGCTACAAATGACTGGAACAAACTGCAAAAAATCTCTGAAGCTGGAGACACTTCTCTCCCTCACTAACTTTAAGCATCACTTGTCAGAGCAGCTTACCGATCACTGCACCTGTACACAGCCCATCTGTAATTAGCCCACCCAACTACCCCATATTGTTATTTACATTGTTATTTATTTTGCTCATTTTCACCCCAGTATCTCTATTTGCACATCATCTTCTGCACATCTATCACTCCAGTGTTAATACTAAATTGTAATTATTTTGCACTATGGCCTATTTATTGCCTTACCTCCATAACTTTCTATATTTGCACACACTGTATATAGATTTTCTATTGTGTCATTGACTGTACGTTTTGTTTATTCCATATGTAACTCTGTGTTGTTGTTGTTTTTATCGCACTGCTTTGCTTTATCTTGGCCAGGTCGCAGTTGTAAATGAGAACTTGTTCTCAACTGGCTTACCTGGTTAAATAAAGGTGAAATAGAAATAAAAATAGAAAAAATATGCAAATGTTATTATTCAGTGTCCCTCAGGCAATGGCAGGCAAATACATATTTGGCTGCAAGATGAGCCATTGCTCCTTCGCCCATTACTATTTTTTGTTGGGTTTAATAAGTTAAAATTTGGAATAACTGTAGTCATTTCTGTGAATAATGAATCTCTTGGTGAGGAATATTTATCACAGTAAAGGAGAAAGTGCATCTCTTTTTCTACCTCCCCTGTCGTGCAGTGACATTTTAGTCATTTAGCAGACATTGCCATGCTCTACCAACTGAGCTACATGGGACAACATACACGCGCCTCTTTCGGTAGTCATGTCTTTTTATGTCTGCCGGTTTCTTTTGCCAATTGGTGGTCACTCAGCCTGTACTTGGTAATGATCTGTCTCTGCTTGGTATCTCTGACATAGTTGAGATAATCAGCCAATTCATATTCTCTGTTCAGAGCCAGATAGCAATTTAGGCTTTGGGATTTTGTTTAATTTTTCGAATGTTGTAAATATGAGTCCTTTGATTGTTTCATGATTTTGTTTATTTGAATTCTTTATTTTGAAGCAGTGCTGTAGTCAGCTTTATTGGTTAGGTCCTGACTGAGAGGGCTTGTTTATGGGCTCAGCTCTTGGGTTTGAGGTGTTTTAAATTGGAGACTTGAATTTGAACTTGAATTTAGGTGTAGCCAAAATTCAAAATTATTATATTTTTGTACTTTCATTACCACTGGAAAGCCTCTCTCTCTCTCTCTCTCTCTCTCTCTCTCTCTCTCTCTCTCTCTCTCTCTCTCTCTCTCTCTCTCTCTCTCTCTCTCTCTCTCTCTCTCTCCTTTTTCGTATTGGGCATGAAGACAATAAAAGTTTCATCAGCCTCCATCATGGGAGATTCAATAAAGGAATGTTATTGGATCGGTTTTGTTTTCAATTTCTGTTGTGATGCTATTAAGTTTGAAAGAGTAGAAAATAGAGCTTAGCCCAGATGAGCAGGGTCACATTCTGAGGGACTTGCCAATGCTTTGAGCAAACTAAGTCATATGAATAATATCCACCAAAAACATGTACATTGGACTTGGTACAAAGCCATTGTATTTATCCAAAATGAAAAGGTCACTTATTTAGTTGCTTTAGTGGTTTGTTTTAGTGAACACTCAACTTACTTGTGAGAACACACATCATGAGTTGAGTTCAAGTTAATTCAGATTGTATACCATCCAGAGCTCTCTCTCTCTCTCTCTCTCTCTCTCTCTCTCTATCTCTCTCGCGCTCTCTCAGACTAATACTGTTGCTTCAATCTAATTATCTTTCTGAAATGTTGCCTCAGAAATAACATTTACATTAGCCCTACTTTAATTTTGGATGTTAACCAAATATTGGTTCATTTTCCAGGTTCTAACAAAATGGAATTACAGAGCCCTTTGAAATATTGCATAATGAGCAAGAATGATCCCCCCCATTTAACGGTATAAAGTGGCTGCAGTTCTGGAGCCCTTTCCTGCAGACTCAGATGGGTGTTGATTACAAAATATGCATCCCCAGAACAATACAATCAGCTTAAGTGATACAGAGGTCAGCTAATCTCATTGAAAATGAAAATAATTTCATGCTAAGACAAGGAGCTAGTCTATCACCATCTAAATCAATTGGCCCTTATTAATTCAGTAATGCCTCTAAATGGTTGGCGGTATCGCCCATGGGCCGGGGATGTTAAAGTAAGGCCTACAGCAACAGTCAATAAATTGTCCTCTATGATTGAAGCTAGCACAGATCAAACAGATCCATGCTGAACAGATCCCACCCAGCCTTGGGAACTTTGTAATGGAGAGAAAGTGTCAACAAATATGGAGAAGAAAGGAATAACAAACACACTGGCACCAGATGCCATGGCAACAGAAATCAATACCCAACCCCAGATTAGTGTTGTCATGTAGCTGAAATACTAAACAGCTGTTATCAACAGACACAGAGCTCTCTGAGACTTGGTGGTGATTATTTGATCAATTACAGTTTTAAATTATTGTTCTGG
Source organism: Coregonus clupeaformis (assembly GCF_020615455.1). Taxonomy (NCBI): domain Eukaryota; kingdom Metazoa; phylum Chordata; class Actinopteri; order Salmoniformes; family Salmonidae; genus Coregonus; species Coregonus clupeaformis. The sequence continues at coordinate 53,318,094 of NC_059211.1, read as the reverse complement.
TCAGTTTGCAGAAGAACAAATTATGTTTGTGTTTCAATACTGGAACAGGATTGTCATCATCCAATGTTTGTCCTGTTTCCTGTGGTGTTGCCGTGGCGGCATAATAAAGAAAACCACGGTACGTCCTCAACATTATAGCAGACGACATGCTGGCTTCATAAGAAACCGACCCTCAGGACAGAAGCCTTCTATAGTAGACACCCACGTCTCCCTCTCTGCCTCTCTGTCTATCCCTCTCTCTTTTCTCTCCCTCTCTCTCTCTCGCTCTATCTTTGGCTGCATCCTTCTGGAGGCTGTAATGTTGATCTTGTGTATCCCTCTGTAAGTCATGGATCTCTGAGACACGATGGGGGCCGGCTATCATTGAGAAACAGTGATTCTCTGCAGTTGGTTTTGAATCACTGTCCAGTGTTAGCAACATAGTGGGTGGAGCCTTACAGGCCTAACCCCATCAGTTCCCTCTCTCTCAGAATGGCTTCATGCTGTATTGAGGATGTAGACAAAGGTAGGAAGCCCAATGTTTGACGTCATTTAACTCTGATCACTGCCATCATTCCACCACACACCTACTGCACCATGCACAGTACAATGCACTTATACGTCTCTGGCATGTGAAATAGAAAATTGGGAACCATGTAGTACAAACACTGATATAGAAATGGAGAGCAACCTATGAGGCTTTATTAAATGCTGATATTATCACAGGACACATTAAGTGTTTTTTTTTATTGGAAGAACCAGCAGAAGAGCAGCCATTGAGACATTGATAGGACTTTGAGATATACAGCACAGGTTTTCAAGCAAATCACAGAGACCAACTCAGGGTTACCAGCTCAGTGTGACATTGTCTACGACAAAGGCAATCAAGCTTATTAGGAGTTGTTTATTTATTCAGCGGTGTGTTTTTATCAGTACTGCCGTAATTACCCCTTTCCTGCATTCAAATGACCTAGTGGCCTCATGGGTAGAATATTATTTAAAATGTTCATAATTTCATAAATAATGGAGAAAAAAAAGTTACAACCAAAAATCCCGTGTTGCTATGACAAATGGTTTTGTTATATTTCAGTCTTCTGTGATGTACTAAACAAAAATATAAACACAACATGCAACATTCAACATGCAACAATTTTACTGAGTTACAGTTCATATAAGGAAATCAGTCAATTGAAACATATTCATTAGGCCCTAATCTATGGATTTCACATGGGCAGGGCCCAGCCATGACTGAACAAGGCCCAGCCAATCAGAATGAGTTTTTCCCCACAAAAAGGCTTTATTACAGACATAAATACTCCTCAATTTCATCAGCTGTCCGGGTGGCTGGTCTCAGATGATCCCCAGGTGAAGAAGCCGGTTGTGGAGGTCCTGGACTGGCGTGGTTACACGTGGTCTGCGGTTGTGAGGCCGGTTGGACGTACTGCCAAATTCTCTAAAACAACTTTGGAGGTGGCTCATGGTAGAGAAATGAACATTAAATTCTCTGGCAACAGCTCTGGTGGACATTCCTGCAGTCAGCATGCCAATTGCATGCTCCCTCAAAACTTGAGACTTCTGTGGCATTGTGTTGTGTGACAAAACTGCATATTTTAGAGTGGTCTTTTATTGTCCCCAGCACAAGGTGCACCTGTGTAATGATCATGCTGTTTAATCAGCTTCTTGTTATGCCACACCTGTCAGGTGGATGGATTATCTTGGAAAAGGATGAATGGTCTCTAACAAGGATGTAAACAAATTTGTGCACAAGATTTGAGAGAAATAAGCTTTTTGAGCGCATGGAAAGTTTCGGAGATTTTTTATTTCAACTCATGAAACATGGGACCAACACTTCACATGTTGCATTTCTATTTTTGTTTAGTATATATAAAGTGTAATTTTGGGATGCAAACTCAAAATTGAATACATTTCAACTCTATATTTGACATGGTACTGGTGTCTTCTTTTTTTTTAAGCCTGTAACCATGGGTGTGAGGTTTATACTTTTGTTTCAAAGTCAATTTGTTTAAGACTACCAAGAAACACTCTGTGTGACCCTGATTTAGCCCACTTTAAACAGACTCTTCCCCAGGCTTGAGTTCATCCAGGATGTTAACCATTTGATTTAAATTGCATTCTTCAGAAGGCATGTTGTGTCACATGTTAATGTTTTGTGTATGTGTTATTTCCAAGCCCATAGTCTGGTGGAGTATGCACTGTCCAGCCATATTTGGAATGGTGATCTTTTGGCATGGCGTGGCATTTTCTTTCCATGGTAATTTCCAACTGTCCACTAGTGGCAACTTGAGTGGCTGTTACCATCTGTAGTAGTCTCACGACAAGCTAGGGCATTGTGGTTGAGGGTGGGCTTAAACCGCGGTCCACGGCTATGAAACATTGCGGGTTAAATCCCAGTGCTAGGCATTCGTTTTGTATTGATTTATTTTATGTTTGAACCCTATCCCAAACCTTACCCCTAATCTTAACCACTCTGAATTAATGCCTAAACTTAATTTTCGGTTTCACTTTTGCGCAATTTGGGCAACACTTCATAATCTACAGATGGCACAGACGGCACCATACTCCATAATTAAAAGAGCAACATACTCCATAATCTCTTTTGCCTGCAGTTATGGCAAATGTTGGTTATTTCAGAATGTGCAGACTTACAATGGACTTTTCAAAGACATGTCGTACATAGAGAGAATATAAGAAGAATAGTCGATACAAACAGACATACAGTCACATACAGATACAAACACGCACGCACAGACATGCACACACAGGCACGAACACTCAAGCACTCACACACGCACACACACGCACACCAACCCAAACACACACAATCAGAAATAAATCACTTAGTGAAAATAAATCTACCTGGTTGGTAGGGTTCCAGCTCACCACTCCCAGAGCTGTCCACCAGGCCTTCAGGGACTTACAGAGAGTAGGGTTCCAGCTCACCACTTCCAGAGGTGTCCACCAGGCCTTCAGGGACATACAGAGAGTAGGGTTCCAGCTCACCACTCCCAGAGCTGTCCACCAGGCCTTCAGGGACTTACAGAGAGTAGGGTTCCAGCTCACCACTCCCAAAGCTGTCCACCAGGCCTTCAGGGACTTACAGAGAGTAGGGTTCCAGCTCACCACTCCCAGAGGTGTCCACCAGGCCTTCAGGGACATACAGAGAGTAGGGTTCCAGCTCACCACTCCCAGAGCTGTCCACCAGGCCTTCAGGGACATACAGAGAGTAGGGTTCCAGCTCACCACTCCCAAAGCTGTCCACCAGGCCTTCAGGAAGTTACAGAGAGCAGGGCAAAGAGTTATAATGGAGATAGAACAGGTCCTGACCCCTGTCAACGCTTGGTCAACTTACACAAAACACATTCTAACACAGAGACGAGCCCAAAGAGAGCGGAGAGGGTTTAGTCACAGTGCAGAGCCTTCTACTGATGAGGATCCTTCTACTGCTAAATACAGAAGGGGTAAAGGTAAAATGTCTGAAGTGACTCACCTCATCTTTATTTTCACCTATCCAGTACTTCTCCACACACTAGTAGATGAAGGAAAGGAGATGAGGAAAGGAAACAGCTTTAAAGTATTGAGATGCAGTCCAGACATTCTCTTTCCCCTGGAGACCTGCCACAGCATCATATCTCAGCCCTTTAATTGAAATGAAAGGTGATGACACAGGACTATTGATTTAGAACATATCTGCATTCTCTAAAAGGACAGATCCAGCAGTATTGATTGACCCTGTCTGTACCGTGGGGATAATGTTAATTAAGCGTTGTACAGTAGTCGTCAAGACTGGACCCATGTAGCAACATATAATCTTGACAATAAAGAGCCGGTTTTGACTGAGTTGGCAGTATTTAAACCAGACCATTTAGCCACTGCTCCAGTCTGACATTATTCCATACAGTTTTACCAGTGGCAAACGCTGACATTACATTAAGTGACCTAAATTAAATGATTACTAAACATCTTTGTGTATGTGCGTGTGTGTGTGTGCGTGCGTGTGCTTGTGTGCGCATGCATGTGGTTGTGTTTGTGTATATACAGTCAGGTTCAAACTTATTGGCACCCTTGATAAAGTTGAGCAAAAAAGACTGTATAAAGTAAATCACACAAATAATGACCTATATTGTATGCTCAATAAAAATTATACTAATGCAATTGCTCAGAGAAAGAGATGTTGTTTAGCAAGTAATACTTTTTTTCTCTCAAAAAGATAGGGGTCAAAATTATAGTTTCACTACCTTTAAATACCTCACCTTGCAAGGATAACGGCACTGAGCCTTCTTCTAAAATGTTTTATGAGATTGGAGAACACATTGGGAGGGATCTAAGACCATTCCTCTATACAGAATCTTTCCCGATTCTTGATATCCTTTGTCTGCGCTTACAGACTGCCCTTTTCAATTAAAACCACAGGTCTTCAATAAGGTTTAAGTCCGGAGACTGAGATGGCCATTGCAACATTTTGATTTTGTGGTCAATTAACCATTTTCTTTGTGGATTTTAATGTGTGCCTGGGGTTGTTGTCTTGGTGTGCCAATAATTTTGACCCCTATCTTTTTGAGAGAAAAATGATTACGTGTTGTTTTGAGCATACAACATAGCTCAGTATTTGTATTATTTAATTTTTTATACTATTGTAAAGATCCGGGCTGGGTCATAAAGGAAAAAGAGACGAACACCAGAGGTGCAGGGCAGAACACAGGTTTATTCCTAAACTGGACTATTGTTCAGGCCACAGCCCACGCCGCTAAATTCCGAACGTACACAAATACACAATGTAAAGTTAAGTGGCAGACTCATAGGAGCAGATCAAGATCCCGAATCGAAAAGAGAGAGAGAGATGAGACAGTAACCCTATTTATGCATTTCAAAACCCTGCAGAATTACCCATCATACCCCCCCAACCTGTCCTGGCATATATAACCCCTGCTAGCACCCATGAGAACAATAACACACCCACGAACACAGAACACAATACCGGGTTGTTACATAGCCCCCCCATTTCTAAACCCTAGCCCCTAGGGTTACACAAACAAAATCCTTAAAACGACCTGGAGGTCGTATCAGTCTCTTGGGCCTCCCCGTAACTCTCACCGGTGGACCCCCAGAACACTCATCTGCCCCAATGTCTTTTCCAGCGCCCTCCGAAGAGGCAGCCCCCTCCCCAGGCTCAGGTTGCGCTGGAGTCTCCTCGTTGGACTGTTCCTGTGAGCTCACAGCAGAGTCCTCACTCCCATTCCCTACCATTTTCCTCCCTCTGTAGGGCGCCAATCGATCCCGGTGGGCCACCACCTTCCTGCTCCGTGGGGGAACCTCCACACGGTACGTCACCTCCCCCACTCTCTCTATCACCAGGCACGGCCCCACCCAGGCACTGTCCAGCTTTGGGCACCGCCCCTTCTTGCGCGTGGGGTTGTGAAGCCACACGCATTCTTCCGCTCCAAAGTGCCTCTCCCTAGCGCGCGAGTCATAGTGGTGCTTTTGGCGCAGCCCTGCGTTCTCGAGTTGCTCTCTTGCGAAGGTGTGAGCCGCTTCTAACCGGACTACGAACATAGTTCGGACCGGGCAAAACCACGTCGTCATTATCAGGAGGGTGGCCAAACGTCAGTTCGGCTGGGGTGCGCAACTCAGGACCTAACATTAGTAGCGCTAGGGAGCACGCAGTCGATTCTTGAACAGCCGACCTACATGCCATAAGAATAAACGGTAAGTAGGTGTCCCAATCTCTCTGTTGTTTTGAGGTGACGATAGCCAGCTGCTGCGCTAATGTTCTGTTAAATCTTTCCACCAGCCCATCACTCTGGGGGTGAAGCGTAGTAGTGCGCGTCTTCTCCGTGCCTAACCGTCTACAGAACTCTGAGAACACCCGTGACTCTAAGTTTCTCCCCTGATTGCTATGAATAGACTGTGGCACCCCAATCCGACTGATTATTCCCCCTATCAATGCATCAGCTACTGTCTCTGCCTCCTGGTCTGGGAGAGAAGGTGGTTTAAAGGAGCCGCTACCCCCGCAAACCCCTTCACAAACCTACGATAGTAGGATGCCAGCCCCAGGAACTGGCCACCCCCTCACAGCCTCCACTTTGTCTGGCATCTTGCTGACGCCCTAGGAACGCCACCTCCCTTTGCATGAAATGGCACTTTCCCAGATGTAATTTTAGCCCCGCCCCCAAGATCCTCTCCAACACTCGCCTAAGTGCCCCCAGTGCCCCCTCGAATGATGTGCCGTGCACCAATATGTCGTCTAGGTACACGACACACTCGTCTCTAGGAACCCCAGCCAGCACTCTGTCAATGAGCCTCTCAAAGGTGGCAGGAGCATTACAGAGGCCGAACCACAGCACCTTGAACTGCCAATGCCCCCTATCCGTGGAGAAGGCAGTTTTTTCACGTGCCCTTAGCGAGAGGGGCACCTGCCAGTAGCCACTGCGCAGATCAAGGGAGGAGAACCATGAGGACCCTCTCACATGGTCTAGCGACTCGTCGATCCTCGGTAGGGGGTAAGAGTCTTTAGTGGTGACAGAATTTAGGCCCTGTAGTCAACACAAAACCTAAATGTACCCCCTTTCTTAGACATCATGGCAACCGGCGCGGACCATGGGCTATCTGAATGAAATCAGCCCGCAACATGTCAACAATAGCTGTGTCTGCTGCTTCCCTCTGGGCAAGGGGAATACGACAGGGCTGAATTTTAATGGGTCGGGCGTCCCCAGTGTCTATTTCGTGCTGAACTAGGTGTGTTTGCCCTACCTCATCTTCCTCCCAAGCGAAGCTATCTTTAAAGTCCAACAGCAGCTGCTTTAACTGTCTCTGTTGTCTCTCATCTTGGCCCTGTTAGTTTTTCAGCCACACAGCCTCGACGGCATCGATAGCTTCCTCATTCCCCCTGTCGGGCTGATGGGATGAAGAAGACAGTGTGTTTTGGGCTACTGGGCTGCCTGTGCTTGCACCGTTATGGGGAGTGAAGGCCGTCGCCGCTGGAGACAGCTGCTGGGACCCCCCCCCCCCCACACAGTCACAGACAGCTGACATTTCCCTAACATGGGGGCTAGCTCCCCCGTGACAGTCCGCAGCAGGACAAGGGTCGGCTCTACCCACACCCCAACAGGTAGTGTGTCTTGTCTCAACAGGGTTACTGTAGAGCCCGTGTCGACCAGGGCCGAACATTCCACCCCCTCTACCTTGACGATGACATTGCAGGTCCCCCACGGTGGTATGTCCCACCATAACTACCGGACTAAGAAAGCGCTCTAATAAAACTGTCCCGTGCCAGCGCGTCTTGCACCCCAATCGGCATAGTTGCATAAGCCCTCTGGGTCAGGCTCAGAATACCACTCGCCAATGCCTTTAACGATTCCCCCAGAAGTCTCTTTCTGTTACTCAGTTCAATCCGTAGCATGTTGGGCTGCGCGTCGCTGACGAAACGGCCCCCCAATGCCTCAACTAGCACACCGTAGTCACCCCTCTTGTCCGGGGCTAGCGTTAGCAGGCATTCCGACGCCTCCTCTGCCAGGCTCAGGGCAAGCTGTAATGCTTTCGTCTCGTCAGACCACCTCCCGGCTCTCGCCAACAACTCGACCTGAGTGAAAAAAACTTCCCATTTACCTTGTCCATTGAACTTCGGTAGTTTAGCCGCTACCGTGGCTAATGGCAATAGGGCGCTGCCATCTTTGTTTACATACGCAGGCCCAGCCATTTCTGCACCCAGTGACGTTGACATCCCCATCGCCGTGACGTCTGCTCCGGTCGAGCGGTGCGAAGGAAAACCCGCCAGCTCTGCCATCTTGCTGACTGACAATTTAACTTCTGCCATGTGGCTCTCCAGCTCCTCTACAGCAGTCGCCACCTGACCCTCCCGACCGGGTACCCCCGAGCCCACAACGGACACTTTGTCCGACTCCTCCTTAATTTTCCGCCTCGCCCCGAACATCATGACTGTAGATGCGAGCCACGCTAAAGCCAACCACGGTCTATACTGAAACAGCTAACTTGCCTAATCTCGATCCATCCCATAGTTCGAAAGAACTTCTGACACAAATGTAATGACCCGGGCTGGGTCATGAAGGAAAAAGAGACGGACATCAGATGTGCAGGGCAGAACACAGGTTTATTCCTAAACTGGGCTATTGTTCAGGCCACAGCCCACGCTGCTAAATTCCGAATGTACACAAATACACAATGTAAAGTTAAGTGGCAGACTCATAGGAGCAGATCAAGATCCCAAATCGAAAAGAGAGAGAGAGATGAGACAGTAGCCCCTATTTATGCATTTCAAAACCTAGCGGGATTACCCATCATACCCCACCAACCTTTCCGTCTGTCCTGGCATATTTAACCCCTGCTAGCACCCATGGGAACAATAACACACCCACGAACACAGAACACAAACACTATTTTTTACTCATCTTTATCAAGGGTGCCAATAATTTTGTACCTGACTGTATACTGTATGTATGTGTGTGAACAGTTTCTGCAGTGCAAGTTTGATTGAACCCCAGCCTAAATAACCCATACATATTTCAAAAGCTTCAATCCCACTTGGAGCCAAAGCCATTTCCACCATCTCAGTATACCAATTCAATGATTGTATAACCTATCCATGTCACAACTTCCTCCAAAGCTGCCTCCCCTCCTTGTTCGGGCAGGCTTCAGCGTTTGTCGTCACCGGCCTACTAGCCACTGCCGCTCCGTATCTCATCATTCCATTTGTCTTGTCAGTCACAAACACCTGGTTTCATATCCCCTCATTAGTACATGTATAAGTGTTCCCTCTGCCCCCCCTTGTCCTTGTGGGTGATTGTTATTTGTGAGTTGAGTGTAGCTCGGTTGAGCTACCCGTACCTTGTATTTCCAGAGATATTGTTTCCCTGTGTGCCTCTATTTTGTTGACGCTATCCAGCGTAACTGTGTCCTACGGAATAAACTCTGTATTCAGTGATTTACCCTCCCGTGCCTGACTCTTTCAAATCACACTCTCACAATCCAGCCTTATTGTCAAAGCCTGACTGTATGGCAGTACTGTCATTATGTGTTCATATATAGATTTATAAGAAAACCCATTTCTCCATTGCTTCAGTATCTTTTGTACATCATATTATTTTGCATAGTCATGCATCAAGAATGAGTGCATTCAGCAGAACCAGATGCTCCTGGTCTTCCTTTCAAAACATTCAAATCCGGGACCTGAAAAGTGATTTCCGACGCAGCAGAAGGAACTCTGCTTTCCATGACAGACTAGAGTGTAATCTGTCTTTGTGTGCAGGGCACCCTGTCTCTGTGTTTTTTGTAATTTGGGCACTGTGAATATCTTACTGATTTTTTTTATTTTATTTTTTAGGGGGTAGATCAGCTTTAATGTAATTGTCTGCATCACTTCCAATCCCCCATATGTTTTTTTCTCTCGCAAATATATATATATATATATATATATATATATACAGTGAGGGAAAAAAGTATTTGATCCCCTGCTGATTTTGTACGTTTGCCCACTGACAAATTGTGTACGTTCTAAGGCACTGCATCGCAGTGCTAGCTGTGCCACTAGAGATCCTGGTTCGAATCCAGGCTCTGCTGTAGCCGGCTGCAACCGGGAGACCAATGGGGCGGCGCACAATTGGTCCAGGGTAGGGGCGGGAATGGCCAGCAGGGAGGTAGCTCAGTTAGTAGAGCATGGCGTTTGCAACGCCAGGGTTGTGGGGTCGATTCCCACGGGGGGCCAGTATGAAAATAAAAACAATTATGTATGCACTAACTGTAAGTCGCTCTGGATAAGCGCGTCTGCAAAAAAAAAAGACGTAAATGACGTAAAGAAATGATCAGTCTATAATTTTAATGGTAGGTTTATTTGAACAGTGAGAGACAGAATTACAACAAAAAAATCAAGAAAAACACATGTCAAAAATGTTATAAATTGATTTGCATTTTAATGAGGGAAATAAGTATTTGACCCCTCTGCAAAACATGACTTAATACTTTGTGGCAAAACCCTTGTTGGCAATCACAGAGGTCAGACGTTTCTTGTAGTTGGCCACCAGGTTTGCACACATCTTAGCAGGGATTTTGTCCCACTCCTCTTTGCAGATCTTCTCCAAGTCATTAAGGTTTCGAGGTTGACGTTTAGCAACTCGAACCTTCAGTTCCCTCCACAGATTTTCTATGGGATTAAGGTCTGGAGACTGGCTAGGCCACTCCAGGAACTTAATGTGCTTCTTCTTGAGCCACTCCTTTGTTGCCGTGGGTTTTGGGTCATTGTCATGCTGGAATACCCATCCACGACCCATTTTCAATGCCCTGGCTGAGGGAAGGAGGTTCTCACCCAAGATTTGACGGTACATGGCCCCGTCCATCGTCCCTTTCATGCGGTGAAGTTGTCCTGTCCCCTTAGTAGAAAAACACCACAAAAGCATAATGTTTCCACCTCCATGTTTGACGGTGGGGATGGTGTTCTTCATAGGCAGCATTCCTCCTCCTCCAAACACGGCAAGTTGAGTTGATGTCAAAGAGCTCGATTTTGGTCTCATCTGACCACAACACTTTCACCCAGTTCTCCTCTGAATCATTCAGATGTTCATTGGCAAACTTCAGACGGGCCTGTATATGTGCTTTCTTGAGCAGGGGGACCTTGCAGGCACTGCAGGATTTCAGTCCTTCATGGCGTAGTGTGTTACCAATTGTTTTCTTGGTGACTATGGTCCCAGCTGCCTTGAGATCATTGACAAGATCCTCCCGTGTAGTTCTGGGCTGATTCCTCACCGTTCTCATGATCATTGCAACTCCACAAGGTGAGATCTTGCATGGAGCCCCAGGCCGAGGGAGATTGACAGTTATTTTGTGTTTCTTCCATTTGTGAATAATCGCACCAACTGTTGTCACCTTCTCACCAAGCTGCTTGGCGATGGTCTTGTAGCCCATTCCAGCCTTGTGTAGGTCTACAATCTTGTGCCTGACATCCTTGGAGAGCTCTTTGGTCTTGGCCATGGTGGAGAGTTTGGAATCTGATTGATTGCTTCTGTGGACAGGTGTCTTTTATACAGGTAACAAGCTGAGATTAGGAGCACTCCCTTTAAGAGTGTGCTCCTAATCTCAGCTCGTTACCTGTATAAAAGACACCTGGGAGCCAGAAATCATTCTGATTGAGAGGGGGTCAAATACTTATTTCCCTCATTAAAATGCAAATCAATTTATAACATTTTTGACATGCGTTTTTCTGGATTTGTTGTTGTTATTCTGTCTCTCACTGTTCAAATAAACCTATCATTAAAATTATAGACTGATCATTTCTTTGTCAGTGGGCAAACGTTCAAAATCAGCAGGGGATCAAATACTTTTTTCCCTCACTGTATATATATTGTGACGTCACGAGAGGCTACACAGCTTTCAGCGGGATTGCTCAAGTAGTGCAAGGAGACAAGGTTCAAACAAAACAAGGATTTTATTATAGGTCTTGGGAAATTAACGAAAATATAACAAAATTCTGTTCTCTTGTGGCTCTTTAAGGGTTAACAGTTCAGGGATGTCTCTTCCACATCCAAAATCATAATTCTCACTCGCTCAGATAACTTTTCCCCAGCCTTACTGTAGTCCACGTTGCAGCTAGTGGCCAACCCAGCAAAAAGTCCTTCCAAATGTCTCTCACGTATTTCCACAGGTGCATATATCCAAAGGTGAGTATTTCCCAAAGGTAAGTATCTCCAAATCCTTATATTCCTCATGGAAGTGGACGTGCAGCACTCTTGTCCTCCAGAGAGCCCAGGTTGGAGACTGTGTCTCTTCCCTTCCCAAACCTTCAGCTCATCAGCTCCTCATTTGTTTCAGCTGCGTGGGAAGATTGGCCATAGAGGGGTGGAGTTCCCGACCATACCAGCAGATGGAGCCATAGCTGTCTGGGTTTGCAGCCACCTCAGGGGGATGTAACGTCCCTCCAGGACACAGCCTCTCGTGACATCACACATCCCCCTCCTCGGGACCGACGTCCTCGTCGGGTAAAGGCAGCGAAGAAGGCATCACGCCGGAGAGGGCATCCGCATTGCCGTGGTGCTTGCCAGACTGCTCTCCCTTCAACTCCTCCAACTCTAGGACCAGGGACTCAGCCTCCTGTTGTCTCTCCTTGAGTTTCTTACTGAACGCATCAGCCTTGGTTTTAGCAGAGTTTAGCTTCTGTTGAGCAGCTTTCAGTTCCTTCTCTCTCTCTGCCTCCGCATTCTTCATCTTGTTCTCCAACACCTTGTACTTCTCCTCTGCCTTCTTCTGGACCTCCTTACTACTGCGCAGGGTCTCCTCACACTCCTCGATGGTCCTGCGCAGCCTCTCCAGCTCCTCCTGTTGCTTAGGAAGGAGCTCTGTTGGAGTTTAGCCTGGAGGATATCTAACTCTTCTGTCTTCATGTCTAACTGTTGCTTTAACAAACGATACCTCTCAGCGGTCCCCTTCCAGACCAGACAGTTCTTTGTCCAGATTCTGTAGCTCCGTCTCTGTGTCGGTCTGGGCACCTGCCATCCCTATCAGAGCCCGGGCGGGAGTGAGTAACTCGGAGGATTGCACCGGAGCCTTCCCAGGATGAGTCTTGCCTCTCCGTTTCCGAGGTACTCGGGTTATCCTCTCCTGAGACTCTCTCCAGAGTGGGTAAAAGGCTGGGCAGTCTCGTCCAATTAGGACAGGGACGGGGAGGGAATCAACCACCCCCGCCGTCGTGTGTATGGTGCCCCGTGTGCTGGTCATTGTAAGTTCAGTAATGGGGTATTCTCTGGTGTCCCCATGGACACAGGAAACTGGGAGGACTTTCCCCGGGGTCAGACACGTTGGGCCCACCAAATCCTTACGCACCAGGGTGGCCCGGCTACCAGAATCCAGTAAGGCCTCCACATCATGGTGATTCACAGTTACCGGGCAGGTGGGGGGTCGATCTGGGCCGCCATCTACGACTCCCAAGAGCGAGGCAAAACGGTGTGTGGGTGCTGAGCTGGAGGACTCCGCAGTGGGCATAGGTTCATCGGCTGGTTTCCCACACTGCCAGGAGATATGTCCCATCTCCCCACACCGGTAACACTGTCGAAGTTTCCCCCTCCTGGTGTACTCTTCTTGGACCCGTCTGGTTTCTGGCTCCCCCTGGAGCCGGGATAAGTCCTGACGTGGCTGGGTTCGAGACCTTGGGGTCCTTTGGACGGGTTCTTCCCATTTGTGGTGGGGCCGCACTCCTGGGGTCTTTTCGGGAAGCATTCAGCATCTCCGCTGTGGCCTGGTACTTTTCCACAGCTTCCACGGTCAGATCAGCCGTGGTCAAGGCCTGTTGACTGATGAACCGTTTTGCCTCATAAGGCAGGGCGCGTAGGTAACGATCCACCACAACGGCCTCCACCACCGCCCGCTGCTGTATTCCTCTGCGGATCCAGCCATTTCCTTGCGATTCGGACAAGTTCATGCATCTGCGCCCGAGGAGGTTGGTCTGGTTGGAAGGTCCAACTGTGAAAGCGCTGGGCCATACCAAACTTTGTGAGTCCATATCTGCTGAGGATCTCAGACTTCAGGGCATCATAGTCAGTAACCTGGTCAGGGCCCAGGTCCCGGACAGCATTCAGCGATTCCCCGGTTAGAAAGGGGGGCTAACAGACCAACCCACTGTTGCTTGGGCCAGGCTTCCCTAGTGGCCGTGGCCTCAAATGCATGCAGGTATGCCTCAATGTCATCGGTAGCTCCCATCTTAGATATAAAGTCACTTGCCTTTATTGGGCGGGTATTTTGGACCACCCTCTGTCTCTGCAACTGCAATTCCTCTGCCTTCAGAAGGTTGGCTTTCTTTTGCTCCTCCAAGAGAGCCACGTTTACTTGCATCTGGGCTTGCTGGCCAGCAACAAGGGCTTTCAATATGTCCTCCATTTCAGTCGGGCGGGGAGCCTACGGCCAACTTGGAAAACTGGGTGATCAAACCTTCGGTATCCTCCTCTGACATGCACTATTAACGCTGAGCGTGCCCGTATTCTCCACCATCTGTGACGTCACGAGAGGCTACACAGCTTTCAGCGGGATTGCTCAAGTAGTGCAAGGAGACAAGGTTCAAACAAAACAAGGATTTTATTATAGGTCTTGGGAAATTAACGAAAATATAACAAAATTCTGTTCTCTTGTGGCTCTTTAAGGGTTAACAGTTCAGGGATGTCTCTTCCACATCCAAAATCATAATTCTCACTCGCTCAGATAACTTTTCCCCAGCCTTACTGTAGTCCACGTTGCAGCTAGTGGCCAACCCAGCAAAAAGTCCTTCCAAATGTCTCTCACGTATTTCCACAGGTGCATATATCCAAAGGTGAGTACTTCCCAAAGGTAAGTATCTCCAAATCCTTATATTCCTCATGGAAGTGGACGTGCAGCACTCTTGTCCTCCAGAGAGCCCAGGTTGGAGACTGTGTCTCTTCCCTTCCCAAACCTTCAGCTCATCAGCTCCTCATTTGTTTCAGCTGCGTGGGAAGATTGGCCATAGAGGGGTGGAGTTCCCGACCATACCAGCAGATGGAGCCATAGCTGTCTGGGTTTGCAGCCACCTCAGGGGGATGTAACGTCCCTCCAGGACACAGCCTCTCGTGACATCACAATATATACACATATACATACATATACACATACAGTGGCTTGCGAAAGTATTAACCCCCCTTGGCATTTTTCCTATTTTGTTGCCTTACAACCTGGAATTAAAATAGATTTTTGGGGGGTTTGTATCATTTGATTTACACAACATGCCTACCACTTTGAAGATGCAAAATATGTTTTATTGTGAAACAAACAAGAAATAAGACAAAAAAACAGAATACTTGAGCGTGCATAACTATTCACCCCCCCAAAGTCAATACTTTGTAGAGCCACCTTTTGCAGCAATTACAGCTGCAAGTCTCTTGGGGTATGTCTCAATAAGCTTGGCACATCTAGCCACTGGGATTTTTGCCCATTCATCAAGGCAAAACTGCTCCAGCTCCTTCAAGTTGGATGGGTTCCGCTGGTGTACAGCAATCTTTAAGTCATACCACAGATTCTCTATTGGATTGAGGTCTGGGCTTTGACTAGGACATTCCAATACATTTAAATGTTTCCCCTTAAACCACTCAAGTGTTGCTTTAGCAGTATGCTTAGGGTCATTGTCCTGCTGGAAGGTGAACCTCCGTCCCCGTCTCAAATCTCTGGAAGACTGAAACAGGTTTCCCTCAAGAATATCCCTGTATTTAGCGCATCCATCATTCCTTCAATTCTGACCAGTTTCCCAGTCCCTGCCGATGAAAAACATCCCCACAGCTTGTTGCTGCCACCACAATGCTTCACTATGAGGATGGTGTTCTCGGGATGATGAGAGGTGTTGGGTTTGCGCCAGACATAGCGTTTCCTTGATGACCAAAAGCTCAATTTTAGTCTCACCTGACCAGAGTACCTTCTTCCATATGTTTGGGGAGTCTCCTACATGCCTTTTGGCGAACACCAAACGTGTTTGCTTATTTTTTTCTTTAAGCAATGGCTTTTTTCTGGCCACTATTCCGTAGAGCCCAGCTCTGTGGAGTGTACGGCTTAACCCTCCCGTTGTCCTAGGGTCAAAATGACCCGCCACTGTGTTGAACCAACTTTATTTATTTTTTATTTTTGTGGGATCATTTGTGAGAAGGAGGCAGTGAGACTTTAAAGAAAGTATCACTGCCTCCTTCTCACAAATGATCCCAAAAATATAAAAATTAAATAAAGTTGGTTCAACACAGTGGCGGGTCATTTTGACCCTAGGACAACGGGAGGGTTAAAGTGGTCCTATGGACAGATACTCCAATCTCCGCTGTGGAGCTTTGCAGCTCCTTCAGGGTTATTTTTGGTGTCTTTGTTGCCTCTCTGATTAATGCCCTCCTTGCCTGGTCCGTGAGTTTTGGTGGGCTGTCATCTCTTGGCAGGTTTGTTGTGGTACCATATTTTTTCAATTTTCTAATAATGGATTTAATGGTGCTCCGTGGGATGTTCAAAGTTTCTGATATTTTTTTATAACCCAACCCTGATCTGTACTTCTCCACAACTTTGTCCCTGACCTGTTTGGATAGATCCTTGGTCTTCATGGTGCAGCTTGCTTGGTGGTGCCCATTGCTTAGTGGTGTTGCAGACGCTGGGGCCTTTCAGAACAGGTATATATATATAAATACTGAGATCATGTGACAGATCATGTGACACTTAGATTGCACACAGGTGGACTTTGTTTAACTAATTATGTGACTTCTGAAGGTAACTGGTTGCACCAGATCTTATTTAGGGGCTTCATAGCAAAAGGGGTGAATACATATGCACGCACCACTTTTCCAATATATTTTTTTTCATTTCACTTCACCAATTTGGACTAATCTGTGTATGTCCATTACATGAAATCCAAATAAAAATCAATTTAAATTACAGGTTGTCATGCATCAAAATAGGAAAAACGCAAAGGGGGAAGAATACTTTTGCAAATACATATACATACTATATACATTTTATGGACACAGTCAATTTTAAAATTATTATATTTTGTTTGTTTTTACTCCTGAACTTCCTCTACCCTCAACCTCTCCGATCATTTTTATGATGTCCATCCGGTTTGACTTTGTTGTCCTTAAGCCATTTTGCCACAACTTTGGAAGTATGCTTGGGGTCATTGTCCATTTGGAAGACCCATTTTAACTTCCTGACTGATGTCTTGAGATGTTCCTTCAATATTCCACATATTTTTCCTTCCTCATGATGCCATCTATTTTGTGAAGTGCACCAGTCCCTCCTGCAGCAAAGCACCCCCACAGCATGATGCTACCACCCCCGTGCTTCACGGTTGGGATGGGTCTTCGGTTTGCAAGCAACCCCCCTTTTCCTCCAAACATAACGATGGTCATTATGGCCAAACAGTTCTATTTTTGTTTCATCAGACCAGAGGACATTGCTCTAAAAAGTGTCATCTTTGTCCCCATGTGCAGTTGCAAACCGTAGTCTGGCTTTTTTATGGCGGTTTTGGAGCAGTGCCTTCTTCCTTGCTGAGCGGCCTTTCAAGTTTATGTCGATATGGGACTCATTTTACTGTGGATATAGATACTTTTGTACCTGTTTCCTCCAGCATCTTCACAAGGTCCTTTGCTGTTGTTCTGGAATTGATTTGCACTTTTCGCACCATAGTACGTTCATCTCTAGGAGACAGAACGCGTCTCCTTCCTGAGCTGTATGACGGCTGCGTGGTCCCATGGTGTTTATACTTGCGTACTATTGTTTGTACAGATGAACGTGGTACCTTCAGGCATTTGGAAATTGCTCCCAAGGATGAACCAGACTTGTGGAGGTCTACATTTATTTTTCTGAGGTCTTGGCTGATTTCTTTTGATTTTCCCATGATGTCAAGCAAAGAGGCACATCCACAGGTACACCTCCAATTGACTTCTAAAGCCATGACATAATTTTCTGGAATTTTCCAAGCTGTTCATTGGTATTATAAGTGACATGATCTGTCTGTAAACAATTGTTGGAAAAATTACTTGTGTCATGCACAAAGTAGATGTCCTAACCGACTTGCCAAAACGATAGTTTGTTAACAAGAAATTTGTGGAGTGGTTCAAAAAACGAGTTTTAATGACTCCAACCTAAGTGTATGTAACCTTCCAACTTCAGCTGTATATTAGTATCAGAATACACTCCATTTAACTTATTAGGAAGAGATGCACTGTGTAGAATGGGCATCCAAATTAAATGCACATCAGAGGGAGTAATAATAGATCAGGAATATGTACATCCACAGATGATGATGACTACGGAAAAAACAGCAAATGTATACTGGATAGGGAACATAGAAGAGCCAGTACGAGAGGTAATGAAGAAGTGGGGAAAGTTTATTAGGGCTCAAGCTCCAGAAGAAGTTACCAAAATCAGGATATCATTGCACACTGTAATATAATCCGTATCAAAATCTTCTGCTGGAACGACTATGGTTGAGGAATGCATGGGGTAAACCGGCCCCCATTAGATATCAATATTTTATAATAGGGAAACAAGGGGCAGCAATGGAAGCACAAGATGCTCCAGGGTCTGATACTATACATAACTGGTTTCAGATACCAGGAACATAACCTCAAATAACACTTGTAGTGGTTGAGGGATATCAAGCAAAATATATAGGACCAATGATGACAAAGGCTAAGAGTATACAATGGGAAAATACAGAAAATCCATTGATTTTCCAGTCTGCTGACAAAAACCTGATAGAAGTCCTCTGCTTTGCAGAAATGATGGGGGAACCACAAGTAGTGGAAGTAACCTAAGAAAAACAAATGCAGGTAGTCAAGGAAGAGACAAAGCAGGAAAAGCTAAAGAGAGAAATGGAAAGTATGATCCCAGAACAAGTATGGCCAAAGCATGACATGGGTGTGGGCTTGGTAAAATCAGCCAATCCGATTTGCATTAAAGTAAAGGCAAACACAAGACCTCCATGGAAACAGCAATTTCCAATGAAACCTGAACCAGAGTCAGGAATTCAAGCTACAATAGAGGGACTGATAGAAGCAGGAGTACTGGGGCGGCAGGTAGCTTAGTGGTTAAGAGCGTTGTGCCAGTAACCGAAAGGTCGCTGGTTCTAATCCCCGAGCCGACTAGGTGAAAAATCTGTCGATGTGCCCTTGAGCAAGGCACTTAACCCTAATTGCTCCTGGAAGTCGCTCTGGATAAGAGCATCTGCTAAATGACTAAAATGTAAATGGTTGAATCCCAGAGTGACTGTAATACACCACTACTACCAGTACTTAAAGCAGACAAATAAAAATGGAGGCTTGCCCATGACCTGAGAACGTTTAATGAGGTCGTGCAGGATTACCAAGCAGAGGTACCAAATCCACACACACTGTTAACAAATAGCAATAATGAAAAAGGCAGGAATAACAGAGTTGAGGGCAAGGATAAAATGGAATAGTGATGCAGTAGCTGCATATTAAACAAGAAATGCAAATGGCCCCAGCATTAGGGACTCCAGACAATACGAAACCTTTTCTGCTATATGTAGCCAACCGTTGTCAGGGATTTGCAACCACAGTACTAATGCAAGAGACATGTGTAGGGCGGAGAAATCAGCCAATAGCTTTTTATAGTACTAAATTAGATTCAGTAGCACATGGTTACCCATCATGCCACCAAGGGTTGGCAGCTATACAATATGCATATGATAAAGCATCTACGATTACAATGGAATACCCGGTGGTGATCTATACTCATCATAAAATAAATTAATTAATCGAACAAGGCAAGTTTGTGCTGACCAATATAAATCCAATATGGATGGTGTTACGAGATAGATGGGAGGTGTTGAATGGAGCTGAAGGATGGGACTAATAACAAAAAATAATAACAACAAGATAACTCATGTAAAGCATATTGTGTCCATAATAAGTATATAAGTTATAAAAACAAACAAAATATAATTATTGTAGAATTTGACTGTGTCCATTAAATGTATATAGTATGTATGGGCTGGAAGAAGAGGCCTAAGCATTGTTGTTCACTAGTTTACTCCAATTGGGGAAGGGGTGGTGGGGTTGGAAGGTAATGAAGGGAAATATAATTTTTTAAAGGATATGTGTGTGTGTATGGATGTATGTATAGATGTATGTATGTATATACATATATATGTGTGTGTGTGTGTGTGTTTGTATGTGTATACAGTGGGGAAAAAAAGTATTTAGTCAGCCACCAATTGTGCAAGTTCTCCCACTTAAAAAGATGAGAGAGGCCTGTAAATGTATGCACTCACTAACTGTAAGTCACTCTGTATAAGAGCGTCTGCTAAATGACTAAAATGTAGATGTGTAGCAGAATCCCTGACATTCACCAAATTACGACCAGATTTAATGTCAATTCCAATTTTGGGAGCTACAGAAGAATTGTTTGTTGATGGATCCTGTTTCAGAGATTATGAAGGCAATCATGCTGGTTATGCAATAGTAAGGAAAAGAGTAGATAACCCATTTTACACCATAGACAGTGAAAGTTGTGACCAACCATGCTCTGCTCAACTAGCAGAAGTAAAAGCACTGACAGCAGCATGCAACAAAGGGAAAGATAAAGAAGTAAACATTTATACAGATTCAGCAGATGCACACGGTGTATGCCACCTATTTGGAGCAGTATGGAAGCAAAGGGGATTTAGAAAGACAGACGGTAGTCCAATTTTTCACTTTGAACAAATACACAAACTAATGAATGCGCTGCTGTTGCCAAAACTAATAGCAATTGTTAAATGTCAAGCACACAAGAAGGGGAATGATTATGTTACAAGAGGAAATAATGCGGCAGATGAAGCAGCAAAAATAGCATCCATATGTAAGGTGGCAATCCAAACCCCACTCATTCTAATAGAAGCAGCCCCAGAAATAGATGATATAATCAAAATACAAGACAGAGCTGGATTAAATGAGCACACCATGTGGGAGAAAAGAGGGGCTACAAAGGACATACATGAATTATGGAGATCACATGATGGACAAATTGTGGCTCCCACCACCTTGTTGAACTTGCTTATAGCAAATGCGCATGGTTTTGACCATTGCGCAAGGGGGGAAGTAATAAGAAAAATAAAAAAATAAGGTTTTTGGTCTCCCTTCATTCAAGCAACTGTAGACACAAGGCTAACAGAGTGTGAAATGTGCACAAATTAATATCAGAAAAGGAATAACGACACCATTAGGGCACATCCCAGGACCAGAAGGACCATTTAAGCACCTAGTAATAGACTATGTGGATATGATAAAACCAGTTAATGGGAAAAGATACATGTTAGTAGTAATAGAAAGATTCAGCAGATGGCTGGAAGCAGTTGTCGTATCGAGTAAATGCTGGCAATTATTGCTGATAAACAAAGGAGTCCGCTCATACTGAACCTGGATCATAAGTTTTATTCATATCACAAGCTTTCAGCATGAGTTACAGACTTGCAGGGTCTGGAGAGCAGTGTCCTCGAATTCTAATGGCTGCTCTGCTTTCCTGTGCCCCCAGCATATACTTATAAACAATGTAAAAATATGGGTTGCTCCCTCTGCGGTCCAATCACCCGTCTCCCCTGGGGCGTCACCCTACAACTGACTACTTTTGAACTAACATAAACAACATTCCATTTCTTCATGAAAAACATTTAACAAAGGCATAATCCTAATACACTACATTCCCCCCTTCGAGACAAACTAAAAGTCTCGAAAACAACCAAAACAGGATTATGACAAGTAACAATTTATCTTATTGAGTATCTTTAACATTAAACCAAAAAACATTTTTCTCTAGAGTGTAAATACCTTTCTATGAAATATGAACAAATGTTTATGAAGTGTGAATACATTATTATGAAATATGAACAAATCTTTATGGAGTGTGAGAGCGAAAAACTGTCTGGCAGCCTTCGTTCCAAATCCATCCATCAATCAAGACAGTAAAATTCTCCCATGGTCCCTCTGCCCCAGGCAACCACCTAGGTACTCCCGATGACTTCATATTTCTTTATAAATGCATTTGAAACTATGATGCAATTAAATATACATGTAAGCCCCTGTAAACAAAATACTATCCGAAATGTCCACACCAAGGCTGGTCAACCCATCGGACCCTACAGTGGACCTCTCCCTGCATAGACTCCCTGTCCCTAAGCATTCACGAAATAAACAAAAACATCTAAGTTCCCCACATGTATTCAATAACATCAAATATCATTCTACAAAAATCAATACCTAAGACTATGACACAAATTATGTATTACACATGCAAATATGTCTATATTTCATTGCAGACACTGGAATGTAGTCCACTACACTTCATCTCCCCCGTAGTCTCTTCTTCCAATGTATTGTTGATGATGGAATCGGAATCTTTCCACACCCTCCTTGTTCCCTCTCCTCCAGTCATTGTCCTTTCATATTGTCCCTTCATATTGTCCTTGTTTGAGTAGTTCAATCTCCACATATTCCCCCAAATGCTTCTGGAAGAAAAGAAAAGACCAAACAGTATCTTTTGCAAAACAACACTTTCAAAATAACCATCAATATCAACTAAGAATATAAAAATTATATATAAATGATGTATGAATCAATATAAATGATAGAATAATGAACTAGGATAATACGATTCATTCATACACTTCCCCCCTTTGATTCATAACATCATACTAAAATCACACTAATATTGAAAAAAAAAAAAGTTTAATGATCAAATAATCAAAAAGGATATTTATCCATTAATACTCCATCCAGACCCCCTTGTCCATCTTCATCCAGATCAGGAACAGTCAACAACGGCATCTGAGTGTTGTCTCCAGGCATCACAACTCCAACCTATCTCAATATCATAGCTTTCTCAAAGGTCAGTAACAAATTACAAACATCACACACAGTGCTATCAAAACTGCTATTAAAATGTAATCCATCACTGCTCCTACTGGCCTACCTGATCTTGCAACCAAGTCTTCGCTGACCATCCAGCTCCTTCAGATCTACCAAATGCATCCCTTATATTCTTCAATGCATATATAACCCTAGTGATAATATCTGAACTATCTGGACTCAAAGTATAACTAATATTATCAATATGATCTTCCCAAATGTTACACCATACCATGGAAAAAGTCCCCCCTTCTCCCTTAGATTTATCCTTCAATGATAGGCTTGAAGACTATGACATGTCGCCATGTCTCTTTTCACCCTATTTTCAACCCTAGATTTATCTGTGTCCGGTGCTACCCCTCTTATAATGGTAGAAACCTCATATGGAAGCTTCAACGTTGACATGTAACAACATCCTGTCCATCCATAGGGTAAGAATATATACGCTTTATCACCACAAACCCTCCAAATATCTCTAAAATTCCCAATAGTCACATTGTCAGGCAAAAGTTAATCTTTCACAATCAAAGTCTTGCTGTTCCTACTACCTGGAACATAAAAAGTAACATTATATTTCTCATTACTACCCTTAAGGTCATGCTTACCCAAAGTTATCATATAATCATCACAATCTGATATTCCCATAAACATACCCCTTATATCATATGTTTTATTAGAACAAAAACAACTTTTAGCCCTCAATGGTTTCACCTCCAATGCTTCAGGGTTTGCTGTTACCTGATTTTCCTTCCCATCTAACAAATTCCCATAGGGTAATTCATTTAACCAAGAACACTTAAACCTAGGCTTAAACAAATGTTTTGACAACGACATTATTTTATCTGTTACTGATTGTTGTTGCTGATACAACAGTCATGAAAAAGCATAAGATTGACACATACTTGATAGAGGTCGAGCGACCGTCTCTAAAATGTTTGGTGCTGGAATTCTCAACAGACATGTACCCTCAAGATTCCTCCCTGATCTTACAGAATGAGCTAGCTGCTGGAACCAAAGATTCCTACCTGCCCATCTATCTCAAATTTTCACAACAGAAGAATCAAACCCATCCATTTAGTTTCTCTCTTCCCTAACGAGCGGTACTGATCAGATACCTCTCCTTATCTGTCATTAAAATCAAAGACCTCATCCTGTACCTCCATGATAGTATCCTTCACTATTTCAGATGAATCTATATTGTTCTCTACTACTATCTGCTCTCCTATTTTAACCCTATTCATACTATCATTGACAGCACTCTCCATCCGTAACATAAACCCCTGAGTCCTTCTTGCTACCCCCTTTAATTTCAGAAAAGTTGTTGTCGGTGTCGGTGTCATACTTCCTACATTTGTCATTGCCGTCGCATCATTAATCCCTTCCAAAGTTACCATTAAAGTAGTTGATTTAGTTGATGTATTAACACTCTTAACTACTTCTAGTGGGAAAGTTCCCGATATCCTCTGTGTATTATCTACTGTTGGAGTGGCTACTCTAATCTACTCCTCCTGAACTCCTTCGGTGACTGTGGAATCTTCAACAGATTTCACATCTTCCATTTTAAGCGTCACTTTACGAATTACATAGCCTTTTAACCAATAATTCTTAACCGGAACAAATTTTAATGCTTGCACTAGATAAGTACACATATATTCTCCCTGATATTTCTCTGTAACATTACGCAAAATAAATGAACAATCACTCATAACCGTCTTCCCCTCCATATTGTTGTACAAAATATACTTCCTTTTACTAGGGGGCACCGCTTCTACATCTGGTCCTGATAACAATACTTCTTCTCCATAATTATCTCTCCATGTGGGAGGAACGTCCCCTCCCCCACTCCATCTCTCACAGCTACACGGAAGATTAGCTGTCTCACCCCTCCTAACCTTAATAACAGTCTTTTCTTCTAAAATTGGTGCTGGAGCTATTGGTTCCCTTGTAATCAAATGCAATATATTTATGGCTTTAATAACTGTCAATGTTGAAAGAGTTAAATTGCTTCCCACTGTTGTTATAACAGACTGAAGTGTTGATGTTATTGTTGTTACTTCATCCCTAGTTTTCGTAACGTTTTGGTCTGACTTTTTGCTTGTACTTCCATCTATCACCACTAGTGTCAAATGACGTAAATGTAACTTACATTCAATCTCTCTTCCTACTCTAAACCCTAACTTTCAAACTTTTGATTATTAAAAAAAAACACCTATAATTACCTTGATCTCCCTGCTGGGAATTGTAAATATAGATACTCAATCACCCTCAATCTTCTCTTATCATTCAGCAACGCATACTTTCTCAATGCATCTGCTCCTAACAGATCTAAACTCCTACCATATCTATCCTCCCACTAAACTCTAAAATGTCCTTCACCACTGTTCTCTCTCTCTTACTACTAACTTTGAACCTTAGCTTACTGTCTTAGAGTTCCTTCAACCCTAGTTCTCCTAACTTATTTTAATCTAATCTTTTCTCCTAACTTTTAAAAACCGTTTTCCACTGATTTATTCACAAAATCCCTTTACCACCAAATTTTAGAATATGTGATTGGGAAGTCCCCACCTGCTTCTGACTTCTTCACACACAGACTTGGCAAACGACTAAACACCTTTTAGCCTAGCCTGAAATCTCTTGGTGTAGGAATGTAACCCAGAATAACAGTCACCCCTTTTAACTTTATTTTTCAGACAGATTGTCTAATAGGCAGTCTAATAGATTATCATCCTTCCTATGATATTATCTTTTTAAGCAAATATGATTCCCAAAAACCCTATTCTTTTTTAAATCTTCTACCAGACAGCCGTCTAGTGTACATCTTATTGTACAGTTCAATTTACACAATGCATCTCTTTCCAACAATGCAATAGGTATATGTTCTAATATTAGTATGTCTATTTTAATTTCTCTTTGATTTTTATAGCAGATTTCAATTGGTTCCTTAAGAGTAATTAGCTGTTTTACTACCTCAAATCCCTATCCTAATTAGTTAATTTTACATAGTGAGATGTTTAACCTCTTTAGGCTGCACACAGATAAAAGCTTTTCCACTATTCACTATCACTTCTCATAGTCCTCTGTTTTTACTTCAATTGTTAGATATTTTCTTCCTAATTGGTGCTATCAGCTGACACCCCCCTTCGTATCTTCTAGGCTCTAGAATCCTTGCTCCGGACCCCTGTAGGGGTTCACCTGGAGAACAGGTGATTTTGACTTACCCCTGTATCTTCCTCTGAAATTCCCTCTGATGTTTCCTCCTGACTTGTTGCACTCACAGGTAAAGTGACCAACCTGTCCACAATTATAACACTCTTCTGAAAGTTGCTGGAAGTGTAGCTGAAATCTTCCTCCTCCTTCTAAGCCTTCTCGTCCTCTTCCTCTCCAATTCTGTGTCTGTCCAGAAACTGGCTGTGGATATGAAACACCTGGTACCGTCCTTGGTGGCTGGTACAATTGCGGTTGGCCTTGTTCAGTTGAAGCTGTAGCAGTGATTGTTGATTTGGTTCACTCTGATTCTTCCTAACCAAAGCTTCTCTTCTCCACCAGTTGTATGATTGAGTTTTCTGAGAGTTTCTTGATCCTTTTCTTTCTTGCTGTTGACATATCAGGATTCTTCAAAAGCTTATATTCTAAGTTCTGTCCTCGAAATATCCTCTTCCATCATCTTCTTACTATTGGCCTTTCCTTGACATCAATGTATTCTTCTCCTCCAATTCTTGGGATTCTTTTCTCAGCAGGTTTTCTGTATTTTCCCTTCTTGAGTTGTTCATCCAGTTGTGTTACTTCTTCTAAACTATTCGCTTTATCCATGCATGATAAGCATCGGTCTATATCTCCTTCTATTTCTTGTGTGCCAGTCCTTGTAGGATAAACTCCTTTTGAATACACAGCACCTTTAGTCTCCTCTTTATCGCTGTCTTCATCTGAACTCGAATCTCTTGTATCCTTCTTCCTTCAACTTCCATCAGAGATCAAATCTCTAGTATCCTTCTTTCCTCTCTTGCCAACTTCCTTCTGATCACAGAGCATATCCACCCATGATCTCTTCTCAATCACTCTGATCTTCATCTTCATCATCTTCTTCAAGTTCCATCTTCCTTAACCTCACTCTTCTCTTCCAGACATCTCATTTTCTTCCTTCTGGAGTTTTGGATTCATTTTTATTGTCGTTTCTGCTTGTCCTCTATCTATTATTCGTTCATCTTCATCTCTGATGCAATAATCACCCTCCTGGATGATCACTGGAAGCTGAGGATAAACATCCCTAAGCTCTACTTCCTTCTCATAAGGTGGGTGTCTTTTTGCTGAATCCGTATGTGAGAAAGGTATACTAACTTCTGCCATTAGTTTTTCTGTCGCCTTTTCTTCCTTTAGCATTTTCCTCTATACCTTTGTTTATCTTATCGCTGGAATCTTTTATCAGTTTTTGTTTGAGAATGAAGGGCAACTTTTGTTTCATTTGCCTGATAACCTCGCAATACCCTTAGTTAAAGGATTACTATTTTCAACTATATCAACCGGTGTAATGACTTTCATAGCCTTGCTGTCCTTTCTCCCCATTGTAACTACTCTTTTATATTCCTTTATTGTGAATTATTTTATTTTAGACTATATAGCCTATGGCTCCCCCCCTTTAAATTTTTATATAAACTCAACAAGTTTTTTTTTTTTTTTTTAAATCAATCAACAAAAATATGAATATCAAAAAATTCTATTTAAAATTTTATTCAAAAAATATTTTTAATTAAAATAAAAAATCAATTAAAAAATCAATTAAAAATTATGAATAATTAAAACCAATTTTTTATTTCTATATCCTATCTTACCAATTTAACAATTAGTGGCTACTTTACCAATCCTAAAACCAAAGCCCTCTAACCTTTCAACACTACAATTCCCATAAACCCCCTTGCTCTATAAGCACCTAATTATCTTAATTTTACAGAATAATGTCAGTACTCGATTTCCAACACAACTGCAATCAAACCCAAGTGATGCCAGAGACTCTAAAATGCAAATTGTATTCAAATGATCAGTCTGTTGCCAAGCCTCTGTGAAATTGTCATAACATCAAATATCCTGTAGGGGAAGATTTTGTGAACTAGCCTGATATCTGATCCTCTGCAGCGTCACACCTTGTCACGTCAGTCAGCCCCTCCTCTCTCTTTCTCCTCTGACACTCCTCTCGTCCTATCGCCTCTCATATGACAAAAGAACAAAAAGGGACAGACAAGCCTTTAAAGTTCATACACTGAGTTATACACATTCAATATTCCCCCACTCATATTCGCTCTAAGACTTAACTCAGGACTAAATAGCTCAATAACATTTTTATTTATTTTAATCCGTCATTTAATTCAATTTATTATAATCCGTCAACATATATCTAATTTATACATTCACTACATCTCAACAAATAGTTTCATTTTCAAACAACAGCCGCTTTAAACCTAGAAGATTCGTGTTAAAATCTCTCCTCTTTGTTCCCTCGTCTGTGTCTCTGTCTCCCCCTGCAGCCCAGTCTAGTAAAATCCCACGCATGCGCGATACATAAAAAAATACGTTCTCAAACAATAGAACGCCAGCATTCTACCACAGCCTCTCTATTTTACACTTATAGTCAAACAATAACATTTAACAGAGCTCACATATCGCATAGAACTCTGAATTCTACACACACAACCATAATTTAAGAGGCTTATTCCATCGCAATGGTCCCCCTAAGGACACCCGTTAGCATGTAGCACGCAACACAATTAGCATTTAGCATTTAGCATTTAGCCTTAGCCTTTATGTACAATGTGGCCTGAAACACAACCAGCATTTAGCATCAGCATTAGCATTAGCCTTTAGCTAACCTGTGGCTGGCACCACGCAACAGGTACCTTTCACTGCTCTTTTTCATTTTGTCTATTTCTCCTACCGTTTGTGATGCCGTGAGTTTAATGACCATCCACTGAGAGATCCCCCCAAGCGGACACCCCGTCGGATGAAAGTCGAGCAATAATCACAATCAGATAAATTCCATCAACCCGAGTTTTTCTTTAAAACACACCGACTGCACATTCTAACGCGCAAACGGATTTTCGGCCCATTCCTAAAATGGCCCACCCCGGGGTCTTAAATGGTACAGTGCCCTAATGCATACGTATTCCTCTGCCTTGTACATCTGCCAATATCTGCCTTAATCCCTACCATCGATTGCTCTAAAATTCCAAGCCTACTCTCCCCCCTTTTGCCCTGTCTACCAGTGCAACAATTGATAATGATTAGCCAGACCCCCAGTTCTCAGCAATAACGCCACACGAGGCAAATTACGGTCCTAATGGTACATTCCTCCAGTGTACAATCACATAGCATCCAAACTAACAACTTCCAAAGCTGTGAGGAAAACTCACGCTTGTCTGGCCATGACTTCAGAACGAGTTAGCTTGGCGGCAACGAATGAAGCAAAGGAGAGATGCAGACCAGCCCCACGTTGGGCGCCATTTGTCGTATCGAGTAAATGCTGGCAATTATTGCTGATAAACAAAGGAGTCCGCTCATACTGAACCTGGATCATAAGTTGTATTCATATCACAAGCTTTCAGCATGAGTTACAGACTTGCAGGGTCTGGAGAGCAGTGTCCTCGAATTCTAATGGCTGCTCTGCTTTCCTGTGCCCCCAGCATATACTTATAAACAATGTAAAAATATGGGTTGCTCCCTCTGCGGTCCAATCACCCGTCTCCCCTGGGGCGTCACCCTACAACTGACTACTTTTGAACTAACATAAACAACATTCCATTTCTTCATGAAAAACATTTAACAAAGGCATAATCCTAATACACTACACAGTCCCGTCCAAGGACCAAGGGTCAGGAACAGTAATAACATTTTTGACAAGAGAAGTAATTCCATGATTTGGAATTCCGACAGAAATCAGTTCAGGCAATGGCTCAGCATTTATACAAAAAATGGTAAAACTAGTGATGCAACAGCTGCGCATAAAACAAAGATTGGGTGGTGTATATCATCCCCAGTCTCAGGGAATGGTAGAAATAGTAAATGGTACTATAAAAGAGAATAGTACTACAATAGAGAAGAAGAGGAAACAGGAACAGAAGAAGAAGGAGAGGGGATGGAAACTCAAACAGAATCCCCACTCTCTGCTGAAGACAGCCAAAATCAAAGAATGGGGGAAGGTGGCAGCGGGAATGCTGTTGATGAGTTACGTGCTCTGCTTGATTCCTTCAGTCGAGGGACAGACCTTCTATTAAATTAAATTTACTATAATCAACAGAGGTTTATCAACTACACAGAATATGCACTGACAGCTCTGGGAGAGCAGGTACACACAACCATTAGAATGACCTGGCAAAAAAACAGACGTTGGATTGGTTGTTAGCGGAAAAAGGAGGAGTCTGTGTAATGTTTGGGGAACAGTGTTGTACCTTTATCCCCAAAAACACCGCCCCAGAAGGATACTTTACTGAAGCTATGATTAAACTTTGTTACGGATACAGGTATCCTGTGTTTTTGTGTGTTTCTACTCTTTCTGCCCTAATCACAGGTGTCCTGTATGTTCCTGATTGGTGGTCGTTGAGGTGTCTGCTGATTGGACCAATCAGTGAACATTCCTGTGAATAGCACCACCTGTTACTCGTTTGTTGAATCACACAGCCCATTGTATAAAACCAGACTTGTGTTTGTTGCAAGAGAGAGAGATTTTTGCCATATGTGAGTATGGACACGGTGGTGTCCTGTGTGTTGTGTACTCGCTAGTTGATGATTACCCTGTTTAGTAGCTTTGTGTGTTTTTTTGGGAAAGGGGGGTTTAAGCTAGATGCCCTTGGGCGTACATTACCCGTGAGGGACGAAATCTGTCTATAAACACCAGTTAGACCTGAGCGGACCACCCACTGTATTTTTGTATGGTAGCAGTAGCCCAGCGGTTCTTTAGGCAGGCTAGATCAGTTTAGGGGGTTTTACACTATTGTTTCATTTCTTGGGTCCTGCTCAGCCCTTTTTCCCAAACCCTTACCGTGTGTTCATAAATAAACACTTTGTGTTTGACGGTAGTTCATGGTAGTTGTGTCTTATTTGTTCTCACTATTCCATGTCACACTTATAATTTACATGAATTTATGTTACGGGTCTCATGTCCATCCACCCTAGATGTTTAGAGCCACGGGGTTCGTAACATAAAGTGGGGGCTCGTCCGGGATCCTATCTATCCCATGCTACTCATGTAAATTAGTTAGTGTCTGGTTCGGTGTTGAGCTTAGCAGCTGTAACTACCTGTTTTTTTTGTGTGTTCAGTAGTCGACGGCTCGTGTTGCTAGTAGGATGGCTACTTTTGAGTTGGAGGCATTTTTGGAAAACCCTACGTGGGAGGTTTTTGATAATTGCCGTAGAGTGGATCTACAGGCTTTGGCTGACCACTTTTCTGTACCCATACCGAGGGGTTTAGTGAAAGCAGAAGTTAGGGAAGTAGTGTTAGCGATATTGTTAAACGAGCGAGTGCTTGAGTTACCGCCGCCTGAGTCTGCTGCTCCTGTAGGGGATGTGGTTGCTGTTCCTGTAAGCCCATCAGTGTCTGAGGACGAGGCTAAGGCTCCAGCCACATTGCCCCGTTATGACCCACTCTCCCCACTGACTGACAGTGATGCCAGGATGGATGTCCGCTCGACACGGCTCCAAATAGAGGCGGAAGAGCGGGCACAAATCAGGCAAGACAAGCTGGAGATGCGTAAAATGGAGCTAGAGGCAGAACAGGAGACGCGTAAGATAGAACAGGAGACGCGTAAGATAGAACAGGAGACGCGTAAGATGGAACTGGAGACGCGTAGGCTTGATCAAGAACTGGAGACGCGTAGGCTTGATCAAGAACTGGCGATGCGTAAAATGGAACTAGAGGCAGAAACAGCGAGGTTAGTCTCTGCTAATACTATGCCTGCTAGTGAGCCATCCTCACCAGCTGTGTCATCTGCTACGTTTGATATTAGTAGGCAGATCACCTTGGTACCTGTGTTCAGGGAGTCAGAGGTTGATTCCTATTTCAGTGTTTTTGAACGTATAAGCGGTAGCATTGAAATGGCCCGAAGAGGTATGGTGCCTATTACTTCAGTGTAAACTGACAGGTAAAGCCCAAGAGGTTCTGGCAGCGCTACCTCTTGAAGACAGTTTGAATTATGAGGTGGTCAAAGCTACTGTTCTTCGTGCCTATGAGCTTGTTCCTGAGGCATATCGACAGAGATTTAGGTCTCATAAAAAGTCTCCTACTCAGACTTATGTGGAGTTTGCTAGAGACAAAGGAAATCTGTTTGACAAATGGCACAGTGCTAGTAAGGTAACTGATTTTAACTCTCTACGGGAGTTAATCTTGTTAGAAGAGTTTAAAAATTGTTTACCGGAACGCATTGTAGTTTATCTGAACGAACAGAAAGTATCCTCACTGTCGGAAGCGTCTGTATTGGCAGACGAGTTTGTGTTGACGCATAAGAGCGTGTTTTCGGCTCGAACGGAGAGCAGGGCTGCGGAGTTGCTAACTTCTAGTCCTAGTCGACCAGCAGTACATCCAGCACGCCATAAAGATGTGCGTCACTGTTTCTATTGTCATAAGGTGGGACATATAGTTAATGATTGCTTTCTGCTAAAACGCAAACCGGGGATGCCTCAGCACGCCAGGCCGCCAACGGGTGTTGGGCTGATTCGAATACGGTTGTAAGGCCGGAATCAAGACAGAAGCCGCATAGTGAATGTGGTTTGAAAGTCCCTGTCCCAGATCACAGTTATGAACCGTTCATTTTTGAGGGGTTTGTTTCTATATCAGATGACGAAGCGTCTCAGCGTCCAGTTAGAATCCTCAGAGATACTGGTGCGGCGCAGTCGTTCATACTATCTGATGTGTTGCCCTTGTCTAATAATACAATTGTGGTTCCAGTGTGTTAGTACAAGGAATTGAAATGGGTTTCGTCCCAGTGCCATTGCACTTTGTGAACGTACACTCTGAGTTAGTCAGTGGATTGTTCAGAGTTGGCGTACGTCCGATGTTGCCAGTAAAAGGGGTGACCTTTATAATGGGCAACGATATTGCCGGAGGAAAGGTAATACCCATATTGGAGGTATTGGATAAAAGTGACCAGTCTCTCTCCGAGGAGCTGGCACAGGGTTATCCGGATGTGTTCCCCGCTTGTGCTGTCACACGTGCTCAAGCACGACAAGTGGGTGAAGTGGTAGATTTGTCAGACACGATTCTATTCAGAGAGTGTGACCCAGAGGATAGTTCGGGTGCTACCTCTGGTAAGCTGGTGCAGTCTGACCAACAGCCCAGAGAAAGGAAGAAGGAAATGGAACTTGTTGCTGAGGCAATACAGTTACCAGTTACTCGTGAGCAGCTGATCGCTAACCAACAGGTTGACATTAGCCTGGCTAAATGTTTTTCTAGTGTTGTCTCAGAGGAGGAGCTAAAGAAGAAAAACATGGCATACTTCATTGATGGTAATCTCCTCATGCGTAAATGGACATCCCATGTTGACGCTGGCGGAGATTGGAATGCTGTTTACCAAATAGTGATTCCTACAGCCTTTCGACAAAATGTTTTATCCCTCGCTCATGATCACCAGTGGTCCGGACATCTGGGAGTCACCAAGACTTATGATCGTGTTTTGCGACATTTCTTTTGGCCTGGTTTAAAACAAGATGTGGCTCAGTTCTGTCGGACTTGCCACACCTGTCAAGTAGTTGGGAAACCGAACCAGGTTATTTCCCCGCGCCTCTTTGTCCCATACCGGCCATAGGTGAACCATTCGAACATGTGATGGTTGATTGTGTTGGACCATTACCAAAAACAAAATCTGGTAACCAGTTTATGTTGACAATTATGTGTGTGGCCACCAGGTACCCAGAGGCCATTCCTCTGCGAAGGATTACGGCTCCGGTGGTGAGTAAAGCGTTGATCAAATTCTTCTCAACTTTTGGATTACCTAAGGTGATACAAACTGATCAGGGTACGAATTTCCTTTCTAAACTTTTCAAACAAGTGTTAAAATCCTTGTCAGTTACACACCGTGTGTCAAGCGCATATCACCCAGAGTCTCAGGGTGCGCTTGAACGTTGGCATCAGACCCTGAAGTCTATGCTCCGTAAATATTGCTTGGAATCTGAGAAAGATTGGGATGAGGGAGTTCCTCTAGTATTGTTTGCTGTCCGTGAGACAGTACAGGAATCCCCTAGGGTTCAGCCCAGCTGAACTGGTGTTTGGACACACCATGAGAGGACCTATGAAAGTCCTTAAGGATCAGTTTTTGTCACAAGAGTTGTGTGTGAAAGAAAATGTGTTGGACTACGTTAGTCGCTTTCGTGAGCGCCTACATGCTGCCTGTGCTCTAGCAAAGGAAGCGCTGTCTTCCTCACAGAAACGGATGAAACGACACTATGACACACAGGCTGTTTCTCGTTCACTGCAGCCAGGTGACCGAGTTCTTGTGTTGTTGCCTGTGCCAGGAGCGTCATTGTCAGCACGTTTCTCTGGGCCTTATGTCATTGAAAAGAAACTAACTGAAACTGACTATGTGATACAGACTCCTGATAGAAAACGCCAATCTCGTGTGTGCCACGTTAACATGTTGAAGACATACCACAACAGACCCGTCACTCAGGTAGACAGTCCAGAGAAACTGGCCGAGTCGGCTGTCTCTGTTGCTGCCACGGCTGTAGTGGGAGGTCATGTTAATGATGTGGACGGAGATGGTTTGGAGTTGCGCAATACTCAGCAGCAGTGTGCTAGATTGCCCAATTCAGAGATGCTGCTGTCTCTCCCGTCAAGCCTGATTCATTTAACGGACAGACAGTCAGATGAGATTGTGAGACTGTTACACAGCTTTCCATGTCTTTTTAATGATGTTCCTACATGTACAAATGTGTTAGAACATGACATTAATGTTGGAAACGCTGCACCTATCAAGCAACATCCTTATCGTGTCAACGTCGCTAAGAGAAAGATAATGAGGGGTGAGGTCGGTTATTTGCTGGAGAATAACCTGGCTATGCCAAGTTCAAGTCCTTGGAGTTCTCCGTGCATTCTGGTTCCTAAACCTGATGGGACATCCAGATTATGTACGGACTATCGGAAAGTCAATGCTGTCACAGTGCCCGACTCGTTCCCGTTACCCAGACTGGATGACTGTATTGATACTGTTGGTGCTGCTACTTATGTAACCAAACTAGATCTTCTAAAGGTTACTGGCAGGTGCCGTTAACCCCACGTGCCTCCGACATCTCTGCCTTTGTGACCCCAGATCACTTCCTACAATATGCTGTCATGGCATTTGGGATGCGGAACGCACCAGCCACTTTCCAACGCCTGGTTAACACAGTATTGGCTGGAGTTCCTAATTGTAGTGCTTACCTTGATGATCTGGTCATTTATTCAACTGAGTGGTCTGATCATGTTAACACTCTAAGGGTAGTGTGTGAACGTCTAGCAACCGCTTCTCTAACCCTGAACTTAGCAAAGTGCGAGTTTGGGAAGGCCACTGTTACTTATCTGGGTAAACAGGTCGGCCATGGTCAGGTGCGCCCTGTAGATGCCAAGGTCTCAGCTATAAACGCATTTCCCGCACCTACCACCAGAAGAGAGCTACGCCGTTTTTTAGGGATGGTTGGCTACTACCGTAGTTTCTGTAAAAATTTCTCTGCGGTAGTTGCTCCATTAACGGATTTGCTCAGTCCGGCGAGAAAATTTGTATGGTCTGAAGATTGTTGTACTGCTTTCCAACACTGCTAAAGCACTCTTGTGTAGTACTCCTGTTCTTGCTGCGCCAGATTTTGAGCGGCCGTTTAAACTGGAGGTAGATGCAAGTGCCAGAGGTGCTGGTGCTGTTCTACTGCAGCAAGACCAGAGTGGAGTGGACCATCCTGTCTGTTATTTTTCACGGAAATTTAACAAATGTCAGACAAACTATTCCACCATTGAACAAGAAGCTCTAGCTTTGTTGTTAGCTCTGCAGTACTTTGAAGTTTATGTTGGTTCCAGTGCATTACCAGTAATAGTGTATACTGACCATAACCCCTTAGTGTTTCTCCACCGGATGTACAACCAGAACCAACGCCTTATGCGTTGGGCACTTGTCGTGCAAAATTATAATTTGGAGATCCGCCACAAAAAGGGGTTAGATAATGTGTTGGCAGATGCTTTGTCTCGTGTGTAATGATCTAGGTTTTTTTTGTTATCCCGGCAGGAGGATTATTGAATTTTGGGTGTTGTGATGAGTACGTGTGTCGCAAACCATTTTGGTTTGCTCTTTTAAGGGTGGGAGTGTTACGGATACAGGTATCCTGTGTTTTTGTGTGTTTCTACTCTTTCTGCCCTAATCACAGGTGTCCTGTATGTTCCTGATTGGTGGTCGTTGAGGTGTCTGCTGATTGGACCAATCAGTGAACATTCCTGTGAATAGCACCACCTGTTACTCGTTTGTTGAATCACACAGCCCATTGTATAAAACCAGACTTGTGTTTGTTGCAAGAGAGAGAGATTTTTGCCATATGTGAGTATGGACACGGTGGTGTCCTGTGTGTTGTGTACTCGCTAGTTGATGATTACCCTGTTTAGTAGCTTTGTGTGTTTTTTTGGGAAAGGGGGGTTTAAGCTAGATGCCCTTGGGCGTACATTACCCGTAGGGACGAAATCTGTCTATAAACACCAGTTAGACCTGAGCGGACCACCCACTGTATTTTTGTATGGTAGCAGTAGCCTAGCGGTTCTTTAGGCAGGCTAGATCAGTTTAGGGGGTTTTACACTATTGTTTCATTTCTTGGGTCCTGCTCAGCCCTTTTTCCCAAACCCTTACCGTGTGTTCATAAATAAACACTTTGTGTTTGACGGTAGTTCATGGTAGTTGTGTCTTATTTGTTCTCACTATTCCATGTCACACTTATAATTTACATGAATTTATGTTACGGGTCTCATGTCCATCCACCCTAGATGTTTAGAGCCACGGGGTTCGTAACAAACTTAAAGGACTTAGACAGGAAGTTAAGGACAATGCTGGGCATGATGCTCACACCTGGGACTGTCTGGACCTAACTCTGGGAAAGTGGGGAGCAATGTTTGCAAAAATGGCAATCATGATAGGCGTAACACTGGCGGTAATGGGAGTGGTCTTTTGCTGCATACTGACTTTGGTGAAATCACTCCTGATCCAAACCACGATGAAACAAATGACTGTGAGAAAAACGACCATAAGGACCAGAACCAAATGGGGCATGAACTTGACAGAGGTGATCCCAGTCCCAGCGAAACACGGGCATTATACAAATACCAGTGGGAAGCCCTGCAACATCAAAGGAGGACCACTTGACTGCCCTTATGAAAACCCAGAATGTCTATATGGGGTAGTGGCAGGAGGAGGATGGGCTTGTCATGACTACAAGAATCAACAACAGCTGAAGGGAACAGGAGTAGGGGATATCAATCTCACAGACTTATATCCTGTTCCATATTACAATAGTGATGATAAAGACCCTAGAAATGAGCATTCGGAGCTGCTAGGAAGATTGGTTTAAAAAGGTTACGATTAACCAGATAACAATGGATAAATGAAGTTAGGCCTCCCTGTTGTATTACCTAAGTAGTATATGTATGTAGCAGAGAGATTCCGGTTACAGGTGTCTATGGACCAGGCTCTTAATCCCCTATACAGGTTCTCTGCTGAAAAAGTTGTCAGGGAGGTGTCAACGAGGGAGAGCACACATAGCTAGACCTAGTAAAACAGTAGGGATGGGGTATTAGCTACGTTTTGACAAAATATAATCAAACTTTTTGAAAAAATATAATCTTACTTTTTGATAAAATATAATCTGACTGAATAGGGGCTGTGGAAAGAAGGTTTAATACCCCTAAATGGCTTGTAGACAACATAGTACAGGGATGGAAGCAAAGGCCTTTGGAGGGAAAACGTATATAATACCTAAATGAATGCAATGATTGTGTCTTATATCGTTAACATGTTTAGATTAGATTTATTGAATCATATGTTAGTCACTATATACATCTGTGCACCTGTGTCATTTGTGTGTGTAATGATGTGGGCCCTATAAAGTCCCAAAGGGGAGATATATTGGAGATTTTTAGTTAACTACTTTGTCTCATGTAAGGGCGGACAACATAACAAAACCAATTATATGAATCATGCATGCTGTAGAATGAAATGCCTATACGCCCTATACGCCTATGGATTAAGAACCACTTAAATAGCTCTGTTATTTCTACATATTTTTACATAACAGGGTTTCCAAAAACTGAGTAATAACAGGTTGAGAAGTCAGATTACGCCACCATTAAAAACAAACAAAGTGACTCAAGAAGAAGAATTGGGCGGAACGGTAAAAGTTGGGAAACAATGGTGGAGTGAAATGACCAGGGAGGGATTAAGCTAGAAGGCGTGGATTATGAGTGAAAATTAAACTGTATAAAGGATGAGAACCGAGAACTGGAAAGTAGTTACTCTGCAGACCAGCTCGGCTCTATTTCTTGTGTAATAAAGTCTATCTTGATTCTACAAGACTCTGAAAAGTGCTTTATTTTTAATGAGGATTAGATAGATTTTTCCACAACAGACGCGAGAGACAGAAGAAATAGTACCCGTTTGGCCCAACTGGACTATATCTGAGAATACCTCAATCGGCCTGCCCAATATGTCCTGGCTCGTAGCATTCAGTAATTCACTCTACACACTAACTTTTCGTCAGGTAGCTTAGTGGTTAAGAGCGTTGTTAACCAGGTCGCTGGTTCTAATCCCCGAGCCGACTAGGTGAAAAATCTGTCGATGTGCCCTTGAGCAAGGCACTTAACCCTAATTGCTCCTGTAAGTCGCTCTTGATAAGATTTTAAGTACCCACCAACCATTTCCCACATTATTTTAAGTAGGAATATTGTTTCATTATCCACTTTTAGATGTTGGAGTTTTGGCGGGAAGACTTCCTTTGTCTCACAGGGAAATTCGCTCTCCCAATACTGAATGGCATGGAAAAGAGAGTTTCTGCAAGGAATTTACGACCGGTCATAAAGCTGGCCCCCAGGAAAGGGGGTGTTCAAACCTTTGCCTAGCCGGCATCTTTGATCCTCAGCCCATGAGGGCAAGTCATGACACTAGTTTTCCAGTCAGTAACAACAAAAACACACTTTCTGCAAAAATATTACCAGATGCTCAATGTTCAAGAAATCTGTGAGTCACTGGACGTGTCTGAATACCCACTACATACAGTGGAGAGAACAAGTATTTGATACATTGCCGATTTTGCATGTTTTCCTACTTACAAAGCATGTAGAGGTCTAAATTTTTATCATAGGTACACTTCAACTGTGAGAGACGGAATCTAAAACAAAAATCCAGAAAATCACATTGTAGGATTTTTAAGTAATTAATTTGCATTTTATTGCATGACATAAGTATTTGATCACCTACCAACCAGTAAGAATTCCGGCTCTCACAGACCTGTTAGTTTTTCTTTAAGAAGCCCTCCTGTTCTCCACTCATTACCTGTATTAACTGCACCTGTTTGAACTCGTTACCTGTATAAAAGACACCTGTCCACACACTCAATCAAACAGACTCCAACCTCTCCACAATGGCCAAGACCAGAGAGCTGTGTAAGGACATCAGGGATAAAATTGTAGACCTGCACAAGGCTGGGATGGGCTACAGGACAATAGGCAAGCAGCTTGGTGAGAAGGCAACAACTGTTGGCGCAATTATTAGAAAATGGAAGAAGTTCAAGATGACGGTCAATCACCCTCGGTCTGGGGCTCCATGCAAGATCTCACCTCGTGGGGCATCAATGATCATGAGGAAGGTGAGGGATCAGCCCAGAACTACACGGCAGGACCTGGTCAATGACCTGAAGAGAGCTGGGACCACAGTCTCAAAGAAAACCATTAGTAACACACTACGCCGTCATGGATTAAAATCCTGCAGCGCACGCAAGGTCCCCCTGCTCAAGCCAGCGCATGTCCAGGCCCGTCTGAAGTTTGCCAATGACCATCTGGATGATCCAGAGGAGGAATAGGAGAAGGTCAGTAGGAAAACCTGCAAAATTGGCAGTGTATCAAATACTTGTTCTCCCCACTGTACATAAACCGCAAACTCATTTCGGAGTTTGATCTAATAGAATTCACTCTTCTTTTCCGACTCACCTGTTTGACTTCAACCAGTGGTGTAGTGGTGCCTGGAGAACTGGGTATACTCAGATTTTGCCCAAAATTTCACAAACGGCCCATTTGAAAGGCTCCCTGTGTGAGAATAATTATATTAGAAACAGTGACATGTACTCTGAATGACCTAAAATGATAAATCCCATATTGGTCTTTCACAGTCAGGCCAAGGCAAACCCAAGCTCTACTGTGCTGGCCTGGATATTTTCTTCACATTGACCTTTCTAACATGGTTAGAATCCAAGATGGCGTAGCAGTGCGGTCGTGTATTTTTTATTTTTTTCGTACATATTTCCCTATCACACCTTTCATCCTTCTACTAAATATACTTTCCTGCAACCCGCCTCACTCAATGTGGAACAGATTCTATCATTGACTTACCTATTATCTAGTAACTGAATCACTGGACATTAACACCGGATCGCAACTAGCTAGCTGCAACCGAATGGATGTTGCTGTTGGCTAATCACCACTGCCCCCGAAGCAAAGCACCAGTTAGCCTTGAGCTAGCCTCAAGCCAGGCCCATATCCCGGCTATCTACCGGACGGGAGTTGCCAGCTAACTAGCTACTTGCTATTAGCCACCGTTAGCGGTTTTTCACCATTGTCCGTGGCCTGCACTACCTACCAGCCAGCTCTAGCCTGGACTATTATCGTCCAGTCTGCACTGTCTGCACAGCGCGTTATCGACCCAGAACATATCGGTTTTTCTGCCTGAATCACTGGACCTTTAACTCCGGATCATCGCAACTAGCTAGCTGCAACCAAATGGATGTTGTTGTTGGCTAATCAGCCTTGAGCTAGCCTCGAGTCAGGCCCATCTCCCGGATATCTACCTCTCTGTCAACCGGACGGGACCTCCTAGAGTCAACATGGAGCCCCGCCGATCCATCCCGACTGGTCTGCCGACGTAATCGTCTGTGGTTTCAACAGGCTTCCCATTGCGATGACCACGAAGATCCATCTGCTAGCCTTGGCCCGCTTGCACACGCAAACAACAGCCGTGGTTCCTGCTAGCCTGTGCTGTAGCACCAATTCAAACTACTCTCGGACTCACATGTTGCTGTTCACCGGCCCTTATGATCACTCAGCTGCACAGCTGATGCCTGCTGGACTGTTCCTTTACACGGTACCCTGTCCTGTTTATCTGTTTAGCCTCAGCCCAAACTTTCATCGCCATTACCAGTTGTTGTCTTAGCTCTCTCAAATAACACCTGTGATTTCTTTATGCCTCTCTCCCATGTCAATATGCCTTGCCTATTGCTGTTTTGTTTAGTTCTTATTATACAATTTCACTGTAAAGCCCCAAGTCCCTCTCAAACTGCCTCAAATAGCTCCTTTGTTCCACCCCCCATACACATGGAGACTGGCCCAATTGGTGCCTCCAGTGATGCTATCTCTTTCATTGTTACCCAACGCTTAGGTTTACCTCCACTGTACTCATATCCTTCCATATCCTTGTCTGTACATAATGCCCTGAATCTATTCTACAAGGCCCGGAAATCTGCCCCCTTTACTCTCTTTTCCCAACGCACTAGAATTTACATTTACATTTAGCAGACGCTCTTATCCAGAGCGACTTACATTATTTTTTTTATTTTTTTTCATACTGGCCCCCCGTGGAAATCGAACCCACAACCCTGGCGTTGCAAACACCATGCTCTACCAACTGAGCTACATCCCTGCCGGCCATTTCTCCCCTACCCTGGACGACCCTGGGCCAATTGTGCGCCGCCCCATGGGTCTCCCGGTCACGGCCGGCTACGACAGAGCCTGGATTCGAACCAGGATCTCTAGTGGCACAGCTAGCACTGCGATGCAGTGCCTTAGACCACTTAGACCAATTCTTAAAGCCTTTAGCCGTATCCTTATTCTAGTCCTCCTCTGTTCCTCTGGTGATGTAGAGGTTACCCCAGGCCCTGCAGCCCCCAGTATCATTCCTATTCCCCAGGAGCTATCATTTGTTGACTTCTGTAACTGTAAAAGCATTGTTTTTTTTTTCATATTAACATCAGAAGCCTCCTCCCTAAGTTTTAGTTATTCACTGCGTTAGCACATTCCGCCAACCCTGATGTTCTAGCAGTGTCTGAATCCTGGCTTAGGAAGGCCACCAAAAATTCATAAATGTCCATCCCCAACTACAACATTTCCGTCTAGATAGAACTGCCAAAGTGGGTGGAGTTACAATCTCCTGCAGAGATCTATCATACTATCCAGGTCTGTGTCCAAACAGTTTGAGCTCCTACTTCTAAAAATCCACCTTTCCAGAAATAAGTCTCTCACGGTTGCCGCTTGCTACAGAGCCCCCTCAGCCCCCAGCTGTGCCCTGGACACCATATGTGAATTGATTGCCCCCCATCTATCCTCAGAGTTCGTACTGCTTGGTGACCTAAACTGGGATATGCTTAACACCCCGGCCATCCTACAATCCAAACTAGATGCCCTCAATCTCACACAAATTATCAAGGAACCTATCAGGTACAACCCTAAATCCGTAAACATGGGCACCCTTATAGATATCATCCTGACTAACTTACCCTCTAAATACACCTCCGCTGTCTTCAACCAGGATCTCAGCAATCACTGCCTCATTGCCTGCGTCCGTAACGTGTCCGTGGTCAAACGACCACCCCTCATCACTGTCAAATGCTCCCTAAAACACTTTAGCAAGCAGGCCTTCCTAATTGACCTGGCCCAGGTAACCTGGATGGATATCGATCTCATTCCGTCAGTAGAGGATGCCTGGTTGTTCTTTAAAAGTGCTTTCCTCTCAATCTTAAATAAGCATGCCCCATTCAAAAAATTCAGAACTAAGAACAGATGTAGCCCCTAGTTCTCCTCAGACTTGACTGCCCTTGACCAGCACAAAAACATCCTGTGGCGTACTGCATTAGCATCGAATAGCCCCCGCGATATGCAACTTTTCAGGGAAGTTAGGAACCAATATACACAAGCAGTTAGGAAAGCAAAGGCTAGCTTTTTCAAACAGAAATTTGCATCCTGTAGCACTACCTCCAAAAAGTTTTGGGACACTGTAAAGTCCATGGAGAATAAGAGCACCTCCTCCCACATGCCCACTTCACTGAGGCTAGGAAACACTATCACCACCGATAAATCTACAATAATCGAGAATTTCAACAAGCATTTTGCTACGGCTGGCCATGCTTTCCACCTGGCTACCACTACCCCGGTCACCAGCTCTGCACCCTCCGCTGCAACTTGCCTATGCCCCCCCTGCTTCTCCGTCACACAAATTTAGACAGCTGATGTTCTGAAAAAGCTGCAAAATCTGGACCCCTACAAATCATCTGGGCTAGACAATCTGGACCCTTTCTTTCTAAAATTAGCCGCCGAAATTGTCGCAACCCCTATTATTAGCCTGTTCAACCTCTCTTTCGTAACATCTGAGATCCCCAAAGATTGGAAAGCTGCCGCGGTCATCCCCCTCTTCAAAGGGGGTGACACTCTAGATCCACTGTTACAGACCTATATCCATCCTGTCCTGCCTTTCGAAAGTTTTTGAAAGCCAAGTTAACAAACAAATCACAGACCATTTCGAATCACATCGTACCTTCTCCGCTGTGCAATCCGGTTTCCGAGCTGGTCATGGGTGCACCTCAGCCACGCTCAAGGTCCTAAACGATATTATAACCGGGATCGATAATAGACAGTACTGTGCAGCCGTCTTCATCGACCTTCCAAGGCTTTCAACTCTGTCAACCACTGCATTCTTATTGGCAGACTAAATAGCCTTGGTTTCTCAAATGACTGCCTCGCCTGGTTCACCAACTACTTCTCAGATAGAGTTCAATGTGTCAAATCGGAGGGCCTGTTGTCTGGACCTATGGCAGTCTCTATGGGGGTGCTACAGGGTTCAATTCTTGGCCCAACTCTTTTCTCTGTGTATATCAATGATTTCGCTCTTGCTGCCGGTGATTCTCAG
The DNA here is from genome assembly GCF_020615455.1 of Coregonus clupeaformis. Lineage (NCBI taxonomy): Eukaryota > Metazoa > Chordata > Actinopteri > Salmoniformes > Salmonidae > Coregonus > Coregonus clupeaformis. The sequence continues at coordinate 53,274,590 of NC_059211.1, read as the reverse complement.
ATCCACCTCTACGCAGACGACACCATTTTGTATACATCTGGCCCTTCATTGTACACTGTGTTAACAAACCTCCAAACGAGCTTCAATGCCATACAACACTCCTTCCGTAGCCTCCAACTGCTCTTAAACACAAGTAAAACTAAATGCATGCTCTTCAATCGAACGCTGCTGGCACCCGCCCACCCGACTAGAATCACTACTCTCGACCGGTCTGACCTAGAGTATGTGGACAACTACAAATACCTAGGTGTCTGATTAGACTGTAAACTCTCTTTCCAGACTCACATTAAGCATCTCCAATCCAAAGTTAAATCTAGAATCGGCTTCTTATTTCGCAACAAAGCCTCCTTCACTCATGCTGCCAAACATGCCCTCGTAAAACTGACTATCCTACCGATCCTTGACTTCGGCGATGTCATTTACAAAATAGCCTCCAACACTCTACTCAGAAAATTGGATGTAGTCTATCACAGTGCCATCCATTTTGTCACCAAAGCCCCATATACTACCCACCACTTTGACCTGTACGCTCTTGTTTGCTGGTCCTCACTACATATTCGTCGCCAAACCCACTGGCTCCAGGCCATCTATAAATCACTGCTAGGCAAATCCCTGCCTTATCTTAGCTTATTGGTCACCATAGCAACACCCATCCGTAGTATGCGCTCCAGCAGGTATATCTCACTGGTCATCCCCAAAGCCAACACCTCCTTTGGCCGCCATTCCTTCCAGTTCTCTGCTGCCAATGACTGGAACGAACTGCAAAAATCTCTGAGGCTGGAGACTCTTATCTCCCTCACTAACTTTAAGCATCAGTTGTCAGAGCAGCTTACTGATGACTGCACCTGTACACAACCCATCTGAAATTATCCCACCCAACTACCTCATCCCCATATTGTTATTTATTTTGCTCATTTGCACCCCAGTATCTCTATTTGCACATCATTTACATTTTAGTAATTTAGCAGACGCTCTTATCCAGAGCGACTTACAGTTAGTGAGTGCATACATTTCTTCATACTGGTCACCTGTGGGAAACAAACCCACAACCCTGGCGTTGCAAGCGCCATGCTCTACCAACTGAGCTACACGGGGCCACGTCTCTTGCACATCTATCATTCCAGTGTTTACACTAATTGTAATTATTTTGCACTATGGCCTATTTATTGCCTTACCTCCATAACTTGCTACATTTGCACACACTGTATATATATTTTCTGTTGTATTTTTGACTTTATGTTTTGTTTTACCCCATATGTAACTCTGTATTGTTGTTTTTATCGCACTGCTTTGCTTTGTCTTGGCCAGGTCGCAGTTGTAAATGAGAACTTGTTCTTACTTACCTGGTTAAATAAAGGTGAAATAAAAATAAATAAAAACAAATGGTTCAAGCCATTATGATGGATACATATCCAGGCCAACTCATCTGGGCTTGGCTTGGCATGGCTTAGTGTAAGCTTAGTCCTGCAGTGTGTTAACCACTATTGTGTTCTTATGTTGTGAGTTCCTACAGTACCTCTCTTCACACTAGAGAACCAAGCTGAACTAGGCTGGCCTGGTTAGTCATTCAACACAGTTGCTGGAAGCCTGGAACTGTGCTGAAATTGAAAATGTGTGTAAAGGGGTTCAGTGACAGTGCTGCATAATATAGGCTAATAAGCTGCACTCTACCCCTTGTATAAATCATTTAAAATACATACAGCTGGATAGCAAGTTGAATAATTGGAGAAGATAAAATATGTTTAGATGGAATTACAGAACATACAGTAGGCTTAATGCATGAATATACCAAGATGTATTCAAGAGCCAAATAATGGAGTTTCAGACGGATTAGGTAGTTTGATACATTTGACTTTATATCATATTCATACTTCTCAACATTTAAACACCACAACTGTTATTGTATTAAAAAGATGAAAGATTAACCAAAAGATAGCATTGTTTTGGTCATTTAGAATTTAATGTCAACATTTTTACAGTACATATTAGTGTATGGTGTATCTATTAAAATACAATTTCAACCAACATCAAAATCCAATTGCTAAATATTGGTCAAAGACAGTGTCCTGTTTCACACAACATGTTTACACCACATCTGTGTGTTTGTGATGTAAATCTGTCATTCAGAAGATTGCAACAGTGCTTCACATAGCATATGGATCTGCATTACAAATGCATATTAAACATGAAATCCCAGTCTATTCAAACATAACACTTTTCTCAGGTGTACAAATAGTTTTCACTTTGCAACATTACAGTATATTCCAGACAGACTTGCTTTCTACAGGGGTCTTCACACTGCACTGTCTAGAACACAAAGCAGTGGCATCACGCTGGCTCTTTAACCAGGTCCTGGTATACTTTCGGGGGTCAAACCGGGAAGTAGGGGGCCATTTATGTTAATCATCATTAAGTTTGATATGTTTGTGGCCAGTTGGGTAGCCCTTTTATCTGTGCTGATATTGTTCTAAGGCTTAAGTTCCTCTCACACTCTGCTGTGCTGACAGGGAATGTTTGCGTACATTTCATAAGCGGTTTTCAGTTCTTGGGCTCACTGTTGGGATCTTCTCTTAGGACACATATCCCGTTCAGTGATTGGTCTGTGCACAAGTTAAAAGGCTTGCACAGTCGTCTTACTTCTACTTCACCATGGACTGATGGCCATTTAGTCTGATACAGAATGCTGAGATCTTTGATTATTTCATCATGAAAAGGCAAGCATTTCACTAAGTTGTTTTGTAGGATTTGTAGGAACTGACCTGCATTGATTGACTTGAGCTTTGCGTTTGGTTTTAAGGCTATAGACCGATACTCGCCACTCTCTTCGGCTTTTAACCCTTGACCAGTGGTGTGAAGTACTTAAGTAAAAATACTTTAAAGTACTACTTTAGTAGTTTTTGGGGGTATCTGTACTTTATTTGACTATTTATATTTTTGCCAACTTTTACTTTTACTTCACTACATTCCTAAATAAAATTATGTACTTTTTACTCCATACATTTTCCCTGACATTTAAAAGTACTCATTACATTTTGACAGGAAAATTGTCAAGTTCACACACTTACCAAGAGAACAACCCTGGTCATCCCTACTGCCTCTGATCTGGCAGACTCACTAAACACAAACGCTTTGTTTGTAAATTATGTCTGAGTGTTGGAGTGTGACTCTGGCTATCTCTACACTCTAAAAATAAAAGGTTCCTGGAGTATCCTTTAGGGGATCTTCAAATTGAAACTGTGGGGGAACCCCTATAAGTTCTGTTGAACTTCCTCCCCATGTTATTATTATTATTATTATTATTAATAATAATACGCATAACAATAACAACAATAACACAATATTTCAGTTCTCTGTGTTTATTATGATTTGAGTGGCAAAGCAGAATTAAAAAATCCAAAAATGAGGTAAACTCCCAGCAGAAAACCAAGTCCAATGGGTATATCCTCTGGCGTGTTGATGTTAATGTGTTGATGTTCTCCATATCCATAGACAGAATGATTTTGTAGTGCATGGTGATCTAACAGGTTTCCTGTTATATTCATCAGAGGTGTAGGGAGGATGAAGTCTGTGAATCAATTTTTTTTATTATTATACAGATGATTAACAAAACATGCACACCACAGTATTCATACCTTGGTTTTTGTTGGGAATGTGAATGAAAAAAACTGTTTTGACAATGGTTTTCATTCATATACCTTGTCCATAATGTAGAGGCCTATATTCATTGACGAGGTAAGGAAGGAGGATGGTAAATGTGATCTGCATAACATTGACGTACCTTTGTATAAATCCTAGTCTGTATACTTGCAGACACAGACACAAAAGTAAGAAGTTCAGTCATCTGCACCCAATACAGCTAGCCTTCAACATATTATCATAGCCTACATATTCTTACCTCTTTGTTGATTGATATCCATTGAGTGTCCATTTTCTGTTTTAGAAAGATTTGCACAAATACGAAAAGATAGAAGGTATCATCATAAAACAATATAAATGTAGATCATACAAGGGACAAACCTTACCTTAAATTGAGGAGATCTTTAAATCTTTCAGAGAAGTGCCTGCACCTGCTGTCCTTTCAAATTCAAATCAAAATGTTTCAGTTGGGCAGTTAGGTTCCTGCAAGAACCCCCACCAACTAAGGAGGTTCCTCAATGAACCCCACCTCCTATGGGGTGCTTGGAAGAACCTTTTGGGGGCCATGTTCAGTGCCAAGAACCCTAAGGTTCTTCAAATAACTTTGAGGATCTTAGAAGCACCCTTGTTGAACCCCTAATTATCCATAAAAGCTTTGAAATGGTTGACAGTGTTGACCTCATCAGCTGCATCTGAAACAGCTAGTTCAAGTCGGTGGTTCATACAGTGCCATGTAAAACATTTTGGGTATCTTGAGGTCAACCTGGTTGTAACACCTGAAATTCTCCCTAGGGTGACACTACCTTCTTCAGATGGTCCTCTGTAGCTCAGCTGGTAGAGCACGGCGCTTGTAACGCCAAGGTAGTGGGTTCGATCCCCGGGACCACCCATACACAAAAAAATAAATTTTAAAAATGTATGCACGCTTTGGATAAAAGCGTCTGCTAAATGGCATATTATTATTATACAAAATACATCCAGTTTTCTTGAAGCCATTCCTCTGTAAACCCAGCATTTGTTAAACAATTGAGTTAAGCTTCTACTACGCCCTCTGCTCTCTGATTGTACAGTTCAACAAGGTCAAGGAACATTAATTCAGGACTTTCTACTTCTACTGATGCTTTAACTGAGACTGTCATGACAGCTTTGCGGGTTAAAGTAGAGGCCTCGTCAATAAGGACGGCTAACTTACTCGATGAGGACATTATGCTACTCACAATTTTGCTCTGCATCTCACTGGCCACATGTTAGGTTATTTGGGTTGCACTGTAACGTGAATGAAGTATTGAGCCCATTTTAACATCATTCAGTTCCTGCAGCTCAATGAGGCTCTCGTGATCAGAAAAATGTCTGTTTTTTTGGGGGGCCAAATGGTAGACATAGCTTCGGTTTCCTTCATGTAGGACTCCGTCATGGCCTCCGCTGCTTTCCCAATGCCTCTATATTTCTGTTTTTCTGCAATCTTTACGGCTAGAATATCTTTATGGCTAGATGAACCATGTCTCTTAAGTTTATTCCTCAAGACCAACAGACCTGTCGTTCTATTGGCCTGCCCAGGCGCTTCAATTTCAAAGTTTATCCACTCGTGAGAGAGAGACACCTTGCTTCTTGAAGATTCCAAGGGAATTTACACTGCCACAGACCAGACACCATGTGAAACATAGACAATAAACAAACAATGTAACCGTTTACATCTGTATGTGTGTGTGTGTGCAAGTGTGAGTCCATTGTCACCTGACACTTACACTTGGGTACACACAAACACATGCACACACGCACACACACACACACACACACGCACACACACACACACACACACACACACACACACACACACACACACACACACACACACACACACACACACACACACACACACACACACTGGGTGGGTCAGACAACATACTACAACATAACATACTGCCCATTTTGCACATCAATATGATTTTATCCTGTCTCTTTGATTAATCTTTTTCTGTAAATAGGTTTTATGTTTTAACTGATTTCTTTATGCTGCCATTTCTTTATACAGTCCAACAAAGGAAAACACACACTGCATAGCTAAGACACCACAAAACAGGTGAAAAACCTGGTCTGTGTACAGTAAAAACATCTTGGGGAAATTCATTGGTATTCATTGAAACCCCAGGACATTACAGCTACCATAACGTACCCAGTCTGTTGTTCTTACATCCTAACCAGCGATTCTTGGATTTAAAATCTTCTCATTGTTTTACTGTCCACAGGTCTGGCCAGCCATTATTGGTGTCTATGAAGAACAATTAACTCAGTAACTTAAAATTGTAAGGTAACTTGGCTAAAGTGCCAATGTGATGAACCAATTACACCACAAGATGGAAATAGTGTGTCTAACATAGCTAGGTCTTTGTTCCACTTTTGGAAAGGTCAAATCAAATCTGAATGTTTTTCATATATGAAATGTACCTGATGTCAGCTTCACTGTTCATATTTTCCAATTTAACTACCATTTTCAAAACCCCAAAATCACCAACACTTAGTTAGTCAAGTTAGCTAGCAAACGTTAGCTAGCTACTACCTAGGTTAGCAAGCAGCTAGCTGACTAGCTGACTTAGCCAAGTTAGATAGCTAGCTAACAAAGCCAGCTAAAGAGCCTGTGTCTATGCTACTGCTCAACTGTCCTGCCAAACAGCACCATTATTGGCAAATTGACATAAAAAATAAGTGCCTCACAATGGTCCTTGCTTTCAAAATCTTGACTAAGATTCACTCCATTGGCCGAAGCACTGTCATCATCGGCTGAGGAGGGAGCACTGACACTGTCATCATCGGCTCCTGAGGAGGGAGCACGAGCAGGGCTGGCTGCCACAACAGTCGCTGTTCTCGTGCACATTATTTCTTTTTCTAATCATTTTTACATTTAACATTTGCATTTATTCACAGGCGATTGGATAAGCCAAATATTTCATGTAGTTTGCATTGTAAGTTACTTTGTGCATGATTTCTTGAGTGTACTACATCATTGATACGGCGTATACCTCCACTACACACTACTTTGATACGCATCAGTGGGGATTAAGACATGAGTATATGCAATACCCAGTGGAAAAAAGTTGGTATACGGCGTATACCTGCGTATACTCTCCACTACACCACTGACAAAAGCTGATAATCAGACAAATTGCCACCCTGTACCAAAATTAACGAATGGCGGGAGTCAACGCAATCGCGTATTAGATGACGCATTCGTAATAGAATGATTCAACATGGTCACCCTCCAGGTAGTGTACTACTTACCTTTACCTTAGAGGAGGAGGTACACTGTGTGTCCGGCACAGGAGGCTGCTGAGGGGAGGACGGCTCACAATAATGTCTGGAACGCAGTCAATGAAATGCCATCAAACACATGGAAACCATGTTTGATGTATTTGATACCATTCCACTAATTCCGCTCCAGCCATTACCACGAGCCCGTCCTCCCTAATTAAGGTGCCAGCAACCTCCTGTGGTGTCCGGGTAGTGTACTATTTACCGTTACCTTAGAGGAGATAGCACAGCACACTGTACACCCAGCTTTAATGTCTCCTTAACGAGCCTACTGATGATGACAGGTAGGAGAATGTTATCTCTTCCTGTATGCATCCTCTGTCCTGGAGAATGATTTAGCTGGAGAATAAGAGAGACACGCAGCAACCTATTCACCAGATTATCACTTCATTAATAAACCTTAGGTGGTTTCAATACTTCAGCAGGCATGTATTATTCAAATTAAATATCTGTCCTAATTACCTCCCCCTGGCAGATCTATGACATTGTTTTGCCTCCCCGGGGAGAGGGGGAGACGAGGGAGTAAAGGGGAGGCAGGGGAGAGGAAGAGGAGAGGAGGGCCTGTAGACCAGGAGGATCTAGAAATAGGTCCTTTGTGGAAGTCTCTCTTCTCGTTGCGTTTCTCCTCCACTAATGATCATTAGGCCTGGCCTGTCCGCACGCACACACGCCGGCCCCTCTCAATGGAAAAGTTCTCGGGTTGTTTGAAGGAATGTGGCTTGGGAAGAGAGAGAAAGAGGGGGGATAGTACAGAGGTTTTATTGTTTTACCAGGTAAGTTGACTGAGAACATGTTCTCATTTACAGCAACAACCCAGGGAATAGTTACAGGGGATAGAAGGGGGGAGGAATGAGCCAGTTGGAAGCTAGGGATGATTAGGTGGCCATGATGGAATTTAGCCAGGACACCGGCGTTAACACCCCTACTCTTACGATAAGTGCCATGGGATCTTTAGTGACCACAGAGAGTCAGGACACCCATTTAACATCCCATCCGGAAGACAGCACCCTACACAGGGTAATGTCCCCAATCACTGCCCTGGGGCATTGGGATATAAATGTTTTTTAGACCAGAAGAAAGTGTGCCTCCTACTGGCCCTCCATTACCACTTCCAGCAGCATCTAGTGTCCCATCTAAGAACCAACCAGGACCAACCCTGCTTAGCTTCAGAGGCAAGCCAGCAGTGGGATGCAGGGTGATATGATGCTGGCAGGAAGTTAGAAAGGAAAATAATAGTTCACAGAAAGAGATTTAGATGGACTAACATGTCTTATACAGCTCTGGAAAAAATTAAGAGACCACTGCACACTCTACATGAATGACAGCCATTCCATTCCAGTGTCTGTTGAATTCCAACACAGGCACACCTCATTCTACTGAATTAGGTACTGATTAGGTGATCACCTGAACCAAATCTTATTTAAACGGGGACAAGTATAAAAACCACTGCTGTGGTCATCACTATCGTCTTGCAATAGGACCAGCTGGATGGCAAAAACAGTGCTAATAGTACCTCAAAAGTAATATTAATCAAAAATTTACTATTGACCATGCCAAAAGAGTTGAAAAGAAACGTTTTGAGTGAGGAAAAGAAAGGTTCAATTCTGGCTTTACTGGCAGAGGGATACAGTGAGCGTCAGGTTGCTTCCATCCTTAAAATTTCAAAGACGGCCCTTCATAAGAACAAGTTCAAGCAGCAGACATTGGGGACAACAAAGCTACAGACCGGAAGAGGGCAAAAACGACTCTCTACTGACCAGGACGACCGCCAACTCATTCGAATGTCACTCAACAACCGTAGGATGACATCAAGTGACCTACAAAAAGAATGGCAAACGGCAGCTGGGGTGAAGTGCACGGCGAGGACAGTTCGAAACAGGCTCCTAGGGGCAGGGCTGAAGTTGTGCAAAGCTAGAAAAAAGCCCTTCATCAATGAGAAGCAAAGAAGAGCCAGGCTGAGGTTTGCAAAAGACCATAAGGATTGGACCGTAGAGGACTGGAGTAAGGTCATCTTCTCTGATGAGTCCAATTTTCAGCTTTGCCCAACACCTGGTCGTCTGATGGTTAGACGGAGACCTGGAGAGGCCTACAAGCCACAGTGTCTCGCACCCACTGTGAAATTTGGTGGAGGATCAGTGATGATCTGGGGGTGCTTCAGCAAGGCTGGAATCAGGCAGATTTGTCTTTGTGAAGGACGCATGAATCAAGCCACGTACAAGGTTGTCCTGGAAAAAATTGTTCCCCAACTCTGAGGATTGGTTTTTCCAGCAGGACAATGCGGCCATGCCACACAGCCAGGTCAATGAAGGTGTGGATGGAGGACCACCAGATCAATACCCTGTCATGGCCAGCCCAATCTCCAGACCTGAACCCCATTGAAAACTTCTGGAATGTGATCAAGAGGAAGATGGATGGTCACAAGCCATCAAACAAAGCCGAGCTGCTTTTATTTTTGCGCCAGGAGTGGCATAAAGTCACCCAACATCAATGTGAAAGACTGGTGGAGAGCATGACAGCTGTGATTGAAAATCAGGGTTATTCCATCAAATATTGATTTCTGAACTCTTCTTAAGTTAAAACATTACTATTGTGTTGTTTAAAAATGAACATGAACTTATTTTCTTTGCATTATTCGAGGTCTGACAACACTGCATATTTTCTGTTATTTTGACCAGTTGTCATTTTCTGCAAATAAATGCTCTAAATGACAATATTTTTATTTCAAATTTGGGAGAAATGTTATTTTTACCCAAACACATACCTATAAATAGTAAAACCAGAGAAACTGATAATTTTGCAGTGGTCTCTTAATTTTTTCCACAGCTGTATGTGACATATTACTTATACAGAAATGTGTGACATATTGCCTGTACCTTGCACATAAAAGGTTTTACCTGTACATCAAATTTGTGACATATAAACTTGTACAATATATATACAAAAGTATGTGGACATCCTGTCAAATTAGTGGATTCGGCTATTTCAGCCGAGCACACAGTCACGCAATCTCCATAGACAAACATTGGCAGTAGACTGCCGTTACTGAAGAGCTCAGTGACTTTCATTGTGGCACCGTCATAGGATGCCACCTTTCCAAGTCAGTTCGTCAAATTTCTGCCCTGCTAGAGCTTCCCCAGTCAACTGTAAGTGCTGTTATTGTGAAGTGGAAACGTCTAGGAGCAACAACGGCTCAGCTGCGAAGTGGTAGCCCACACAAGCTCACACAACGGGACCGCCGAGTGCTGAAGCGCGTAGCGTATAAAAATCGTCTGTCCTCGGTTACAACACTCACTACCGAGTTTAAAACTGCCTCTGGAAGCGACGTCAGCACAATAACTGTTCGTCAGGAGCTTCATGAAATGGGTTTCCATGGCCGAGCAGCCGCACACAAGCCTACGATCACCATGCGCAGTTCGACGGTTGAATCTGGGTTAGGCGGATAACAGGAGAACACTACCTGCCCCAATGCATAGTGCCAACTATAAAGTTTGGTGTTGGAGGAATTATGGTCTGGGGCTGTTTTTCATGGTTTGGGTTAGGCCCCTTTGTTCCAGTGAAGGGAAATCTTAACGCTGCAGCATACAATGACATTCTAGACTATTCTGTGCTTCCAACTTTGTGGCAAAAGTTTGGGGAAGGCCCTTTCCTGTTTCAGCATGACAATGCCTCCGTGCACAAAGCGAGGTCCATACAGAAATGGTTGGTCGAGATAGGTGTGGAAGAACTTGACTGGCCTGCATAGAGCACTGACCTCAACCCCAGGCCTAATTGCCCAACATCAATGCATGACCTCACTAATGCTCTTGTGGCTGAATGGAAGCAAGTCCCCGCAGCAATGTTCTAACATCTAATGGAAAGCCTTCCCACAAGAATGGAGGCTGTTATAGCAGCAAAGGGAGGACCAACTCCAGCTGGTGACAACATACTTTTGGCCATGTAGTGTACATCGCAGATGTGACATTTTACTCCTACAATGCATTTGTAAGTAGAATATGCCTATTCATGCACGGTGATATTCATGCATCACCACCTGGTATGGCAACTGCTCAGCATCTGACCGTAAGGCGCTACAGAGGGTAGTGCGTACGGCCCATTACATCACTGGGGCCAAGCTTCCTGCCATCCAGGACCTATATACTAGGCGATGTCAGAGGAAAGCCCAAATAATTGTCAAAGACTCCAGTCACCCAAGTCATAGACTGTTCTCTCTGCTACCGCACAGCAAGCGGTACCGGAGCGCCAAGTCTAGGACCAAAAGGCTCCTTAACAGCTTCTACCCCCTAGCCATAAGACTGCTGAACAATTAATCAAATGGCCACCCGGACTATTTGCATTGACACCCCCCTCCCCCCCTCCATTTGTTTTTACACTGCTGATACCCGCTGTCTATTATCTATGTATAGTCACTTTACTCCTACCTACAGTTGAAATCGGAAGTTTACATACACATTAGCCAAATACATTTAAACTCAGTTTTTCACAATTCCTGACATTTAATAGTAGTAAAAATTCCCTGTCTTAGGTCAGTTAGGATCACCACTTTATTTTAAGAATGTGAAATGTCAGAATAATAGTAGAGATAATTTTTTATTTAAGCTTTAATTTCTTTCATCACATTCCCAGTGGGTCAGAAGTTTACATACACTCAATTAGTATTTGGTAGCATTGCCTTTAAATTGTTTAACTTGGGTCAAACGTTTTGGGTAGCCTTCCACAAGCTTCCCACAATAAGTTGGGTGAATTTTGGCCCATTCCTCCTGACAGAGCTGGTGTATATGAATCAGGTTTATAGGCCTCCTTGCTCCTACACGCTTTTTCAGTTCTGCCCACAAACTTTCTATAGGATTGAGGTCAGGGCTTTGTGATGGCCATTCCAATACCTTGACTTTGTTGTCCTTAAGCCATTTTGCCACAACTTTGGAAGTATGCTTGGGGTCATTGTCCATTTGGAAGACCCATTTTCGACCAAGCTTTAACTTCCTGACTGATGTCTTGAGAAGTTGCTTCAATATATCCACATATGCCATCAATTTTGTGAAGTGCACCAGTCCCTCCTGCAGCAAAGCACAACCACAGCATGATACTGCCACCCCCGTACTTCACGGTTGGGATGGTGTTCTTCGGCTTGCAAGCGACCCCTTTTTTCTTCCAAACTTAACGATGGTCATTATGGCCAAACAGTTCTATATTTGTTTCATCAGACCAGAGGACATTTCTCCAAAAAGTACGATCTTTGTCCCCATGTGCAGTTGCAAAACGTAGTCTTTTTTATGGCGGTTTTGGAGCAGTGGCATCTTCCTTGCTGAGCGGCCTTTCAGGTTATGTCGATATAGGACTTGTTTTACTGTGGATATAGATACTTTTGTACCTGTTTCCTCCAGCATCTTCACAAGGTCCTTTGCTGTTGTTCTGGGATTGATTTGCACCAAAGTACGTTCATCTCTAGGAGACAGAACGCGTCTCCTTCCTGAGCGGTATGACAGCTGCGTGGACCCATGGTGTTTATACTTGCATACTATTTGCATACTATTGTTTGTACAGATGAACGTGGTACCTTCAGGTGTTTGGAAATTGCTCCCAAGGATGAACCAGACTTGTGGAAGTCTACAAGTTTTTTTTCTGAGGTCTTGGCTGATTTCTTTTGATTTTCCCATGATGTCAACCAAAGAGGCACTGAGTTTGAAGGTAGGCCTTGAAATACATCCACAGGTACACCTCCAATTGACTCAAATGGTGTCAATTAGCCTATCAGAAGCTTCTAAAGCCATGACATCATTTTCTGGAATTTTCCAAGCTGTTTAAAGGCACAGTCTGTATGTAAACTTCTGACCCACTGGAATTGTGATACAGTGAATTATAAGTGAAATAATCTGTCTGGAAATAATTGTTGGAAAAATTAGATGTCCTAACCGACTTGCCAAAACTATAGTTTGTTAACAAGAAATTTGTGGAGTGGTTGAGAAATGAGTTTTAATGACTCCAACCTAAGTGTATGTTAACTTCTGACTTCAACTGTACATGTACACATTTCCTCGACTAACCTGTACCCCCGCACATTGACTCGGTACCGGTACCCCCTGTATATAGCCTCGTTATTGTTATTTTATTGTGTTACTTTTTATTATTTTTTACTTACGTTTATTTGGTAAATATTTTCTCAACTCTTTCTTGAACTGCATTGTTGGTTAAGGGCTTGTAAGTAAGCATTTCATGGTAAGGTCTACGCCTGTTGTATTCGGCGCATGTGACAAATACATTTTGATTTTATTTGATATGTCCTCTGCATTTCAGATTCTGAGCCATACTGTGTTGTAAGCCTATCAGGGTCACTATCAATCATTGTAGGATAATTCACCATCTTATAAAGCAGGGGGTTGGTCTGATGCTCCCTCTTTAATGATAGTACTGCTCCATCTCAATATGCTGCATAAATCACTGACACACTCTAAAGACTCCAAATCCTTATAATGCACAGTGATATGCCATCTGCATTTCAGATTCTGAGCCATACTGTGTTGTAGGGGAGAGTGGGGTAATTTGAGCCAAAAGTGTAAGTTGAGCCACTCTTGATTCTAGAAAACCATACACAAAATGTATAATTTGACTAAATATTTAGGAAGAGGTCATCATTTCATGGAGTTTGTGATAGAAGAAACCACATGGAAAAAGTGGTAAGCAAGTTATGTCCAAAAAAAGAGATTTTCACCAAGTCAAATGAATGTAGATGTAGAGGTTTCATTATGCTTGAATCTAAACCAAAGTATATAATTTTAAGATTGCTCTATACATCAGTTGGGGTCTCTATAAACGTCATTATGACGTCCTAAACCTAGCATGAAAGTACATAATTGTAGCGTGTGGGCTAATATAGTCAAAATGTTTGCCTTAGGATAAGTTGAGTCAATGGCCATGGGGTAAACTGAGCCAATGGTTGAGCCAATGGCAAGTTGAGCAAATTGAAGTGTTTTCTTCCCAGGCGTAATGCAAGGCATAATCGCTGGGATATGAGGTAACAACAGTTAAAAGTGTTTAAAAAAGTACAATGTGTTTGTTAGGTGATAAGCTTGTGTTAAAAGATGCTTAACCTTATTAAAAGACAAAAAGCAATTGTCACGCCCTGACTTATTGGACTCTAGTATGTTGAGTCAGGGTGTGGAGTTCTATGTTGTATTTTCTATGTTCTCTTTCTAGGTGTTGTATTTCTATGTTTGGCCGGGTGTGATTCCCAATCAGAGACAGCTGTCGCTCGTTGCCTCTGATTGGGGATCATACTTAGGCAGCCTGTTGGCATTCATTAGTTGTGGGATCTTGTTCCGTGTAGAGGCTTTTATTGTGTTTAGCCTGAGGACTTCACGTTACGTTGTTTTGTTGTTTTTGTTTGTGTGTTTATCTTTATAATCAACATGTGTGCATTTCACGCTGCGCCTTGGTCTGACCCGTCCTTCAACGAACGTGACAGAAGATCCCACCAAACACGGACCAAGCAGCGTGCCCATGAGCAAACACCCTGGACACAGGTGGGGAAGATTTGGTCTTGGGAGGCGCCGGCCTAGGAGGAAGCCCGAGAGGCAGCCCTAAGAAAAATGTTTTGGGGGGCTAAAGGAGTGGTCGGGGAGCGAGAGAGAAGAGCCCCGACTACTGCACCCGGTGGGTTTCCAGGTTGAGTCCCTACGACCATGGGAAGAAGAGTGGGAACAGTTTTATACTGAGGAGTCGGAGGATGACGACGACGATGAGTTTCTGTTCCCTAACTCGTGGGGGCTCCCGGAGGAGTCCTCACTGGAGGAGGAGTGCTGAGAGAGCGAGAGAAGGATCGGATCTGCAGGGTAAGAGAGGAGGAGGCCACCTCATTACGGAGGCTGATAGCAAGAATAGAGCGGGAGAGCTCCATTCAAGAGGAGGCACTGCAGGAGGCCAGTGGTGCGTGTTCCTAGTCCGGTCCGGCCCGTGCCTGCTCCTCGCACCAGACCAGTGGTGTGTGTGTCCATTCCGGCACGGCCCGTGCCCGTTCCACCGGTGCCTGGTCCGGCACCGGTCAGCTGCTCCACTCCGGAGCCAGAGCAGTCCGCTCCACCGGTGCCTGATCCAGCTCCGGTCGGTTGCTCCATTCTGGAGCCAGAGCAGTCCGTTCCACCGGGGTCCACTCCAGCTCCGGTCAGCAGCTCCACTCCGGAGCCAGAGCAGTCCGCTCCACCGGTGCCCAGTCCAGCTCCGGTCAGCAGCTCCACTCCGGAGCCAGACCAGTCCGCTCCACCGGTGCCCAGTCCAGCTCCGGTCAGCGGCTCCAGTCCGGAGTCAGAGCAGTCCGCTCCACCGGTGCCTAGTCCAGCTCCGGTCAGCGGCTCCACTCCAGACCCAGACGTCAGCCCCTCTCCAGGTTCGGGGTCTCCCACACCAGGGTCCAGACAGGGCTTGGTACATCGTGGGAGGAAGGAGAGGGGAAGCAGCGCGCCGAGGTCCAGACTAGACCAGGGGTGCAACGGGGAGGCTGAGAGAATGTGGTCGTCACGCCCGGAGCCGGATCCGCCTCCGAGACGGAATGCCCACCCGGACCGTACCCTGTTATGTCAGGTTTGTGCGGTCGGAGTCCGCACCTTTGGGGGGGTACTGTCACGCCCTGACTTTTGGGACTCTAGTATGTTGAGTCAGGGTGTGGAGTTCTATGTTCTATTTTCTTTGTTCTCTTTCTAGGTGTTGTATTTCTATGTTTGGCCAGGTGTGATTCCCAATCAGAGACAGCTGTCACTCGTTGTCTCTGATTGGGGATCATACTTAGGCAGCCTGTTGGCATTCATTAGTTGTTGGATCTTGTTCTGTGTAGAGGCTTGTATTGTGTTTAGCCTGAGGACTTCACGTTACGTTGTTTTTGTTCGTGTGTTTATCTTTATAATAAGCATGTATGCATTTCACGCTGCGCCTTGGTCTGACCCATCCTTCAACGAACGTGACAGCAATTGTGATTGTGTTGAATTGTTACAGGTTATGTTTTCAAAACTTTAATGTTTACATTAATTCTGATTGTTTCCAGGGATACAATGAAATAATTGAAGGAGTGATGCTGAATGTAAAAAATGTATAATTTACCCCACTCTCCCCTAAGCCTATCAGGGTCCCTATCAATCATTGTAGGATAGTTCACCATCTTATAAAGCAGGGGGTTGGTCTGATGCTCCCTCTTTAATGAGAATACTTCTCCTTCTCAATATGCTGCATAAATCACTGACACACTCTAAAGACTACTGTTTTGAAGACCAAATCCTTATAATGCACTGGATTTTAGTCAGCAAGGACAAAAAATGAAATTACTTAATGGTATTGACACATATTGGTACTGTAGTAAAGCAAAACAGAGCCATCCTGAACTCCATTGTAAATGACCTAATGATATTTTATTGGATCGAGCAATGAGTACTCCATTTGAAAAGCTGAGCTCATTACAACACAGTTTCCGTTCTGATTCAGCCAGTGATAGAATCCATCTCCACCTCAGTTTGTGAAGCTTCAGTCTCCCGTCACCAAGCCTCAGGTGTCATTTTTTAATCAAAGTTTCATTTAATGCCACCTTATTCCTCCTTCAAGGGGGAAAATCCAATTTTTCTGCAGTGTTAGGACCATCTGTTATTGTGGGAATCATTTCAAGGTTGCCTATGTAATTTCACACCAGAGTAGGCTGAGTTAAGTCCACAGTGTACCGCAGGTCTAAGTCATCGAACAACGGCCCACTCCTATAAGACCTATTCCAGCAGTGAAGTTTGATTCAGTCTCAATAAGGGTATGGACTTTATTCAGTCACAATGCCAAGCTTGTTTGGTCATCAGACCCAAAGTGTGTTTAACATGCAGCCAGGAGTCACTATTGCTTTTCCTTTTGCTTTCATGCTTACTTAGTTGAAGTCTGAGGCTTGGTTTGAACGTTTGAAATATAATTTATCTCTGTAACTTTGTGATTTTTTTAATCCATTTCACGGTTATTCCCCCAAACTGGACTTTGCCTTCCCAAATCTAATGTCAATGGTAACAGTGTCACTGAGTTCAGTCACTGTTGCTGACAATAATGGATTTAAGTAAACCATTCAACAATTGGCATTCTATCTCACCGTTGTATCGGAATCCACTTGCATCCACTTCTGCAATTACCATTCTATCACAAACTACTTATACAATCATGATTCTATCACAATTATCTTCTATGGTAGCCGTTCTATCTCCATCCTGTTCTTGACCTCTTTGCCCCTGGCTTGACCGATGACGTAGCCTACCCATTTCTCTGGATGCTACAGTAGCTGGTAACTAATCACAGTGGAGTACATTGGCTGCTGTATCTGCAAACGGTGGGCTTTTCCCTCCCGAGTTTAGCCCAATCAGGCCTCCATGGGGTAGGTTCTCTGTGGCTTGGCCTAGAATGGGAGAGGGCTGGGCTGGCGTGTGTTGACCTTGTTGCCTGCATGGCGGCGGTACAGTGTGGAAGTTTAGCCAACGTTCTTGAGTTTGACTGGGGCACTGTGAGGCTGTGAGGGCCCTTCTGTACTGTGTGTGAGGCTGGGGATTAGGCCCTCCATGCTAAGGCCCGGTGGAACAAGACTGGCCAGATGGGCACCCAGCCCCTGGCTTCCACCAGTAATTTGTCTGAACAGCGGGGATGGATGGGTTGTGTGTGTGTGTGTGTGTGTGTGTGTGTGTGTGTGTGTGTGTGTGTGTGTGTGTGTGTGTGTGAGTGTGAGTGTGAGTGTGTGTGAGAGAGAGAGAGAGAGAGAGAGAGAGGGTAAATGGAAGAGCACTGGTCAAGGGTAATGGGCAAAATCCTCCCTTTACATCCCTGCAAATCCTGCTAGTCTGGAAAACTACCTTAGAGAGGCCCTCACAGACTGCCTTCCAGAGCTGTGGCTGTGTTGCTAGGGGCAATGTAACAAACCACACTTGGCAACAGGTATGGCGGCTCTCAGCCAGGGAGTTTTGGATAGCAGTGAGTATGTGTGTGTGTGTGTGTGTGGCAGCTCTCCACAGCCTGCCTGCCTGTCTATCCGCGTTCATGCATAATCAAAGGGAAGTAAATAGGAGAGCTCTCAACACTAAAACAGAACAGGGCTTTTTGTGTTCACCATGCAGGTTTATAGACAGCGATTCATGGGCCTCTCAGTACATTCCCCTTCAGTAAAATCAAACCCTGCACTGCAGTCCAACTCTGCAGTTACACCACAACAATTGGACTTCGCTTGTTGGGGTATGGCATGCTCCTTTGCTCCTCCTCTCCTCCAAATTCAGAGCTGGCTGATCTGAGCTAAGAGCAGACAAACACATACACACACACACACACACACTAGCATCCTCATTACCCAAGACTTTGCCCAGGTGTGTTCCATCAACTCCATAGGTGAGGGACAGCCAAGTGAGTCCTGACAAGGTCCCCTACCTGAGACCCATTAAGTGGTTCCGGTAGTTTCTGGTCTCCTGTGGATGTGTATGGGGGTTGACAGGGAACCAGAGTAGTTCTGGGAACAACTAACTCTTGAGTAGACACTCTCTTTTCCCCTTGGGAGCGTGGGCAGTTGCTGGCTGCAGTCAGAGTGTTTTTGGAAGCTAGCTGGTGTGAAAACAATGTGTTTCTTCTCTCTCTGTGGAGGTGAAAGCGGAAAAACAGTCCTGGAGGTCACACCAGGGTCATGTTCAGTTGGCACAAAACAGGAGAAATGGGGAGGTAGGACCACATGAACTTGAACTGAACTTTGCCAAGCGTCTTTGTTGTGGTGTTTCCTACTGAACACAATCTGATTAATTTGTGGTGGGGCATGTACTATGGCGTACAATTGGCCTAATTTTCCAAACATATATTGACTGTTTATTATGCTAGTACAACTCTACCGTACCTTATCTTAGTGGCATTTGCAGGGGGAAAACAGTTGTCACAGTTATTGCGTAACAAGTTTAACAACTGAAGCTTTACATATACAGTAAAAGGCTAATATTGAGCTAGTTGCTACCAGGGCCTTCTGGTCCCCACGCACGGGTTTGAAAACGTGGCACACTTCAGCTAATCCGCTGAGGTTTCATTATTCTGCTCCATAAAAAGAGAATCAAGGTAATTTTGCCCGATGGTCTGACCTGGATGTTCATTAAAACTAGCTTCAGAGAGACCAATTAATCAAAGCATTATTTTAATCCATCTAACTCTGAGAAATGAAGGTGCGCTTGTTCCACAGATAAAAACAGTCATTAGCCGTAACTTTCAAATTTTTTCCTCCTATCCACGGATGCGACTTTCCGACTTTGTTTTATCTCCCAGCTACCCTCTGTAGTTGTCACGATCGTCAAAAGGATTGGACCAATGCGCAGCATGGAATGCGAACATACTTTATTAAATATTCACCACACTAACAAAACAACAAAACGATACGTGAAGTCCTTGGTAACAAAACAGAAACCATACACGGAACAAGATCGCACGAATCACTGTGCCAAACAGGCTGCCTAAGTATGGTTCCCAATCAGAGACAACAAGCAACAGCTGATTCTCGTTGCCTCTGATTGAGAACCACCCCGGCCAACATAGATACACATGAACTAGATCCTAACATAGAAACACAAACACATAGAATCTACACACCCTGGCTCAACATATAAGAGTCCCAGAGCCAGGGCGTGACAGTAGTTTTACCCCAGTCAGCTATTTGGAAGACAATTACGAAGCAAAAAGCAGTATCCAGCTATCTGACTTAAACCTGAGAGTAAACAACTCACATCAAATGATATTCAAACACCTCTGCTGGTTGACACACAAACGATATGGTTACAGTCTAAAGTTCTATATTTTTTTTATTCATCAGGTATGTTCACCTATTTCTACGGCTTTGTATAAGTCTTCCTGGAAGTGCAAAGTAGAGACAGTATACTTTTTACACCCAAAAGTATTCAAGTACTTTTACAATGTGTCAGAGACCAATACACATTGATTTAATGTGATCAACAAAACAATCTAACAGAGATTAATTTCACAAAGATGTACTAGAGAGACATACAGTGCCTTGCAAAAGTATTCATCCCCCTTGGCGTTTTTCCTATTTTGTTGCATTACAACCTGTAATTTAAATGGATTTTTTTTTGGATTTCATGTAATGGACATACACAAAATAGTCCAAATTGGTTATGTGAAATGAAAAAAATATATACTTGTTTCAAAAAATTCTAAAGAATAAATCACGGAAAAGTGTTGCATGCATATGTATTCACCCCCTTTGCTATGAAGCCCCTAAATAAAATCTGGTGCAACCAATGACCTTCAGATGTCGCATAATTAGTTAAATAAAGTCCACATGTGTGCAAGCTAAGTGTCACATGATCTGTCACATGATCTCAGAATATATACACCTGTTCTGAAAAGCCCCAGACTCTGCAACACCAGTAAGCAAGGGGCACCACCAAGCAAGTGGCACCATGAAGACCAAGCAGCTCTCCAAACAGGTCAGGGACAAAGTTGTGGAGAAGTACAGATCAGGGTTGGGTTATAAAAAATTATCAGAAACTTTGAACATCCCACGGAGCACCATTAAATCCATTATTAAAAAATTGAAAGAATATGGCACCACAACAAACCTGTCAAGAGGGGGCCGCCCACCAAAACTCACAGACAAGGCAAGGAGGGCATTAATCAGAGAGGCAACAAAGACACCAAAGACAACCCTGAAGGAGCTGCAAAGCTCCACAGCGGAGATTGGAGTTTCTGTCCATAGGACCACTTTAAGCCGTACACACCACAGAGCTGGGCTTTACAGAAGAGTGGCCAGCAAAAAGCCATTGCTTAAAGAAAAAAATTATGAAACACATTTGGTGTTCGCCAAAAGGCATGTGGGAGACTCCCCAAACATATGGAAGACGGTACTCTGGTCAGATGAGACTAAAATTGAGCATTTTGGCCAGCAAGGAAAGCGCTATGTCTGGCGCAAACCCAACACCTCTCATCACCCCAAGAACACCATCCCCAAAGTGAAGCATGGTGGTGGCAGCATCATGCTGTGGGGATGTTTTTCATCGGCAGGGACTGGGAAACTGGTCAGAATTGAAGGAATGATGGATGGCGCTAAATATAGGGAATTTCTTGAGGGAAACCTGTTTCAGTCTTCCAGAGATTTGAGACTGGGACGGAGGTTCACCTTCCAGCAGGACAATGATCCTAAGCATACTGCTAAAGCAACACCTGAGTGGTTTAAGGGGAAACATTTAAATTTCTTGGAATGGCCTAGTCAAAGCCCAGACCTCAATCCAATTGAGAATCTGTGGTATGACTTAAAGATTGCTGTACACCAGCAGAACCCATCCAACTTGAAGGAGCTGGAGCAGTTTTGCCTGGGCAAAAATCCCAGTGGCTAGATGTGCCAAGCTTATAGAGACATACCCCAAGCGACTTGCAGCTGTAATTGCGTGGCTCTACAAAGTATTGACTTTGGGGGGTGAATAGTAATGCACGCTCAAGTTTTCTTGTCTTATTTCTTGTTTGTTTCACAATAAAACATATAATTTGCATCTTCAAAGTGGTAGGCATGTTGTGTAAATCCAATAATACTTTTTTATTTTCATTCCAGGTTATCAGATAGGAAAAATGCCAAGGGGGGTGAATACTTTTGCAAGCCACTGTATTGGCATCAGTCTGAAGAAAACTCTCTGAAACCTTTCACCAGCAGCACAGGAATAATAAGCGGGTTGCAGTCACTCTGTGAGAGAAATGTCTTGCCGTGGTGAAGCAATTTGCCATATGTTTGAAAGAAAGGGAGAAAAGGCGACGCAACAGGTGAGACAGCGGTGACAGACTTGTTTACTTTTTATTTTATTTTATGCTCCCCAAATGCTATGTGTTAGTCACACCACAGCTGCAAAGATTAGAGTCTCGCTATTGCCTCTTGCATCAACCATCAACCGGGAGCTTCAGCCAAGTGCGTTTTGACTCCCAAAAAATCAGGAACAGCAGTAGAGGTCCACTCAATCAGACTTAAAAATTATTACTTTACAGCCTGATAACATTTGTAATGGCTCAGAACTTGGCATGAGAAAATATCTGTTTCCTGAGAGAAACACATCATACTGTGCAACTAATATAATTTTGAATTAATACCATGACACTTCACTGGCCTAGCAGGCTGAATGTCTATGAATTTGACAGTTAAAATGTAAATGAATAGCAATTCAAATTACAGTGCTATGAAAAAGTATTTGCCCCCTTTCTCTACTTTTGCATATTTGTGATACTGAATGTTATCAGATCTTCAACCAAAACCTAATATTAGATAAAGGGAACATAAGTGAACAAATAACATAACAATTACATATTTATTTCATAAACAAAGTTATGCAACACCCAATTCCCCTGTGTGGATAAGTAATTGCCCCCTTACACTCAATAACTGGTTGTGCCACCTTTAGCTGCAATGACTCCAACCAAATGCTTCCTGTAGTTGTTGATCAGTCTCTCACGTCCAAAGTCCTGCCACAACATCTCGTCCAAAAAGTTGACTCAATTTTGCCAAAAAGCACCTGGATGATCATCAAGACTCTTGGAAGAACGTTCAATGGACAGATGATTCAAAAGTATAACTTTTTGGACAACATAGTTCCAGTAATGCATGGCGAAAACCAAACTCTGCATTCCACAGTAAGAACATCATACCAAAGGTCAAGCATGGTGGTGGTGGTGTGATGGTTTGGGGATGCTTTGCTGCCTCAGGACCTGGATGACTTAAAAGAAGGAACCATGAATTCTGCTCTGTATCAGAGAATTCTACAGGAGAATGTCAGACCATGCGTCTGTGAGCTGAAGCTGAAGCGCAGCTGGGTCATGCAGCAAGATAATGATCCAAAACACACAATCAAGTCTACATGAAAATTGCTAAAAAGCAACACATTTGAAGTTTTGGAATGGCCTAGTCAAAGTCCAGACCTAATCCCAATTGAGATGTTGTGGCAGGTTTGAAACGAGCAGTTCATGCTTGAAAACCCACACGTCACTGAGTTAAAGCAGTTCTGCATGGAAGAGTGGGCCAAAATTCCTCCACAGCGAAGTGAGAACCTGATCAACAACTACAGGAAGCATTTGGTTGGAGTCATTGCAGCTAAAGGTGGCACAACCAGTTATTGAGTGTAAGGGGGCAATTACTTTTTCACACAGGGGAATTGGGTGTTGCATAACTTTGTTTATGAAATAAATATGTAATTGTTGTGTTATTTGTTCACTTATCTAATATTAGGTTTTGGTTGAAGATCTGATAACATTCAGTATCACAAATATGCAAAAGTAGAGAAAATTTGAAAAGGGGCAAATACTTTTTCATAGCACTGTATCTAAATGTATTTATTTATCTATGTGTCAGTTGAAACTGCTTTTGAATGCAACTATTTATTCCATCCCAAATTAAACATTTCATCACATTGCGTCCTCGTTTTTCTTTGCCACTAAAAATGCAAAAAATATCAGTATGTTGCATCAGCTTAAGGTTTTGCATTGGTACAAACAGTTGTCACAGCCGATGGAATGTTGTCATTACCCTTGAAATCTCAATACACTTTCTTTTCACAGACTGAAAGAAAGTCTTCAAAAGATAAATAAATATTCCCTTGTGTGATGTTTTGTAGGCCTGCAAAGTGAAACTTCAGAGAGGATTGATTTGATGAAATCCTCCTTCTCTCTCCTGTCCTTGTCCCATACACATTCCTCTCTTCTCTGTGTCACCTCTGGGCTCAGCTCAGCCTGTTACACCAGAGCTGCCTGATGCACAAAACACAAAATATATATTACAATCCTCATTTCAGACCAACACATGAAATCAAATACTAAGGAAGTCTCGAGGTTTTGCTCGCCTGAGGTAGAGTATCTTATGATAAGCTGTAGACCACACTATTTACCAAGAGAGTTTTCATCTATATTTTTCATAGCTGTCTATTTACCACCACAAACCAATGCTGGCATTAAGATTGCATTGAATGAGCTGTATAAGGCCATAAATCAACAGGAAAACGCTCACCCAGATGCAGCGCTCCTAGTGGCCAGGGACTTTAATGCAGGGAAACTTGCATTAAACATCCGTTCTACCTAATTTCTACCATCATGTTAAATGTGCAACCAGAGGAAAAAAAACTCTAGACCACATTTACTCCACACACAGAGACGCATACAAAGCTCTCCCTCGCCCTCCATTTGGCAAATCTGACCATAACTCTATCCTCCTGATTCCTGCTTATAAGCAAAAACTAAAGCAGGAAGCACCAGAGACTCGGTTAATAAAAAAGTGGTCAGATGACGCAGATGCTAAGCTACAGGACTGTTTTGCTAGCACAGACTGGAACATGTTCTGGGATTCTTCAGACAACATTGAGGAGTACACCACATCAGTCACTGGCTTCATCAATAAGTGCATCGATGATGTCGTCCCCACAGTGACCTTACGTACATACCCCAACCAGAAGCCATGGATTACAGGAAACATCCGCACTGAGCTAAAGGGTAGAGCTGCCGCTTTCAAGGAGCGGGACTCTAACCCGGACGCTTATAAGAAATCCCGCTATGCCGTCCGACGAACCATCAAACAGGCAAAGAGTCAATACAGGACTAAGATTGAATCGTACTACACTGGCTCTGATGCTCGTCGGATGTGGCAGGGCTTGAAAACTATTACAGACTACAAAGGGAAGCACAGCCGCGAGCTGCCCAGTGACAAAAGCCTACCAGACGAGCTAAACCACTTCTATGCTCGCTTCAAGGCAAGCAACACTGAAGCATGCATGAGAGCACCAGCTGTTCCGGATGACTATGTGATCACCTTCTCCGTAGCCGATGTGAGTAAGACTTTTAAGCAGGTCAACATTAACAAGGCCGCAGGTCCAGACGGATTACCAGGACGTGTACTCCGAGCATGTGCTGACCAACTGGCAAGTGTCTTCACTGACATTTTCAACATGTCCCTGACTGAGTCTGTAATACCAACGTGTTTCAAGCAGACCACCATAGTCCCCGTGCCCAAGGACTCTAAGATAACCTGCCTAAATGACTACCGACCCGTAGCACTGACGTCTGTAGCCATGAAGTGCTTTGAAAGGCTGGTCATGGCTCACATCAACAGCATTATCCCAGAAACCCTAGACCCACTCCAATTTGCATACCGCCCCAACAGATCCACAGATGATGCAATCTCTATTGCACGCCACACTGCCCTTTCCCACCTGGACAAGAGGAACACCTACATGAGAATGCCATTCATTGACTACAGCTCAGCATTCAACACCATAGTGCCCTCAAAGCTCATCACTAAGCTAAGGATCCTGGGACTAAACACCTCCCTCTGCAACTGGATCCTGGACTTCCTGACGTGCCGCCCCCAGGTGGTAAGGTAGGTAACAACACATCTGCCACACTGATCCTCAACACGGGGGCCCCTCAGGGGTGCGTGCTCAGTCCCCTCCTGTACTCCCTGTTCACCCATGACTGCATGGCCAGGCACGACTCCAACACCATCATTAAGTTTGCCGACTGACACAACAGTGGTAGGCCTGATCACTGACAACGATGAGACAGCCTATAGGGGAGGAGGTCAGAGACCTGGCCGTGTGGTGCCAGGACAACAACCTCTCCCTCAACGTGACCAAGACAAAGGAGATGATTGTGGACTACAGGAAAAAAAGAGGACTGAGCACGCCCCCCATTCTCATCGGCGAGGGCTGTAGTGGAACAGGTTGAGAGCTTCAAGTTCCTTGGTGTCCACATCACCAACGAACTATCATGGTCCAAACACACCAAGACAGTCATGAAGAGGGCACGACAAAGCCTATTCCCCCTCAGGAGACTGAAAAGATTTGGCATGGGTCCTCAGATCCTCAAAAAAATTCTACAGCTGCACCATCGAGAGCATCCTGACTGGTTGCATCACCGCCTGGTATGGCAACTGCTTGGCCTACGACCGCAAGGCACTACAGAGGGTAGTGCGTACGCCCAGTACATCACTGGGGCCAAGCTTCCTGCCATCCAGGACCTCTATACCAGGCGGTGTCAGAGGAAGGCCCTCAAAATTGTCAAAGACTCCAGCCACCCTAGTCATAGACTAATCTCTCTGCTACCGCACGGCCAGCCCGGTACCGGAGTGCCAAGTCTAGGTCCAAAAAGACTTCTCAACAGCTTCTACCCCCAAGCCATAAGACTCCTGAACAGCTAATCATGGCTACCCGGACTATTTGCACTGCCCCCCCACCCCATCCTTTTACGCTGCTGCTACTCTGTTAATTATTTATGCATAGTCACTTTAACTCTACCCACATGTGCATATTACTTCAACTACCTCAACTAGCCGGTGCCCCCACACATTGACTCTGCACCGGTACCCCCCTGTATATATAGCCTCCCTACTGTTATTTTATTTTACTTCTGCTCTTTTTTTCTCAACACTGTTTTATTTTTACTTTTTTGTTAAAAATAAATGCACTGTTGGTTAAGGGCTGTAAGTAAGCATTTCACTGTAATGTCTGCACCTGTTGTATTCGGCGCATGTGGCCAATAAAATTTGATTTGATTTGATTTGATTTGAAAGTCATATTTTCATGTGCATACCAAACTGTCATCATTGCATGCTTTAGTATTTTTTTATGCAGCAGTTAGTGTACTTATACATGTATACTTATATACAGTGGGGGAAAAAAGTATTTAGTCAGCCACCAATTGTGCAAGTTGTCCCACTTAAAAAGATGAGAGAGGCCTGTAATTTTCATCATAGGTACACGTCAACTATGGCAGACAAATTGAGGAAAAACAATCCAGAAAATCACATTGTAGGATTTTTTATGAATTTATTTGCAAATTATGGTGGAAAATAAGTATTTGGTCACCTACAAACAAGCAAGATTTCTGGCTCTCACAGACCTGTAACTTCTTCTTTAAGAGGCTACTCTGTCCTCCACTCATTACCTGTATTAATGGCACCTGTTTGAACTTGTTATCAGTATAAAAGACACCTGTCCACAACCTCAAACAGTCACACTCCAAACTCCACTATGGCCAAGACCAAAGAGCTGTGAAAGACACCAGAAACAAAATTGTAGACCTGCACCAGGCTGGGAAGACTGAATCTGCAATAGGTAAGCAGCTTGGTTTGAAGAAATCAACTGTGGCAGCAATTATTAGGAAATGGAAGACATACAAGACCACTGATAATCTCCCTCGATCTGGGGCTCCACGCAAGATCTCACCCCGTGGGGTCAAAATGATCACAAGAACGGTGAGCAAAAATCCCAGAACCACACGGGGGGACCTAGTGAATGACCTGCAGAGAGCTGGGACCAAAGTAACAAAGCCTACCATCAGTAACACACTACGCCGCCAGGGACTCAAATCCTGCAGTGCAAGACGTGTCCCCCTGCTTAAGCCAGTACATGTCTAGGCCCGTCTGAAGTTTGCTAGAGTGCATTTGGATGATCCAGAAGAGGATTGGGAGAATGTCATATGGTCAGATGAAACCAAAATATAACTTTTTGGTTAAAACTCAACTCGTCGTGTTTGGAGGACAAAGAATGCTGAGTTGCATCCAAAGAACACCATACCTACTGTGAAGCATGGGGGTGGAAACATCATGCTTTGGGGCTGTTTTTCTGCAAAGGGACCAGGACGACTGATCTGTGTAAAGGAAAGAATGAATGGGGCCATGTATCGTGAGATTTTGAGTGAAAACCTCCTTCCATCAGCAAGGGCATTGAAGATTAAACGTGGCTGGGTCTTTCAGCATGACAATGATCCCAAACACACTGCCCGGGCAACGAAGGAGTGGCTTCGTAAGAAAGCATTTCAAGGTCCTGGAGTGGCCTAGCCAGTCTCCAGATCTCAACCCCATAGAAAATCTTTGGAGGGAGTTGAAAGTCCGTGTTGCCCAGCGACAGCCCCAAAACATCACTGCTCTAGAGGAGATCTGCATGGAGGAATGAGCCAAAATACCAGCAACAGTGTGTGAAAACCTTGTGAAGACTTACAGAAAACGTTTGACCTGTGTCATTGCCAACAAAGGGTATATAACAAAGTATTGAGAAACTTTTGTTATTGACCAAATACTTATTTTCCACCATAATTTGCAAATAAATTCATAAAAAATCCTACAATGTGATTTTCTGGATTTTTTTTCTCATTTTGTCTGTCATAGTTGATGTGTACCTATGATGAAAATTACAGGCCTCTCTCATCTTTTTAAGTGGGAGAACTTGCACAATTGGTGGCTGACTAAATACTTGTTTTCCCCACTGTACATCCGTGTATAAATTACATATGTAGGATCTTTAATTTGACAAGTATTGTCGTAGCAAAATAATTCTGCAGCAACAGGATTTGAACGTTTAGTCCATAATGTTGCTTGATCGGTGATTAGGCTATTAGCTGGACAAAAGTAGGCTACATGAAAACTGCAACACTGTTAATATAACTGTGTGCTAGTGCGGGTATTCAGTGAATTTATGTAAATCACAAAGCTCATCTCCATTTCCTGTGGTGCAGGAAAATTCTCAGCAACAAAAGAGTGATCAAATTAAGATCCTACATCTGTAGGATTAGACCTGATGTAAAATACAACACCTTTAACAGTGTCTATAAATGCAGCATGCAGACGGATGGCAACTCTCCTATCAAACATGATAGATCAACCCATTTAATTTGTCCCTTCGCTTAATATATAACAATCAGCCTTGCGAGTGAATAATTTCACAGCCTCTTTAGTTTTTTCTAAAGAAGCAATTACCTGACGTCGATGTATCTGTCATGTCGCAGACAGTAACAGATTAAACTCATTTTTAAACT
The DNA here is from genome assembly GCF_020615455.1 of Coregonus clupeaformis. Classification (NCBI taxonomy): domain Eukaryota; kingdom Metazoa; phylum Chordata; class Actinopteri; order Salmoniformes; family Salmonidae; genus Coregonus; species Coregonus clupeaformis. The sequence continues at coordinate 53,245,850 of NC_059211.1, read as the reverse complement.
GACCTTGATTGTAGACGCTGCGTTTTTAAGTGCTGATATACCGTCCGTCCCTTCGTATAATGCACAGAAACAATCCTTAATGAGTTACCAGCTAATTATGCAAATAAGCTGCGCCTTGAGAGATTCATGTAAACATTGCTAGTTATTTGATAAGTGTATGATTCTGTATAAACTATGGAGGACCAGCTCCCACTCCTAAGACAGACAAAAACTTGAGTCTTAAAAATACATTTAAAAAAAGTTTATATTGCACAGGCATTAAAATAAGAACACTTTCAAAAAGCGGTCACAGAGAAACACAGTAAAGATGCTTTACTCTAATCAAGATAATCTTAATCAACGTAGGGTAAAGCACCTACCTGTCCTTTCTAGGTATAGTGACAAATGCTTTAAACGCTGAAGAACGAGCTGTACAGAGAATGATGGACCATGGTCAGTGGGTGGGTCCAATTCCCTCAGACAGGCAAATAGCCAGCATTGATAAGAACAGCAACAACCCATGAACTGGTGCAAATCAGCAGCATTAGTGGTGCAGATGCAAGCAAAGGTCTACATGTTGCTCCTCATTCTACAGACTGATGGAACATCCTTAGCGCTGTAATAAAACCACCCTGAAGGCAGCCTGTGCTATTTGATTTTGTTTCTCATGTTAGAGTATTGTGGTCTTCTTATTATAAGTATAACAACATGAACAGCCTAGAGCACTCCATATGGTACAGACTCCCACACTCTATCAACTGATATAATGCAATCTGTCAGGGCAACCTTGCATGCAATGCTTTAAATTAAATGAAATTCAATAAAAATTGAAAATTCAATGAATAATGCTTTTAGTTTTGTTATTGTATTGCTTCATAAACACGTAACCGCCAGTGTGCAGTCTGCTATAATAGGTTGTCAGATGAATAAAAAAGTCTGAAGAAATGTGGTACATCACTCAGGATTCAAACACAATAGCCCACCATCTATTCTAGTGCTCTTAGAATTAACAATGGAAAACATCCGCCTTATCTACATTCACAAGACTTACACTGTGTCTGCTTATACAAAACTAGAGGTTGATCACAACTAGAGGTTGATCACTAAAAAATATACAAGATAGGAATAATTTTTTGGGTTAAGACTTGCTCTGATTTTTTATTTTATTTTCTCAGACAAAATGATGTGTTCACCGCCAGGCGGTGTCTTAAAACTTTAGCCACCTGAGACATTGACTGTTATCCATGCTCCCATTCAGCAGGCGGTACCAGTGCATCAAGGCCCTGGCCATAAGATTGTTAAATGGTTAACAACTACTGCCATCCCTCTCCCACAGACGATCCACACTACTCTATGCCCTCCACAGGTCTCTACCCACTCAGACACACACATCTTCACTGCTACTCTTACTCACAAACACAAACACACACTCACACACACCCTCACTCACGTGCTCTTTACTGACGCCACACACTTACACCCACACACCCCCTCACACCTACACTGCTGCTAAAATGATTATTCATTTGATTTCTTACTACTACCACTATGCTGCTGATCATTGATTGTTGATTGACATTACCATTAGTATCTATCTATTTATCCTGCTACTGGTTACTATTACTCCTGTTTACATGTACAGTATATGTTACTATTATTACATTACCATAAGTATTTATATATTCCTGCTACCAATCACTTGGAAGGGTACATGTATATCCTGTTTACATGTATATCTGCCTATGATGCCTACAATGACCCTCACACACTCACAAACTCACACTAACACCCACCCACAACTTATGCTGCTGTCATACACTTTATTATTACCAGTCACTTCCTTCTAATCCCTGCCTAGATGTACATATCTACCTCAATACTCCAGTATCCCTGCCTACATGTACATATCTACCGCAATACTCCAGTATCCCTGCCGACATGTACATATCTACCTCAATACACCAGTAACCCTGCACATTGTAAATGTGATATTGGCACTGACCCTGTATATAAACAAATAAAATAAAATAAAATAAAATCTTATTTGCCACATGCGCCGAATACAACAGGTGTAGACATTACCGTGAAATGCTTACTTACAGGCCTTAAACAACAATGCATGTATTTCTTAATAAAAAAGTAAAATAAAACAACAACAACTAAAAAGTGTTGAGAAAAAAAGGGCAGAAGTAAAATAAAATAACAGTAGGGAGGCTATATATACAGGGGGGGTACCGGTGCAGAGTCAATGTGCGGGGGCACCGGCTAGTTGAGGTAGTTGAGGTAATATGTACATGTGGGTAGAGTTAAAGTGACTATGCATAAATAATTAACAGAGTAGCAGCAGCGTAAAAAGATGGGGTGGGGGTGCAAATAGTCCGGGTAGCCATGATTAGCTGTTCAGGAGTCTTATGGCTTGGGGGTAGAAGCTATTGAGAAGTATTTTGGACCTAGACTTGGCACTCCGGTACCACTTGCCGTGCGGTAGCAGAGAGAACAGTCTATGACTTGGGTGGCTGGAGTCTTTGACAATTTTGAGGGCCTGCCTCTGACACCACCTGGTATAGAGGTCCTGGATGGCAGGAAGCTTGGCCCCAGTGATGTACTGGGCTGTACGCACTACCCTCTGTAGTGCCTTGCGGTCGGAGGCCGAGCAGTTGCCATACCAGGCGGTGATGCAACCAGTCAGGATGCTTTCGATGGTGCAGCTGTATAACTTTTTGAGGATCTGAGGACCCCATGCCAAATCTTTTTAGTCTCCTGAGGGGGAATAGGCTTTGTCGTGCCCTCTTCACGACTGTCTTGGTGTGTTTGGACCATGATAGTTCGTTGGTGATGTGAACACACACACCCCCCGCTCAGCCCAGTCAAAACTGTTCGCTGCTCTGGCACCCCAATGGTGGAACAAGCTCCCTCACGACGCCAGGACAGCGGAGTCACTCTCCACCTTCCGGAGACATTTGAAACCCCACCTCTTCAAGGAATACCTGGGATAGGATAAAGTAATCCTTCTATTTAGTAGTCAATGAATAGCATTCACACGTAGGTGTTCCTCTTGTCCAGGTGGGAAAGGGCAGTGTGGCGTGCAATAGAGATTGCATCATCTTGGATCTGTTGGGGCGGTATGCAAATTGGAGTGGGTCTAGAGTTTCTGGGATAATGGTGTTGATGTGAGCCATGACCAGCCTTTCAAAGCACTTCATGGCTACAGACATCAGTGCTACGGGTCAGTAGTCATTTAGGCAGGTTATCTTAGTGTCCTTGGCCACAGGGACTATGGTGGTCTGCTTGAAACATGTGGGTATTACAGACTCAGTCAGGGACATGTTGAAAATGTCGGTGAAAACACTTGCCAGTTGGTCAGCACATCTTTAGAGTACACGTCCTGGTAATCCATCTGGCCCTGCGGCCTTGTGAATGTTGACCTGTTTAAAAGTCTTACTCACATCGGCTACGGAGAGCGTGATCACATAGTCATCCGGAACAGCTGGTGCTCTCATGCATGCTTCAGTGTTGCTTGCCTCGAAGCGAGCATAGAAGTGGTTTAGCTCGTCTGGTAGGCATTTGTCACTGGGCAGCTCGCGGCTGTGCTTCCCTTTGTAGTCTGTAATAGTTTTCAAGCCCTGCCACATTCGACGAGTGTCAGAGCCGGTGTAGTAGGATTCAATATTAGTCCTGTATTGACTCTTTGCCTGTTTGATGGTTCGTCGGAGGGCATGGTGGGAGTTCTTATAAGCATCTGGGTTAGAGTCCCGCTCCTTGAAAGCGGCAGCTCTACCCTTTAGCTCAGTGCGGATGTTGCCTGTAATCCATGGCTTCTGGTTGGGTTATGTACGTAGGGTCACTGTGGGGACGACGTCATCGATGCACTTATTGATGAAGCCAGTGACTGATGTGGTGTACTCCTCAATGCTATCCGAAGAATCCCGGAACATGTTCCAATATGTGCTAGCAAAACAGTCCTGTAGCTTAGCATCTGCGTCATCTGACCACTTTTTTATTAACCAAGTCACTGGTGTTTCCTGCTTTAGTTTTTGCTTATACAGTGAGGGAATAAAGTATTTGATCCCCTGCTGATTTTGTACGTTTGCCCACTGACAAAAAAATGATCAGTCTATAATTGTAATGGTAGGTTTATTTGAACAGTGAGAGACAGAATAACAACAACAAAAATCCAGAAAAATGCATGTCAAAAATGTTATAAATTGATTTGCATTTTAATGAGGGAAATAAGTATTTGACCCCCTCTCAATCAGAAAGATTTCTGGCTCCCAGGTGTCTTTCATACAGGTAATGAGCTGAGATTAGGATTACACTCTTAAAGGGAGTGCTCCTAATCTCAGCTTGTTACCTGTATAAAAGACACCTGTCCACAGAAGCAATCAATCAATCAGATTCCAAACTCTCCACCATGACCAAGACCAAAGAGCTCTCCAAGGATGTCAGGGACAATATTGTAGACCTCCACAAGGCTGGAATGGGCTACAAGACCATCGCCAAGCAGCTTGGTGAGAAGGTGACAACAGTTGGTGCGATTATTCGCAAATGGAAGAAACACAAAAGAACTGTCAATCTCCCTCGGCCTGGGGCTCCATGCAAGATCTCACATCGTGGAGTTGCAATGATCATGAGAACGGTGAGGAATCAGCCCAGAACTACACGGGAGGATCTTGTCAATGATCTCAAGGCAGCTGGGACCATAGTCACCAAGAAAACAATTGGTAACATACCACGCCGTGAAGGACTGAAATCCTGCAGCGCCCGCAAGGTCCCCCTGCTCAAGAAAGCACATATACAGGGCCGCCTGAAGTTTGCCAATGAACATCTGAATGATTCAGAGGAGTACTGGGTGAAAGTGTTGTGGTCAGATGAGACCAAAATCGAGCTCTTGGCATCAACGCAACGCGCCGTGTTTGGAGGAGGAGAAATGCTGCCTATGACCCCAAGAACACCATCGCCACCGTCAAACATGGAGGTGGAAACATTATGCTTTGGGGTTGTTTTTCTGCTAAGGGGACAGGACAACTTCACCGCATCAAAGGGACGATGGACGGGGCCATGTACCGTCAAATCTTGGGTGAGAACCTCCTTCCCTCAGCCAGGGCATTGAAAATGGGTCATGGATGGGTATTACAGCATGAAAATGACCCAAAACACACGGCCAAGGCAACAAAGGAGTGGCTCAAGAAGAAGTACATTAAGGTCCTGGATTGGCCTAGCCAGTCTCCAGACCTTAATCCCATAGAAAATCTGTGGAGGGAGCTGAAGGTTCGAGTTGCCAAACGTCAGGCTCGAAACCTTAATCACTTGGAGAATCAATCAATCAATCAATTTTATTTTATATAGCCCTTCTTACATCAGCTAATATCTCGAAGTGCTGTACAGAAACCCAGCCTAAAACCCCAAACAGCTAGTAATGCAGGTGTAGAAGCACGGTGGCTAGGAAAAACTCCCTAGAAAGGCTAAACCTAGGAAGAAACCTAGAGAGGAACCAGGCTATGAGGGGTGGCCAGTCCTCTTCTGGCTGTGCCGGGTGGAGATTATAACAGAACCATGCCAAGATGTTCAAAAATGTTCATAAGTGACAAGCATGGTCAAATAATAATCAGGAATAAATCTCAGTTGGCTTTTCATAGCCGATCATTAGAGTTTAAAACAGCAGGTCTGGGACAGGTAGGGGTTCCATAACCGCAGGCAGAACAGTTTAAACTGGAATAGCAGCAAGGCCAGGCGGACTGGGGACAGCAAGGAGTCACCACGGCCGGTAGTCCCGACGTATGGTCCTAGGGCTCAGGTCTCTCAGTTGGCTTTTCATAGCCGATCATTTAGAGTTGAAAACAGCAGGTCTGGGACAGGTAGGGGTTTCGTAGCCGCAGGCAGAACAGTTGAAACTGGAATAGCAGCAAGGCCAGGCGGACTGGGGACAGCAAGGTGTCATCATGCCCGGTAGTCCTGACCGTATGGTCCTAGGGCTCAGGTTCTCAGAGAGAAAGAGAGAACGAGAGAATTAGAGAGAGCATACTTAAATTCACACAGGACACTGGATAAGACAGGAGAAGTACTCCAGGTATAACCAACTAACCCCAGCCCCCCGACACATAAACTACTGCAGCATAAATACTGGAGGCTGAGACAGGAGCGGTCCGGAGACACTGTGGCCCCATCCGAAGAAACCCCGGACAGGGCCAAACAGGAAGGATATAACCCCACCCACTCCGCCCAAAGCACAGCCCCCGCACCACTAGAGGATATCCCCAACCACCAACTTACAATCCTGAGACAAGGCCGAGTATAGCCCACAGAGGTCTCCACCACAGCACAAACCAAGGGGGGCGCCAACCCAGACAGGAAGATCACGTCAGTAACTCAACCCACTCAAGTGACGCACCCCTCCCAGGGACGGCATGAAAGAGCACCAGCAAGCCAGTGACTCAGCCCCTGCAACAGGGTTAGAGGCAGAGAACCCCAGTGGAGAGGGGAACCGGCCCGGCAGAGACAGCAAGGGCTGTTCGTTGCTCCAGCCTTTCCGTTCACCTTCACACTCCTGGGCCAGACTACACTCAATCATATGACCTACTGAAGAGATAAGTCTTCAGTAAAGACTTAAAGGTTGAGACCGAGTCTGCGTCTCTCACATGGGTAGGCAGACTGTTCCATAAAAATGGAGATCTATAGGAGAAAGCCCTGCCTCCCGCTGTTTGCTTAGAAATTCTAGGGACAATTAGGAGGCCTGCGTCTTGTGACCGTAGCGTACGTATTGGTATATGCGGCAGGACCAACTCGGAAAGATAGGTAGGAGCAAGCCCATGTAACGCTTTATAGGTTAACAGTAAAACCTTGAAATCAGCCCTTGCCTTAACAGGAAGCCAGTGTAGGGAAGCTAGCACTGGAGTAATATGATCAAATTTCTTGGTTCTAGTCAGGATTCTAGCAGCCGTATTTAGCACTAACTGAAGTTTATTTAGTGCTTTATCCGGGTAGCCGGAAAATAGAGCATTGCAGTAGTCTAATCTAGAAGTAACAAATGCATGGATTAATTTTTCTGCATCATTTTTGGACAGAAAATTTCTGATTTTTGCAATGTTACGTAGATGGAAAAAAGCTGTCCTTGAAACAGTCTTGATATGTTCGTCAAAAGAGAGATCAGGGTCAAGAGTAACGCCTAGGTCCTTCACAGTTTTATTTGAGACGACTTTACAACCATCAAGATGAATTGTCAGATTTAACAGAAGATCTCTTTGTTTCTTGGGACCTAGTACAAGCATCTCTGTTTTGTCCGAGTTTAAAAGTAAAAAGTTTTCAGCCATCCACTTCCTTATGTCTGAAACACAGGCTTCTAGCGAGGGCAATTTTGGGGCTTCACCATGCTTCATTGAAATGTACAGCTGTGTGTCATCCGCATAGCAGTGAAAGTTAACATTATGTTTTCGAATAACATCCCCAAGAGGTAAAATATATAGTGAAAACAATAGTGGTCCTAAAACGGAACCTGGAGAAGATCTGGAATGAGGAGTGGGACAAAATCCCTCCTGAGATGTGTGCAAACCTGGTGGCCAACTACAAGAAACGTCTGACCTCTGTGATTGCCAACAAGGGTTTTGCCACCAAGTACTAAGTCATGTTTTGCAGAGGGGTGAAATACTTATTTCCCTCATTAAAATGAAAATCAATTTATAACAATTTTGACATGCGTTTTTCTGGATTTTGTTGTTGTTATTCTGTCTCTCACTGTTCAAATAAACCTACCATTAAAATTATAGACTGATCATGTCTTTGTCAGTGGGCAAACGTACAAAATCAGCAGGGGATCAAATACTTTTTTCCCTCACTGTAAGCAGGAATCAGGAGGATAGAGTTATGGTCAGATTTGCCAAATGGAGGGTGATGGATAGCTTTGTATGCGTCTCTGTGTGTGGAGTAAAGGTGGTCTAGAGATTTTATTTCCTCTGGTTGCACATTTAACATGCTGGTAGAAATTAGGTAGAACGGATTTAAGTTTCCCGGCATTAAAGTCCCCGGCCACTAGGAGCGCTGGCTCTGGATGAGCGTTTTCCTGTTTAGTTATGGCCTTATACAGCTCATTGAGTGCAATCTTAATGACAGCATTGGTTTGTGGTGGTAAATAGACAGCTATGAAAAATATAGATGAAAACTCTCTTGGTAAATAGTGCGGTCTACAGCTTATCATAAGGTACTCTACCTCAGGCGAGCAAAACCTTGAGACTTCCTTAGTATTTGATTTTGTGCACCAGCTGTTGTTTACAAATATACACAGACCGCCACCCCTTGTCTTACCGGAGTCAGCCGTTCTATCCTGCTGATGTAGCGTATAGCCCACTAGCTGTATGTTGTCCATGTCGTCATTCAGCCACGACTCGGTGAAACATAAGATATTACAGTTTTTAATGTCCCGTTGGTAGGATAAGCGTAATCGTAGGTCATCTAATTTATTTTCCAATGATTGAAGATTGGCTAATAGGATTGATGGAAGCGGCAGTTTACTCATTCGCCGTCGGATACTTACGAGGCACCCCGACCTATGTCCACGATATCTCCTTCTCTTTCTCCTGCGAATGACGGGGATTTGGGCCTTGTCAGGTGTCTGTAGGATATCCTTTGCGGCCGCCTCGTTGAAGAAAAAATCTTCGTCCAATACAAGGTGAGTAATCGCTATCCTGATATCCAGAAGCTCTTTTTGGTTATAAGAGACGATGGCAGAAACATTATGTACAGAATAAATTACAAATAACGCGAAAAATCACACATACTAGTAGAATTGGTTAGAGGGCTGTAAAACGGCAGCGATAGTCTCCGGTGCCAATATATAACTTTTTCACTACCAGTCAAAAGTTTGGACACATCTAATCATTCAAAGGTTTTTCTTTACTTGTACTATTTTTTACATTGTAGAATAATAGTGAAAACATCAAAACTATGAAATAACACATATGGAATCATCTAGTAACCAAAAAAGAGTTTAAATATATGTTATATTTCAAATAGCCACCCTTTGCCTTGATGACAGCTTTGCACACTCTTGGCATTCTCTCAACAAGCTTCATGAGGTAGTCACCTGGAATGCATTTCAATTAACAGGTGTGCCTTCTTAAAAGCTAAAAGCTAATTTGTGGAATTTCGTACCTTCTTAATGCGTTTGAGCCAATCAGTTGTGTTTTGACAAGGTAGAGGGGTATAGAGAAGATAGCCCTATTTGGTAAAATACCAAGTCCATATTATGGCAACAACAGCTCAAATTACCAAAGAGAAACGACAGTCCATCATTACTTTAAGACATGAAGGTCAGTCAATACGGAACATTTCAAGAACTTTGAACGTTTCTTCAAGCGCAGTCGCAAAAACCATCAAGCGCTAGGATGAAACTGGCTCTCATGAGGACCGCCACAGGAATGGAAGACCCAGAGCTACCTCTGCTGCAGAGGATAAGTTCATTAGAGTTACCAGCCTCAGAAATTGCAGCCTAAATAAATGCTTCACAGAGTTCAAGTCACAGACACATCTCAACATAAACTGTTCAGAGGGGACTGTGTGAATCAGGCCTTCATGGTCGAATTGCTGCAAAGAAACCACTACTAAAGGACACCATTAAGAAGAAGAGACCTGCTTGGGCCAAGAACAAGAACAATGGACATTAGACCGGTGGAAATTTGTCCTTTGGTCTGGAGTCCAAATTGGAGATTTTTGGTTCCAACCGCCGTGTCTTCGTGAGACGTGGTGTGGGTGAACGGATGATCTCCGCATGTGTATTTCCCACCTTAAAGCATGGAGGAGGAGGTGTTATGGTGTGAGGGTGCTTTGCTGGTGACACTGTCTGTGATTTATTTAGAATTCAAGGCACACTTAACCAGCATGGCTACCACAGCATTCTGCAGCAATACGCCATCCCATCTGGTTTGGGCTTAGTGGGACTATCATTTGTTTTTCAACAGGACAATGACCCAGCACACCTCCAGGCTGTGTAAGGGCTATTTGACCAAGAAGGAGAGTGATGGACTGCTGCATCAGATGACCTGGCCTCCACAATCACCCGACCTCAACCCAATTGAGATGGTTTGGGATGAGTTGGACTGCAGAGTGAAGGAAAAACAGCCAACAAGTGCTCAGTATATGTGGGAACTCCTTCAAGACTGTTGGAAAAGCATTCCAGATCAAGCTGGTTCAGAGAATGCCAAGAGTGTGCAAAGCTGTAATCAAGGCAAAGGGAGGCTATTTGAAGAATATCAAATATACAATATATTTTGATTTGTTTAAAACTTTTTTGGTTATTACATGATTCCATATGTGTTATTTCATAGTTCTGATGTCTTCACTATTATTCTACAATAAAGAAAATAGTAAAAATAAAGAAAAACCCTTGAATGTGTCCAAACATTTGACTGGTACTGTAGCTTCCTCTCTTATTTCTTATTTCTTATTTCTCATGTTTCTTATTTATTTTTTTATTAGTTATACTATTTTGATATTGAATACTGCACTATTGGGTAGGGCTTGCAAGTTAAGCATTTCACTGTACTTGTGCTTGTGACAAATAAAACTTGAAACATCAGACTGGATGAAAATAATCTGGGGGAAGAGGGGGTCAAAAACAATTATCAAGAAGAAAAGGGGTAAATCTGACCCTTATGGCCCCAGTCACAAGCCTCTGGCATTCTCAGACATTTCTCTAAGATAACAACCCCATATCACTCTCTGTGGGTCTGCTTTTCTCTTCACGCTGCCTGGGAATACAAGGGCAGTCCATCAGTCTGGAATTGAGTGCACTGCATGAAAGATCAGACAACAGATCGATGCACTACATCCTTAAGGATGAGTCAGCTAACTCAGACAGAAAGAACAGGAGAACTTTGATATACAGGGGAGGTAAGGAGAACAAGTCATACCAGGCAACAAGACTGACAGTTCTCTCTGTCCCGGTGAATATGTTTTACAAATCAAAGTATTTGTATTTCTTTGCAGTGCACACATCCGCACACACACACATATCCACACACACACACATCCGCACACACACACACATCCGCACACATTCGTATATATCTGCACACACACGTAAGCGCACACACAATCATGGTGCAACACACATTCACATAAACTTTTCCTTGAGATAAATATAATTGTTGCACAGCATCTGACACATTATCCTTCAATCAAGAGGAGCTTTTTATATCAAACAGATTGTAGATCTTGTTCCAGGGCCAAAACAACGTTCCAGGGCTAAGACAACTCTTAACAGAATATAAACAACATTTCTTCTATCAGCTTTCTGTAATATTATCCCTATTTCTGCACTGGAGTATGGCACATAAGTGGCTTTGACAGTAGTACAGTCATCCTATTGAATGTTCCATTTAGTTGATTGGAGTTGATCAAGCGATGTGGTTACAAACGGTGGTCTCAACTAAACACAGTGTTACAGAGTTTCCCCAGTCTGTGGAAGTTGAGACTTTCTCATTTAAAACTCCTTCGGACTGCTCAGTTCACTAGAACAGTCAGTAAAACTACTCCACAAACCCCACACTGGTACTTAAATCACTTACTTCCAGAAGTGTCATTTACTCTGATGGCAATCTGCATTAAATGGAAAAAAGAAAGGAGTTTTTAATGTGCAGAATGCTTTCAAGCATCATTAGTTCTTTGGTCTGATTTTATGTTGGATGGCAGAGAGCCTGTGGGAATAATCTACCTCTGTGTTTACATCTAGCAGTGTCTCTGGTCTAATCTAAATGTTAGATGATACAAATCAGGAAACTTCTATAATGACTTTTCCATTGACTTGCAGTTACATTGGGCCTTCAGGTTATAATGGTATGACAGGAGCAGATATATTGGACCATGACTTCATGCATTGATTGTCAAAGTACAGAGGGTAGATGAAGACTGATCAGAATAACCACTGGATATAAAGATCTTTATTGTTTTAAAATGTATTTTATTATTTATAGTACACCTGCATTTTCTTGTGACCCACCACAACCAAGTCAATATAGTTAGCCACAGCAGAGACTTCAGCTACAGCTCAAGAGGAACTAGCCAACCTACCATGTGAGATCCATGGGCTTTACAGTATCCTGTTGTTGTCCATAGATGTAATAAGCAGTAACATCAAGCCATGTGTGGAAACTATCTTAACTGATGCGATTGAACTGAACACGAACCGTGTGAAATGATGAAACCAAAGGCAATGTGTTAATTGTGACTAATAAAGCAAGTTTAAGACATAAAGAGCTTCTGCTCTGCTATTCAAACTGTTCCTACCAAGACTACCACAGGAAGAAGACTGTTAAAGGAGCAGTGCAGTCAAAAACAAGCTTTTCCTGTAAAAAAAAAAGAAGATATTTCCACACTATGAGGTCGAAATAACACTCTGAAATTGTGAAAATTATGATCATGCCTTTTTTGTATAAGAGCTGTTTGAAAAAAATGCCTGGAATTTCAGCCTGTTCAGGTGGGATGGAGTTTTTGGCCCAGATCAAGACATCACAATCTGATCGGATTATTCTGACCAATGACCAGTCATCTTTTATTTGCATATGTATCCTCTTAATTTGAAGGGGTAAGCGTAGGCTCTAGAGTCTAGACGATCCTATCCGTCAATCTGGGCTGTGATTATGAATATATTTAAATTCGAATCAACACGCCCACACGATCAGACTGAGCATTTCATTGGCAAAAGGAGGCTCAGGGAAATAAATGATTAAAAAATATGAGTCATTTTCAAGAAATAAACAAACACAGTGATTGATTAGACTGCATGGGGCCTTTAATTTAAAAGTAATCGTTTTAATTAGTCTTTATATCATTACCCTACTAACTATATAATAATTGAAATAATTACAGCCATTTATACGTTAATTATAGCCATTCATATCAAACAATGAAGTTAGGGAGGCTCCTTCTAAAGGGTAAAAACTAGATCAGAACTCACAGGAATTGGAACACATTAAATGGAATTCCTTTGCCATTCTGATCCGAATTAGTTCGAAGTATGTGATCCTGGAGGCCCAATACAGTAGTCTTGATGACATATGATCAATGAACTACGTTCGCCAGCCAATTAAGACATAATCTAAGATCTAATATTCGTGAAACAAACAATATCTCTCTATAGTTTAAACTATTTGATATGGAAACGTATGTTCACTTCATGCAGAAATCCGTTAGGGATCGCTAATGCAAAATACATTTTTATGATTAATGCATTCCATTTGCAGTGGGCGGTGAGATGTAGAGCAATAAAACAAATGAGATGACTTTGGTCATGTATAGCTTAAAAATGCTTTCTAGTTGGTCTTGTTTCGTATTTCATTCATAAAACAGTGTGTTAACAGATTATAGGTCATGTGGACTAAGATTGACTTAGTTTATGTTCATATACATTTTTATCTGACCACTTAATGGTACAAAATGGGTTCCTATGGAGAATTGTCTTTCTTCTTCAAGGCAAAAAACAAAGTGTTTGTCCAGAAACGCATAAATCATGCAGAGCAGGAGTGTCAAGTCTCTAAAATGTATTGATTGGATGTTATTGCCCAAAAGCACATCTGAGATTTGACACAGCATCTGATAATGACACAGCATCCAGTCTCATATTACATTTTCTAGGACTTTATTTGGATTTCCAGGCATCTGCCAAATCGTTTAGGTAATCTGATGAATTTTGGATTCACATGTTCTGTAGGTCAATTTATGAGCACTTCCTCACTGTTTTTCTTAAAACTTGTGAGTGGGTATGAGCAAAATATTTCTTCATATTAATTTCCCAATTAATTTAGCTGATTAGGCATTTGTGTTATGTGTTTGTTTCTGTCCAGCAGGGATTCCAATAATTGTTCTATTTAGCTGTGAGTTGCATCAGTGTTAGTGTTGTGTTTTGAGATAGTGTTAGCCCAAGGAGAAGCAATGTGGTACCCTCTCTTCTCCACCCTGATCCCTCCAACACAGGGGCCAACCAATTAAACCTCTTGTTGGAGTGAGGTTATCTCCCGAGTCCGTGACACCAGCACAGCAAACATGTCCCACTGCGGAGCTATGTAAACACACACGGCGGTGGGGCTCTGTTTGCTCCATGTTAGGTGTGGGGGGGGGGGATGCTATCGGCGGAGCAGGAGAGTGTAAGCTACCCTCTGCCTCCCCATGTACCCCATACCACCCTCTTCCACAGTACATTCCATTTGCTTAGACCAGGGTGCTCTGTTTTATAGATGTGGAGCTGTAGGGCACAGCGTTTAAAAGACTAAATTATGAACACTGGCCCTCATAGCCCTCTCATTACTGGCGGAGTGATTGTGTTGGAGCACAGTGGGCCATGCTGAAGCATGCAGCGTGTCGATGGGGGTGTACTCTGTTCTCTCTGCTATCTGACGCTGAGATTGGAGCAATTTAGATCCAATCTCCTTCTCAGTGTTCTGACCTGGCCTTGCCCAGCTGGGAACAGAGCAGCCCAGAGGACCATGCAGCTCCCAGTCCATTCCAGCTCACATTGAAAATAGTATGTGTCTTAAGCAGGGAAACATTATTTTATGCAAGTCTCAAAGGTTATTGTTTATAACGACAGTTAAACAAATGATCGTTTAGTACATAATTTGCAATTTTCTTGAATGATGGTGTAATTGAATTATATTTTGCCATTTTATCTGAAAACACCTTTATCTCACTGTGTAGTTTTTCCAAGCAGGTATGGAGGCACAGCATGTATTTGTGAAGTCTAAAAACAAGTCACCACCTTGTTGCCTTTTCACTTCGCCAGCTGACCCTAGCACACCATCAGACGGTCATTTGCAGCCATACATGGTAGCGTTTGATGTGTCCCGTTGAAGCTGCAGCAGCGACCACCTCGTTAAACCCAGCCCAGCTACTGCTGTGCCTTTTGGTTCCTGGCTAAAACCTTGCTCCCGACCATCCCTCCAAATTTACTACACAACCATTGTCCCCACTTTTCAATGTCTGGTTCCCATCACCTCCCCACCTCCCACTGTCTGAATACACTTTCCTTTTAGTCATTGCAAACTGATGTGGCCAACGCCTGTAGGGGACTGTGCTCTGTAGGTTTCCATCCCCCCTCTGAAGAGGGATGTTGAGGGTAAAGCACTACCTGGGGAGCACAGCCAGGGTTCCAGGCTAGATCCATTGTCTTTTTCTGTACAGAAGGTGTAGCCAGGGGTATCTTTCTCTCTCCATTTACCTCAACATAAGCGAATGCAATAAAGCATTTTACTGTGAAACATTTCTAAAATCTAATGAAATGGGCTTCAGTTTTTATATCATAGTATTTTAACTGAGGAAGCTTAGCATGTTTATGAATGCCATTCCAATAACTTCAGTATATCCTTTAACTACAAAAACCTATATACCTATGTATTTTACTCTAGATTAATCAACCATAAGAGACCATATTTTATTCAAATATTTTGTAGAAGGGGTATGCAGTTGCTAGTTGAATTAATGAATTTACAGTACCTACAGTGGGAATTGCTAATACAAAATTATATTACAAATGTCAGCTGAATAGTATTTCAGTTTTCATTTGCCTGTGTTCAATGTTTCACTATCCTCACTAGTAACAGAGAGTATACATTTCACAGGATAAAAACAAGCTACACTGCTAGCTTCAACTTGTGTTCCTTCCTGTCTTAGATTATTTATTCATTGGTGGGCACAGGATGTATGTGTGTGTGTGTGTGTGTGTGTGTGTGTTGCCCACTGACAAACAGATTCCAGAAAGAATCTGTCTGCATGGGGAATGATTTATGAGGGTCAGAACACGTATCACAATATGATATATACATTCCACCCAGAGAGAAAGGAGGCCAGTGCCTGGCCAACGGCTCTAATATATCTTTCGATAACATCTTGACATTTCACTTAAGACACAGTTATCCCAGGCTGTGCATATTGGTGTCAAAACCAAGGTAAGATGCTTACCCTGTCAGCCAGTATGATGTGCCCAGATTGCAATATTACCCAGGAATCAGGGCAGCACTCTCTAGGTGGTATGGTCCCTACACTGCAAAGCTCCCTCTCTGCTTGACCACACAGAATGAATAGAGGAAAAATTGCTTTTTCATTTGGTCACTGAAAGTCAACAATAGATGCTGGCACACTATATTGCTCTCAGGTTACTTTTAATGTTACAACACTTCGATCCAAGGTGGATCTGCACTCACTTTGTCACAGAAAGTCAAAAAGCTTGAGTGCACACTTAAAGTGAGTGTTGAATGGATAATAATGTGTGGTGTTGGATAATCTAACTCAAATCACAAATCCAGATACTGTTATTCATAATATCATCCATTTCACCTTTTCTCTATAGAATTCTCAACAGCATTAAACAAATAATAGAAAAGAAAGAGGGCAACTGAAAACTTCACGGACACGTTGCAATAAATCCTAAATGGAATGATACAGTGCCTACAAGCCACCACATACGCTGCTGCTATAGTGACTACAGTTACTATTACCATTACAAAAAAAAAAAAGCATAACATACACATACAAACGACAACATACAGAAGCACAAAAACATCCACAACATCACCCAGGCCCAGACCCACCTGCTCACACCCCCATCTCCAGCGCCCGCATCACTCTCCGCCACATAGCCTTAAACTGCACCATTCTGTTTCTCTCCATCGCCCACAGACTTTCAACATTTTGATAATAAATCATTTGACCTTTCCATTGCGTTAACAATGGAGGATTGGTTGATTTCCAGTTTTTAAGTATACGTTTTTTCAAGATGATTGATGAGAAAAAAGTTTCTTCCAAACAATCGTGTATCTCACTGCACCCTCATATGTCATAACTTGAAACTTTACGAACTGACTTGTTGGAAAGGTGGCATCCTATGACGGTGCCAAGTTGAAAGTCACTGAGCTCTTCAGTACGGGCCATTCTACTGCCATTGTTTGTCTATGTAGATTGCATGGCTGTGTGCTCTAATTTATACACCTGTCAGCAACGGGTGTAGCTGAAAGAGCCGAATTCACTCATTTGAAGGGGTGTCCATATACTTTTGACCATGTAGTGTACTTCTGATAGCCACATTTTTGTAACTTCGCCCATAACTTTTGGATTTTATAGCATTTCCAGAAGGCATGGATTATTGACTCATTGTTTGTTTTACACTTAAGACATGACTCCCGTTGTGCTGTAGAATTTGTGAATTTTGTCTCTTGTGTAATAAATTCAATACATTAGTTTATACTGGATTAAGTGTAAATCTTCGTTAACTGTAATTTCGTTAGTTATGTGCCAATATTCCCTCCATCCTGTGCCAATATCAGTTACATGTATTTTTAAGACTTGGTTCCAGTACTTAATATTTTTTTTCTAAGAGATTGTCAGTTGGATAGGCTACATCTTACCTATCATATGAATATCCTTTTCTGACTCAAAAAGGATTCCCTCAAGATTGCTCTGATGGTGAAGAGATTTCAAATCAACATTTCTTGATGTGAAACTTTTACGTTGCATGTATTTGAAAATATCTACGTTGGTCAGTCCAAAATTGCTTTTTAATTCTGTCATGGAAATACATGTACTGTATTTACTATTACCTAGTCTTTAACGGGTTCTATGCCTTTAGTTTTCCATGTGGACCAATTTATCGGTGAATTCTATTACCATTACTATTACCATTACGCTGCTGCTATATTGACTATCTGATTATTATTACCATTGGTATTTATCCTGTAACTAGCAACTTCTACCCCTGTTTACATGTACATATCTACCTCAATCACTCAAGTATCCCTTTGGAATAATGGTACTGGCACTGACCTTTATATAACTTGCATTCTCATGTAAAAAATGTTTTGTCTCTCTTATTTCTCTTGTGTTTTTGTTATCTGTGTTATTACTTTTATTCTGCATTGTTGGGAAAGAGCTTGCACGTAAGCATTTCACTGTACTGTTTTACACCTGCTATATCACTTTTCTCTAAACTTTTTTTTAACCAATACTTGTGCTGTGTACATCTAGATTCATTAGGCAGAGCTGCTCATGGACTGTGGCCAGGCTATGATGCTTTTTGATTGACCCACTTTCTGGCAACGCTTGGATTTGGGGGCCCCTTCAGAGGCGCCTTAATTAGTGCCTAATTGAAAAGTTTAGCGACAAGCCCAGCTCATCAAGCGAGGAGTGCCAAGGATATTTATGATGGAGAGGCTTAAAACATGAACTTTCTCCAGGACTGGAACCGACCGAGGAGCAAGCTCTATTGGAGAGGGATGTATCAAACATTTAGGTACAGTATTTCTGAGCCCCTTGATTAATGTGGGCTTCTAAGATGTTCCAGGGATATTTTGAGATATTCAGTGGAGAGTAGACTGTGACAGGCTTAGGCTCTGCTACGGCACGGCGATAACAGATGTGCTGTATTTGGTTGAAGTCCTTGCTGTGACTAGTTAACGAAGTCTGCATCAACGAACCTGCCAGGTTATTTAAGGTGAGAGCATTGAGCATTTCTTGAGGTGTTTAGAACTTATCGAAACAGGGTCCAACAGCCAATGATTGAACAAGATATGCCTCAACAGGACAGAAGTGCATATTATGACACACGGCAGACAGCACAGTCACTTAAACACGTTTTCCATGGTGAACATTACCATTTTCCCATCTTCTGTGAAGTATTTACTTGTTCAAGAGCAGAGAGGACAAATTGACAGAAAAAAAGAAAAACAAACACAGATCAGGCATTTTTCCATTTCATTTTTTCAATGTGTGTCCTTGGCATAGCATTTTAACAGCCGAGGTATCAGCACAGTTTGCCACAAACTTTCTATTAGCTCTTGACCATCCTATTCCATTAACTCTTAACCTTATTTTTTTAGATCAGTAGAAAGGCTTTGAGAGGGGTAAGGGAATATCAGTGGTAATACTCTCCACACTGGATACACGGGGATGAGAGGGAGGGAGGGAGGGATAGAGGGATGAGTTTTCTCTCAATGGAGCAATAAATATAACATGCAATGCATTACTGTACTGTATATGAATACTGATTTACCACTATACAGTATACAGAGTTCTGAATATCAAAAACCATAACCATAAAGACTGAATGAGTTATTGGGTAGTTTCATGGAAATATGATGATCAGCCTTTTGGTGTGCAATGAGAGTATATAAAAAAAAAAGTATGGATTTATCACACAGCACACCTTACACCCCAGTCAGAGGTATACAGTGCTGGTGTGGGATACTTGGTGTCCATTCGTATCTGCAGTAAAAAAAAAAAAGTGTCCCACAAACCAAAAGTGATGGTCTCTGTGTGATATTTCATCATGACAGATAAAGGTAAAGATAACAATGTGTGTTTATTTCAAAGCAGGATTAAGCTTTTCTAGTCATACTGTAGACTGTCCTACCTTGAGATAAACGATCAAATCTTTGCATAAATTATCCATTGATGTCAACATGAGATTTGGACAAAAAATTGCAGAGTTCTATGAACATTCCACAAGTTAGGACTCAGCCCTTACTGTATCTCCACAGCCTGAAACATCCTATAGTCCTCCTGAGAAAGAGTGAAGCAGAAATATTACAGGAAGGTGTGCTGTTTACTGTTAATTAGAAAGGGGAATGATCTGAACGCATAACCTGGGGATTTCTGGAGGCAAACGATTTCCACTCAATGTCACCACCTGTGACAAGGCACCCTGAGTGCCATGGACCTCCCCAACACAACCCCTGCAAATCCCACACACAATATGTATGGATGTCACTCATCCTATCACCTTCAAGCAAGCCATCAGAATCCAAATGAGATTGTTTCTAGTCAGACTACCCGCTTTAGTGCAAATTGATTTCTAGCTTTAACTGCAAGCAGACTAGTGGAAAACAAATGGGAAACGTGTAATGTGAAAAAGTTTGCCAACCTAGAAAGAAACTGGGTTTGTTAAAACAGACAGTCACATATTCAATGTGCTTGTACAGTGGGGGAAAAAAAGTATTTAGTCAGCCACCAATTGTGCAAGTTCTCCCACTTAAAAAGATGAGAGAGGCCTGTAATTTTCATCATAGGTACATGTCAACTATGAAAGACAAAATTAGATTTTTTTTCTCCAGAAAATCACATTGTAGGATTTTTTATGAATTGATTTGCAAATTATGGTGGAAAATAAGTATTCGGTCAATAACAAAAGTTTCTCAATACTTTGTTATATACCCTTTGTTGGCAATGACACAGGTCAAACGTTTTCTGTAAGTCTTCACAAGCTTTTCACACACTGTTGCTGGTATTTTGGCCCATTCCTCCATGCAGATCTCCTCTAGAGCAGTGATGTTTTGGGGCTGTCGCTGGGCAACACAGACTTTCAGCTCCCTCCAAAGATTTTCTATGGGGTTGAGATCTGGAGACTGGCTAGGCCACACCAGGACCTTGAAATGCTTCTTACGAAGCCACTCCTTCGTTGCCTGGGCGGTGTGTTTGGGATCATTGTCATGCTGAAAGACCCAGCCACGTTTCATCTTCAATGCCCTTGCTGATGGAAGGAGGTTTTCACTCAAAATCTCACGATACATGGCCCCATTCATTCTTTCCTTTACACGGATCAGTCGTCCTGGTCCCTTTGCAGAAAAACAGCCCCAAAGCATGATGTTTCCACCCCCCATGCTTCACAGTAGGTATGGTGTTCTTTGGATGCAACTCAGCATTCTTTGTCCTCCAAACACGACGGAGTTGAGTTTTTACCCAAAAATTATATTTTGGTTTCATCTGATCATATGACATTCTCCCAATCCTCTTCTGGATCATCCAAATGCACTCTAGCAAACTTCAGACGGGCCTGGACATGTACTGGCTTAAGCAGGGGGACACGTCTGGCACTGCAGGATTTGAGTCCCTGGCGGCGTAGTGTGTTACTGATGGTAGGCTTTGTTACTTTGGTCCCAGCTCTCTGCAGGTTATTCACTAGGTCCCCCCGTGTGGTTCTGGGATTTTTGCTCACCGTTCTTGTGATCATTTTGACCCCACGGGGTGAGATCTTGCGTGGAGCCCCAGATCGAGGGAGATTATCAGTGGTCTTGTATGTCTTCCATTTCCTAATAATTGCTCCCACAGTTGATTTCTTCAAACCAAGCTGCTTACCTATTGCAGATTCAGTCTTCCCAGCCTGGTGCAGGTCTACAATTTTGTTTCTGGTGTCCTTTGACAGCTCTTTGGTCTTGGCCATAGTGGAGTTTGGAGTGTGACTGTTTGAGGTTGTGGACAGGTGTCTTTTATACTGATAACAAGTTCAAACAGGTGCCATTAATACAGGTAACGAGTGGAGGACAGAGGAGCCTCTTAAAGAAGAAGTTACAGGTCTGTGAGATCCAGAAATCTTGCTTGTTTGTAGGTGACCAAATACTTACTTTCCACCATAATTTGCAAATAAATTCATAAAAAATCCTACAATGTGATTTTCTGGATTTTTTTCTTCTCAATTTGTCTGTCATAGTTGACGTGTACGTATGATGAAAATTACAGGCCTCTCTCATCTTTTTAAGTGGGAGAACTTGCACAATTGGTGGCTGACTAAATACTTTTTTTCCCCACTGTATGTCATTGTGCATGTCCATAGTCCAGGTACATACCTGTTGTAAATGTCAAGAGTAGTCCAGAGTAGTCATATTTGCAGCTATAAGTCTGGTTCTGAATAGCACACTAGTTCCAAAAAGGCAGTCAATTTGACCTATCACCTTAAGTATTGTGATCTAAACGTATGTCACGGTTTCGGCCGAGGCTGCCTCTCTCCCTTGTTCGGGCAGGCTTCGGCGTTCGTCGTCTCCGGAATTCTAGCTGCCACCGTTCTATGTTCTGTGTTTCCTGTTTGATTAGTTTTGTCTGTTAGCCACACCTGTTTTGTGTTAGGTCTTATTATGCACCCTATTTAGTTCCCTGTTTGTGTGTATAGTGTTGTGTGTAATTGTCGCTGTTTCAGATGGTTGCGTAGCTGTGTTATTTCAGTACGCCAGTATATTTAGTGTTCCTCCTCTGTGTAGGAGAGTTTTGCGCACTGTGTTTTCGTGCGATCGTGTTTGACGCCTGTGTGCGTCTGTTTGGCATCCTGCCGTTTGTGGATTATTTTTGCATAGTAAAGTCTTGTTGGACTGTACCTCTGCTTCTGCGCCTGATTCCCCACCACACCATCACTACAACGTTGACAGAATTACACACCACTAAACATGGAATCAGCGGGAGCCGAAGCAGCGCCGACGAGACTGGAGGTCCAGGTTCGGGAGCAACAGGAACAGATCCTCCAGATGGGAACCGCCTTGCAGGAGGTAATCACCACGCTCCGAGGCTGGGGCGCACCTCCAACACCTTCCTCACCGCCAGCCCAGCCTGCACCATCGGCCAGCCTGCCCATTCCAGCGCCAGAACACCAAGGGATCCGACTCGCTCTCCCGAGGGCCTACGACGGAACCGCGGCTGGGTGTCAGGGATTCCTCCTCCAGGTGGAGTTGTACCTGGCCACCGTACACCCGGCACCCTCGGGGCATGAGAGCGTGTCTGCCCTGATATCCTGCCTGTCCGGGAAGGCGTTGGAATGGGCCAACGCGGAGTGGAGGAGGATCGACGCCGCGAGTATCACCTACGACGAGTTCTCCCGCCGCTTTAGGGCGGTGTTCAAACCATCCCCCGGAGGGGAGAGCGGCGGGGAGCGTCTGGTCTTCCTCCGGCAGGGGGAGGAGGAGTGCTCAGGAATTCGCGCTTGAATTTCGTACTCTAGCGGCTGATGCAGGGTGGAATGAGCGGGCCCTCGTCGATATATATCGATGTAGCCTAAGAGAGGACGTCCGTAGGGAGCTGGCCTGTAGGGACACCAGTCTCTCTTTCGACCAGCTGGTCGACATGTCAATCAGGTTAGATCACCTATTGGCCACCCGCGGACGTCCTGAGGGGGGTCCGTCCATTTCACCCTCCAGCGCATCCGAGCCGTGTCCCATGGAGCTCGGGGGCGCTGGCGCTAGAGATAGGAGGAGTCGGCAGGTGAGGGGGTCCATCCACTGCACCAACTGTGGTCGGGGAGGACACACCGCGGCTAGGTGCTGGGGATGGCCTCCTCGGGGAAATAACGACAGGTCCCGCACTGGGGATTCCCTCCAGGTGAGTAGGCGCCCCACTCACCCAGAGCTCACTGTTGCCCATTTTTGTATGCCTGTGCGTTTTCCGCAGGTGGCACCTCATTCCCAGTATAAGGCGCTGGTAGATTCAGGCGCGGCTGGGAATTTTATTGATAAGAAGTTTTGTTTAGAGTTAGGGTTTCCCCTTCTCCCTGTTGATGTTCCTTTTTCCCGTTCACGCCCTAGATAGTCGTCCGTTGGGTATGGGCTTAATCAGGAGGTCACGGCGCCACTTAGGATGTGTGCGCAGGGGAGTCATCAGGAGATAATTCAACTGTTTCTGATTGACTCTCCTGCGTATCCGGTGGTGCTGGGCATGCCCTGGTTAAGTACCCATAACCCCGTTATTTCGTGGCAGGAGAGGGCTCTGAAGGAGTGGTCTGCTCAGTGTGTGGGTAGATGTTTGGGCGTTTCCATAGGGGCTACCTCGGTGGAGAGTCCAAACCAGGTGCCCGCACTGCACATTCCACCTGAGTATGGGGATTTGGCTATTGCGTTTAGTAAGGCGAGGGCGACGCGGTTGCCACCCCATAGGCAGGGGGATTGTGCGATAGACCTTCAGGCAGGAGCTGCGCTCCCACGGAGTCATGTGTATCCTCTGTCTCAGGAGGAGAAGAAAGCTATGGAGGTTTACATAGACGAATCACTGAGACAAGGATACATACGGCCGTCCACTTCCCCCGTGTCCTCGAGTTTATTTTTCGTGAAGAAGAAGGATGGTGGTTTGCGTCCGTGCATCGATTACCGTGGTCTCAATCAGATTACGGTGAAGTATAGCTATCCACTTCCGCTGATTGCGACCATGACTGAGTCGTTGCATGGAGCGCGTTTCTTCACGAAATTAGATCTCAGGAGCGCGTACAACTTGGTGCGCATCAGGAAGGATGATGAATGGAAAACAGCCTTTAGTACCACCTCGGGCCATTACGAGTATCTAGTCATGCCATACGGGTTGATGAATGCTCCGTCAGTTTTCCAATCATTCGTGGATGAGATCTTCAGGGACATGCAGGGACAGGGAGTCGTGGTGTACATAGATGACATTCTCGTGTACTCACCTACCCGTGTCGAGCATGTGGCCCTGGTGCGCAGGGTGTTGCGGAGGCTGGTGGAGCACGACCTGTATGTGAAGGCAGAGAAGTGTCTGTTTTTCCAGGAGTCGATTTCCTTTTTGGGGTATCAGTTGTCTGCGTCAGGGGTGAAGATGGAGGTAGACCGAGCGTCAGCCGTGCGTAATTGGCAAACACCAACAACTGTGAAAGAGGTGCAGCAGTTTTTGGGGTTTGCGAATTACTACCGGAGGTTTATCCGGGGTTTTGGGCAAGTGGCAGCTCCCATCACGTCTCTCTTAAAGGGGGGCCCGGTGCGTCTGCAGTGGTCAGTCGAGGCGGACAGGGCGTTTGAGAAGCTGAAGGACCTGTTCACCTCGGCTCCGGTGCTGGCGCATCCGGATCCCTCTTTACCATTTCAGGTAGAGGTGGACGCGTCTGAGGCCGGTATTGGCGCCGTGCTTTCACAACGGTCAGGCGCGCCACCTAAACTCCGCCCCTGTGCCTTCTATTCCAAGAAGCTCAGCCCGGCGGAGCGAGTTATGACGTAGGGGACAGGGAGCTGTTAGCTGTGGTACAGGCCCTTAAGGTGTGGAGGCACTGGCTTGAGGGGCTCAACACCCTTTCCTCATTTTGACGGACCACCGTAACCTGGAGTACATCCGGGCAGCGAGGAGGCTGAACCCTCGACAGGCTAGATGGAGTATGTTTTTGACCCGTTTCTCTTTTAAGATCACCTACATCCCTGGGTCACAAAACGGTAAGGCAGATGCACTGTCTCGGCGGTATGACGGGGAGGAGAGGTCCGTGGAGCCCACTCCCATACTGCCGGAGTCGTGTCTGGTGGCACCGGTGGTGTGGGAGCTCGATTCTGAGCTCGAGCGGGCATTACGCACCGACCCTAGTCCACCACAATGCCCGGAGGGTCGGAAGTATGTTCCGCTCGAGTGTCGGGATCGATTGATCTATTGGGCTCACACGTCACCCTCCTCTGGACATCCGGGTATCGGCCGGACAGTGCACTGTCTTAGTGCCAAATATTGGTGGCCCACGTTGGCCAGGGATGTGAGGGTTTATGTTTCCTCCTGCTCGGTGTGCGCCCAGTGTAAGGCGCCTAGACATCTGCCTAGGGGGTAAGTTACTACCCCTGCCCGTTCCACAACGACCATGGTCCCACCTCTCGGTGGATTTTATAACTGACCTTCCCCTCTCTCAAGGGAATACTACACTCCTGGTCGTTGTGGACCGGTTCTCTAAGGCCTGTCGTTTGCTCCCCATGCCGGGTCTTCCTACTGCCCTACAGACCGCCGAAGCACTATTCACTCATGTGTTCCGACACTACGGGGTGCCCGAGGACATTGTGGCTGACCGGGGTCCCCAATTCACCTCCAGAGTCTGGAGAGCTTTTATGGAGCGGTTGGGGGTCTCGGTGAGCCTCACCTCGGGTTACCACCCGGAGAGTAATGGGCAGGTGGAACGCGTAAACCAGGATGTGGGCAGGTTTCTCAGAACATACTGCCGGGACCGGCCGGAGGAGTGGGCGAGATATGTGCCCTGGGCTGAGATGGCACAGAACTCTCTCCGCCACTCCTCCACCCAACTAACCCCTTTTCAGTGTGTTTTAGGGTACCAGCCGGTTCTGGCACCATGGCATGAGAGCCAGATCGAGGCCCCCGCTGTGGATGAGTGGGTGCGGCGCTCGGAAGAGACGTGGAACGCTGCACACGTCCATCTGCAGCGTGCCATACGTCGACAGAAGACGAGCGCCGACCTACACCGCAGTGAGGGGCCTGTGTACGCACCTGGAGATCGAGTCTGGCTCTCTACCAGAAACCTGCCCCTCCGCCTGCCCTGTCGGAAACTGGGTCGGCGGTTTGTGGGGCCATTTAAAGTCCTGAGAAGGTTGAACGAGGTATGTTATAGATTACAGTTACCAGTAGAGTATAAGTGTATTAACCCCTCGTTCCATGTGTCCCTTCTCAGGCCGGTGGTAGCGGGCCCACTCCAAGAACATGAGATCTTGGAGACTCCCTCCGCCCCGTTGGACATCGAGGGGGCACCGGCGTACACCGTGAGATCCATCTTGGATTCTAGACGTCGGAGGGGGGTCTTCAGTATCTAGTGGAGTGGGAGGGGTACGGGTCCGGAGGAGCGGTGCTGGGTGCCGAGGAGAGACATTTTGGACCCGTCGCTCCTGACGGAATTCCATCGGGGGTATCCGACGCGCCCTGCGCCGCGGCCTCCGGGTCGTCCCCAAGGCCGGAGTCGGCGCGCGTCAGGAGCCGCGCGTCAAGGGGGGGGTACTGTCACGGTTTCGGCCGAGGCTGCCTCTCTCCCTTGTTCGGGCAGGCTTCGGCGTTCGTCGTCTCCGGAATTCTAGCTGCCACCGTTCTATGTTCTGTGTTTCCTGTTTGATTAGTTTTGTCTGTTAGCCACACCTGTTTTGTGTTAGGTCTTATTATGCACCCTATTTAGTTCCCTGTTTGTGTGTATAGTGTTGTGTGTAATTGTCGCTGTTTCAGATGGTTGCGTAGCTGTGTTATTTCAGTACGCCAGTATATTTAGTGTTCCTCCTCTGTGTAGGAGAGTTTTGCGCACTGTGTTTTCGTGCGATCGTGTTTGACGCCTGTGTGCGTCTGTTTGGCATCCTGCCGTTTGTGGATTATTTTTGCATAGTAAAGTCTTGTTGGACTGTACCTCTGCTTCTGCGCCTGATTCCCCACCACACCATCACTACAACGTTGACAACGTAGCACATATAAATGGCCCTATATGTGTTAATAAAATAACCAAATCTGCTATAGCTTATCAAATAAATCATATAACAACTCAAAATTAAATGTATCAATCTCAATAATGAAAAGTCAGTTGAAAACAAATCAGTAATAAATTGGATTCATCTTTCAACCTAAAAACTTTGATTCAGTTTATTTTTGTTTATCTCGGCAGGTATATTAAATATAATGTATTGGATATTGCATTCAATTTACTTAACTTATTAAAATATTGGATAAAATCTTGCATCAAAATTAAATCTGTAAAATATATTGACTTGATTTCAATGGATTTTGCATCTAAATGTCAAGATGTCATCAATCAATTTAATATGACCATAGCAGTCAGAAATTGCTTATAGATAACATATGATTTTCAATTTGTATTTTTATTAAGAACTGACAAACATTTATTGGAACATGGAACTACTTTCACTCAAATAACTGAAATGCCAATCATGCTGATAGATATCATGACTTTTGATAATTTAATTCAGACTTTAAGATCATATCAGCAGAAATGCGTCTGTGTGTGTGTATGTGTGGCTGAGGACTGAGATGGTGGATGCTAGCTGAATGAGGTGATTAATCATGGCCGACATTAGGAAGGAGAGTGAGAGTTGGGAGAGCTCATTATGGTAATGACAGAGCTCTACAAACCCATGTTCAACACTCTGAGTTCAACGCTCTCAAAGTTCCATCCAAGGAGCCACTTTAGCCTGTGTTGGACACATTATAATATAGAACAGATTTTCCAATTCCAATTCCTATTTTGTGTAGAAAACCTGTACCCTAGGCCTAGATCTCCCTCCGTCCTTCAAAAAACAAATATTCATACCCCTGGACTTATTCTACATTTATGTTAAAGCCTGAATTCCAAATGGATAAATAGATTAATCTACACACAATACCCCATAATAACAATGTGAAAACATTGACATTATGAATGTTAGCAAATTTATTTAAAATGACATACAGAAATATCTAATTTACATAAGTATTCACATCCCTGAGTCAATACATGTTAGAATCACCTTAGGCAGGGATTACGTCTGTGAGTCTTTCTGGGTAAGTCTCTAAGAGCTTTGCACACCTGGATTGTACAATATGTGCACTTTTTTAAAGCTGTGTCAAGTTGGTTGTTGATCATTGCTGACAGCAATTTTCAAGTCTTGCCATAGATTCAAGTCAAAACTGCAACTAGGCCACTCAGGAACATTCAATGTTGTCTTGGTAAGCAACTCAGTGTATATTTGGCTTTGTGTTTTATGTTACTGTCCTGCTGAAAGTTGAATTTGTCTCCCAGTGTCTGTTGGAAAGCAGATTGAACCAGGTTTTCCTCTAGGATTTTGTCTGTGCTTAGCTCTAATCCATTCATTGTTATCCTTTTATCTTCCCTAGTCCTTACCGATGACAAGTAAATCATAACATGGTGCAGCCACCACCATGATTGAACATATGAAGAGTTGTACTCAGGGATGTATTGTTTTGGATTTGCCCCAAACATAACATTTTGTATTCAGGACATAAAGTTAATTGATTTGCAAATTCTTTCTGCAGTTTTACTTTAGTGCCTTGTTGCAAAAAGGATGCATGTTTTAGAATATTTTTATTCTGTACAAGCTTCTTTCTGTTCACTCTGTCATTCATATTAGTATTATGGAGTAACTACAATGTTGTTGATCCATCCATGTTTTCTCCTACAAAAGCCATTAAACTGCGACTGTTTTATAGTCACCATTGGCCTCGTAGTGAAATACCTGAGCAATTTCCTTCCTCTCCGGCAACTGAGTTAGGAAGGACGCCTGTATCTTTGTAGTGACTGGCTGTATTGATAAACCATCCAAAGTGCAATTAATAACTTCACCATGCTCAAAGGGATATTCAATGTCTGCTTTTTTTCTTTTTTTACTGATCTACCAATAGGTGCCCTTATTTGCGAGGCATTGGAAAACCTCCCTGGTCTTTGTGGTTGAATTTGTGTTTGAAATTCATTTCTCAACTGAGGGACCTTACAGATAATTGTATGTGTGGGGAACATAAATTATGCAGTCATTCAAAGATCATGTTAAACACTAATATAGCACTCAGAGTGAGTCCATGTAACTTATCATGTGACTTGTTGAGCACAATTTTACTCCTGAACTTATTTAGGCTTGCCATAACAAAGGGGTTGAATACTTATTGACTCAGTCATTTCAGCTTTTCATTTTTCATTAATTTGTAAAGATGTCTAAAAACATAATTCCACTTTAACATTATGGAGTATTGCGTGTAGGCCAGTGACACAAAATCTCAATTTAATCAATTTTAATTTCAGGCTGTAACACAACAAAATGTGGAAAACGTCAAGGGGTGTGAATACTTTCTGAAGGCACTGTAGTAGGTACAATCACAAAAGTTTGAGCACTAAGTTAGACGACCTTTCACTTAACCTTGGAAATACAGTAAATGTTGCCCACATACGCCGCAGAAGTGTTTACAGTTTCCCATCAATGATTCTTTGAAAAAAAAACATGATGAGTTTGCTTCTCATACGCACACAACAGTGCAGTCCTCCTCCCCACTGCAGACCTGAGAGCCAGAGGCAAAGAGCTGCACCTGGACCTGCATAACCCTGACCCTGTTATCTTTGCAGAAAGACTACTGAGCGTACCCAGTACCCATTGTTGTTTTCATAATAAAGGGTCCTTGCACAAAATTGGTTGTAACATTTGCACAAACTTCTTGGTCTTTCTTTCATATTCTGACAGTGGTTTTGAAAAGAAAAATCACTTCTTGAATTTACTAAATTTAACTGGAATTGACCCCCAATCCCCTTGAAGGGCACATACAACTGAAAGGTTGTTTGGAGAAGGTTAGGACTGAGTATTGAAATAAAACAGAGAAACCATAATAGCTACTCCGCCGTGTGCCCAGGCACACGTGATAAACAACACCCTGTGATCAACTACCTCAGTAGAGAGGATGTTTCTGCATCTTAGTGGTCCACCACAACATTGTTTACCTCAAGGAATCATGGCACATTGCATGTCAATATTTTCTATTATGTGAGATATAATTTCGGTTTATAATGGCATTGTTCAGAGAGAGAGGCAGTCTGGGGAGCAGCTTTGTGTTCTTGAATTAAAATGATTTCCTCAGTGTTAAAGCAGCATGAAATTGCATCTGTTTGGGAACGATTCCTGGGACACACATTTCTCCAGTCAATTCCCATGTCATTGCCCAAATGATTCCACAGAATGGGAGAGCATGGAGTCTTTTCAATTAGAGAATACAGCAGGTTGGC
Source organism: Coregonus clupeaformis (assembly GCF_020615455.1). Taxonomy (NCBI): domain Eukaryota; kingdom Metazoa; phylum Chordata; class Actinopteri; order Salmoniformes; family Salmonidae; genus Coregonus; species Coregonus clupeaformis. The sequence goes on along the minus strand of NC_059211.1, from coordinate 53,215,636 downwards.
ACTCAGCGGGGCTCGTTGCGGAGTGGAGCGTGGAGACACGTCACTATAACACGGGGAATTTATAGAGTTCACTTCACCACTATCGCCATGACAATGAGAAATCACCTCTTACACACAGCTTCTTTAGATATAAGAGAATGTGAAGAGGGAACCTTGAGGTAGCTAGGACCACTGTATGTTCATGTATTATAGACAAAACTTTACTGTCCCCAAGGGTAAAATTGTTTTTGCAGCTGCAGTGTCATTAATATGAAGATGACATTTCAACTGGGCTATGTGTAATGCATAAACACAGAAATGGTTAATGTGTTTGACATGTGTGTTCATTATATGTACAAAAAGTAATTCTGTTTCAGCCTTATCTTAAAAGAAACACAGATATATTAACTATTTACTGCTAACGGTAAATTTGTACATGCTAATATCGGATAACATTCATATACTGTCCATCTCTGAAACTCACTTAGATAATACCTTTGATGATACAGAAGTAGCAATACAAAGATATTACATTCACAGAAAATACAGGAATGCCTATGGGGGAGGTGTTGTGGTATATGTTCAGAGACATATTCCTGTAAAGCTTAGAGAGGATCTCTTGTCAAATGATGTTGAAGTGTTGTAGTTGCAAGTTCACCTGCCTCATATAAAGCCTCTTATTTTGGGGTGCTGCTACAGGCCACCAAGACAGTCAGTATTTGGATAATATGTGTGCAACGCTTGATAGTGTGTGTGATGTTAAACTCTGCAATTGTTTTAAAGTCACAATTGGCCTCATGGTGAAATCCCTGAGCAGTGTCCGTCCTCTCCGGCAACTGAGTTTAGGAGGGGCGCCTGTATCTTTGTAGTGAATATTGATAAACCATCCAAAGTGTAATTAATAACTTCACCAGGGATATTCAATGTCTGCTTTTTTTCTTCTTTTTTTTATCTACCAATAGGTGCCCTTCTCTGCGAGGCATTGGAAAACCTCCCTGGCCTTTGTGGTTGAGGCTGTGTTTGAAATTCACTGTTTGACTGAGGGACCTTACAGGGATGTGTGGGGTACAGAGACGAGGTAGTCTTTAAAAAATAATGTTAAACACTATTATTGTACACAGAGTCCATGCAACTTATTATGTGACTTGTTAAGCAAATTACTTATTTAGGCTTGTCATAAAGTTGGTAGAGAATGGCGCTTGCAACTCCAGGGTTGTGGGTTCGATTCCGACAGGGGGCCAGTATGAAAAATGTATGCACTCACTAACTGTAAGTCGCTCTGGATAAGAGCGTCTGCTAAATGTCTAAAAATGTAAAAATGTAAAATGTAAAATAACAAAGGGGTTGAAGACTTATTGACTCAAGACATTTCAGCTTTTCATTTTTCATTAATTTGTAAAATATCTAAAAACATAATTCCACTTTGACATTATGGGTCATTGTGTGTAGGCCAGTGACAAACAAAATCTCAATTTAATCCATTTTAAATTCTGGCTGTAACACAACAAAATGTGGAAAAAGTAAAGGGGTGTGAACACTTTCTGAAGGCACTGTATAGAACGTGTGAGCATGCGGGCTGAGCTACATTTAACAGAGTGTGTCAACCGAGAGACTGAAGTGAGATGAGTGGAGGCCCTCTCAGAGAAGTGTCTGATGCCCTCCCAGTCACCCCGTCCCAATCCCCCGGATAGAGTCCCTCTCCACTCTCACCAATAACCACCATTGAATCTTAACTGTAATGACAAACAAGGAATAATAATGACTCTCCAAATCTGTCCAGAATTCTTATTCATTTTACAGCAGGTTTGCAAGTCATAAAAACAAATAAAATTACATTGTAGTATTGTTAAATCCTTCCTTCTCTCTCTCCCAAGCCAAACCCATTCCTCTACACCACCTCCCTGTTTTTACCCCCCTTTACCACACCCAAGCCAAGCTTGTCTCAACCTCCCATCCTTGCCCACCCTTGCCCACCCAAGCTATGCTTGTCTCAACCTCCCATCTTTTCCCACCCTGGGAAAAGATGGGAGGTTGAGACAAGCTTAGCTTGGGTGGGCAAGGAGGGGCAAGGATGGGAGGTTGAGACAAGCTTGGCTCTCAGACACACTTATCCATCCATCGACTTACTCATCCATTCCCGCCCAACATATACCCTATGCATCCACACACCCATTCTTTCCCACCCTCCTAAACATATTCATATTCCCCATCCCTCACTCTTCCCTCACACTCCCATTCATATACACAAACACACAAACACATACACACTCCCACACACGCACACACACATAGGTATGGACATACATGCTATATTTCCCCCTTTGAATTGTCTTTTCAGTGTCCATGTAGTCCATTGGCATCGGCTACTTCTATCGTTACTTCATAGAGAAGAACAGTTATTTGGGGAAAGTAGAGTATCGATTGTATTGTGGGGAGGGGGAAAGGATACAGTCTCAATTTATGATATCTGGTCTTAGGAATCACTGTTTGTAGCCTAGTGCGCTTGTAGCTTTTTCCTACTTCGTCAGCGCTTGTGAATTCCATCCTTTGTGTTCCCTTCCATGCCCACAGCACTGCCGGGAAGCGGAACTGAGACTTGATCCCCTTTTCCTCAAGTGACTGTCTGATCGGAATGTATTCCTTGCGTCTCTCTCTCAGCTTAGCAGACAGGTCCTAAACGAATCGAATGGACTGTCCATGGATTTTGATCTCCTTTCCCCCTGTGCCCTCAGAATCTTTATTTTGTTCTGATAATTCCTCAGTTTTAAGATTACTATGCGTGGATATTTAGCGTTCTTCTGTTTCACGCCAATCCTATGGCATCGTTCCAGATCTTCTGGTGATATATCCACGTCAAGTTCCTCTGATATCAGTTTGACCACGTAGCTGAAAAGGTCTCATGTTGTTTCGTCTCATTCTGTTTTCTTGCTGGTCCAATTCATCTTCTAAAGTTTGCAACTTTGTTTCCAAAAGGCACATTTTGTTATCCTATTTCTTCATGCACACGTCTTGTTTTTCAGTGTTTGACACGATAGCCTCTACTTTCTTTTTGAGTGAATCTACTTTTTTAATAACAGATTGTAGCAGTTTGTTTGTTTTGAGAGCATTTTACCTATGTTTTCCTGGATATCCTTTAACGGTTAATTACTCTTGTTTGCATCTCCAAGTTGCTTCTTGTCTTTTCCTCTAGGGAAAGCAATGGCTTGTTGGATTCATGTCGCCGAGCCGCTTTAACAACTGATTGGTTTGCTGTTGTACATAACTGATTGCTCACACTCTCACAGTTGCTTTGGGATATGTTGATTTATCAATTTTAAACTTTGTTGTCTGGTTTCTACATAACCACAGTTTTGTCGGTACAAAACAGAGCTACTCCCCATGCGTCCTATGGGTACGCGCATGCACCTCTCGGAGGTTGATTTGCTTGTATTATTATTAGTTTTTTTGAAATTATTTGTATTGTTTGTATATCGTTGTATTTTCAATTTGTGTGACTGTCCTTGTCTATCAGTATACCAGTGTTTTGTTACTTGTCATGTTTTTGTGTTTTTGTGGACCCCAGGAAGAATAGCAGCAAAAGCTAATGGGGATCCAAATAAACAAATAAACAACAGTGTTACGGTTGGAAGAACCCATAAAAAACTAACTTTTGATTTAAATAGCAACAGTTCAATGGATATAGCGGATTAGTGTTTGTTTTCACCAATCTATCTACCCGAGTACCTTTCAGCATTGTGGCATGTCCTCCATGACTGATTAAATAGCAGCACATACAGTATGCACATGCAGGCTGATTACTGATCTGACAGATGGCAGGGATGGAGTAATTGCTCGCTACTTTCTATGCCTAATGGGTGTATTTTTGACAACAGCGTTTACTTTGCTCTAGTGTAAGTTGTTGTTTTGTGTGTGTGTTTCTCTGTGTGTGAGAGTGATAGGTTAACAGTGATGTAAGACAAGATATCCTTTAACAAGTTGGAAATCATTCTGAGAATTGTTGCTTTTCCAAACTTTCATGCCGTTATCTTCTCCCGACTCCATTATAAAAATACATTGAGTCCAATTAAGATTACACTTCCACTGAAAGCTAGACTGATAAACCTATTCAATATGGCAAAATATTGATGTCTTTGATCTTATCTGCTTTATACATTTTTATGTGTGGTACCCTGCGATAAAATAAATGGTTCTAGTGTTTAATATTTTTCCATTCTCATTACTGTATAGATAGTGCTTTAATTAATTCATATTAGCCATTGAAAAAACCATCAAGGCATTAATATATTCCTCTAGCATGTTGGAGTGACCCTGAGGGTCCAGTGCGTGTCATTTTACTGTAGATACTGCACGCTGAGTAGACTCATCCGCTTGAATATTTCAGATGAAAGTGGTATATTTTCAAAACTCTTAAGAACAAATGTATTAAAAATAAAAACAGAAATACATTATTTACATAAGTATTCAGACCCTTTGCTATGAGACTCGAAATTGAGCTCAGGTTCATTGTGTTTCTATTGATCATCCTTGAGATGTTTCTACAAATTCATGATTGGATATGATTTGGAAAGGCACACACCTGTCTATATAAGGTCCCACAGTTGACAGTGCATGTCTGAGCAGAAACCAAGCCATGAGGTCGAAGAAATTGCCCGTAGAGCTCCGAGACAGGATTGAGTCAAGGCACAGATCTGGGGAAGGGTACCAAAACATTTCTGCAGCATTGAAGGTCCCCAAGAACACAGTGGCGTCAATCATTTTTAAATAGAAGAAGTTTGGAACCACCAAGACTCTTCCTAGAGCTGGCCACCCGGCCAAACTGAGCAATCGGGGGAGAAGGACCTTGGTCAGGGAGGTGACCAAGAAACCAATGGTCACTCTGACAGAGCTCCAAAGATCCTCTGTGGAGATGGGAAAACTTTCCAGAAAGAACCATCTCTGCAGAACTCCAACAATCAGGCCTTTATAGTAGAGTGGCCAGACATAAGCCACTCCTCAGTAAAAGACACATGACAGCCCACTTGGAGTTTGCCAAAAGGCACCTAAAGGACTCTCAGACCATGAGAAACAAGATTCTTTGGTCTGATGAAACCAGGATTGATCTCTTTGGCCTGAATGCCAAGTGTTACGTCTGGAGGAAACCTGGCACCATCCCTACAGTGAAGCATGGTGGTGGCAGCATCATTATGTGGGGATGTTTTTCAGTGGAAGGGACTGTCAGGATCGAGGGAAAGATGAACATAGCAAAGTACAGAGAGATCCTTGATGAAAACCTGCTCCAGAGCACTCAAGACAGACTGGCGTGAATGTTCACCTTCCAACAGGACAATGACCCTAAGAACAGCCAAGACAACGCAGGAGTGGATTCGGGACAAGTCTCTAAATTTCCTTCAGTGGCCCTGCTGGAGCCCGGACTTGAACCCGATCGAAGATCTCTGGAGAGACCTGAAAATAGTTGTGCAGCGACGCTCCCCATCCACCCTGACAGAGCTTGAGAGGATCTGCAGAGAAGAATGGGAAAAACTTCCCAAATACAGGTGTGCCAAGCTTGTAGCGTCATACCCAAGAAGACTCGAGGCTGTAATCACTGCTAAAGGTGCTTCAACAAAGTGCTGAGTAAAGGGTCTGAATACTTATGTAAATGTGATATTTCATTTTCTTTTATATATATATTTGGAAAAATGTTTAAAAACCTGTTTTTGCTTATGGGGTATTGTGTGTAGATTGATGAGGGAAAAAAACAATTAAATCATTTTTAGAATAAGGCTGTAACGTACCAAAATGTGGAAAAAGTCAAGGGGTCTGAATACTTTCCGAATGCACTGTACTTGTGAAAATTACACCAAAGTGATTGGAGAAAAAAAAAACGGGAAATGGAATTGGACACTACAGCTGCATACTTGGTGTGTGTTCTTGTATTCAAACCATACCATACAGTACATACGACATTATCAGAAGTGTTTCTAGGAAATCTCCCCAATAACATGGAACAGTTCCATGTTCTTGTGATTTTATTTACCCAAAGCAGTAGCCTAGGCTACATTAACCATGACTCAATGTGCTTAATGTCACTCTGATGGCTCAATAATACTCCAGTACACTACAAAGCCATTACTTCCTCCCCCCTCCCCCCCCCTCTCTCTCTCTCTCTCTCTCTCTCTCTCTCTCTCTCTCTCTCTCTCTCTCTCTCTCTCTCTCTCTCTCTCTCTCTCTCTCTCTCTCTCTCTCTCTCTCTCTCTCTCTCTCTCTCTCTCTCTCTCTCTCTCTCTCTCTCTCTCTCTGTCTCTGTCTCTGTCTCTGTCTCTGTCTCTGGGCTGCAAATTAAAGAGCCATAAAGCATTTTGAAGAACGGCCATGACAGTTGGTGGGACAGACCTAGCTGTGTGTGTTCTTTGTGGCTCAGTTGGTAGAGCATGATGCTCGCAACACCTGGGTTGTTGGTTCTGTTCCCATGGGGAACCAGAATGTTTTTTTTTTAAATAAATGCACTCACTACTGTAAGTCGCTCTGGATAAGAGCGTCTGCTAAATGACAAAAAATGTAAATGTAAAAATGTGTGCAGAGCCAAGATACCAAGCTAGCACCCTGGAGGCAGTGGTATAACGTCAGCAGCAGAGCTGGAACCAGATCCAGGAGCAGGCTAACACGTCTCAGAAACTCATGAGCAAGGCAATTAGCAGTAGCCCCTGCGGATAACTAACACATTCCTCTCCCAATGATTGTTTCTTTCCACTTCCCTCTCTTTCACTCCTTAATTATCTTGTCTCTTACTCTCTTGCCAGTCCAAGATTTATAATTCAGCCGTCAACACATTTCCAGACCTGACCATGGTATTGTTTCTATTCCTGTATGGTTGTTCAGTCCATTATTGTCCACTGGCCACGTTCCTCATCATTTTAAATACATTTCCCAGGATATAGAATAGAATGAAGTAAAATTAGATTTAGATGACCAATGAACAAAATTGCAACCTGATCTACAGTGGCGAAACCTATGACAGCTTCACTAATTAAATTGTAATAAAACGGATCATTGTTAGAAAAGTGTGAGTAACACTGGAAAAGTAGTCTTAGGGACATTGTGACACCACCTTAAGTCTATAAATAGTTTATAGCCTAAATATCACCATTGCTCAACCAACACAGAGGTGTTGGAATATGGCTGCTGCATATCCTGTGTTGCTCAGTTGGTAGAGCATGATGCTTGTAATGCCAGGGTTGTGGGTTTCGATTCCCACCGGGGACCAGTACGAAAATGTGTGCATATTTCCCATATACCAGATGTAGGATCTTGAGTTGACCTATATTCTCACAGCAAAAAAAATCCTGCAGCAACAGGATTTGAACGTTTAGTCTATAATGTTGCTTAATCGGTGGTTAGGCTATTAGCTGGCCAAAAGTAGGCTACATGAAAGGTGCAATACTGTTAATATAACCGTGGGTTTTCAGTGAATTAATGTAAATCACAAAGATTATCTGCATTTCCTTCAGTGCAGAAAAATTCTCAGCAAAAAAATAGTTATCAAATTAAGATCCTACACTGGTACAGTAGTGGCTTAGGTCTGAGAAAGGAAGAATTAGGTTTTCCTTTGATGATTTAGGAATGATTGTACTCACTTCCTAAAAGAAAGAAAGACTGTCTGTCATCTCTCAGATCACAGAGAATAGTGATTTTATTTACTAGAATCTACCCGACACCATTACAATTCCACCACCACTCACACACCAGCAGGAAAACAAATCCACCAACCAAACTCCATTAAAAATGCCAAAGCTGCACTACCACTCACTATCTTAATGTCACCTCCATCCCGAGCCACACAATGCAATCACAAACACAGCATTTCCTGTCAAGAGTCTTGGCTAGTCTAATAGTGCCCATATCGAATGGCTCTGGAGCTCTGGAGACAGAGAGAAAGCGGGTTAAAATAATAATGAAACGCCATGCAGCCAAGCCAGCGGGAGAAAAAACGTTGAATGCAGCTACAAAGTGGTAGCTCTGCTTCCCTCTCACTGAGTTGACTCTCTGGATGGCAGCCCGCTTGTGAAAAACAAAGAGCACCCTTTTTCCCTGAGCCTGCACATGCTGAGAAATTAATACACGTTCTTCATTATTCCCTTAGAGGGATCTAGTAAGCCCAAGCTCCCCCCCATCATCAACCCTGCTGCAAAACAAATGTTGTCGGGAGAAAAGTGTCGCCGCCCCGGTAAGTGCCATCATAGAGGCCCAGATGCAACTCAATATATTTTTTGGGGAATGCATATGAAACAAAATCTCTCAGCATACATGCAGAATTCAGAGCATGAGGAGGTAGGGGCTATGAGATGAATAGATAGTAACCCGTTTGGAAAGTCTTGATTGTGTGTTTAAGATTGATTTGAAGGCCAGATTAATAAAGCAACACATAGCTTTTTGTTTGCCAACAGCTCCCGTAAAAGGAGTCTGTGTTAGGCTCAGCTGTTTGAAGATTTAGATTTAGCTTTAGGGTAATGAATTCAAAGGAAACCCTTTTTATCATCATGAAATCCATGAATAACGTGTTAAGCAGACAGGCCTGTGTAGCTACTAATAAGATCTCGTTTGACTTGGACGTACGTCTCCTATCAACAGCTAACGGAAGCTAAATCATCAATCACACTCCCTGCCTATTTCTGTTGAATTAACTTTTTTCCCTGTCACTTTCACTCTTCACTGTGAGGTGACATCTGCTCTGGGAAACAGCACACATGAGGCCTTTGTTAGTATGAGATCTTTAACTATATATATATTCTCTGACAGTGCCGTATAATAACGTTTCTTGCCTTTTTTATTTTATTTGTAATCTTAGTTTCTATGGCTGGCTTTTTCTACAGGATACTAATGTATGTAATTTTCCAACTGTAGCCAGCTATTAGTAGGTTTTCTGTATATAATCTGGGTTTACACAGCTCTATTTCAATACTAATTGATATGGTATCAGCCTACTACACAGTTCAGATGAGCTTCTATGAGGGAAACATATGAACACAATGAACATTCATTACGGTCGATGGAGACTTTTTATGTAAGAAGGGGCCAAGACAACTGCAGCTTGATCATCGTTGTTTTAGTGCTAATGTTGAGCTGAAGATTACACACTATCTCACTGGATCTGTATCTCAGTAACTATTCACTTTTAATGAGGACACATTAATTTAATGAAAAGATATCAGCTTATGAATAGACATTCCTTCCCTCATCACATCCGGGGTATATGCCCATTGCCCAGCAAAGGAGATTGATCGATGCACGATCCAATCTGTGATTAAAAACGTAAAGAGGGAGGGATCGGTTCTTTTTGACTGAACACAGTATGATAAATTCATCAATACTGCCAGAGCCAAGCGGGCCAGGGAAACTCCAAATGGTTCTATTCTTGGCCCGGCAGATAGTGTCTCCTTGTTAACTTCCTCTGTCAATGCCTTTGGGGAGTGTGATAAGGAGTGCAGTACCCTCCACGTAAAATCAGTCGAAGTCATATCGTCCACTCACCTTAATTTCTTCAGGATGTTTAAAAATTAGTAGGGTTCCAGAACTGAAGTTAATTCCCTGGGATTGGGTCTGTGGAACGGGACTGGGACATAATCAATGTAAATTATCTCTGCACTCCCATGCTATCAAATAACAGGCCCTCATAGGCAGAAGCTTAATCAAACCCTAACTGTCATCGTTTAAGATTAGACCATTAGCCTGCCGAGGCCACCTCTCACCAATTGTTTTGGCCGGTATTTAGCCATCAAATTGATTGCCGGAGGCCATTTTAAAAGTATAAACAATTCCAATCGGCCATTCCGATAGCAACATCTTCTAAACTAAGCATACTGCAAGTGTGTTTTTCAGATCATCCTGACCTCTTTGCTGGCTGTGTTTCAAATGTTGTGAGAGAGGGGGTTGAAGGGGTGGATTGATTTTGGTTTAAATATTGCAGGCCAAAGCACCAGTGATTGTCATACCATGTTGCCAATTAATTGACACAACCCGATGATTTAAAATAGCTGCCTATTTTTTGAAAGAAGTGGTGAGAGAGAGAGAGAGAGAGAGAGAGAGAGAGAGAGAGAGAGAGAGAGAGAGAGAGAGAGAGAGAGAGAGAGAGAGAGAGAGAGAGAAGGATCACTGGTGGGAGAGGAGTAGAAAGGTGCCCTGGGCGAAGATTCAACACTCTGCGGAGGATGAAAGTGAAAGAACACATTTAAAATCAGAATCTGACATCGAAGGAAGAAAAACCCCTCCTCTCTACCTCCTGTTGTCAGTGATGGAGGACACTGATTGACGTTGGCTAATTTACTCTGACTGAATTGGTAGGTTGAGGACGTTAAAGGCTGCAGGCTCCACGCAGGGTACCATGGTAATTATACTCCCCATGGACACTGAGAAAACCCCAGAAAATCCAAACACCCCTCTTGTATTGTACCACTTAGAATGAGAAGGAGTAGTAGAACTTTAACTCACACTCCTTTTCAAAGCAACATTCCGGGGTGGGTGCATCAGCGGCCATATTTGGTGTAACATTTGGAAAGTTTAATTTTCTTAATTGGCGCTCATCACACTAGAATTAGAGTTCTACAATGCCTTTATCTGTGTTCTGTACATCCACAACGGCGATTTCCATTGGTTCCGCCATATATGGTGTTCCACCCACATATCTATGGTGCTTTGACTGAGGAACTGCTGAAGTGATTGTGATTCTGTGGTGCGCTCCATCAGGGTGACTTCATACCACCCCCCCGCCAGGCTGTAGTAAGACAGGCTTTCATCTGCACTAAGAGAGAGTCACCTGTCATTCGATTGGATGGAGTGGTCTCCTTCTCCTCTAGAGGGAAAAATAGGAAGAAAGGAGTTTGAGGTCAGAGCGAGACAGAAACCTTGTCGATGTTGTATAAGTTCAGAAATCTGACTGGTCAAGCAATGACAGCCATTAGGAGGACAGTGGTACTAGGGCATACTTGTGAGTGAAATATTGTTTAAGTATTTGCACTTATTTTCAAGGGGGAATAAAATGCAACAAATAAGACAGAAAAGGAAACTCAACACAGTTTACTTTTTTTTTTAAACTAATTCAATTATGCAAATGTAATTTTGTAGGCCTATATAAGTCAAGGCTGGTTACACAATTATGTCAAGGATAACAAATGCTGTTTTGTTTTGGCTGAACAAAAAGGCCATACTATAGTTAATCTAGGTTGGGAAGTAAACAGAAAAAACATCCAACCAACGAGACCAAAAATATCAGCAAATACAACAATTCCATGCTTGCAAAATGTAAAAACTCAAGTGAAAAGGGATTTATTTGTATTTTTTCAAATGTAGTTTAATTAAATGACAGAAGATATCCACTGAGTCATATAAATGTCACATTTACATGTCACTAAACACTGTTACAGTTAGACCACAGTAATGCATTAACACCCATTAGAGAAACAACTGGACCTAAAAACTGTCACCAATTTCATAATTCACACTCGGTGCTAAAAGGTCTCTGACACAGGGAGATGGGACTAAACAATTAACTTTTCAAAAGCCTGTGAAGGCTCTACGAGGTGACATTCTGACCTGAGAAGTGTCTGGGTAGGTAATGCCAAAGGCCCTGTGTTTAATGGCCGACATACAAAACGTTCTCTTTAAATCTGAACTGGAGCGTGGCGAGAGTGAGGTCGGGACCCTGCTGTTGTTATTATTTATTAAACCTGATTACGAGGTGCAGCAAACACTGACACTGTACAGCACCAATCCTCTTCGACTCACATACCATTGTTTGACTTCAGATGCAGTTCAAAACATCCCTTATGAATATTTAATATCTATCTCCCGAGGGGGGACGCAGCACTGACATTAAAACAGGCAGCGACGCTCTCGGATAATGGACGCTTGTTTACTCAAAACTGGCTATAAGAATAAGGATCGCAGCCCCTTTGGGTTACCATCAAAATGATTTTAGATTTGAATCTTGGTATCTTTTTTTTCATTTCAGTTAGACTTTTCTGCCCTCAAAAGGATCTTGCTTCAGTGGATTAATATACAGTGTTACAACTACAGTGTACAGAGGCAATCCCTAATGCACTGACGTACAGAATGCTTTCACATCCTAGGCTGCGTTTACACAGGCAGCCCAATTCTGATATTTTTTCCATTAATTGGTCTTTTGACCAATCACATCAGATCTTTCACATCAGATCTTTTTCATATCTGATTGGTCAAAATACCAATAGTGACAAAAATATCAGAATTGGGCTGCCAGTGTAAATGCAGCCTAAATGCTTGTAGGTTTGGCCTGAGGTAACCCTAGTCATATTTTTGTACACAGTGCTGTTATGATACCTGTTAAGTGGATTGAGTGCAAACAGATATGATTCCTAGCCTTTCCATGTATGATTGTCCAAAGCACCACCAGCCATATACAGTATTTTCAAGGATGCCATACATTTTTATTGGAAAACCAGCACTAGTCACAACCATGGTGACCTCTACACCATTTACAGAGCACATGGAATCAATTAGTATGTGTTCTAGGACGCAGTAGGTTTTCCTGATTAGATAACTGGTGTTTGCAAGTGGAGCCGAGAGACAGTTCATTTGAAACAATTAGAGACAGAGTGCTAATGTGGCTAATGTCAGATGATGCATGGCTCTTAACAACATTATATCATAGACCGCTGCCAGCCTGGATGAGCCTGATGCCTGCACACCTCACACGAACCAGAGAGAGAGAGAGAGAGAGAGAGAGAGAGAGAGAAACAGAGAGAGAAACAGAAAGAGAAAGAAACAGAGAGAGAGGGACAGACAAATATGTCATAACAATATAACATTTTGAATTTAATTGAAATTGAGGGGGGGGGGAGAAAAGACCATAGATGTCTGTCCCTTCCTCCTCTGTTCCTCCTCCTCTCCTACCACTGCCCGTAGGCTGAACAATGGCTCTCAATAAGTTATGTGATGCTAGAGTTACCACAGTAATTGATAGTGCCCCTGAGGAATAAATAGCATGCATCCCTCGGAGGAGAATGCCTTCATATCTCAGTGTCATTAACTGCCCACAGTCACTGACGTCCAACGAGACATACAGGGTGATGCTTCTCAATCGGCACTGCCTCTTCAGATCAATAGAGTCATATGAAAAACTAAGCAGTCATTACTCAAAGGGCTTGAAATACAGTATTTGGAGCAATGTAAAGTATTGGAGAATTATGGAAAGGTGGTACAGGTTGTCTGCTACACAGAATCCATCTGAGAGATAGGAGATCAGGGAGCCACTGCATGTCACTCTGTTTTAATAGAGGTTGAAAGAGATTTGTTAACAGTGGCTGGCTGCAAGATCTTCACTATCGTTTGAATCATTCTCATACTGTTAGTGTTTACAGGTCTGGTTGAATGATGGATGACCTTGCCTGCCCACCCTGGTCCCTGCCTGCGTGTATCTCTCTTTCCTCTGTAATTGGTGAGATACGGCATGCAAAGGAAAGTCAATTAAATGATTGGGTGACAGGGTGGGTTATCAGCCAGCCAGCGACTTCACAACCGGCCCAGTACCTTGGTCACTCATTTGACCTTTAATTATCTGGTTAAAAAAACATGCCACTGTCTTTCCTTTCATTTATCCACATAATTTGATGAAAGAAAGAGAAAAGAGAAAGCATCAGTTTCTCTGGAGAAAGAAACTGTTTGGTTCAAGGATATGTGTTGGATTAAAGGGATTATTTTGACAAAAAGCAGCACGATGCAGGTTCTCATCATGCTAACTGAGGATGACTAATGCCTTCTGAATTAAATTATTTGTCTCATCTTACTCTTCCAGCTCCCTGCCATCTGCCATTGTGTTTATTTTACCTATTTATAACCCAGGGACTGAATATCACAGTGGTTCTGTAGTCTGTGAATTTCCATGTGATGAGAAAGGAAGGGTAAAACGGCTGTTAGTATAGCCCTCAAGGGGGAAACTCATAATATCCTGAGAGAGCTAGCCCAAGGTTACTTTAATGATAGCAGTCCTTTCAATGATAGCTGTCCTTTCACCTTTCAATAGCACAGTCCATTGAATAATTTTGTCCAAGAGCTAATAACATTTTATGTGTTTGGGAGCAATCAATTTGAGAGTCCCCAAAGTTAAATGTAGCTGGTATTCAATGTCTCACAGAATGTTTAGAAAAATGGAGGAACACCTCATAAAATGTGAAATAAAGTAACTAATTCAACATTTGGTTGGAGATTTTATGAATCAAATGACAGCTTTTCTTATATGTAATGCTAACTAATTGGATTTTGCCAGACAAAGGTATTTTTTGCTCATTATGCTTCTAAAAATCATCCACCTGCTAGCCGCCACAGCCTTTCATAGAGAGCCAACAGCAAACGGTGGCGGCGTCAAAAGCCATGATGCCCAAATTAATCACACAATTTTTGGAGAGAGAAGGCTGTGTAAACAGAATTAACCAAGCAGCTGAGAGGGCCTAGCAAAGGCCTGTCCCACTGACACTGAGGCATTAGTGTCAAAATGAACAGATATAGAGCACAATATTCCCTCTCTGGCACACTGAGCTGAGCATCTGGGTCTGTGTTAATTAACTTGGCATTAGCAGCGTTTGGGTTTTGTTCAGTGTTGAGCTCACGGGGTGTTTTAGAACCGTTAAATCAGGGCTGAGGAACATGGGAATGCCTGCGCCGGATACAGGAAGAATTAGAGCCTGTGGAACCTCAGGAGAACTAGCTCTCCTGGAACCTCTCTGTAATTTAGCATGGCTGCCAGTCAGAGTTTCTAAAGGGCTCCTGAATCCCTTGCCTCGCCTAGCCTCTAACAGAGAGAAAAAAACAATGCCGGGGGTTAAGAGTACCTCTGGTGCAGAATGCCATCGCCTGCTTTTAAAACTTTAAGAATACTGGTTTTCAACTCATACAAGCTCCAAGTTCTGATAATTGTGGACAGAATGTTATTCAAATATTAACATTTCAGGCCACCAGTAATACAAGTGCTAATTTCATATATTCACAAAATGACCATGCCTTCCTTTGACTAAGACTGCTCAGCCAAATTGCAAGTTGTTGGTTAAATTTAACCCAATAGACAATTGAGGATGAAAATACCAAGGAGCGTGATTACAATTACAGTCTAATTATTTTTGTCCTATTCACACTTTATTCACTTAAGAGAACTGTTTTTTATTCAAATCTCTGATTAGGGCATGTCTGTTATTCATAGATTGAAAGCACAGTAGTTAAAGAACAAAGCATAAATTATTGGCCACGAATAACTGAGGACAAATAAATTGCAGTAATCATACAAAAGTGTATATTAAGTGCAGCAGGTAGCCTAGTGGTTACAGCGTTGGGCCAGTAACGGAAAGGTTACTGGTTTGAATACCCGAGCAGACAAGATGAAAAATCTGTCGATGTGCCCTTGAGCAAAGGCACTTGATTCTAATTTGCCTAACTACTCAGGCCTTCAAGAGTCACGCTTTTCACATAACTCAGCCACATGCCTTTTATTAACAGTTCATCAGAACCATCTTGTTTTAATAATTTGTATTTCAATAATTTGTATTTCAATCTTTAAATTACAATCTTTCGATTACAAGAGTTGATAGGGAAGGCAGTAGCTATAACGACACAGGATGAGACCCAGATGCAGATACAGGAGGCTGATATTTATTAATAGACAAGGGGCAGGCAAGAGGCAGGTCGAGGACAGGCAGAAGTTCGTAAACTAGGTCAGAGTCAGAAAGCTACAGGACGGCAGGCAGGCTCGAGGTTAGGGCAGGCAGAATGGTATGGCAGGCGGCTCAGGGTCAGGGCAGGCAGAAATGGACGGAACTGGGAGGACTAGAAAACAGGGACTAGAAAAACAGGAGTACGGAAAAATGCTGGTAGGCTTGACGAGACAAGATGACCTGGCAACAGACAAACAGAAAACACTGGTATAAATACACAGGGGATAATGGGGACAAATGGGAGACACCTGGTGGGGGGTGGAGACAAGCACAAAACAGGTGAAACAGATCAGGGTGTGACAGTACCCCCCCCTCTAGGCGCCACCTGGTGTCCTACCCGAGCGCATAGCTGGTTGACCGGGATGCCGGCTGTGAAAGTCAGCGATGAGGGCCGGGTCTAGGATGTCCTTAGCGGGGACCCAGCACCTCTCCTCCGGGCCATAACCCTCCCAGTCAACCAGGTACTGGAAACTCCTGCCCCAAGGTCGAACACTCAGGAGGCGTCTCACCGTGTACGCTGGATGACACATGAAAAGTGGGATGTATACAGAGGGTGAGGGGCAACAGAAGACAAACAGCGGGGAGAAAGTTTACGGGATTCCACCCTGAGGGGCAGATCCCAAGTGGAGAGCCATACCCTCTGCCCGAGATGATAGCGGGGGGTCCGGTGGCGGTCCGCCTGTCGCCGATTCCTGGAGGTGGTCTTAAGAAGAGCGGACCGGGCTCTCTTCCAGGACGAACATCTGGGCTGAGGGGATGCTGACATCTTCCTCTTGCTCTGGGAAGAGCGGAGGCTGGTAACCCAGGGAACACTCGGAAGGCGAGAGTCCAGTGGCCGAGCAGGGAAGGGTGTTCCGCACGTACTCCACCCACACGAGTTGCTGGCTCCAGGTGGTTGGGTTGACCAAGCCGAGGAACTGAAGAGTTGTCTCCAGGTCCTGATTGGCACGCTCCGACTGGCTGTTGGACTGAGGATAAAACCCGGAGGACAGGCTGGCTGATGACCCAATGAGGGTGCAGAATGCCTTCCAGAATCGGGACGAGAACTGAGGACCACGATCGGAGACCATGTCGACCGGAGGTCCATGGATTCGGAAGCCATGCTGCACCATGAGCTGGGCCGTCTCCTTGGCTGAAGGTAACTTGGGGAGGGGAATGAAATGGGTGGCTTTAGAAAACCTTTCCACCACAGTAAGGATGGTGGTGTTGCCATCAGACAGAGGGAGACCAGTGCCAAAATCCAGGGATATATGTGACCAGGGGGGCGATGATGAACAGGGAGTGGTTGAAGGAGGCCAGCCGGAGCTTGCCACTGAGTCTTGTTCTGAGCGCACACAGTGCAGGCAGTGACGAATGTGGAGATGTCAGAAATCATAGTGGTCACCAAAAACATTGTTGGATGAAAGCCAGGGTCCGACAGGAGCCGGGATGACAGGTAAGCTTTGAGGAATGGGCCCATTCCAGGACCAGGGAGCGGGCTGAATCAGGGTTGAACATCTGGTTAGCTGGGCCCCCTCCGGGACCAGGCTCTCGATTCCCCAGACAAGTGTAGCAGCGAGACAGGAGGTAGGGAGGATGGTCTCTGGATCTGATGGTGTAGCCACAGAACTGTACAGGTGAGAGAGAGCATCAGGTGTAACATTCTTGGACCCAGGGCGGTAGGTGATGGTAAAGTTGAACCGAGTGAATAACAGAGCCCAATGAGCCTGCCTAGATTTGAGGCATTTGGCGGTGCGGAGATATGAAAGATTCTTATGGTCGGTCCAAACTAAGAATGGGTGTTCTGCCCCTTCAAGCCAGTGCCGCCACTCCCGACTACCAACGTCATATTTCCTCTCAGCGGAATACAGGCGATGAGAAAAGAAAGCGAAGGGGTGCAACTTTTGGTCCTGGGCCAAACGTTGGGACAGAACAGCCCCCACTCCAACGTCCGAGGCGTCAAACTCCACCACGAACTGATGGGACGGGTCCAGATGGATGAGAATGGGGGCTGTGGTGAAATGATGATTAAGATCCAAAAACGCCTGGTCAGCAGCTGGGGACCATGTGAACGGCACCTTAGGAGAAGTGAGTGCAGAGAGGGGGGAAGCAAGGATGTCGTCGAGGTAGACAAACACAAACCGATTCAACGTGTCACGGAGCACATAGTTGACCAGGGCCTGGAAAACTGCGGGAGCGTTGGTGAGTCCAAATGGCATAGCCAGGTACTCGTAGTGTCCGTTAACCGTGTTGAAGGCTGTCCTCCACTCGTCTCCTTCCCGTATCCAAACAAGGTGGTAGGCTTTCCGAAGGTCCAACATAGAAAAGATGGTTGCCCCCTGGAGAGGCTCGAAAGCCGAGGAGAGGAGTGGTAGAGGGTAACGATTCTTTACAGTGATGTCATTGAGGCCCCGGTAGTTGATACATGGATGCAGGGTCTTGTCCTTCTTTTCCACAAAGCAGAAACGTGCGCCTGCAGGGGAGACAGAAGGACAAATGCTCCCAGCAGCCAAAGAGTCCTCAATGTACTCCTCCATGGCCTTGGTCTCAGGGACAGACAGGGAATATAGCCGCCCATGAGGCTGTGTGGTGCCCGGGAGGAGGTCAATAGCGCAATCGTAGGGACGATGCGGAGGAAGGGAGGTGGCGCGAGCCTTGCTGAAAACATCCAGGAGGTCCTGGTACTCTACGGGAACGGCGGAGCAATCCAAGGCTTTTCCAGAGCCCACAGGAGGACATCCCGGGGCAGGCTGCGCTGCCTTAAGGCAATGTGTGTGGCAGAGCAGGCTCCAACCCAGGATAGAACCAGGAAAATAAAATAAAAAACAGGAAAATGGGGAGATTCAATAAGTAGACGCTCACAGGTTAATGGGAACCATACTGTGAGTGACCCTGCCAATGGAGCATCCGTCCAGTGCTCTGGTGTCCATGGGAATGGAGAGGAGTTGTGTGGAGATACCCAGCTCAGATACTAGAGTAGCGTCCATGAAGCTCTCGTCAGCCCCAGAGTCAATGAGCACCCGGAGAGATTTAGACCGGTCACCCCACAGCAGGATAATATGGAAAGGGGTACGAGTAATAGGAGTTAGAATACTCCCAGTATGGCCCACCAGCGTACTCGTACCTACAGATGAGCCTGGTCTTTTACTGAACAGGTGGATATGTAATGCCCTGTAGCACCACAATACAGACAACTGTTGGAGCTCAGCCTGCGTAATCGTTCCTTAGGCGACAATCTAGCCCTGCCCAGTTGCATAGGCTCTGGAGGAAACGGGTCGCCCGTCCCCGATGAGTTCCGAGGGGATTTGGGTGACTTCGGATTCTCTCGGGCATGCGGGCGTCAGGGACTTCCGGGGTTATTCGGAGGCGAGAAAGCAGCCGTGGACGAACGAATGTGGCCGAGAACAGACCTCCACTCCCTCCTGTGTTCTCGCAGGCGCCCATCGATCCTTATGGTTAAGGCTATGAGGTAGTCGAGGTCCAAGGGTAACTCCCGAACTGCGAGCTTGTCTTCGATCTCCTCCGATAATCCATGAAGGAAGGTGTCGAACAGGGACTCCGGGTTCCAGGCACTCTCGGCAGCCAACGTGCGAAAGTCTACCGCGTAGTCTGCCACAGACCGCCGTAACCCAGGTGAGCGCCCTTCCAGACATCAGTATTATGAGATACGCTATCTTCGAACGATCTGAAATAAACTAATTGGGCTGCAGCTCAAAGATGAGGGAGCACTGGGAGAGAAACGTCCGGCAGGTTCCAGGATCCCCAGCATAGGAGGTAAGCGGGGTTCTCGGGGAGCCGGGGTAGGCTGGACAAAATCACCACTGGTAGGGTGATTACTGAGCGTCTGGGAGGTTTCCGTTGTGGCGTGCTGCCTGATAGATAATCCACGGAATTGCTCCAGTAATGATTTGAAACCCTGGTCATGGTGTTCTGCCAAAGTATGGAGTCCTTCCATAAGGTTCTGAATTAGCTCCTCATGTCTTCCAATGGTGGCTCCATGCAGGGAGACAGTGTTGCGGAGCTGGTCCAAGTCTGCTGGGTCAGTCATGGCCAGTTCGTACTATAATGACACAGGATGAGACCCAGATGCAGACACAGGAGGCAGATTGTTCGAGTCGCTGATATTTATTAATAGACAAGGGGCAGGCAAGAGGCAGGTCGAGAACAGGCAGAAGTTCGTAAACCAGGTTAGAGTCAGATAGGTACAGGACGGCATGCAGGCTTGAGGTCAGGGTAGGCAGAATGGTATGGCAGGCGGGCTCAGGGCAGGCAGAAATGGTCGGAACCGGGAGGACTAGAAAACAGGGACTAGAAAAACAGGAGTACCGAAAAAACGCTGGTAAGCTTAACAAGACAAGACGACCTGGCAACAGACAAACAGAAAACACTGGTATAAGTACACAGGGGATAATGGGGACAAATGGGAGACACCTGGTGGGGGGTGGAGACAAGCACAAGACAGGTGAAACAGATCAGGGTGTGACAGTAGCAGGCATTGCACTCAAGGGAAAACTTAACACCCCAAGATAGCTAGTCTTTAAATGAAAGATTGTAGTTACTTTGTCAACCGAGGCAGACTCTAGTCTTGCCTACACTTCTTCATCCAGTTCAGTTCTTTGTCCTTAGACAAATTAGCTGTGGAAGACCCAGCGCCAAACCCATCATTGCTGAGACAGCTTAAGTAGTGGTAGGTCTAATAAATGGCTCAACATTGCAGAGAAGCTGTGGCAATTTGTTACGTCCTCTACATGGCCAATCACTGAGGCCTACAGTCACAGCTTACCGAGCTAAAGATGTGTCTGAAACCAGTAGTACATTTAATTTTAATGGGGCAATACCTTTTGCTGAGTCATAATGTTTTATCTCCAGTCTGCTTCTCCCAACCCAGTCACAAAGCAGTCTTTCTCTCCTGTCTGAATTATCCCTGTCAGCTGGGGGCACATGGAACTGCCATGAAATACACACAGGGATAACGTGAGCCGGTCACTTCACATTCCTTTATATGACCTTCTCTTCCCACTGGGCAGAGATGTCAATCCAACGTCTAGTTTTAATGTACATTTGGTTGAGTTGTCAACTAATGTGAATTCAATGTGAAATCAACTAGAAATGTCAACATGTCATTGGATTTAGGTTAAATGTTTGGTAAAAAAAAAAGAAGAATTCCTTTACATTGATTACTTTTTGCTAATTCAATCATTTTACACGTTGATTCAACGTCATCACATTGAATAATTTTGTTGAAATGATGTGGAAACAACATTGATTCAACCAGTTTTTGCCTAGTGGGATACTTTTTCAAGCCAGAGCTTACTGTTGGTGGAGGATGTGTCCTTCAAAGACATGGTCCATCCATGACTCAAAGCTTGTCCCCTTCTTGTCTGCTTCTTCAAACCAATGTGTAGTGGAGGTGTTTCAGTGTAATACCCTCACATGGTGTAACCTTGCTGAGACCTGAAGACTCATGCTAGCTTCCAGCCTAACCTTTACCTCCCAGCTAGCCTTGACCTAACACTGTCTTGAGGTGTGTAGACTACGCAGGATTGAACCCAGATCAGTCACACATGCTTTCTGTTTGTATGGAAGATATCCTTCAGATACAAAGACCGTCCATTACTCAAAGCTAGCTTATTGAGGCGTGAAGTGTTTTCCTTTATTGCATTTCACAATGCCATTAGTCTCCCTTGTGGGAAAATACTACAATTACATATGTTTGTTAGGTTGTTGGGAACTCCCACAGTTCCAACAATTGATTGTGTGTGTGTGCCTGTAAAGAGAGATGCTGTAGCTGTACTGTATGAGTGGGTTGTGTTGCTGAGCTGGACACAATACATTTTTCACTTTCATCAGTGTGGTCCGTTGTCCAGCCTTCCAGCCTCCTAGTGCTGTAGCAGCTTGTGGCTGTCTTCTACTTTATCTCCCCATCATCACTGATGATGGATTTGTTATGGAAGAGCTGGGCCTCTCTCGCTCACAGCACTATATCACCGTTGACAAATATCCTGCCTATCATTGATGGCCCACCTCCCGAGCGGCAACAAAAGGTACAAAACCAAACAAGGCTCTGTTCCCACCTGGCTCTGTCCTTCTGCAGCATGCTACACAGTGTTGACAGAGGGGCAGAGCCTGATACTATCTGGGAGTTACATCCATTCATCTTCTAGGCTTTTGGCACAAATCCTCTGCACAAAACATAATAAAATATGAAATATGAGAGAGCAAATGCATTGTATATCCTTCCAAATGTGCCTGAAAAGATAACCAAAGAAGTGTTCTTATTTGTTTGAGTTTCTTAAAGTAATTTAATTCTCAACACATAAAAACTTCAATAAGCTTTGATAAGCCTCACAGAGGTCTGCTTATGAAATGCTCAAAGAAAATGGAGGACAATGCTGTTGAAAAGAAAATGACATTATCGCAGAGATTCTGAATGTGATCTTTGCCTACTGAGGGGTACACACTTAGAAAAAATGAGCTATCTAGAACCTAAAAGTGTTCTTTGGCTGTCCCCATGGTTCCAGGTAGAACCCTTTTGGGTTCCATGTAGGACCCGTTCCTCAGAGGGTTCTACATGAAACCCAAAAGGGTTCTACGTGGAACCAAAAGGGTTTTGTTGGAACCAAAAAGGGTTCTCCTAAAGGGACAGCCAAAGAACTCTTTGGAACGCTTTTTTCTAAAAGTGTAGACAAAGCAGCATACCTTTCTCATCCTCTCCACAGTGGCTTATCATTCCTACAATCCCCCTGCAATAGCAGACATACTGCTAAGCACTGAGTCTCCTGTACCATGAAGATTCCCTCAAGCAAAGACCTTGATTACTATCACCACCGTTGTTGTTTCAAATCAAACAGACAGTTATTACGCTAGCGAGAAACCGTTTCTGGATATAAAGTCGATTTCTCTTCCCTCGTGTGGCCGTGATCGGGTTTGATAGATGTTGTAATAGGAACTAGTTTGATTTTTATGGTCTAATAGTTAATGTAATGCCAGTTTTGATGGGGACATTGGGGAACACAACTGCAGTTTTACGATGGGAAATTGTGATCAAATTGAAGAAAGGCTGAAAAGTATTTTAACACTATACTCTATGTTTAAAATAGCAGAATGTCTTTGGTCCTGTTCAGTAACAGCAACACCTTCAAAATCACTGAGAATATTGCATGATACCACAAATCCATAATGGTGTACTTATAGGTATTAAGCATAATCTGATTTGATGATTAATCAATATGACTTAATCTACAGTGGGGAGAACAAGTATTTGATACATTGCCAATTTTGCAGGTTTTCCTACTTACAAAGCATGTAGAGGTCTGTAATTTTTATCATAGGTACACTTCAACTGTGAGAGACGGAATCTAAAACAAAAATCCAGAAAATCACATCACATTTTATTGCATGACATAAGTATTTGATACATCAGAAAAGCAGAACTTAATATTTGGTACAGAAACCTTTGTTTGCAATTACAGAGATCATACGTTTCCTGAAGGTCTTGACCAGGTTTGCACACACTGCAGCAGGGATTTTGGCCCACTCCTCCATACAGACCTTCCCCAGATCCTTCAGGTTTCGGGGCTGTCGCTGGGCAATACGGACTTTCAGCTCCCTCCAAAGATTTTCTATTGGGTTCAGGTCTGGAGACTGGCTAGGCCACTCCAGGACCTTGAGAAGCTTCTTACGGAACCACTCCTTAGTTGCCCTGGCTGTGTGTTTCGGGTCGTTGTCATGCTGGAAGATCCAGCCACGACCCATCTTCAATGCTCTTACTGAGGGAAGGAGGTTGTTGGCCAAGATCTCGCGATACATGGCCCCATCCATCCTCCCCTCAATACGGTGCAGTCATCCTGTCCCCTTTGCAGAAAAGCATCCCCAAAGAATGATGTTTCCACCTCCATGCTTCACGGTTGGGAAGGTGTTCTTGGGGTTGTATTCATCCTTCTTCTTCCTCCAAACACGGCGAGTGGAGTTTAGACCAAAAAGCTATATTTTTGTCTCATCAGACCACATGACCTTCTCCCATTCTTCCTCTGGATCATCCAGATGGTCATTGGCAAACTTCAGACGGGCCTGGTCATGCGCTGGCTTGAGCAGGGGGACCTTGCGTGCGCTGCAGGATTTTAATCCATGACGGCGTAGTGTGTTACTAATGGTTTTCTTTGAGACTGTGGTCCCAGCTCTCTTCAGGTCATCGACCAGGTCCTGCCGTGTAGTTCTGGGCTGATCCCTCACCTTCCTCATGATCATTGATACCCCACAAGGTGAGATCTTGCATGGAGCCCCAGACCGAGGGTGATTGACCGTCATCTTGAACTTCTTCCATTTTCTAATAATTGCGGCAACAGTTTTTGCCTTCTCACCAAGCTGCTTGCCTATTGTCCTGTAGCCCATCCCAGCTTTGTGCAGGTCTACAATTTTATCCCTGATGTCCTTACACAGCTCTCTGGTCTTGGCCATTGTGGAGAGGTTGTAGTCTGTTTGATTGAGTGTGTGGACAGGTGTCTTTTATACAGGTAACGAGTTCAAACAGGTGCAGTTAATACAGGTAATGAGTGGAGAACAGGAGGGCTTCTTAAAGAAAAACTAACAGGTCTGTGAGAGCCGGAATTCTTACTGGTTGGTAGGTGATCAAATACTTATGTCATGCAATAAAATGCAAATTAATTACTTAAAAATCATACGATGCGATTTTCTGGATTTTTGTTTTAGATTCCGTCTCTCACAGTTGAAGTGTACCTATGATAAAAATTACAGACCTCTACATGCTTTGTAAGTAGAAAAACCTGCAAAATCGGCAGTGTATCAAATACTTGTTCTCCCCACTGTATATAGCAAAATTAATTCAATATAAAAATGTAAAAAAGTTTATCCCCATATCTCAATAGTTCAGATGTTTTAGTTTTCAAAAAAGTTCTGAACTTTCCCAACAGTATGCATGAATTGATAAGCACACACCATAATCCAAAAATGATATGTACCGCCTGTGACTGCTTACACTTGAATACATAATCTGTACCCCACTAATAGATAGGAAAACAACATGGTAGGTGACAGAGATAATTAATCTGTATGAGGTATGGTGTGTTCCTCCTCCGCACGAAGGGAAGGAAGGAATATAATCCCACCTGTTTTAAATATAGTAGAGATAACCGCCGGCCTGATAGTATTCTGCAAAGTAATAACCAGAGAAATGGAGCTCAAAAGAATGAGCTCTTAGCGGAAGCGCCCTGGATTCATTTTCCACCAGGCCCCATGGAATGAAGTTATCTGAATCGACTGTCCTCTGTGGTTCGTGGAGGGATATAGAAGGAGGCTGAGGTCAAATTACATGGGGATTCAGGTGGCATTAGTCTTCAGATGGAGAGAGAGTTTCCAGACTCTGGAGAGATGATCCTCAGGGCCTTTGGTGCTCAGAAAGAGGCTGCAGAGACTGACGGCTACAGGGATCTGATCAGGCGGCGGGAAGAATGAGAGAAAAATATAACAAATCATAGGATACATCATAGTTTGCTGCAGTCAAAAAAGAGCCATAAATATAACTTTTTCCCTGTCCCTTAGACGTCACTCCGCTTAAAGTTTTCCACAGCAAAAATTAAGACAGAACAGGGATAGGAACAGCTGTTGACAACAGTCAACCAATAGGACGGCGAAGCTAGGCTAGCACGACTTCCTCCCGAATTTCTTCCGTTCGGACTATTCCGGTCTGTGATTGAGACTGTGGTTAAGGTGTGAATTAGTCACCCACCCCCAGCCTGTCTCACGACTCTGTTCCAGACCCACACTGTGCAACAGGAAACCCACCGGGCTGCTCCTGCCTCCTGCCTCAGCCACCGCCACCATGGTCCCTCAGAGGAGATCCATTTCAGGAACACCACTCATTAATATGCTAATAGAGCTCATTTCAGCTTGATGATGAAATTAAAGGAATTGAAGTATTTAATGGGTTAGGGACTGAAGGAGGAGGGGGTGTCAGGTTTCAAATGGAAAGCACTTTACTTGATATTTTTGTTATTGTGCTAAGTAATTTTTACTGGAAAAGTGATTTTTATCTCTAACAAAAACAACACTGTGCAAAGGTAGACTTTTATGATTTTCTTTGAATGTATTTTGTTCTTCTGGGAACTTATTTTCTCTCCAGTACATTGTATCCAGATCTATAATATGACAGGTAATACAGTCAGCAACAACATTACACTGGGCTACTCTATCATTAGTGACCTGATACAAACCATGCAATAACTAAGAAACAACCATGGGCCACAGTACATTTCTGAGTGGTGTGTTGTGTAGGCGTGGATCTACATTGTGAAAATATAAATGATAGTATACCATATTAATATTATACACATTATAATCACCATCTCTGTGTTAGAGACTCTATGTTGTTACTTCTTCTGTACCTATGCTTATGTGTGTATTATTGTTTTCTATGTTTTCTCTGGGCCCCAGGAAGAGAAGCTGTTCCAAAGTAACAACTAATGGAGCAAACAGATGAGTGCCAATTATCCAAGAACAGAGCGTGTCAGAGTAGTCTTGATATGCACTTATACCTCTGATGAAGACTCTACAACACAGATCCCTAGCGAAATGATGCCATGCTGAAGGGTTATTCACTGAGGTGTTTAGCTATGGTTTTCGGCACCAAGGACAGCTCAAATGCTATAGCACTGAGGACCAGCTCCCACACTGGGGAAACTACACAAAGAGATCATCATGGAAATGATGGCAAGTTGAAGGGTTATTTATTAAGGTTGATATGTTTTCAGCACCGTGGACAGCTCACACACCATACCACAGTCTGTGAGCCTCTGGAAGCCACAGATGGAGTCTGCAAGCAACTGAAGTTAGTGGAGTTAATCATTGAGGCTTATTTATAGGCAGTTCAGCACCATGGACAGCTCCCATACCATATCACTGAGGAAACTCTGACCATGTCAGAATAGCCGTACTTCCGCACTAAATAGGCTTTTTGGGTATGCGAAAATAGAACGTTTTATAGTATGTGGAATTGTTTTATTTGAGTTTGCTTTAAATGCCAGGATGTCATACTCATTTGGCTTTTCATCCAGTAGAATTCACTGCTTGGTATAGATGCATTTCCAAGCCGCCTCATGAGCGTCTGACTTCAGATGCAGATCATGCAAGTATGCTAATCAGATGGTTATCATCTACAACATCCCAGATGTCATCAGATGATTGATTACCAACCAGGCAAGGTAAAATATCACAAATAGAGCTAGATAAAGACAGAAGAATAATATACTTGTTGAGCATAACTACAGCCATCAGTCTTTTTGTGTGTTTTCATGATCATCACTCACTCACTCACTGCTAAGTTTTTCAAGGTCCCGACAGTGTATGGCTATCTGCTACAGTGCTTTTTGTCGCGAGCATGCATGTGCATCAGTCGAACGTGATGCTTGCTTGTAAACAAAAAATGCATCTATTAAGAAATTATCATATTTTCTGACCCATCTGTGTTTGACAACAGCTGATAATCAGATCAGGGGAAGGGCTGTAGCACAAAATGTAGTTTTAGTAGTAGGCAAAACAGATGTCGGACATGGCCACTCACTTTGGCTTCTTTCTTTCTTTCTTTCTTTCTTTCTTTCTTTCTTTCTTTCTTTCTTTTTTTTCTTTTTTTCTTTCTTTCTTTCTTTCTTTCTTTCTTTCTTTCTTTCTTTCTTTCTTTCTTTCTTTCTTTCTTTCTTTCTTTCTTTCTTTCTTTCTTTCTTTCTACCACCACAACCACAGAGCTGACCATATTGGATTGATGGGAGAAATAAGATGGAAACCTCTGCATCACTTTTCCAATCACGCATAGATCAGTGAATAGGCCTACTCCAAGTAAGCAGGAAGGGTTATTCACTGAGGTTTTGGAGTTTTGGTCCCTTAGCTTAGGTTAGAACCTAAACATATGATCACTGCTATCACAAATGCTGATTCTTGTGTCTCAATGTACACCTTCATATTCTCTGTTAGATGCCAGCATTCATTCATTTTATGGAGTCTCAGCTGGTGGCTCTGTTATCTGCCTTATCTGTGACACATTCCTTATGCACAGATATATGAGGGCTGAAGACAGGGGAGAAGAGAAGCAGGCAATGAACCATCCTCCATCCTCCACACTCCCCTCCCATCCCCTACTCACAGACAGAGCTAAGTATGACAGTCAGACAGGTATGAAGACTAAACTAATGGCTCAGAGACTGCATTAGCCTACAGGTACTTATTTTGGTGAGATATATTAGCCTCCTCAAATCTATTAATCTGCCCTCCAGAGAGACATCAATGAATTATAGATCCAAAAAGTCATGAGCAAATAAAGACATCAAATATCTCCAGACATAAATCCACGGATCCATAATCTGTAAGCAATTTCACATATCCTGGCTATTGCACATCAGTGGTGCCTGTGTCAAAGCTGTCTCCAAAGCGTTTGTTATCATTCCTGCCACGTCAGTGGTCTTAAGTATAGGCTATCCTCCTTTTGCAGCTATTACAGAGGGCTACTTGTGTTTTAAACATGTGACTGAGTGGGAGAGGGGGCAAAGGCATAGAGAGCTTAAGAAGCCCGTGTCTGCTGCTTGCCAGCGCCCACCAATTGAAATGTGTGTCCCCCAGTCTGTCGGCGATGCGGGGTAGGCGGGTCAAGCAGAGCGCGTTGATGGCGCGGACTTTATAAAGGAATATTTAACCACCGGCCAGAGGCACTTAAACATCCCGTGAAGCATTACCAAACTGCATTCCGCCGCATCTGCCCTCCCGTCAGTCGCCCGCTGGTGTTTCTGTAACGGGAGGCGCGCACGCATTCCCCCATCAAGAAGCAGAATTGCGATTTTTCTCTCTCTCTCTACCCCTCTCTCTCTCTCGCTCTCGGTCGATGCTTTCATTTTGTAAAGTAATTATCACCGGATAGGTCAAAGCCTTTGCTTAACCTTATCCATTTGCTCCATAATGAAAAGCATTTTGCTTCCGAAATTCGTTAGTGGACTGGAGCGATAGGAATGATTGCTGATGCGCAGCGCAGCCCCGACTCTCTCCGAATCGTTTCCCCTCTATCATTCTTTGGATGTTGTGGAGTTTTGTGGGTCTCGTCCAAGTGTGAACAAATTCATTCTGATGAACGTGAAATTAGTTTTTCAACAATGTTGGCAGTTCTAGGGACATATCCGCTGATTCAGCAAGAGAATGGAAGATGCTGTTGAACTTTGTCTCCTGTTCTGAATCGCGGTGAGTTGAGATATCTATCTTTTATAAAACCTTTTGTTTGAAAGCCTGAATGGAGCATGTTTTTTGTTGCGTAATGGTTTGCATTTTCCTGAAGTTGCATGGACACCGTCACGCAGTGCAGGGATATATTGGTTATGACTGAATGCCAGAGGTAGCCTATATAAACCTGCCTCTGCTGTGTAAACCCAGGTGAAACATACATATGCAATACATATGACATACTCTCATACCTCTCTCTCACTTTCTGAAGCTCAGTCCCACACACACACACACACACACACACACACTATATATATATATCTTTCTCTCTACCCATCTCCCCCTCCCTCCCTCCCTCCCTCCCCTTTTTTCCCATTGCCACTGTGACACCCAGTCTGTATTCCTGAGGATGGTATGGGCTTGCAGTAGAGCAGAGCTGGGGATCAGATCTGTAACGCCGATATGCTGTGAGCAGATCTGCCAAGCCAAGCGCCAGCCAGTCAGTCAAGCAGAACCAGCAGCTTCCAGTCATCCACAAACAATTTCCCTCTGATTTCATAATTATACATTTCACCCTGGAGCCTCTCAAAGGCATGGGAAATGGGAATCAAGGCAGGTTTTGAAAGCAGGAAAGGATGTCATGAAAAGACTGCATCCCCAATCCAGACTGTACAAAGTTGCTCCTAAATCGAAATAGAATATTTTGGGATTGTTAAATTGAATGAACACAGTAACACACAATGACATAACGTCATCCGTGTGTGCTACACTTGAATAGGAGATTTTGTGGTTGTTTATGGAGTTAGAGTATTTCGATTCAATGAAATGGTTTATACAGTCTTTTTGATCCCTTACAGAGAATTATACTAAATACTAAACACTGTATACTTTATGCTGTTGCATATCTAGCTTCTCCTACTCCTGACTTGATGTAACATAAATCCATGTTCGGTAAACATACCAAAATAATAGACAGTCACTCTATCTGGCAGTTGTGAAACAGACAATGGTCTGCGAGTTTTGTTTCAATTGACTTTTTTAAATCTATACCTGTGGAGAGACTATGAAAAAATATGGACTTGGTGGACTTTGTAAAGGCATGATGAGTCATATCTGGAGATATTGTAGAGATATATATATATATATATATATATATATATATATATATATATATATATATATATATATATATAATATAGATTTATGGATGTCTCTGGTTAAGGCTCCATTGGGTAAGCTTATGAAAGCTGTGGTTTATCACTATAATAGGAGGGAGTGAGTGCTGCCATAGTCTGTGAGTCTCTCACGCCCCAGAGCCAAAACCCTGGAGGAGTGTGTGTGCTTGCAAAATTGTGGGTGTGAGTATAAGTGTTCATATAACGTCTCCATAAGATCGGTGCATGCCCAGATCCCTAAAATGAAATTAGCAAAGATTTCAATCTCTTGTTCCTTTGTGGATGCCTTGGAGTAATTTATCTCCAGAGATTGTATGCATAGTGAGTCCATTGCCACGGCCAGACTGAAGAGCTGAATGCTGCATTCATGTCCTGTGGAATATTGTGAGAGTGTTTCGTGGCCCAGCTGTACCCCATCAACATGAAATACTGGCTCAGTCTGACCATGTCCTCACTGCTGTTTAGAGGTCTTGGCTGCAGTATAATAGAAACAATGCAGACTGGAGACTGAGAGCATACCAAAGTACATACAAACACACATACATACACTTGCACACATTCACACAAACACCTTCTCATACAAAGACAATGATAAGTGCAGACATGCATGTACTCCTACATGCACAGTCACATGCTGGCTCACACGCACACACACACACACACACACACACACACACACACACACACACACGCGCACACACACACATAGACACACACACATCTTCTCACACAAAGACAATGATACATGCACACGCTCACTCACACGCACACGCACACACACTCACAAACACACACACACAAACACACTTACACACATACACACACAGACAAACACACACACACACAGACAGACAAACACAGGCACATGCACACATTCATTTTCACACAAAGCTACGTGCACTCACGCATGTACACGTGTGTGCACGCACACACAAACATGTGCGCACGCACGCACACACATACACACACTATTACATGCACACAGACACACACAAACCATCTGTCTTCTGGTCTTCTTTGCTCACATGCCTACATGTACGCAATTGGTATGCAACTTTATGTACTGTACACTGAACACAACCTATAGCTCTCTCTCTCTCTCTCTCTCTCTCTCTCTCTCTCTCTCTCTCTCTCTCTCTCTCTCTCTCTCTCTCTCTCTCTCTCTCTCTCTCTCTCTCTCTCTCTCTCTCTCTCTCTCTCTCTCTCTCTCTCCCCCTATCCCTATATCACCCTCTCTCTCCCTATATCTCCCTCTCACCCCCCTCCCTCCTTCCCCTATCTCCAACACACACACATGCACATGCAGGCACACACATGTACACGCACGTACACGTACACACACACACACACACACACGACACAAACACAAGACATCAATAACTGCTGCGGCTTTCTCAATGGCCTATTTATCTGCTCCTACTGTGAGATGTGGACATAGATCAGATGAGACAGGAGTCAGTGAGATGCCCTCGTGTTCAAACGACTGTGACGCTTCAATGGGGTCTCTTCCTTAAAGGATCCACATAGTCTTTAAGGTAGAGGACGATCCTGCTGCTATCAAGCACCCAAATTAATGAATGAGTCACATGTGGAACACCGCTGCAGCAATTTTATCACATCAAATATTAATAGGGGAGACAGAAGAAAAGAGAGAAATAGAGACAAGAAAAAGAGAGAGAATTGAAGAGACTTAAAGAGAGCGATAGAAGGGAAGAGGGAAAGGAAGAGAGGGTGGACAAACAGGCAGCAGTCAGGCACATCTTGGCAGGAACAGGGGCTTTGTGGTGAATACCCACAGCCCATTATTTTATGATAATGAGCAAACTGGTGGATCACTGGTGCAGCGGCCCTGATTCGGAACTGAGTCTGACGGATAGAAAGAGAGGAGAGGAGAGAGAATGAAAGAAAGGAGAGAATACAAGAAAAGATAAGGGAGAGAAAGAAAGACAGGGAAAGAAAAAGGAGGACAATAAAGAAGAAGTGAAGGAAGGAGACAAAGGGAGGGAAGAGGAGAGGGGGAGAGAATAAAGTTAAGGAGAGGAGAGCAGGTCACAGAGAGATAGGCTGACTGATAAGGGCATTAAAACAAAGATACTTCCAGGAACACTTGATAATTGAAAAAAGTTTACATAAGGCAGTGGTGGAACACATCCTGTGGACTCATACACAGTCACAAACCTCACCTCAATAACACCATCATATTAGAAACGAGTGAGAAAGACAAGCTGCATGTGTTCTTGAAAACGCTGTCATTATTGGTAAATAAAAAAAGATGTCTCTTGCCCTCTCTCTCTCTCTCTCTCTCTCTGTATCTTATTGATCCCACAACAGATAATGCAGCGGTGAATATATTTGTCTTAAAGAGATGGAGATACTATAAAGGAGTGCACAGTTCTAGATAGACAATGTTATTACTTGCTCCACACACACACACACACACACACACACACACACACACACACACACACAGTTGCTGAGGTACCGTAAAGGGAATACCTGTTAGCCCAGTTTTGTCTTTACTATGTACAGCTATTAACACAGCAGAACTAACACTCTGTATTTAGGAGGCACCTTTTGGGCATGCTTGTACCTGGACACTCACACTCGTTTTCAGAAGAGGCCTTTACTGAGATTTATAGCGGCTTTTGCTCACTCCACCTCCCAGTGATATGCAGCCAAATAAAAATGTACAAGAGGGAACTTTACGAGCTGGATAGCCATAATTAAGAATCGTTTTTTTACCATTGCCTTCCCAGAACTGACTAGCCAAGTGGGCTTTTTTTGTTTATTTATTCAACTAGGAAAGGAAAAGTGCTCTACTTCAATAAACCCACACACATGCACACACACACACACACACACACACACACACACACACACACACACACACACACACACTCCACTAATTGAATAGATACAATTCAAATCTTTAAGCCCCACACACAAATTTATGCTGTATACCTGCAGTTGAGCCAATGCTAATTTCAAATTGATTAGGGGCTGCAAGTACTGGGAAATTGCACATTTTCTATACACTGAAATTCTTTATTTTCCTTTTGCAGTGAACTGTGCCTAATGTTTATCAAACAGAAAGATGAATCTGCCTGTGATGCGTAACATAAGTTAAAGTACCGACCATCATAAAGTAGCTTCACATGTTTGTTCAGTTCGTTCATTATTCCTTCCAAGCAGTCAATAACATGCTGTAGTCCATGCTAGCTTACATAGCATCCACTAGCTAACATGCTGCTCTGATTACATACTGTATTACACCGCTGGCCAGGCAGTCATCTATCGTCCCCTAAAGCATGTCTGTACTCAAACAGTCCATTACTCAAAGTGACAGCCAGATTAGAAATTATATTTAATTCTGTCTTCCACCACGACACTGTCTGCCACTGTTTCTAACACCCCAACTGATTCTCTCTTCCTTCTCATATTGGTTTTGAAATGTTTTCAATGGGACATCTTCTCTTTGATGCTCTCCCCACCCCCTACTACTCATTTGCATAACATATAAGCTTTTCTTTGTGTGTTTACGTGTAAGACAGTCAACTACAGGCGAGGAGCTGTGGACCTGCAGACATAATATCATTTCACAAAGGCTTTGCTTTCCCCCCTGGCACCTGTATGAAAGGTATTGTTGACAGTTGTACCGTGGGAGGGGAGATACTGTATGTGGGTTAATTAGGGCCAAAAACCTTGTTAGTCAGCACTGAGGGGGAGATGTAAAGTTTATCACTTCCTGTTTCCACACTTTGACGATGCTTTTGGGGATGGCTCGCAGACTAGTTTCAAAGTGCACCAGTTACAAATTGGATCCTGTTGAATAAATTCTAATGAAACTATTTTAATCAACCCCCCCCACCTACCACCCTGCTCTTCCCTTCTCCCTCCCTCCTTCCCTCCCTCTCCCTTCAAATGTATTCAAAGCTGGGAGATATCAAAAAGCGAGAGCCATTCCACACATTAGCATAGTTGCAGTGCCAGCGAAGGGAAAGCGCATCATCTGTATGGCTCCGGTGTCCTAACGGGTATAGTGTCTGAACAGATGTTTTTTCTCTCTCTCTCTCTCTCTCTCTCTCTCTCTCTCTCTCTCTCTCTCTCTCTCTCTCTCTCTCTCTCTCTCTCTCTCTCT
Organism: Coregonus clupeaformis; assembly: GCF_020615455.1. NCBI lineage: Eukaryota > Metazoa > Chordata > Actinopteri > Salmoniformes > Salmonidae > Coregonus > Coregonus clupeaformis. The sequence goes on along the minus strand of NC_059211.1, from coordinate 53,181,443 downwards.
CTCTCTCTCTCTCTCTCTCTCTCTCTCTCTCTCTCTCTCTCTCTCTCTCTCTCTCTCTCTCTCTCTCTCTCTCTCTCTCTCTCTCTCTCTCTCTCTCTCTCTCTCTCTCTCTCTCTCTCTCTCTCTCTCTCTCTCTCTCTCTCTCTCTCTCTCTCTCTCTCTCTCTCTCTCTCTCTCTCTCTCTCACCCCTCTGTCCCCTCTGTCCCCTCTGAATGGGGCTGGTGAAATACTTTAGACAGATTAGGTTGGGGAGTTCCCAAATCTCTTCAAGAGTAGAACAGTACAGTATATCCTCTAAGCTGTGGAGGGAGAGAATATCTAACCACTGCAGTAGGTCTGACACTGTGGAGTAAACATGGCACAGTCTCCTGATGTAAGTTAAGTGTCAGTCAACAAGACAGGTCCATTAGAGACAGACTTTTAGTAGTAGTAGTAGTAGTAGTAGTAGTAGTAGTAGTTGTACACACTCTGACTGAATTGACCAGCAATCATGCACAGCAGTAAAAAAATGTTTTTATCAACAAAATATACAATTCTATTTGAGTTTTTTGATGGTTCGAGTTTGCTCAGGATTTATTCTGACAGTTTTAGACAAAACAGGACAACAGGACAACATTTTTTGAATAATACTAGTAGAATAATAGTAAAATAATAATAGTAACTACAATACCCTACTACTGTCTTCTTTCTCTTTGTGTATGCAGCATAGTTTGCTAGTAGCTTGTGCTGTAAGCCTTGAAAAGGGGCCAGGATGGTTGGTTCTACAGCTCTAAGATCCATTTAGATGTTACACTGAGAGGATTGCCCTATAGCCATGCTAAATAATAATATTGATTATTAATAATGCCATTCATTGACATAATCTCTACCCCGTTCTCACAGAACATTTCTCAAAGAGGTCACATTTGATCTCTTTCCTTTAGGCACGCTCTATTGCCCTCAAACTCAACTCTGGACGTCGAAGCCAGTTCCACTGCATTTTTTAATTGTTCCTCTCTAATCAGGGTCTGATTTAGACCTGGGACACCAGGTGTGTGTAATTAATTTTCAGGTAGATCAGAAAACCAGCAGGCTCTGGACCTCGTAGGGTAAGAGTTGAGTACCCCTGCTCTAATGTCTTACAGTCACCTGTTGTAGACCTAGAACCATGCCTGTGAGGAATGAGGCACTGGTCAATTCATGACTAAGGTTAATGTCTTGTCAGGTATTGTCAAGTTTTCTGAATAGGTGACTTTGAACGAATTCCACAATCTCCCACAATGACCTCTGACCTCTTTGGCAACATAGATAAGTTGGGTTTTTCCTATGGAGCTATGACAGATTTACATTTACATCATTTAGCAGACGCTGTTATCCAGAGCGACTTACAAATTGGTGCATTCAACTTATGATGGCCAGTGGGACAACCACCTTTTATTATTTTTATTTTTTTAATGGGGGGTGGGGGAAGAAGGATTACTTTATACTATTCCAGGTATTCCTTAAAGAGGTAGGGTTTGAAGTGTCTCCGGAAGGTGGTCAGTGACTCCGCTGTCCTGGCATCGTGGGGGAGCTTGTTCCACCATTGGGGTGCCAGAGCAGCGAATAGCTTTGACTGGGCTGAGTGGGAACTGTGCTTCCGTAGAGGTAGGGGAGCTAGCAGGCCAGAGGTGGATGAACGTAGTGCCCTCGTTTGGGTGTAGGGTCTGATCAGAGCCTGAAGGTAAGGAGGTGCCGTTCCCCTAACAGCTCTGTAGGCAAGCACCATGGTCTTGTAGTAGATGCGAGCCTCAACTGGAAGCCAGTGGAGTGTGCATGAGAGAACTTGGGAAGGTTGAACACCAGACGGGCTGCAGTGTTCTGGATAGGTTGTAGGGGTTTAATGGCACAGGCAGGGAGCCCAGCCAACAGCGAGTTGCAGTAATCCAGACGGGAGATGACAAGTGCCTGGATTAGGACCTGTGCCGCTTTCTGTGTAAGGTATGGTTGTACTCTGCGAATGTTGTAGAGCATGAACCTGCAGGATCCGGTCACCGCTTTGATGGTCACGCCAAGGTTCTTTGCACTCTGGGAGGAGGACACAATGGAGTTGTCAACCGTGATGGCGAGATCATGGAGCGGGCAGTCCTTCCCCGGGAGGAAGAGCAGCTCCGTCTTGCCGAGGTTCAGCTTGAGGTGGTGATCCGACATCCACACTGCCAGACATGCAGAGATGCGATTCGCCACCACTCTCTTAATCTAGAATGGCTGATATTAGGTGGTGCTTAATGAATATAGCCATGGCGGCCATATAAATGCTACAGAGTTTAAAGCAGATGGGCTTTTATTCATCTGAATTGCCATTTGGTATAAACTACTTCTGGATCATAATGCCTAAAATATCTGCAGTTCCAAAATGAGATGGTCCCTTTGTGAAATAAACAGAACATTGTCATGTAGACATAATATAATTGACAGATTTCTATCTGTGTCGTTTTATTCACTTATGGAAACCTTGTAGGTTGGGTTCCAGCACAAATGTTGTTGGATAAAAACTTTGAATAATGAATGGTGTGTCGGGTGACAAGGCTGAGATTATTCTGCATCGGGTCGGTTACAAACTGTGGATTGCCCTACATAATGTGTGTATGTGGAGTACAACCTAAAGTCGTCAACGTTAGGGATTTGTGTGTAAGGAAGATTGTTTATTGTTGAAAGCTAATGCATTTGTTTATTTTGTCCAGGATCAAGTGATATTTATAACCAAGGTGTAGCCCTTTCCTACAGTCAATGACCAAAAGCTCCCTCTTTGGACTCATTGGTGGAATGTAATTATTTTCAAAAACACAACACAAATCCAGTGTTTGTATGTCAAACAGTTTCGTTATATTTCAGTCTTCTGTGATGTATATAAAAGTGTAATATTGGGATGCAAACTCAAAATTGAATACATTTCAGCTCTGTATCTGACATGGTACAGGTGTCTTCTTTTTTTAAAGTCCATAACCATGTATGTGAGGTGTATACTTTTGTTTCAAAGTAGATTTGTTTAAGACTACCCTGATTTAGCCCACTGCAGACTACCCTGATTTAGCCCACTGCAGTATTAAGTATGAATAGGTAAAAGAAAATTGATGCCCAATGAAAAAACACTAATCATATGGAATGTCGTTTTGCTGTGAGTGATTGGAGAGTTAATGAATGGGAATACAAGTAATGAGCAGCAATAACAATTGTCTTCATATTTACCTTTCGTCATTTGGTAATTACTGACTAACTATAATAGAGTGTAAAATGATTCACCCTCATTATCTGTATATTTTCTTTCCTGACACTTATCAATGCCATCTACTATTGGAGAGGTATTCTACATTCCTTTCTATACTCAGAAAGACCTACATGGCTCATGATGTATTGTATAGACTTTCTTCTGCTCTTTTTCTCCCATCATTTGCACTCTTTTCACCCAGAGGACCTCACACATACACACACCCCTGTCTCTTGCCTAACATACACATACCCCCATCACTGGCCTTTGTGTGGTGGCTTCACACCGGCCTGGGTTAAAGCTGGCCCACAATGTGTACAATCATATTTGAGTTGAGCCACAAGAGCCCTTGTTCTCTCTCCTACTGCTGTTAATAATTAACGTGCCTTTCACTTCAAAACCACGGCCTAGGTCATGGCAATCCATTTGTTGTTTCTATGTTATATTCATCGAGCACGGTTTGTGCACGGCTTTGCTCGCGGCTCAAATGTGGGCGATTTAACGACGTTTGATGAAAATGTAACGTTTGTGTTTTTGCATATGCACAAATGTGATCCAGTAATGCCCTTCTAAAGTGGGAATGGTGTGTACCTGATATGATTCACACAGATAATAACAACAATCTGGTTAGTCTGTGCTGTGTCTGATAATGTGATTATAGAGCTGGTGATGTCTGAATCTGTGGACAGATATTTTTACGTACTGGACTTTTACATTGAGCAGGTAGAGAGAATAGAGAAAGAGAAAGAGAAGGATAAGGAGAGAGTAAATAGAGAGAGAGGGGGCGAGAGTAGACAGAGAACGAGAGAGTGAGAGAGAGGGAGAGAGTTTTCCTTCCTGCATTAGCATTTGTTTGGCCCCATGCCTGTGGGGTGATAGGATTAAAGTGTCTTTAAACATGACCCCTGTCCTCTATTCTGATATTAACAGGATAGACAGTCCCCTCGCTGCAAGCCAAGGTCACTTTTAAACAATGTTTAGAAAAACCCATGTAAACCCAGCCCTAGCTGCCGGGGGGTCCAGTAGATTGTGTTGCTGTTGCATCAATATGGAGGTGATGCAACACCACAAAATGAAAACTGTAATAGCTGAAAAACTATCTCACTGTTTAACATTAACAACAGCAACAAAAACCAAGTTAAAAGGGAATTATTGAGGATTGTTATGGTTGGAATGTTTCGTAGCCCCCCTACCTACCTCACCTGCTCTAGCTCACTATGTGGAACCCCACTGTGCTGAAATGAACTGCGCTCCATTGTTTGCTCCCTGCTGTGTACTAACTCAGATCCAAACCCCCCCGCCCCAACACACACACACACACACACACACACACACACATGAACATGCACACATACACGCACATGCACGCACACATACACACAAGCCCACAAACACACACCTCATCAATATGCATGGCCATGCACAGATGTCTGCACTGAGGAATTAAATGTAATGCAGCAAAACCGGAGCTTTTGAATCTGGTGTAATCACAGGAAAAAGCATTGTGAACCAGATAAAGCCTGTGTTTGCATCAGTGAGGGATATCCATTTATCTGTGAATTAACACCCAGCCTGCAGTTCATTATGCCCACACACACACACACACACACACACGCACGCACGCACGCACACACACACCACGCACGCACGCGCACGCACACACACACGCACACACCACACACAAACACGCATGCATGCACACACACACACACACACGCGCACACACGTACGCAGCACACACACACACACACCACACACACACACACACACACAGACACAGGGGCAGAAAGGGCAAGGCTTTTGAGTGACATACAGAGTGAATGACAAAGTGACTCATCTAATAAAACCACAAGCACATTTATTCGTGGCAGTCCATATTCTCTCTCTGTGGGGTCAAAAATCAGTCATTAACCTCTGTCTCTCTCTCTTTTCCTTTAACTCTCAAAGTACCTCACCCTCTCCCTTTCATCCTCGCTGTCTCTCTCTCTATCTCCCTCTTTCCCACACTCTGTCTGCCTCTGTCTCTCTCTCTATCTGCCTCTTTCCCACACTCTGTCTGCCTCTGTCTCTCTCTATCTGCCTCTTTCCCACACTCTCTGCCTCTGTCTCTCTCGCTCTTCCTTTATCTCTCAGACTTCTCACCCTCTCCCTTTCTCTCTCTCTCTCTCCATCTCTCTTTCTTTCTCCCACACTCTCTCTCTCGCTCTCTATCTATCTTTCTCTCTCCATCTCTCTCTTTCTCCCACTCTCTCACTCTCTGTCACACATCTCCTAGCACCTGCCCCCACGCCCACCCCCCAGCGTCTTGCGGTATTGTTTTGAATAATGATATCTGAAACCCTCCCACACACATGGTCACATGGCTGAGTTCACTTGACAGATTGTCATCAGAATACAGTAATGGGATTTTTTTTTAAACCAAGCATCTGGTTGGTCACGACTGCAGGGGAGAGATTGACAACCCTTAGGAGGGAGATGTTGAGTAATGGGACGCTTGGACAAGATGTGGAACATCAGTCTAGTCTCAAAACAGATGACTAGTGACTTACTCCATAAGAGCTAAAGAGATCAGAGTTCTGATTGTTTGACGTGTAAAATACAAAGGTATTTTTTACTTGTCAATATGGGATCTCTAAAAAGATTAAGGTTCCTGATGATTATAAGAACAGTACATTCTCAAGTGACAATTATTTATGTATTTCTCTCCCAGGTGCTCCAGTGGAGGTGAGGGAATGCAGATTCCCCGGTCGTCCCAGAGGAGGAGTGAGCTTGTGTGTAGGAACCCCTTCCACTGCTGATCCCCTTCCTCCACCACTCTCCCCTCCCTCCCTCCACCCAACCCTCTCTCCCTCACTCCCTCCCTCCCTCCCTCCCTCCACCACCCCTCCCTCCCTCCTTCCACCCCTGTCTCCCTTCCTTCCTCACTACACCCCTACCTCCCTCCACCCCTCCCTCACTCCCTCCCTCCCTCGCTCCCTCAATCTCTGATGGCTCTATGGGGCTTCCTCAGTGTCAGCCTGCACTGCTGGGTCTGGCTCTGGGCCGGGGCCCCTGTGTCGACCAGCTTGCCCCACGACCGCCCCGGAGGGCCCCTGGACTGGCTGCTGTCCGACAAGGGCCCCTTCCACCACTCCCAGGAGTACACAGACTTCGTTGAGAGGAACCGGCAGGGCTTCTCCACCCGCTACAAGATATACCGGTGAGTTGTTTAGCAGGGCTTGTACATGGGGCAGTATATCCCAAACTCGGTCCTCGTGTTGGTTTTTGCCCTAACACTACACAGCTTATTCAAATTATCCAAGCTTGATTATTAGTTGATTATTTGAATCAGCTGTGTAGTGCTAGGGCAAAAACCAACACGTGCACCCCAGGGGTCCCGAGGACCGAGTTTAGGAAACCTTGACGTAGGGGGTTTACAGGTAAACAGGTGAGTCTCATAGCAGTGTTCTTTTCAGAGATATACAGAAGAGTCAGACCACAGGTAGTCTAGATTAGGATTAGACTGCCTACCAACGCGTTGGTACTTCAAAGCAGGCTGAATGTTATATCCACTATCAAATTGCTAAAGCACGTTCATTGTCATGTGGGGCTTAAAGTCGTGGAGTAAATACCACTGGAAGGAAGGCCTTGAAAAGAGATGTGGAAAGTCCTCACCTCACCCCTTCTAGGATGGTCTAGTAGAAATCATAATGAATTGAAGGAACTGTAATTAAGTCAACTAAGGTGAAGTAAATAAATGGCCTTGGAGGAGGAGAGGAGGGAAAAACGTACATTTTTAAAGCAAGTACTCTAGAATTACAAAATGGCACCTACTTGTGTAGCTATTTTGGTTATTTCTTAATCTATGCATCTACTATTTTAGCTGTTTTGTATCTACAGTATGCACCTAGGCACCTACATAATATAGCTATTGTGGGAAATAGTACAGTTAAATGATTTGAGTGTATCAAGGCAATTACAAGCAAATGGCCATATGCATATTCTGATATCTGTTCAGGTAAAATATGTTGATTATTGTAGTGTAGGGGGGAAAACGTATGATTTGTCATAAAGTTGTACACATTTTCACATATTGGCTCGTGATATAAAATTAGTGGAAAGTGTGTCATATCCTGTCAGTTATGGCTTGGAAAGGTATTGAACACGCACCGGGAAACCGCAGATGGGACTCTGACATCTATGGATTTGTGCTGGGTGTTTTATGGGCTATGGTGATCGGCTTCCCGCGTTAAAGCGTTTTAATATTTCTCCTCTGGCTAGTGGAAGCCCATCACAGCTCTGGGGCCTGAGCTTCATTGGCGGTAAGATTAATAGTCTTATCATGTGGCCAAGTGATTAGTGGGCTCTTAATACTTATTACTCTGCATTATCACACAGTCCCCTGAGAGGCTACTGTCAGCTGCAAGGTTGTGTCTGAGGTGCGCTAGATTACAACCAGCCCTTGATTAACAATAATATTATTAAAGCCCTTTCATTGGCTGGTAGAAATGCTGAGCACTGTATTTTATGTCATAAACCAGGTTTCCATCCAACCTTTTTATGTGAGTAAAGTACATGTCGAATAAAAAATATCACGATAGGCCTGATGGAAACAGTCGGTAAACCTTCTAAATGTCTACAAAACAAAATACGCTAGACAAGGTGGGATCTTTTTGTGTCGGTAAAATTAATGATGCGAGAAATGGCGGTGGAAACACATTTATGTGCAAATATTGATATAATAACCATCATATCGAAGTAAACTTGGAGTCACGCGATGATATGTTCTGTGATCCTACCACTACGACTCGGGAAAGCATGCAGTTTATTAGTCTATAGTTGAAATAAGTTATGATGAACTTCACAGGGTGGTGAAAGTGCACGGTGATGAGCTTGATGCTCCTTTCCAATAAATATCGAGGGTCTTATTCTGTTGACATGATGATCGATGCTTGGCTGCCGTTTGACAATAAAAAATGATTTTGCTATTTTGTCCATAATAGGAATCTCCTCATGTAGGTAGCCTACCCGCACTGTCTGTGAGCTGTTGGCAAGAGCGCACGTGCAAAGACCAGAGTTGGGACATTTTTTATAACCCAAAATGTTTTGAGATAAAACGATCAGTCTAGATTTTTATCGGTACATGGGAATTTAAACGCAAAAGTAATTTTTATGTGCATTATGTCATCATGCACAGCTTTTTATCCGCAACAAGTTAATTTGATGGAAACATATCTCTGGTGGGAAAATGCGCATATATGTTTTATGCATATTTTAGAATATCGCCAATTGGATGGTAACCTAACAAATTACTAATTTGTATTAATCGACCAGACAATATTTGCTCTGAGATGACAACTGCTAATAGGGACATCATAGACATAGAATCACTTGACCATATTTCTATGGGGGCATATAGGGATAATTCAAGGTAATTGTATCTGTTACAGGCTTTGGCCTCGTAACAGTATCTTACATAAGGACTGCATCAAGTTATACAATGTTCCCTTAAAATCAACAGCTTTAATGGTACAAGACGACAGCCTACTGGGAACAGACGTCAGCTCAATATCTATTCCACTTTGGTTCAGCTTAATTCCATTGAAATTACGTGGAAACAACATTGATTCAACCAGTGTGCCCAGTGGGAGGCAACTATACTGCAGGTTTTTACAGTAGGAGGAAAGGTAGTAAATTAATCCACCGCGCTTTCTCATCCCTCAAACTTCCCCAGGCGATCTCAACACATCAACAATGGTTCCCAGTGACAAAACTACTATCTATCAAAAGCTATCAAATAGAATAGAATCCTGTAGAATTGCTTTGCCAACTTTGCCAGACAACTTTGGTTTTACTGTGGCATTGTGTGGTAGCCATTTTGTATTAAAATGCATGCAGGTGGTACTAATTGTATCTGTTAATATGAGAAGGTATTGTGGCGTGCTCACATGCATATATCCAATATGTCCACTCTGTTGCCAATTCCCAGTGATAGTGGCATTGTCAAACAGTCCACCACACAGGTTGTTTGTTTCAAATTACCTCTCATATCTGACAATCTATTCCCTTTCCCATTACACATAATTTCACAGCAAAACAGACATGAGGAGATGGAAAGTGACATTATTTTCCAGCCCAGCTTTGCTCCTGCAGAGTTTTGGATCTCTGCTAATTCTCATAATCCTCACTGACAGAGAGAAGATGAATTACCACAAGTGGGTGCTTCTAGTTACAATGGCGGCATGTTACTATGCCATCATTGCAGTAATGAAATCGCACCATCTCATCCCTCTTTCAATTTTCCACCTCTCTTCTTGATTGAATTTGAAAGAATTTTAATGCGTCCTCCAACAGGAAATGGAGGCTGTTTTCCTGTTTGGGGAATCACTCAGTGTTTTGGCGAGTGCTACAGCGTTTCCCTCAGTCAACATGAGTAGAGATGGGGTGCCGCTGCACCACCTGTCCTAGGCAACCATTGCCAAATGACAGTTGCCATAGACACCAGGGTGTAGGAAACTGTAGGCTACGCTTGTGTAGCTCTCGTGTTTTTGACATATTGGATTTGAGTAACATAAGTGAGTGTTGGAGCCAAATCGCATAGAGAAGTTCACAGGATGAATGCCGTATTTCTGTACGGCTGCAATGCATCATATTTGAGAATGTATTTTGGAAACCTTAAAAAGGCCTTGATCGGTGTTACAGTTGCCTTCTTATTCCAAACTCAGAGAAAAGCAATGTATCCCAGTTCTCTGAAATCTCCATTACCAGAAATAGTCCAACAGAGAGATGTGTGAAAATGAATTAATGATATCTCAAATGAAACGAAGGTAGCTACGTACAGCAGTGGAGGCTGCTGAGGGGAGGACGGCTCATAATAATGGCTGGAACGGAGCAAATGGAATGGCATGTGTTTGATGTATTTGATACCATTCCACTTATTCTGCTCCAGCCATTACCACGAGCCTGTCCTCCCCAATTAAGGTGCCCCCAACCTCATGTGACGTACAGTGATGAGAGACAGATAAGAAGACTAGCTGCATGGTGTAGTCTAAGGAAAGACTGCAGAACCCCGAAAACTGCTGCCGTATGGCGGGTTTAAGATAAGACAAGCCCAGCTTATCACAGTCAACGATAACTGGAGAAACGAACGACATAATGGATTTGAGGCTACACTTTCCTTACCTGTTCCCTTGCTCCCTCGCTCCTCTCAGTCTCCTCTCTCTCCTCTCTCTCTATCTCTCTCTCTCCTCTCTCGCTCTCCTCTCTCCCTCTCTCCTCTCTCTCTCTCCTCTCTCTCTCTCTCTCTCATCTCCCCTTTCTCTCTCCTCTCTTGCTCCTTTCTCGCTCCTTACGTGCAATGCCTTTGAACTGCCGATGCTCAGCTCTCATATAGCAAAGCAAGGTAGAACTGGTGAGGAATGCTATGGTGGCCCAGTTGAAGAGGTAATTTATATGTATGGAGTGAAAAGAGGTCAGGATTTATGGTTATGCTAGTTGTAAGTGACCGACAAATTACTCAAGGGACATGTCTAAAAGTAGGAGTATATGAGTGTGCATACATTCATTACTCTGTATGTTTCATATATGGATTTCAGAAAGCTTTCACATAAGTGGATTAGGCACACTAACATCACACAAATTAAACTAATTGCTACATTTTCACTAGCTGTATGAGAACAGACATGAAAGTATTTGACAATTTTCCACATTGCCCTATATGATCCTTAAGAAGAAGCTTTTCATCATTACTCCTACTTTAATGTGATATATCTCCTATCAAAAGCCACCCCCCTCCTCCATCCATCACCTACAGCACAGGTTGGCCAACCTATTCTGATTACAGCAGACAAGCCTCCAATTCACAGCACAGTGCATCATTTAGTGGTAACTCGCACCTGTGAGGTTAGTTAGAGAGTGTGTGTGTGTTTGTGTGTGTGTGTTGGAGAAAAGAGAAATACATATGGTGATAGGAGAGAGAGAGAGAGAGAGAGAGAGAGAGAGAGAGAGAGAGAGAGAGAGAGAGAGAGAGAGAGGGGGGGGTGGGCAGAAAGGATAAAAAAACAGGCAAGAAGAAAGGCCTGAGCTTTCTATATCCAGCATCAGGATGTAAAATATTGCACATCATTTCTTCTACATTACATTGCTTCTAGTGTAGCCTCCAGCTAACTGACTCAGACAGAGCATGTTAATTTCGACCCACCTCACAGAAATATTATCTGAACCTGTCAGAGCCAATTAAAACCGAACCAGCGTTTAGATACTGTAATTATTTAAACACAGGGGATTACCGCAAACAAAGTCTTTCAAGGCGTAACAATGCTCCCGTCTTTAAGGTTGCATACAGAATAACTTAGTAATGTTTGTCAATGTAAACAGAAGATGTCAAAGCTACAGACACTGATGAGAAATCAGAACTTTACAGCTGCCTCCAGCATTTCCTTTTCTTTCCGTCGCTTTACTTTCTTTCCTCATTATGAGTTGTATTGAGTGTCAGAGATTCGCCGCTGTCTATGGGTTTCTCTGTCACTGCACATTTCGATGATGATGTGTTTATTAAGGAGAGCACCTGTCAGCTGCACACTCTGAGAGCATTCTCCTCCCCAGCTACATTCATCTTCCAAATGGTACCTGCTCTGGATCTCTCTGTCCATCTCTCTCTCTCTCTTTCTCTCTCTCTCTCTCTCTCTCCCATCTCTCCCATCTCTCCATCAGAACTTCAAGCTAAGGATGCAGTGAGGAGGTGCGGTTGATGGATGCCCCCGTAAACTCACCTCTCCCCTACCCTTCTGCCAGACAGACAGGACAGAACGACAGAAAACCATTAATACCATCACATCATCAGTGAGCCTTATTTACCAAACAGTTTTCAATGGCGTTTAAAGTCTTCTCCTTTCCAGAGAGTTTGGGAGATGGAAGGTGAATAACCTGGCTGTTGAGAGGAGAGACTTCCTGGAGTCGTCGTTGCCCCTGACGCCAGAGTTCATCCGTAACATCCGTCTCCTGGGTCGGAGACCCACCACCCAGCTCATCACTGATAACCTGATAAGGAAGTATGGGACACACTTCCTGCTGTCGGCCACGCTGGGAGGTAAACACACCACTGTGTCTAAAATGGCACCCTATTCCCTATATAGTGCACTAAGTTTGAACGGGGGACTCTGTGGGAATGATGGAGTAGGTCAGGAGTTGTTTTTGATTTAACCAACCTGGAAGACCAGGTGTGTGGAATTTAGTCAATCACTGAACTGATCAATTAGCTAAAAATCCTGCAGTACCTGCGGCACACGAGGAACAGGGTTGCTTACCCCTGGAGTAGGTAGTAGGAGTTGACCCCTATTCACTGATACAGGGTCATATTTTTTCGTCCCCCTAATGGTTAGTATAAGGGGGTATGGTAGTCTAATAATCTGTCAGTTATCTGTTTTTGTGAAGTCCCAATACCACCAAAATGCTGATGTTAATTCTACTGAGGGAAGGACATGTGCATGACTTCTAGGCAAATATGGGTACAGCAGCCTATATGAATTTAGTAGAATACCTTTCACAAATATGTTTTTGTCTACATCAAATCAAATCAAATGTTATTTGTCACATGCGCCGAATACAATAGGTGTAGACCTCACCGTGAAATGCTTACTTACAAGCCCTCAACCAACAATGCAGTTCAAGAAATAGAGTTAAGAAAATATTTGCTAAATAAACTAAAGTAAAAAAATAAATAAAAAGTAACACAATAAGATTACATAACAATAACGAGGCTACATACAGGGGGTACCAGTACCGTGTCAATGTGCGGGGGTACAGGTTAGTCGAGGTAATTTGTACATGTAGGTAGGGGTAAAGTGACTATGCATAGACAATAAACAGCGAGTAGCAGCAGTGTAAAAACAAATAGGGGGGGGTCAATGTAAATAGTCCGGGTGGCCATTTGATTAATTGTTCAGCCGTCTTATGGCTTGGGGGTAGAAGCTGTTAAGGAGTCTTTTGGACCTAGACTTGGCGCTCTGGTACCGCTTGCCGTGCGGTAGCAGAGAGAACAGTCTATGACTTGGGTGACTGGATTCTTTGACAATTTTTGACACCGCCTAGTATGTAGGTCCTGGATGGCAGGAAGCTTGGCCCCAGTGATATATTGGGCCGTACGCACTACCCTCTGTAGTGTCATACTGTCGGATGCCGAGCAGTTGCAGTACCAGGCAGTGATGCAACTGGTCAGGATGCTCATGATCGTGCAGCTGTATAACTTTTTGAGGATCTGGGGACCCATGCCAAATCTTTTCAGTCTCCTGAGGGGAAAAGGTGTTGTCATGGCCCTCTTCACTACTGTTTTGGTGTGTTTGGACCAGGATAGTTTGTTGGTGATATGGACACCAAGGAACTTGAAACTCTCGAACACTCCACTACAGCCCGTCAATGTTAATGGGGGCCTGTTCGGCCCTCCTTTTCCTGTATTCCACGATCATCTCCTTTGTCTTGCTCACATTGAGGGAGAGGTTGTTGTCCTGGCACCACACTGCCAGGTCTCTGACCTCCTCCCTGTAGGCTGTCTCATCGTTGTCGGTGATCAGGCCTACAATCTGGCCCCGCGGCCTTGTGAATGACCAGTTTAAAGGTCTTGCTCACATCGGCTACGGAATGCGTGATCACACAGTCGTCTGGAATAGCTGGTGCTCTCATGCATGCTTCAGTTTGGTTGCCTCGAAGCGAGCATAAAAGGGATTTAGCTCGTCTCGTAGGCTCGCATCACTGGGCAGCTCGCGGCTGGGTTTCCCTTTGTAGTCCATAATAGTTTGCAAGCCCTGCCACATCCGACGAGCGTCAGAGCCGGTGTAGTAGGATTCAATCTTAGTCCTGTATTGACGCTTTGCCTGTTTGATGGTTCTTCGGAGGGCATAGCGGGATTTCTTATAAGCGTCCGGATTAGTGTCCCGCTCCTTGAAAGCGGCAGCTCTAGCCTTTAGCATGGTCGGATGTTGCCTGTAATCAATGGCTTCTGGTTGGGATATGTACGTACGGTCACTGTGGGGACGACGTCGTCGATGCACTTATTGATGAAGCCGGAGACTGAGGTGGTATACTCCTCAATGCCATTGGATGAATCACGGAACATATTCCAGTCTGTGCTAGCAAAACAGTCCTGTAGCATAGCATCCGCGTCATCTGACCACTTCCGTATTGAGCGAGTCACCGGTACTTCCTGCTTTAGTTTTTCCTTGTAAGCAGAAATCAGGAGGATAAAATTATGGTCAGATTTGCCAAATGGAGGGTGAGGGAGAGCTTTGTATGCATCTCTGTGTGTGGAGTAAAAGTGGTCTAGAGTTTTTTTTCCTCTGGTTGCACATGTGACATGCTGGTAGAAATGAGGCAAAACAGATTTAAGTTTTTCTGCATTAAAGTCCCCGGCCACTAGGAGCGCCGCTTCTGGATGAGCATTTTCTTGTTTGCTTATGGCCTTATACAGCTTGTTGAGTGCAGTCTTAAGCATCGGTTTGTGGTGGTAAATAGATGGCTACGAATAATATAGAGGTACTCTACCTCAGGCGAGCAATACCTCGAGATTTCTTTAAAATTAGACATCGCGCACCAGCTGTTATTGACAAATAGACACACACCCCCGCCCCTCGTCTTACCAGACGTAGCTGCTCTGTCCTGCCGATGCACGGAAATCCCAGCCAGCTCTATATTATCTGTGTCGTCGTTCAGCCACGACTCGGTGAAACATAAGATATTACCTTTTTTAATGTCCCGTTGGTAGGATAGTTTACACCATAGATCATCCAGTTTGTTTTCTGGTGATTGCACGTTGGCCAATAAAACCGATGGTAGTGGCGATTTACTCACTCGCCTACGAATGCTCACAAGGGACCCCGACCTTTTCCCCTTGTATCTCTGTCTTTTCTTCACGCGAATGACGGGAATTTGGGCCTGGTCTCCGGGAAGCAGTATATCCTTCGCGTCGGACTCATTAAAGAAAACATCTTTGTCCAGTTCGTGGTGAGTAATCGCTGTTCTGATGTCTAGAAGCTCTTTTCGGTCATAAGAGATGGTAGCAGCAACTTTATGTACAAAATAAGTTACAAACAATGCGAAAGAACAAACAAAATAGCACAGTTGGTTAGGAGCCCGTAAAATGGCAGCCATCCCCACCGGCGCCATTATAATAATGACAGCCCATGTAAAAACCTCAGTACATGTACATGTACTGTATAACCCTCAGCTACACAGTCATTCCCCAGTGCTTTTGATAGGCATGTGGACAACGCCGTGAGGGTGGTTGCTCTTAACAGAAGAGAATCTCATTTCAGCTATAAAGCCCTGTGCATGTCGGGGAAAGCAAGGGAATGGGTTTCCTGTTGGAAAGCAACACTTGTCGATTACCTCAGCCGGGCTCATGGAAAGGTCGCAGTTATGAGTGGCCACGCACCCACCCACACACACACACACACACACACACACACACACACACACACACACACACACACACACAGCTGCACCAGCTGATGCGATGCAACCTCAATGCTCTTGCACACAACCAATTCAGAGTAGTTCTGTTTGAGGAGAGGAAGATGAGGAGCTGTTGCTTGGCCATGAGCCAGAGATGTGCTGCTGGCTGCTGAATGGGGTTATAAATGGATAAATTACATGGGGATTTAAGGGCCCCTTTCTGTAGCGGAGGAAGAACACAAAACACGGACTACCATTGATGATATGATACCCTGCCTTATGGTTGAATCTGGATGTATATTTGTTCATATTCTACCAAATAGCACATGGTTAATAGTCATAATAGCTGGCAGTGAATAATACACTATATTATTCCTATTGTTTGCCTTACTACTAAAACTGGGTAGCTGTTGATGATATAGTTCAGAGACACTCTAAATAATGTAAACTGACATTTGTATAGATTATTAAAACCATGTTAGCCAGCAAACGTTCTCCCAACAGTTGAAAAAAAAGACTGTTTAAACAGCGTCAGCAAACATTGTCGTAACACTGTCTTTCTGTTTGCAGGGGAAGAGGCCTTAACGATATTTGTGGACAAGAGGAAGCTGAGTAAGAAGGCGGAGGTGAGCGACTACTCTGGCTCTGGCAACTCGTCCAGCGTAACTCTGGAGGCCCTGCACCAGCTGGCTGCCTCCTACTTCATAGACAGAGAGAGCACCCTGCGCAAGCTGCACCACATCCAGATAGCATCCACAGCCATTAAGGTACACACACAAACACACACACACACACACAAGCACACACCAGACACACACACACACAAACGCTCACACTCCGCACACACATACACACATGCACACATGCACACACACTGACCTTCCATCAAACTTGAAACTTCATGCAATCAGACTTGTTCAAGTGGAGCAGCACAGTTGGTTAGCTGATTAGAGATCCTGGAATGCCCCTTGTAAGAAGTGTCAGCTTGTCAGGTTGTGAAGAGAAAGGAGTGTTGATCAGTAGGTGGTGGATTTCCAGGGCCAGGCATTGACATAGCTCATCTGAACTGAGTAGGTGTTGGGATGAATGTGATGACATCCAGGACATACCAGTAGGTTACTGCAATGTTGTGTGAATAAAGAAAGTGATATAAATACCTCATTTTACATGACATTTTAGTCATTTAGCAGACGCTCTTATCCAGAGCGACTTACAGTTAGTGAGTGCATACATTTTCATACTTGCACTGTTAGTGCAACATTTCGACAGGATGGATTTTGTCAGGCTGAACTAAAGCGTGCAAATGTTTATGTTTCTTTATTATGCCTTTTTTTCCCCTGCACCTGGAAAGTTGTTGGATGTGCACACACCCCTTTTGAAAATAGGAAAGTGAACCTTTCAGATCCTTCATGTTGCTATATAGTGACAGTCACATCTGTGTGTGGCATCCGGCCCCTCTGAATTTGTCGGAGCAAACTATGAATAACAACTATCAAAGCTCTGTACTCCCTCAACCACAAGGCTGTGTGGGAGGTCGGACATTTCTATCACAGCAGAGGTATCTAGTCACTACTCAGAAAGCAAGACGTGCTGCTTTGTCTGTTCTGTTGGGAGTAACTTTTGTAGTGTGTGTGTATGTGTGGGTGTGTGTGTGAGCGCCAGCTTTAATGTTTCAAAGGCAGAGATGTGTTGAGAGTGACAGGTGAGAGCAGAGAGGCAGAGAGGTTGAGCAGCTCCATCAGTGAAGCAGAGTGAATCACAGAGAGGGATGGAGGGAGGGAGGCGGTGGAGGGATTCTTCAGCACACGCATCATTTCCACAGGGCGTCAACCCCCGCGCCACCGGAACAGACACAACCAAGAGCTCCACCATGTGAATGTGAATTGGACGGGGGAAGGTGGAGGATAGCAGATGAGGCTGCCGATGCATCCGCTGCCTCTCCCCATGGCCGTATAGAGGAAAAATGTGGGAGCTAATTTCAGTGGAAAAGTCTGTTAGTGCTCTGGTGTGCTGGGGGTTTGCTGTGGAAATCATCTCCCTCTTAAAGAGGTCACGGTGCGGCCTGCTACCTCGCTACCTCTGTTCAGAGAAGGTTGTTGCTATAACGAGTAATGACTCAAGCTGTTACCAGAGCGGCAGGGATCATTTTTGTTATGATTTGACAATTTCCCTGATGTTGATATCCCCACCTAACCAATGCGATGGTTGGCAGTGTGTCTGCAGAATGATGAACAATGATAGAAAGTTTCTCAGCAGTGGGGCTCTCACAACACTGTGTGGATTCATATTTATTTCCACTCAGACAGTCCCAGTATTGGATTATGTTCCCATTATGGCAAAATTGCATTTTTTTATGTTTCCACCCCGGTACTCAATCGATTGTTGTCTGAGTTATCACAGGGGCACTGTATCCAGCAGTCTTAAAGCTACAATCTGTACTTTTCATTTCCAGTCTAAAGTCCTGCCCCTCCACTTGCCAATGTAACTGCCACTGAGTTACCACATCATTTAAATAACTGCCTTTTAACTAATCTCTTCCTCCTGTTTTCTTCATCTAACTATCATAGACATATTACGTATGTACAGTACTATCTTAATTTGACCAGTTTCTCAGCTGGAAATGAATCCTGCAGCAACAGGACATTTGAATTATTATGTCCATTATAATGCATGGCCATTTTTGTAGGTGTTAATGCATTTTTAGTTAGGATAAATCAAGTCTGACATTTTAAAGTGGAAATTACAAACTTTAGAAGCATTTTTAAACCTCGAATACACTACAATTAGCATTTCTCTGCAACAACAGAGCATTTCTCCGCGTCAACACAGTGATCAAATTAAGATAGTACACCTGTATATCAATCATTTCACCCTAGTGGTCATGAAGAAAAGCAGAAGCAGAGAAGAAGGAAAATAAGCTTAACTGAGACTACTGGAACACAGTCTCTCTCTGTGTTCCATGTGAAACCCCTCCAGCAGCAGCAGCATATAGATACAGGTGGCCAATAATGTGCCATTAAGCATTTTGTAATATACCAGAATGTATCTGCAATGCAAAGCAGCTGCTATCCATAGAGGAAATTGAATGTCGTGCTCATCAGTCAACGTTGTGCCATATGGGCTATCATATGGCATATCAAATAATGCTCTGTATAGATTCAATATTCAAGTGTCCCGAAACTCTGCGTTGTTCCTCATTTCCTCACAGTCTTATCAGCAGTAAAATCCCATATTAAGGAAATTTGTGATTTACAATGTGCTGTTAATAATAATGGCAAAGTCATTGCATACAGATGGTCTCCCCTCTCTCTGATTTACACATTCTATTCATTTTCCCAGACACCCAGATTTTGCTCAGTTCAGGGTTTGATTGAAAAGCTCCAGAAGTTTCACCCTACACAGCATTAGCCTCAGGTCTCTCTTTAGTCTTTCCCTCTATCAGCACTTTGGGACTGTGTTTGATTGTGTAACTGATGGATTGACCCTTGATTTCTAGCCACATCCATCTGTCTCTCCGCCACTAACTGTCCTGTGACAGGCTAGACCTGGACACGTCTCTGGGCTGACGACACTGTCCCACTCCTACAAAGAGAGAAAAATGGCAATCAATTAGGAGCTTTCTATCAACAGAAGAGGACTGGAAAGAGATTTCATGTTGCAAGCGAGTGAGAATGGAAAGGATGGCAGAGACAGTTTGCCAGGGAAAGGTCAAGAGAAATGGCTCAGTTAATACGACAGAAAATACCTGCCATGGCTGTGTTGTTAGAAGCTCTCCTTCAACACCACTCTGATGTTTCTCTCTTTTTTGAGTGGGAGAGAATAAGAACAACACCGCTGCCATTTTCTCTGCGGGTGCATAAGAATACCTGTAACAAAGGAATGTATGTAATCGATTAAAGGCCCAGTGCAGTAAAAAACATGTGTTTCCTGTGTTTTATATATATTTCCACACTATGAGGTTGGAATAATACTGTGAAATTGTGAAAATGATGATAGTGCCCTTTTAGTGTAAGAACTGTTTGAAAAGCGCCTGCAATATCAGCCTCTTTTGGTAGGATAGAGGTTTGGCTGCCTGGTGACATCACCAGGCGGTAAATAAATTAATAGACCAATAAGAAAGAAAGTTCCATACCTCTCTGCCAATAACAGCTAGTTTTCTGTTTTTCCCTCCCTACCCAGAACACTCCCAGACAGGCCCAGCAAAATTATTGCTTGAGAAATTGCTTTTTACTAAGAAGCTATTTTTGTTCATTGTTTTACCATTTTAATTGAAAACAATCAAAGTAACTTAATTGTTACCCAGAAATGATTTGAAATTGAGATAAAATGGCTGCATTGGTCCTTTAAGTATTGCATGTGGGTGTAAGGAAGGAGAGAGAGAGAGCAGAGGAGAGGAGAGGGCGTACTGTACAGTCGTGGTCAAAAGTTTTGAGAATGACACAAATACTAATTCTGCTGCCTCAGTTTTGATGATGGCAATTTGCATATACTCCAGAATGTCATGAAGAGTGATCAGATGAATTGCAATTAATTGCAAAGTCCCTCTTTGCCATGAAAATGAACTTAGTCCAAAATAAACATTTCCACTGCATTTCAGCCCTGCCACAAAAGGACCAGCTGCCATCATGTCAGTGATTCTCTCGTTAAAACAGGTGAGAGTGTTGAAGAGGACAAGGCTGGAGATCACTCTGTCATGCTGATTGAGTTAGAATAACAGACTAGAAGCTTTAAAAGGAGGGTGGTGATTGAAATCATTGTTCTTCCTCTGTTAACCATGGTTACCTGCAAGGAAACACGTGCCGTCATCATTGCTTTGCACAAAAAGGGCTTCACAGGCAAGGATATTGCTGCTAGTAAGATTGCACCTAAATCAACCATTTATCGGATCATCAAGAACTTCAAGGAGAGAGGTTCAATTGTTGTGAAGAAGCTTCAGGGCGCCCAAGAAAGTCCAGCAAGCGCCAGGACCGTCTCCTAAAGTTGATTCAGCTGCGGGATCGGGGCACCACCAGTGCAGAGCTTGCTCAGGAATGGCAGCAGGCAGGTGTGAGTGCATCTGCACGCACAGTGAGGCGAAGACTTTTGGAGGATGGCCTGGTGTCAAGAAGGGCAGCGAGGAAGCCACTTCTCTCCAGGAAAAACATCAGGGACAGACTGATATTCTGCAAAAGGTACAGGGATTGGACTGCTGAGGACTGGGGTAAAGTCATTTTCTCTGATGATTCCCCTTTCCGATTGTTTGGGGCATACGGAAAACACCTTATCTGGAGAAGACAAGGTGAGCGCTACCATCAGTCCTGTGTCATGCCAACAGTAAAGCATCCTGAGACCATTCATGTGTGGGGTTGCTTCTCAGCCAAGGGAGTGGGCTCACTCACAATTTTGCCTAAGAACACAGCCATGAATAAAGAATTGTACCAACACATCCTCTGAGAGCAACTTCTCCCAACCATCCAAGAACAGTTTGGTGATGACCAATGCCTTTTCCAGCATGATGGAGCACCTTGCCATAAGGCAAAAGTGATAACTAAGTAGCTCGGGGAACAAAACATCAACATTTTGGGTCCATGGCCATGAAACTCCCCAGACCTTAATCCCATTGAGAACTTGTGGTCGATCCTCAAGAGGCGGGTGGACAAACAAAACCCCACAAATTCTGACAAACTCCAAGTATTGATTATGCAAGAATGGGCTGCCATCAGTCAGGATGTGGCCCAGAAGTTAATTGACAGCATGCCAGGGTGGATTGCAGAGGTCTTGAAAAAGAAGGGTCAACACTGCAAATATTGACTCTTTGCATAAACTTAATGTAATTGTCAATAAAAGCCTTTGACACTTATGGAATGCTTGTAATTATACTTCAGTATACCATAGTAACATCTGACAAAAATATCTCATAACACTGAAGCAGCTAACTTTGTGAAGACCAATACTTGTGTTTTGACCACGACTGTACATAAAGTTGAAGTCGGAAGTTTACATACACTTAGGTTGGAGTCATTAAAACTCGTTTTTCAACCACTCCACAAATGTCTTGTTAACAAACTATAGTTTTGGCAAGTCGGTTAGGACATCTACTTTGTGCATGACACAAATCATTTTTCCAACAATTGTTTACAGACATATTATTTCACTTATAATTCACTGTATCACAATTCCAGTGGGTCAGAAGTTTACATACACTAAGTTGACTGTGCCTTTAAAGAGCTTGGAAAATTCCAGAAAATGATGTCATGACTTTAGAAGCTTCTGATAGGCTAATTGACATCATTTGAGTCAATTGGAGGTGTACCTGTGGATGTATTTCAAGGCCTACCTTCAAACTCAGTGCCTCTTTGTTTGACATCATGGGAAAATCAAAAGAAATCAGCCAAGACCTCAGAAAAAAAAGTGTTCATCCTTGGGAGCAATTTCCAAACGCCTGAAGGTACCACGTTCATTTGTACAAACAATGGTACGCAAGTATAAACACCATGGGACCACGCAGCCATCATACCGCTCAGGAAGGAGACGCGTTCTGTCTCCTAGAGATGAACGTACTTTGGTGCAAAAAGTGCAAATCAATCCCAGAACAACAGCAAAGGACCTTGTGAAGATGCTGGAGGAAACAGGTACAAAAGTATCTATATCCACAGTAAAACATGTCCTATATCTACATATACAGCAAGGAAGAAGCCACTGTTCCAAATCTGCCATAAAAAAGCCAGACTACGGTTTGCAACTGCACATGGGGACAAAGATCTTACTTTTTGGAGAAATGTCCTCTGGTCTGGTGAAACAAAAATATAACTGTTTTGCCATAATGACCATCGTTATGTTTGGAGGAAAAAGTGGGGGCTTTTAAGCCGAAGAACACCATCCCAACGTGAAGCACGGGGGTGGCAGCATCATGCTGTGGGGGTGCTTTGCTGCAGGAGGGACTGGTGCACTTCACAAAACAGATGGCATCATGAGGAAGGAAAATTATGTGGATATATTGAAGCAACATCTCAAGACATCAGTCAGGAAGTTAAAGCTTGGTCGCAAATGGGTCTTCCAAATGGACAATGACCCTAAGCATACTTCCAAAGTTGTGGCAAAATGGCTTAAGGACAACAAAGTCAAGGTATTGGAGTGGCCATCACAAAGCCCTGACCTCAATCCTATAGAAAATGTGTTGGCAGAACTGAAAAAGCGGGTCTGAGCAAGGAGGCCTACAAACCTGACTCAGTTACACCAGCTCTGTCAGGAGGAATGGGCCAAAATTCACCCAATTTATTGTGGAAATCTTGTGGAAGGCTACCCAAAACGTTTGACCCAAGTTAAGCAATTTAAAGGCAATCCTACCAAATACTAATTGAGTGTATGTAAACTTCTGACCCACTGGGAACGTGATGAAAGAAATAAAAGCTGAAATAAATCATTCTCTCTCCTATTATTCTGACATTTCACATTCTAAAGTGGTGATCCTAACTGACTTAAGACAGGGAATTTTTACTAGGACTAAATGTCACGAATTGTGAAAAACTGAGTTTAAATGTATTTGGCTAAGGTGTATGTAAACTTCCGACTTCAACTGTATACTCTACCACTGTGCAATGTTCTGTGTCTCTCTGCTAGCCGTGCTTCAGTATCTACTCAGAGCTGTGGGTGATGGTCATTGAAGGGCCTGTGTAATGCATGTAATAGGGGCTCAGCTCTGACTCATAGAGCACAGGAAGCAGGAACCCATGGCTGAACACTCATCTCACCAGGGAACACACATTCCCATCACTTCATTGCTTTTCCCAAGCAGAGGGCAGCCACTCTCAGAAGTGTTTCTTTTGGCATTATGTGTCTCATACAGAAGTACTGTAGAAGTAGCAGTATTTTTATTTTTTTGTATTTTCTGTTTGATATTTCATGTTGGCTTACTAATGTCTATCACCGTACGGCAAAGCATACACATGAATCCCAGGCCAAGAGTGGGTGTAAGATTGCCAGGATGTCAATTCAAAGGAAATTACGTTGCTCTGATGTTAAAAGGAATGTGTATTCAAAGCATTGTGTGTTTAATGTTGCCCAGGTAACAGAGACCCGGACAGGCCCTCTCGGATGCAGTAACTATGACAACCTTGATTCTGTCAGCTCTGTACTGGTTCAGAGTCCGGAAAACAAAGTCCACTTGCAAGGTCTGTTTCTTTTTGATTCATACCACTATATTGCATTTGAATGTCAGAACTTTGATTACGCATTCCTGTTATGCAAATCCTACACACCATTGTCCACAATGTTACAAGAAATAAGAACATGTGAAATATGTTTAAGGTTTATAGCACTCCCTATCATAAATTCCCATATAATAGCATCTTCAAAGAGATCCACACATCCCTTGACAACGCTTGTAGTGAATAAAATACCGTTTGGACCATCATTGTTCTGCTCTTACATTGTTAGTGTACCAAGGCTAACAACTACACTTGAACTGCCTTGTGATTCACCCACTATAAATCACTTGTTGCTATCCTCTCATACAGTACCAGAACTGGACACTTTGATGGTGGTACTAAATCCAGGCTGTGTTGTGTTGTTTTACAGGCCTGCAGGTTATCCTGCCAGACTACCTGAGGGACAGTTTTGTCCAAGCTGCTCTAAGCTACATCGCCTGTAACGGGGAGGGGGGCTTTGTCTGTAAGGACAATGACTGCTGGTGCAAGTGTGACCCCAAGTTCCCAGAATGCAACTGTCCCTACATGGACATCCAAGCCATGGAGGACAGCCTACAAAGGATCACTGAGACCTGGGCGACACTCTACAAGGAGTTTGAGGATTCAGGTGAGGACAAATTGGCTCTAGAACATTTCTCATTTATTTTTATATCTCTGGTAGACAAACACGCCTTAGAGATAAAAATAGAACAAATCCTTGGTTCTCTATTGAACTTTCAGATCTCATTATAATGAGAAATCAGGCTTGGGCCAAGGCTAGAAAACTGACTTGGTAGCGGATTGGCAGCGTTTCAGGCAATTGAGAAATATATGTACTTCCACAATAAAGAAAGCTAAATCAAGCTACTTTTTAAGTTCTATCTCAGACTTTGCTGGTGATCTGTCAAAATGTTGGAAAACAGTTCATGCACTGAAGCGTGGAAATTCCTGTCCTTCCCTGCAAGTTGTGTCAGACTCTGGCATCATTACTGAGAAAAATTTGATAAGTGATGCTTTTAATCAGCATTTTATCTCGGCAGGCTTTTTATTTGAAATAAATTGTGATTTAATTGAGCCTGGTCGGTCAGCAATCAGTCAATTGAAATAAATTAATTAGGCCCTAATCTATGGATTTCACATGACTGTGAATACAGATATGCATCTGTTGGTCACAGATACCTTAAAAAAAGGTAAGGGCGTGGATCAGAAAACCAATCAGTATCTGGTGTGACCACCATTTGCCTCATGCAGCGTGACACATCTCCTTCGCATAGAGTTGATCAGGCTGTTGAGTGTGGCCTGTGGAATGTTGTCCAACTCCTCATCAATGGCTGTGCGAAGTTGCTGGGTATTGGCGGGAACTGGAACACGCTGTCGTATACGTTCATCCAGAGCATCCGAAACATGCTCAATGGGTGACATGTCTGGTGAGTATGCAGGTCATGGAAGAACTGGGACATTATCAGCTTCCAGGAATTGTGTACAGATCCTTGCAACATGGGGCTGTGCATTATCATGCTGGAACGTGAGGTGATGGCGGCGGATGAATGGCACGATAATGGGCCTCAGGATCTCATCACGGTATCTCTGTGCATTCAAATTGCCATCGATAAAATGCAATTGTGTTCGTTGTCCATAGTTTATGCCTACCCATGCCATAACCCTACCGCCACCATGGAGTACTCTGTTCACAACGTTGACACCAGCAAACTGCTCACCCACACGACGCCATACACCATAAACCAGGATTTCCCAAACTCGGTCCTCGGGACCACAAGGTGTGCACGTTTTGGTTTTTGCCCTAGCACTACACAGCTGATTCAAATAATCAACTAATCATCAATCTTTGATAATATGGATCAGCTGTGTAGTGTTAGGGCAAAAACCACAACTTGCACTACTTGGGGTACCGAGGACCAAGTTTGGGAATTGCTGACATCTGTCCAGTACAGTTTAAACTGGGATTCAATCGTGAAGAGCACACTTCTCCAGCGTGCCAGTGGCCATCAAGGTGAGCATTAGACCACTGTAGTCAGGTCAAGACCCTGGTGAGGACAACGATCACGCAGATGAGCTTCCCTGAGACGGTTTCTGGCAGTTTGTGCAGAAATTCTTCATTGTGCAAACCCACAGTTTCATCAGCTGTCCAGGTGGCTGGTCTCAGATGATCCCGCAGGTAAAGAAGTCAGATGTGTAGGTGCTGGGCTGGCATGGTTACACATGGTCTGCGGTTGTGAGGCCGGTTGAACGTATAGCCAAATTCTCTTTGGAGGTGGCTGATGGTAGAGAAATGAACATTCAATTCTCTGGCAATTGTTCTGGTGGACATTCCTGCAGTCAGCATGCCAATTGCACACTCCATCAAAACTTGAGACATCTGTGGCATTGTGTTGTGTGACAAAACTGCACATTTTAGAGAGGCCTTTTAGCACAAGGTGCACCTGTGTAATGATCATGCTGTTTAATCAGCTTCTTGATATGCCAAATCTCTCAGGTGGATGGATTATCTTGGCAAAGGATAAATGCTCACTAACAGGGATGTAAACACATTTGTACACAACATTTTAGAGAAATAAGCTTTTGTGCAGATGGAACATTTCTGGGATATTTTATATCAGCTCATGAAATATGGGACAAACACTTTACATGTTGTGTTAAAAATGTTGTTCAGTATAGTTAAGAAATTAACATTTCATTGATAGGAATAGGTCATGTGTGATGAGTGTGATAGAAGGAGTCAGGCGCAGGAGGGTCATCACCGAAAACAGGCACAGGGGAAACTATCTACCCTGGCAATACACGGTATGGGATACTCCAATAATATACAGGCACATGGGACATATCTACCCCGGCAATACAAAGTGCGAGTAGCTGCACCGAGCTACACTACTCTCACAAATAACAATCACCCACAAGTAAAAGGGGGGCAGAGGGAACACTTATACATGGACTAATGAGGGTATAAGAACCAGGTGTGTGTAATTAACAAGACAAGACTGTCACAATGCCGTGCTAGAACTCCGGTCTCAGATGTGGAGAGCTGGGGGTAATACCCCTTAGCCACAGAGGAGGTGTAGTAGGACCCAAATGAAACACCCAAGGCAATACTCCAGGCCAGTAGATTTAATGTAAAAACAAAGGTTCTTCGCCATTCACAAATAGTCCAACAAAAGTTCTTCTCAGAAAGAGGTCTGTTAACAAAACAGGAGGCAAAACAAAATAACTCCACGAGGGGAGAAAAACAAACTAAAGATAACTTAGAAAACCTTACTTGGAAAGACACGGTGGAACAAAGCAGGAGACACATAGCCAGGACTCAATAACCAAGTGAGAAACAAGGGGAAAACACACAGCTAAAATACACAAGGGGAAACAAGGCACAGGTGACCTGGATCAAGCTAATTAGGACACACGAGGAAGAACTAAGGCAGAGGGGAACACAGATGACCTCTAGAGGCCCGGAGACAAACAGGAGGCAGGAAGCTGACAGGACCCCCTCCTCTAGGAACGACTCCTGACGTTCCTTCCAGAACACCCCGGCCCCAGGGTGCGAAAATCTCGGATCAAACCTGGGTCCAGGATGTCCCTGGCTGGAACCCAGGAGCGCTCCTCTGGCCCGTAGCCCTCCCAGTCCACCAGATACTGCAGAGAGTTCTGGACCCTCCGGGAGTCCAGTATCCGGCGGACTGTGTAGGCTGGCTGGCCGTCAATGATCCTGGGAGGTGGCGGGGGTCTGCGTGGGGGGGCAAAAGGAGAAGACAAGACAGGTTTAAGGAGTGAAACATGGAAAGTGGGGTTAACTCTAAGGGAGCGAGGCAGAACCAAACGATACGAAACAGGGTTAACCTTTCTAGCAATGCGGAAAGGGCCGATGTATCTCTGGGAAAGCTTCTTGGATTCGACCCGGAGGGGCAGGTTCTTAGTGGCCAACCAAACTCTCTGACCAGCTCGGAAACTAGGGGCCGTCCGGCGGTGTCGATTAGCCTGACTTTGGTATCTCTGGGAGGTCCGAAGGAGGATACACCTGGCCTTCTTCCAGGTCCGCCTACAGCGTTGGACAAAGCGCTGGGCCGAGGGAACACCAACTTGCGCCTCTTCCTCTGGAAATAATGGAGGGTTGTAACCGAACTGGCATTCGAAGGGGGACAATCCGGTGGCTGAAGACTGGAGGGTGTTGTGGGCATATTCAGCCCAAATGATATAGGTGGCCCAAGACGTGGGATTACTGGCCGCCATACACCGCAGGGGTGGTCTCCAGATCCTGATTAATCCGTTCCGTTTGGCCATTAGACTCTGGATGGAACCCTGACGATAGGCTGGCTGTGGCCCCAATAAGCCTGCAGAAGGCCCCCAAAACCGGGACGAGAATTGGGGACCTCGGTCAGAGACCACGTCCAGGGGAATGCCAAATATCCGGAAGACATGGTTCATGAGGAGCTCAGCAGTCTCCTTAGCCGAGGGCAGCTTGGGCAGGGGAATAAACCGGGCAGCCTTAGAGAACCGGTCAACGATCACTAGGATGACGGTGTTGCCCTGGGATGGAGGAAGTCCCGTAACAAAGTCCAGAGAAAGGTGTGACCATGGCCTTCGAGGAATAGGTAAGGGATGGAGCAGTCCCTGGGGTCGCTGGCGCGTCGACTTTCCCTGGTTGCACACCGGGCAGGCCTCAACATAGACCTGCACGTCCTTCTTGATGGACGGCCACCAAAACCGCCGTCGGAGGAATTCCAGTGTGCGAGCACTGCCTGGATGGCATGTCAAGGGCGACTCATGACCCCACTGCAAGACGCGGGCCCGAACAGAGAGAGGAACGTACAGGCGACCGGCAGGACCACCGCCTGGATCGGGCTCATGGACAAGGGCTTCTCGTACCCCTCTTTCTAGTTCCCACTGAAGAGGTGCGACGATCCTAGACCTCGGAATAATCGATGCCAAGGGCTTCTCTTGTACCTCGGGAGAATAGGCTCGAGACAGGGCATCCGGCTTGACGTTCTTGGTGCCAGGTCGGTAAGACAGGAGGAACTGGAATCGATTAAAGAAAAGGGACCATCGTGCTTGCCGAGGGTTCATCCGCTTAGCCTGTTGGAGATATTCCAGGTTCTTGTGGTCTGTGAGAACCTGGAACGGGTGCTGAGCCCCCCTCAAGCCAATGGCGCCACTCTTCCAAGGCCAGTTTTACTGCAAGCAACTCTAGATCCCCCACGTGGTAGTTGCGCTCGGCCTCAGACAGGCGGCGAGACATGAAGGCACAAGGGTGTAATCTCCCATCCTCACCCCTCTGTGACAGGACGGCTCCCACCCCCACCTCTGAGGCGTCCACCTCCACCACGAAAGGTCTTTCTGGGTCAGGAGTCACCAGAATCGGAGCAGACGTGAAGCGGCGCTTGAGATCCTCGAAGGCCCCTGCTGCTTCCGGACCCCAGTGAACCTTGGTCCCTCCTCCCTTGGTAAGCGTCGTCAAGGGGGCTACCACTGAGCTGAAATTCTTGATGAACTTCCGATAGAAGTTAGAAAAGCCAATGAACCGTTGAACCTCCTTGACCGTGGCAGGTGTGGGCCAGCTGCGGACCGCTTCGACCTTCTTGGGATCCATCTCTAGGTGCCCGGGAGTGACAATAAACCCGAGAAACTGAGTCTGAGAAACATGAAATTCACACTTCTCAGGTTTAACATAGAGGTGATTGTCAAGGAGCCTCTGGAGAACCCGGCTAACATGCCCCTCATGCTCCTTCAGTGACCTCGAGAAGATGAGGATATCGTCCAGGTACACGAAGACGAACAGATTAAGCATATCCCGGAGAACATCATTAATCAGGGCTTGGAATACTGCGGGGGCATTGGTGAGCCCGAACGGCATCACCCGATATTCATAGTGCCCCGTGGGCGTGTTGAACGCCGTCTTCCATTCGTCACCTTGCCGGATCCGCACGAGATGGTAAGCATTGCGGAGATCCAGTTTAGAAAAAATGGAAGCCCCTTGAAGCAGCTCAAAAGCAGTGGCCATGAGAGGAAGAGGATATCGATTCCGAACCGTGATCTTGTTGAGTCCCCGGTAATCAATACAAGGCCTAAGACCCCCGTCCTTCTTTTCAACAAAAAGAAGCCCGCCCCAGCCGGGAAGTAGAGGCATGGATGAGGCCGGCTGCCAAGGACTCCTTAATGTAGGTGTCCATAGCTGCGTGCTCGGGGAGGACAAGGAAAAGATCCGACCTCTAGGAGGGCAGCACCCAGGGAGTAGATCAATGGCACAGTCATACGTGCGATGAGGCGGTAAGGAAGTAGCCCGGGCCTTGCTGAACACAGCCTTGAACCGATGGTAAACACTGGGGACTAGGGAGACGTCAACAGACTCTTGAAACTGGGTACTAGGGGCTGAGGGACTCTGAAGCATGCAGGTGAGTTGGCAAGTGGGACCCCAGCTTAGAATGGTGCCAGTAGGCCAGTCGATCTGGGGATTATGTCTGCATAGCCAAGGGTGACCCAGGATAATAGGATACTCGGGAGAGTCAATGAGATAGAAGGTTTCCTCCTGCTGGTGTTGAGAGATGGTAAGTCGCAGGGACTGAGTCGCCTCTGTAACCTTTCCTGGTTCCAGAGGTCTGCCATCTAAGGCTGTAACTGCCTGGGGATGAGGAAGTAGTTGGGTAGGGATCTTAAGTTCCTTAGCCAAGGTTACATCCAGGAAATCACCTGCGGCACCGGAATCGATCATAGCCTGGACCCGATGCTGGTGGCCCTCCCAGGACAGAGTGGCTGGAATAGCCAGGACAGCGTTAGTAGGAGGAGATCTAATTCTCCCCATCACAGCCCTCCTGTAGCTGGGCGGGGACTGGCGTTCCCCAGCTCGGGGCAAGTGGATCGGAAGTGGCCGGCAACCCCGCAGTAGAGGCACCGACGCTCCCTCATGCGACGTTCCCTTTCATTGGGAGAAAGCCTGGAACGGCCTAACTGCATGCTCTCCGGGAATCCTGGAGCAGTTCAGGAGCCGGGGAAGCTCTGAATGACGGAGTCCAAACAGGAGAAACAGAGCTGCTCCGAGGAACTTGGGACTGAGACACCTGGCGGCGAGCCGTTCTCCGCTCTCTTAGACGATTGTCCAGGCGGATGGCCAAGGCTATGAGGGACTCGAGATCTCCAGCTGGTTCTCGGGTGGCTAACTCATCTTGAAGGGGCTCAGATAACCCTCCCTGAAAGCAGACCCTCAGCGCTTCATCATTCCATCCGCTCCTTGCTGCTATGGTCCGAAAATCAATGGCGAAATCTGCCGTGCTTCGGGAGCCCTGACGGAGAGACAGTAGGCGCTTGGAAGCCTCCCGCCCACTGACAGGATGATCGAACACCCGCTTGAACTCTTCTACAAATGCAGCGTGGGAATCACAACAGGCCTCCTGGGACTGCCACACCGCAGAGGCCCAGGCGAGCGCCTTGTCTGAAAGAAGGGTAATGATGTAGGCAATCTTGGAACGGTCTGTGGGAAAACTTGAGGATTGGAGCTCGAAGGTGAGGGAGCATTGGGTGAGGAAACCCTGGCAAGAGCTTGGATCCCCAGAAAAGGGCTTGGGAGGTGGTAGTCGGGGCTCCGCCAACCGAGAAGGCCTGTCGTCACTGGGAGGTGACCTGGGGGAAGGGAGAGGACCCAGGAGGCGTTCAAAGAGCTGGTGAAGGGAACTCATCATTTCGGCCAGGAGTTGAGAATGTCTAGCCATCAGCTCCTCTTGTCGGCTGAGAACGGCTTCATGGCGCTGGAAAGAAGCCTCATGTCGAGTGATCACCGCCAACAGGTCCTGGGAACTGAGTGTTTCTGGGTCCATGATTGACTTGGTTATTCTGTCACAATGCCGTGCTAGAACTCCGGTCTCAGATGTGGAGAGCTGGGGGTAATACCCCTTAGCCACAGAGGAGGTGTAGTAGGGCCCAAATGAAACACCCAAGGCAATACTCCAGGCCAGTAGATTTAATGTAAAAACAAAGGTTCTTCGCCATTCACAAATAGTCCAACAAAAGTTCTTCTCAGAAAGAGGTCTGTTAACAAAACAGGAGGCAAAACAAAATAACTCCACGAGGGGAGAAAAACAAACTAAAGATAACTTAGAAAACCTTACTTGGAAAGACACGGTGGAACAAAGCAGGAGACACATAGCCAGGACTCAATAACCAAGTGAGAAACAAGGGGAAAACACACAGCTAAAATACACAAGGGGAAACAAGGCACAGGTGACCTGGATCAAGCTAATTAGGACACACGAGGAAGAACTAAGGCAGAGGGGAACACAGATGACCTCTAGAGGCCCGGAGACAAACAGGAGGCAGGAAGCTGACAAAGACAAATGGAATGATGATATATGGAGCGGCAGTGGCTAGTAAGCCGGTGACGATGAACGCCGAAGCCTGTCCGAACAAGGAGGGGAGGCAGCCTCGGCGGAAGTTTTGACAGTACCCCCCCTCCACTTGACGCGCAGCTCCAGCAGCGCACCGACCCCGGCCTCAGGGACGGCCAGGAGGACGCGGAGCAGGACGAGCCGGATAGCGACGGTGGAAATCCCGTAACATGGAGGGATCGAGGATATCCCTCACCGGGACCCAGCACCGTTCCTCCGGACCGTACCCCTCCCACTCTACGAGGTACTGAAGGCCCCCCACCCGACGCCTCGAATCCAGGATGGAATGGACAGAGTACGCCAGGGCCCCCTCAATGTCCAGAGGAGGCGGAGGGACCTCCCGCACCTCAGACTCCTGGAGCGGACCAACCACCACCGGCCTGAGGAGAGACACATGAAACGAGGGGTTAATACGGTAATCAGGGGGAAGTAATAACCTATAAGTGACCTCGTTGATTCTCCTCAGGACTTTGAATGGCCCCACAAACTGCGGCCTCAGCTTCCGGCAGGGCAGGTGGAGGGGCAGATTCCGGGTCAAGAGCGAGACCCGATCCCCAGTACGAAGAACTCACTGCGGTGGCGGTCAGCGTTGGCCTTCTGACGACGCACGGCGCACTGGAGGTAAACGTGGGCAGCGTCCCACGACTCCTCCGCGTGCCAAAACCAGGCATCCACCGCAGGAGCCTCGGTCTGGCTCTGGTACCACGGTGCCAGAACTGGTTGGTAACCTAAAACACATTGGAATGGCGTTAGGTTGGTAGAGGAGTGGCGGAGAGAGTTCTGAGCATATTCTGCCCATGGCAAGAACACCGACCACTCCCCTAGCCGGTCCTGGCAGTAGGACCGCAGGAACCTACCCACATCCTGATTTACCCGTTCCACCTGCCCATTTGACTCGGGGTGGAACCCAGAGGTCAGGCTGACCAAGACCCCCAGACGTTCCATGAATGCCTTCCAAACCTTGGATGTGAACTGGGGACCTCGGTCGGACACTATATCCTCTGGAACACAGTAGTGCCGGAAGACATGAGTAAACAGGGCCTCTGCAGTCTGCAGGGCTGTGGGGAGACTGGGCAGAGGAAGGAGGCGGCAGGACATGGAAAAGCGGTCCACAACGACCAGGATGGTGGTGTTACCTTGGGAGAGGGGAAGATCAGTCAAGAAATCAACACTAAGGTGAGACCATGGTCATTGTAGAACTGGTAAAGGTTGTAACTTACCCACTGGGAGGTGCCTAGGTCCCTTACTCTGGGCGCACACCAAGCAGGAGGAGACGTACACCCTCACGTCCTTAGCCAAGGTAGGCCACCAGTACTTTCCGATCAGGCAGCGCACTGTACAACCGATACCTGGGTGACCAGAGGAGGGTGACGTGTGTGCCCAGAAGATCAGACGATCACGGATAAGAGCAGGCACATACCGCAGCCCAGCTGGACACTGAGGTGGAGATGGATCTGTGCGTAATGCCTGCTCTATATACGCGTCCATCGCCCATACTACCGGCGCCACAATGCAGGAGGCAGGGAGTATGGGGGTGTTGTCTCTGGGCCTCTCCTCTATGTCATACAGCCGGGACAGTGCATCTGCCTTCACGTTCTTCATACCCGGAATGTATGACAGTGTAAAATCAAACTGGGTGAAGAATAGGGCCCACCTGGCCTGGCAAGGATTCAGCCTCCTCGCTGCCCGGATGTACTCCAGGTTACGGTGGTCCGTCCAGACGAGGAAAGGGTGTTTCGCCCCTTCAAGCCAATGCCTCCACACGGTCAAAGCTCGGACTACAGCCAACAGCTCCCGATCACCAACGTCGTAGTTCTGCTCCGCCGGGCTGAGCTTCTTAGAGAAGAAGGCACAGGGGTGGAGCTTGGGTGGCGTGCCCGAGCGTTGGGATAGGACAGCGCCTATCCCTACCTCGGACGCATCCACCTCCACTACGAACGGTAGTGATGGATCGGGGTGGGCCAGTACCGGGGCTGAGGTGAACAGACCCCGCAGTCTCCTGAAGGCCAGGTCAGCCTCAGCAGACCAGCGGAGCCGGGACAGCCCACCCTTCAACAGGGAGGTAATGGGAGCTGCGACCTTGCCAAGCCCCGGAAACCTCTGATAGTAGTTGGCAAAGCCAAGGAAGTGCTGCACCTCCTTAACCGTGGTTGGAGTTGGCCAATTACACACAGCTGAAATGCGATCTCCCTCCATCTCCACACCTGAGGTGGTAATGCGGTATCCGAGGAAGGAGACGGACTGCTGGAAAAACATACACTTCTCTGCCTGGGTATAAAGTTCATTTTCCAACAGTCGGGCCAGCACTTTGCAAACCAGGGACACATGCTCAACGCGCATAGCGGAATACACCAGGATGTCATCGATGTAGACCACCACACCGCGACCAAGCATGTCCCGAAACACCTCGTTCACAAAGGACTGGAAGACGGATGGAGCATTCATGAAACCGTAGGGCATCACCAGGTATTCATAATGCCCCGTGGTTGTGCTGAATGCTGTCTTCCACTCATCCCCCTCCCGAACACGCACCAGGTTGTATGCACTCTTGAGATCTAATTTGGTGAAGAAACGCGCCCCATGCATTGACTCAATCACTGAAGGAGGGGCAGAGGATAACTAAATCTTAAAGTATCCTTGTTCAGTGATCGATAATGAATACACGGGCACAGACCGCTGTCTTTCTTCTTCACAAAGAAGAAACTCGAGGAGGCGGGTGAAGTGGAGGGACGTATATACCCCTGGCCCAGGGACTCGGTCACATATGTTTCCATAGCCTCCGTTTCAGCCTGCAACAGGGGGTACACATAACTCCTGGGAGGTACAGCGTCTACCTGAAGGTTTATCGCGCAATCCCCCGCCCGATGAGGTGGTAATTTTTGTCACCAGTGAAAACACGTGCGCCAGATCATGGTATTCGGGGGGAATGCGCACAGTGGAGGTACCGTCTGGACTTTCCACCATGGTTGCACCAACAGAAACACCTAGACACCTACCCTGACACTTTCGCGACCACCCCGTGAGAACCCTCTGCGGCCATGAGAAGGTGGGGTTGTGGAGTGCTAGCCAAGGGATACCTAATACCACAGGGACAGCAGGAGACTCAATAATCGAAAAAGTAACCTGCTCACAATGAGTCTCCTGGGTGATCATGTTGACTGGTACAGTGACTTCCTTTACAAACCCGGACCCTAATGGTCGACTATCAAGTGCTCTGATGGGAATGTGGAATGAATAAGGGAACCATTGAAATGCCTTGACGGCGTGAGAATGCCCTGTCCATAAAGTTCCCAGCTGCGCCTGAATCGACTAG
Source organism: Coregonus clupeaformis (assembly GCF_020615455.1). NCBI lineage: Eukaryota > Metazoa > Chordata > Actinopteri > Salmoniformes > Salmonidae > Coregonus > Coregonus clupeaformis. The sequence goes on along the minus strand of NC_059211.1, from coordinate 53,145,937 downwards.
CGCCTTACACTGGGGAACTACCATGTGATCGGGAAAATTGATAGGTAGGGTACAGTACGTAGCAGAGGGTTCTGAACGAGTGTGGGTGTTCGATACCTGGGGTGATGCGAGAGTGCCCTGCCGCCTCCAGGCCCAAAAGAGCATTGACTTTGACGTGTGGTGTACTGTCCCTTCGTGCCACCGGAGTGGCACTGTCGCTGTCGTCCTCCGCTCTCTCGGACGGCGACTCCAGCCAGCTCCATCAGCTCGGGATCCGAGTCGTCCGGGGTGGAAACGGGCAGACCCCTACTAGGACGTCCTCTGGCTGCCAGCAGGTTGTCCAAACGGATGGCCATGTCCACCAGTGTCGTGAAAGACAACATGGTGTCCCGGCAGGCTAGCTCCAGTCGGACGTCCTCCCGCAGATGGCACCGGAAATGGTCGAACAGGGCCCACTCGTTCCACCCGGACCCCGCTGCCAGAGTCCGAAACTCCAACGTGAAGTCATGCGCGGTCCTCGTCCCCTGCCTCAGGTGGACCAGCCGCTCGCCCACCTCTCGGGCGGGTGAGCGAAGACCGCCCGAAAGAGGCGAGCGAACTCCCCGTAGTCCTCCAAACCGCGTTGGCCCACTCCAGGGCTTTCCCCGAGAGGCAGGAAACGAGGACGGACACCTTCTCCCGCTCCAATGGCGCCGGCCTGATGCTGGAGAAGTAAAGCTCCAGTTGGAGGAGGAATCCTTGGCAGAGCACCGCCGTCCCGTCGAACGCCCGTGGTCGGGATATCTGGATCCCCCCGGGTGCTGGGGTGTAGGTGGCTGGATCCGGTTGGCCAGCTGGTCTCGACAGATCGGGTTCTGTCCTCTCCAGGCGTTGGACGACCTGAAGAACCCGATCCATCGCTTCCCCCAAGCTGGCCAGCATCATGGAATGCTCCTGTACCCGTGCCATGACTCCAGGCATGCACTCTTCTCCCGCTGACTCCATAGCAGGTGGGTGATTCTGTGATGAGTGTGATAGAAGGAGTCAGGCGCAGGAGGGTATTCACCGAAATCAGAGTTTATTCCGTCGTACACAAATAGCGCTGGATAGCGACACACGAAAACAGGCACAGGGGAAACTATCTACCCTGGCAATACACGGTACGGGATACTCCAATAATATACAGGCACAAGGGACATATCTACCCCGGCAATACAAAGTGCGAGTAGCTCCACCGAGCTACACTACTATCACAAATAACAATCACCCACAAGGACAAGGGGGGCAGAGGGAACACTTATACACGGACTAATGAGGAGATAAGAACCAGGAGTGTGTAATTAACAACACAAGACAAATGGAATGATGATATATGGAGCGGCAGTGGCTAGTAAGCCGGTAACGACGAACGCCAAAGCCTGCCTGAACAAGGAGGGGAGGCAGCCTCGGCGGAAGTCGTGACATCATGCCTTTCATTAAAAAGCAGAAAACAAATAATTCAGTCGCCATTCATACCAGTTATAGACAATGGCGATATTATCTATATGAATGCAGCTGCCACTGTATTGAAGTGATTAGACACAGTTTATCATAGCACACTACACTTTATTACAGGCGATAGGTTCAGTACACATCACTGCATTCTGTATCAGAAAGCAGGCTGGCCCTCTTTGAAGTCTTGTAGATCGATGCATTGCACTCTTTTTGTTTATAAAGCGTTTCTGCATAAACCTCTGCTGTACCTTACTACATTGTTAACTTACAGACGTATGATATACCAGACCCAGTCTCAGGGATGGCTAACTCTGGAGATCCCTTCGATCTGCTTTTAGGTTAGTTTTTTTTTTTCACCTTACTTGTGGAATAATCTCCAAGACTCTCTCAAATAAGCTGTTTAGCATTTTGTGTATTGATGTGAAAATGTATGTGTACAGTATATTGATGTGTATAGTGTATATTGATGTGTATTAATATGTATATATGGCTGATCTGTAAAAGAGCCTGCTGGTCTCAGCCTGACTCCCTGTCAAAATAAAGTTTAAATAAAAAATAAATACAAAATGTTGCTGAAACTATTACACTTTTACTTTGATATATGAAGTGTCCAGTGCAACTCAGTTGACATGCAATATCTACAGGTCTCTTCAGCTAGCTTAGCTCTAAACTTACTCGTTGTGCATGCAGTTGATAATTGATAAATTCATATGTGGACAATCTTTGAAAAGTTTCTGTTGGGGAAAATATGAGCTGAATAAAAGTGTTTTATCATATGTCACACCCTTAAAGGTGGAGGACCGTTCCTCGGTGTGTACCACAGACGTTATGAGATATGGTTGAAACAGTGTAAACCATAATGACTGACAGTGAAACCTGGGGGACTTGGCACATGATCTGTGTACAGCAAATCAAAACCTGACAGGATTGGATTACAAAAATAAACATCTCCTTGCACAGGTAGTTTACAATATGTCTAGAACAGATTAATCATACATAAAAAAAACATTTATTACCAGTCCAGCACACATTGGCATAGTAACAGTTTATGAATGAGAGCACTTAGCATAATCTGGGGGTATTATTGCCTCTCTAGGTCACCCTGCAGTGGACATGATTGCTGAGGTGAAATCAGAGTGGATGGGCCTTTTTCTCTTCTATTTTTGTGGTGTGTGAAATATCTGTAAGTGCAATTACTTTCAAAGTGTATGTTTTAAGAGCAGGGAGGAGAGGAGAGTGCAGGGGAGTGCCAGGAATAAAGAGTTTCTCAGGTGTGGTCGTAAATGTGTCCTTCGGTAAAGGATATCAAAGACGTTTCAACGTTCTGCTCTATCAGCGGAATGGGATGCCAGCAGGAAGAAAGTAACCGTACAAACATAGAACATGGCAGTTCTGGAACCAATGACATTGTTCTCCTTTAGCCTTGAGGAATGTGGAGACATGTCTGAAGTGATCATATGCACTTTATTTTCAACATAGGACCAAACAGAATGTGCAGGGAAAATTCCAATGCCTTTACAGTAATACCTTTTGTAAGCAGATTTGTTTCATTGTTTTACTTTAAATCATTGTGTCCTGTTCATTTCTTTACTTTACATAATTTCCAAGGGTTAAGAAAGTTCTGCCTCCACAGATTTCCCCTGGCCATACTCATGGCATGTTCATTTAAAAACAATCACCTTTAAAAAAGTTTCCTCTCCTTTTCATTTTCGCTCTCTTTCTGACAGATGAGTTCAAGACCTTCCTTATGAGGCTCCCACAGAACTTCTTCCTGAACGTGTCGACGATCCAGCACCTGTGGTCGTTGGATGGCGTGTTCCAGTGGCGCTACGAGCAGCTGGAGAACAGCATGAGTGTGCTCTTCAGACGAGCCCAGAGAGTGGTGTTCAAGCTCTTCAGCCTCAGCAAGAGGTGCCAGAGGCAGCCTCACATCCGCCTACCCAGAGAATGGTGAGAGTCCTGCTTTGCTCCCACATTACACCTCTTACCACTGAGCCCCATTTACACTTTAATCACCCATCCAGGAAGCTGATAGAGATCCTCTCTACCTCTCCCTGTGTGAGTGGGAGAAACAGGGAGCCAGCCAAGTAATGTTTATCTACTTTATTACTGCTGCTCTGAGGAAAACTGGAAGCACTATACTTTTTATGTGTGAAGAGAAATCTCCATAGACTGTGGAGAGATGGAGAGAGAAAGTGGAATGTTTGTCAGTTTGCCTGGGAGTGAAGCGGAACACTTGAAAGGATCCCCTACGTCCCGTTCGTTCGCAGCACTTCACACAGACGATATATGATTGATTTCACTTCCTGGGGCCAGTTCCAATGCTAACAATGAAATGAAATGAAATGAAATGAAATCATTAAATCACATATTATTTGTCACATGATTCGTAAACAACTGGTGTAGACTGACAGTGAAATGCTTACTTACGGGTCCTTTTCCAACAATGCAGAGTAAAAAATAAAGATACAAAATATAAAATAAAAATAGAAATAGTGACACGAGAAATAGATACACAGTGAATAACAAATAACAATAACGAGTAAAAATAACATAGATATGTACAGGGAGTAGAACATATTTACATAAGTATTCAGACCCTTTGCTATGAGACTCGAAATTGAGCTCAAGTGCAACCTGTTTCCGTTGATCATCCTTGAGATGTTTCTACAACTTGATTGGAATCCACCTGTGGTAAATTCAATTGATTGGACATGATTTGGAAAGGCACACAACTCTCTATATATAAGATCCCACAGTTTACAGTGCGTTTTAGAGCAAAAACCAAGCCATGAGGTCGAAGGAATTGTCCGTAGAGCTCCGAGACAGGATTGTGTCGAGGCACAGATCTGGGGAAGGGTAAAAAATACATTCTGCAGCATTGAAGGTCCCCAAGAACACAGTGACCTCCATCATTCTTAAATGGAAGAAGTTTGGAACCACCAAGATTCTTCCTAGAGCTGGCCGCCCAAACTGAGCAATCGGGGGAGAAGGGCCATGTTCATGGAGGTGACCAAGATAGTCAGGGAGGTGACCAAGAACCCAATGGTTTCTCTGACAGAGCTCCAGAGTTCCTCTGTGGAGATGGGAGAACCTTCCAGAAGGACAACCATCTATGCAGCACTTCACCAATCAGGCCTTTATGGTAGAGTGGCCAGACGGAAGCCACTCCTCACATGACAGCCCACTTGGAGTTTGCCAAAAGGCACCTAAAGGACTCTCAGACCATGAGAAACAAGATTCTCTGGTCTGATGAAACCAATATTGAACTCTTTGGCCTGAATGCCAAGCGTCATGTCTGGAGGAAACCTGGCACCATCCCTACGGTGAAGCATGGTGGTGGCAGCATCATGCTGTGGGGATGTTTTTCAGCGGCAAGGAATGGGAGACTAGTCAAGATCGAGGGAAAGATGAACGGAGCAAAGTACAGATGGATCCTTGATGAAAACCTGCTCCAGAGCTCTTAGGACCTCAGAGTGGGGCGACGGTTCACCTTCCAACAGGACAACGCCACTAAGCACACAGCAAAGACAATGCAGGACTGGGTTCGGAACAAGTCTCTGAATGTCCTTGAGTGGCCCAGCCAGAGCCCGGACTTGAACCCGATCGAACATCTCTGTAGAGACCGGAAAATAGCTGGGCAGCGATGTTCCCCATCCAACCTGACAGAGCTTGAGAGGATCTGCAGAGAATAATGGGAGAAACTCCCCAAATACAGGTGTTCTAAGCGTGTAGCATCATACCCAAGAAGACTTGAGGCTGTAATCGCTGCCAAAGGTGCTTTTTTATTTATAAAAACCTGTTTTTGCTTTGTTTGGTATTGTTTGTAGATTGATGAGGGGAAATTTTTTTTTAAAATCAATTTTAGAATAAGGCTGTAACGTAACAATGTGGAAAGAGTCAAGGGGTCTGAATACTTCCTGAATGCACTGTATACAGGGAGTACCCGTACCGAGTCAAAGTGCAGGGGTACAAGGGAATTGAGGTAGCTATGTGCATATAGGTAGGGATAAAGTGACTAGGCAACAGGCTAGATAGTAGGCTGAGCTGTAGCAGCAGCTAAAGTGGTGAGTGAGTGAGAGTGTGTGTGTGTGTATGTGTGTGTTGGGGTGTCAATGTAAGTATGTGTGAGTGTATGGGTAGAGTCCAGTGTGTGTGCAGAGAGTCAGTGCAAGAGAGTTAGTTAATAAAAGGTCAATGCAGGTAGTCCGGGTAGCCATTTGATTAGCTATTTAGCACACTTGTTTAGCAGTCTTATGGCTAGGTGGTAGAAGCTATTCAGGGTCCTGTTGGTTCCAGAACACGGCCACAGTGATGTACTGGGCCGTACTCATCAACCTCTGTAGTGCCTTGCAGTCGGGTGCCTTGCAGTTGCCGTTCCAAGTGGTGATGCAGCCAGTCAAGATGCTCTCAATGGTGCAGCTGTAGAACTTTTTGTGTTGCCATATCTTTTCAGCCTCCTGAGGGGGAAGAGGTGCTGTCGTGACCTCTTCACAACTGTGTGGGTGTGTGTGGACCATGTTAATTCCTTAGTGAAGTGGACACCGAGGAACTTGAAGCTCTCGACCCGCTTCACTACAGCCCCCTCGATGTGGATGGGGGTGTGCTCTCCCCTCTGTTTCCTGTAGGCCACAATCAGCTCCTTTGTCTTGCTGACGTTGAGCAAGAGGTTGTTGTCCTGACAACACACTGCCAGGTCTCTGACCTCCTCCCTATAGGCTGCCTCGTCGTTGTGTCAGTTTCTACCACCGTTGTGTTGTCAGCTAACTTGATGATGGTGTTGGAGTCATGCCCGGCCACGCAGTCATGGGTGAACTTGGAGTACAGGAGGGGACAAAGCACACACCGTGTTGATGATCAGCATGGCAGATGTGTTGTTGCCTACCCTCACCACCTGGGGGAGCACATCAGGAAGTACAGGATCCAGTTAAAGAGGGAAGTGTTCAGTCCCAGGGTCCTGAGCTTGGTGATAAGCTTGGAGGGGACTATTGTTTGAATGCTGAGCTGTAGTCAATAAACAGCATTCTTACATAGGGATTCCCTTTGTCCAGGTGGGTGAGGCCAGTGTGGAGTGCAATAGAGATTGCGTCATCTGTGGATGTGTTGGGGCAGTATGTGAATTGGAGTGGGGCCAGAGTGTCTGGGATGATGGTGTTGATGTGAGCCGTAACCAGCCTTTCAAAGCATTTCATGGCTATAGATGTGGGTGTGATAGTCATTTAGGCAGGTTACCTTGACGTTCTTGAGCATGGGGACAATGGTGGTCTGCTTGAAACAAGTTGGTTTTACGGACTAGGTCAGGGATTGGTTGAACATTTCAGTGAAGACACTTGCCAGCTGGTCAGCGCATGCTCTGAGTATGCGTCCTGGTAATCCGTCTGGCCCTGGGGCCTTGTGGATGTTAACCTGTTTTAAGGTCTTACTTGCGTTGTCTACGGAGAGCGTGATCACACAGTCGTCCGGAACAGCTGGTGCTGTCATGCACGGTTCAGTGTTGCTTGCGTCGAAGCAAGCATGGAAGGCATTTAGCTTGTCTGGTAGACTCGCATTGCTGGGCAGCTCGCGGCTGGGTTTCCTTTTGTAATCTGTGATAGTTTGCAAGCCCTGACACATTGTTGAGCGTCAGAGCTGGCGTAGCAGGATTCGATCTTAGGAAGTGTTCGAAATGTACACAATTCTTACCCAGAAGAAAATGGGGGAGGGTCATGCTTTTTCAATTTCAATCAGGCGAGGGTTTAATATTATTTTATTTAGTCCAGGGGAGGGTCATGCAATTTGTAATCAATTAATAAACCTAAAGCAATGGTAAATATAAGCACTGGCGGTAGCGCTATAGGTTCGGGGGTGTGTCAGAAATATTTTAGCTATTTTCACAACCAAAAATTATCAGAGCAGTGCTGGTGGTGGCACGAACAGACTTTTGATGAATAAATCAGTTGTGGGTGTGTCAAGGCTTGGCACCCTCACTGGCCAATCAGAACGTCCTCCATGGCTAAATATGTGGTTGATTCAAGTTGTGCATTTATGGTATTTTATGTATTGCCTTGGAATCAACTCCAATGTTAGTTCGTTATAGTTTGTTACACAGCTTACAGAGGAGCGAAATAACAAAATGTAGACCCATCCCATCGGTGCTGAATATGTTAATTTGAAACTGTTTGCAGTCAACATTGTTCTAAGTAATTGCATGGCTTCAATGTGGAAATATACAGTGCATTCGGAAAGTATTCAGACCCCTTGACTTTTCCATATTTTGTTACGTTACAGCCTTATTCTAAAATATATTAAATATATGTTTTCCTCATCAATCTACACACAATACCCAATAATAACAAAGCAAAAACTGTTTTTTATAGATTTTTTCAAATGTATATTTAAATTATATTTACATAAGTATTCAGACCCTTTACTCAGTACTTTGTTGAAGCACATTTGGCAGCGATTACAGCCTCGAGTCTTCTTGGGTATGACGCTACAAGCTTGGCACACCTGTATTTGGGGAGTTTCTCACATTCTTCTCTGCAGATCCTCTCAAGCTCTGTCAGGTTGGATGGGGAGCATCGCTGCACAGCTATTTTCAGGTCTCTCCAGGGATGTTCGATCGGGTTCAAGTCCGGGCTCTGGCTGGGCCACTCAAGGACATTCAGAGACTTGTCCCGAAGCCACTCCTGCTTTGTCTTGGCTGTGTGCTTAGGGTCGTTGTCCTGTTGGAAGGTGAACCTTGGCCTCAGTCTGAGATCCTGAGCGCTCTGGAGCAGGTTTTCATCAAGGATCTCTCTGTACTTTGCTCCGTTCATCTTTCCCTTGATCCTGACTAGTCTCCCAGTCCCTGCCGCTGAAAAATATCCCCACAGCATGCTGCTGCCACCATGCTTCACCGTAGTGATGGTGCCAGGTTTCCTCCAGATGTGACGCTTGGCAGGCCAAATAGTTCAATCTTGGTTTCATCAGACCAGATAATCTTGTTTCTCATGGTCTGAGTCTTTAGGTGCCTTTTGGCAAACTCTGGAGCTCTGTCAGAGTGACCATTGGGTTCCTGGTCACCTCCCTGACCAAGGCCCTTCTCCCCCAATTGCTCAGTTTGGCCGAGCTGCCAGCTTTTGGAAGAGTCTTCTTCCATTTAAGAATGATGGAGGCCACTGTGTTCTTGGAGTCCACCTGTGGTAAATTAAATTGATTGGACATGATTGGGAAAGACACACACCTGTCTAGGTAAGGTCCCACAGATGATAGTGCATGTCAGAGCAAAAACCAAGCCATGAGGTCGAAGGAATTGTCCGTAGAGCTCCGCGACAGGATTGTGTAGAGTCACAGATCTGGGGAAGGGTACCAAAAAATGTCTTCAGTATTGAAGGTCCCCAATCAAGTTGTTGAAACATCTCAAGGATGATCAATGGAAACAGGATGCACCTGAGCTCAATTTCGAGTCTCATAGCAAAGGGTCTGAATACTTATGTAAATAACGTATTTCTGCTTTAATTGTTTATACTTTTGCAAGAATTTCTAAAAACCTGTTTTTGCTTTGTCATTATGGGGTATTGTGTGTAGATTGATGAGGGGGGGGGGAATAATGTAATACATTTTAGAATAAGGCTGTAATGTAACAAAATGTGGAAAAAGTCAAGGGGTCTGAAAGCTTTCCGAATGCACTTTATACATAGCATTCACAACGATATAGGGGCTAGGCCTACTGTAAATTGCATTATGGCTAAGCATGAACATGCCGAACCTTCTCAATAAGCAAGATAACATTAATTATTGATAAGGTCTAGAAAGAGAGCAATAATTCGAATCAAATTCTAAACAAAACAACAATTTGTTTTAATAAGGTCGATGTCCGTAAATATCCGTCATTTGAAACTAAAGACATCTGTTTTTTTGCATTGGATGCATCCGCCTATGTAACACTTCCGCATCTGCAGTGAAAGGTGACAGAGCTAGAGCGGTGTTTGTCAGACCATGAGACACAGAAAATTGGTCTTCTCACAAAATTGTCTGTAGCGTCAGAACGGTTTGGCCTAGAAACCACTATAACCCATATATGGATAGATGAGACTCTCACGAACACAATGATGTTCTCTATGACCCCCACAAGCGTCCTGGGACTCGTCTAAAGTCAGTACAGCCGATCTGCTAACTTCTGTCTGTAGCTTCCGAACAGTTTGGGCTACACTTTAATGTGACCCATCTGTGTAAAGGGGAGACTCTCACGAACACGTACATGTCAGTTTGCTCTAGGACACCCACAGACCTCACAAGACTCATCTGAATGTCCCCCGGTACCAGTCGAAAAAATTCATGGAAGTATATATGGAGACAGTTTAAAAAATAATGGATTAGATACATGTAAAATAAATAATAATAATAATAAATACAATAAAACATATTTCCTGATCTTCTTATATCTCTCAGATATAGGTGACCGACTGCCTCGATTCGGTCTTATGTAGCAAAATTTGAAGTTTTTTACATTGGATAAAAAGTAGAGACTCAGAGCTAGAAAATGATATATCATACACTGCAGTTGAGGAACAACGGGAAATTAATACTGCTTTGAAAGTTGATAAACTTGTAGACCCACTTTTGAGAAAATGAATGTTTTGGTACACCAACTGGAGAGGTCTTCTTAGTCTACACCCATTCAGCATTGTTCACACCCTCTTAAGCCTTAGCCCCACCCATCTCTTTAAGAGTTCACATGTGAGGCCATGTGGTAAACACACGCTGTATCATATAAAATCTAAGTTTATTTGTCACATGCACAGGATACAGACAGTGTAAACGGTACAGTGAAGTGGTTACTTGCATAGTAGCAATATCAAAAACAGAATGTGTCCAGATAAAAATATTTGATAAATATTTTATCATTATTAGATGATGCTTACCCGACACACTTGTCTAAATTGATTGTTCATGTGAAGGAAATGCTATAACCACCCCTCAACTAAGTGGATGGGTCACTATTGTCTAGACATGTACACATGTTCATGAAATACAATAGATGGCCATAATCACCTCCAGACACATATGGCTAATTTGATGGGTCATGTAATAATCCGGCCGAAGTGGAGTCTTTTGTTTAGACATGTAGCTAGTTAGGTAGCTAGCTAGCTAGCATAACAATGAACCGGCATAATCCCAACTCGTACTACTACCAATACAAACATTGGCATAGCTGTAGTATGAATCTGCAGGTACCTAAAGCTAACAAACTAGGTTCAATGTTAGCTAGCTAACATTAGGCTATAACTAGCAATGCAAATGATTTGAATAATATTACTACACAGATCATACACGTAATGTTAGCTAGCGAGCCAGCAAGCTAATGTTTGTTATCTAACAGTATACTTTATCTTGCAATAAAAATGACTTTCTGACAAAATTTGAAACTTATATCTGAAAATGTAGCTAGACCCGTATATATGGATGAATGCTTCACGGCAGACTGGAACCATTTAACTCCGTTTTGTTTGTAGCAACATCTTGTTTGGCCAGCGTTGTGTCCAGTCACTCCGGTTCACACTGACCGTGGCGTGTGCAGAAAATAGGCCATCACTTTTTCCAACTGATCTGTCGATACCGCCTGCTAAATTCAGGGCATCAATGTTGTTGAGAAAAGTAGCAAAACTTTTGTAGTTCCCGATGGCTAACGTTATATCTTTAAAAAACGGCGCGGTAGAAAAGACTGTCAACACATACTGAACAGCTCACGTTATAGACAGAAGCATGCTACATGGCAGACCAATCCAAACTCATCTCCCGGTATTTCCAGCCCATCCATTATCTCAACCAATCATGGCTAGCGGGAAGGTTGCACATTATGAAGGAATAAACTGCAGAGAGATGGTGCCTCAGTTTTATACAGCGAATAATAATACGACTTCAGTTGGTTAAAGCTACACTTTGTGTTCTAACTTTCACCATTAGTCCTATTGATGCAATTTTGCTCTCTAAATGCCTCTTTCTTAATATTGTTCTATTTTTTTCAAAGATGTGCATTAATAATGGTATATGTTTATTGTTTTTTATTTTTACTCACATTAAGAGAATACCTGTTACAAAGTACACTACATTTACAAAAGTATGTGGACACCCCTTCAAATTAGTGGATTCGGCTATTTCAGCCACACCCGTTGCTGACAAGTGTATAAAATGGAGCACACAGCCATGCAATCTCCATACTTTCCCATTAAGAGAATACCTGTTAGGAAGTACACTACATATACAAAAGTATGTGGACACCACTTCAAGTTAGTGGATTCGGCTATTTCAGCCACACCCGTTGCTGACAAGTGTATAAAATCGAGCACACAGCCATGCGATCTCCATAGACAAACATTGGCAGTAGAATGGCCTTACTGTAGAGCTCAGCGACTTTCAATGTGGCACCGTCATAGGATGCCACCTTTCCGACAAATAAGTTTGTCAAATTTCTGCCCTGCTGGAGCTGCCCCGGTCAACTGTAAGTGCTGTTATTGTGAAGTGGAAACGTCTAGGAGCAACAACGGCTCAGCTCCGAAGTGGTAGGCCACACAAGCTCACAGAACGGGACCGCTGAGTGCTGAAACACGTGGCGTGTAAAAATCGTCTGTCCTCCGTTGCAATACTCAATACCGAGTTCCAAACTGCATCTGGAAGCAACGTCAGCACAATAACTGTTCGTCGGGAGCTTCATGAAATGGGTTTCTATGGCCGAGCAGCCGCACACAAGCCTAAGATCACCATGCGCAATGCCAAGAGTCGGCTGGAGTGTTGTAAAGCTCGCCCACATTGGACTCTAGAGCAGGGAAAAGCGAGTGATGAATCACGCTTCACCATTTGGCAGTCCGACGGACGAATCTGGGTTCGGCAGATGCCAGGAGAACGCTACCTGCCCCAATGCATAGTGCCAACTGTAAAGTTTGGTGGAGGAGGAATAATGGTCTAGGGCTGTTTTTCATGGTTCGGGCTAGGCCCCTTAGTTCCAGTGAAAGGAAAACTTAACTCCACAGCATACAATGACATTCTAGACGATTCTGTACTTCCAACTTTGTGGCAACAGTTTGAGGAAGGCCCTTTCCTGTTTCAACATGACAATGGCTCTGTGCACAAAGCGAGGTCCATGAACACCTTTGGGATGAATTGGAACGCCGACTGCGAGCCAGGCATAATCGCCCAACATCAGTGCCCGACATCATTAATGCTCTTGTGGCTGAATGAAAGCAAGTCCCCGCAGCTATGTTCCAACATCTAGGGGAAGCATTCCCAGAAGAGTGGAGGCTGTTATAGCAGCAAAGGGGGGACCAACTCCATATTAATGCCCATGATTTTAGAATGAGATGTTCGACGAGCAGGTGTCCACATATCTTTGGTCATGTAGTGTATAATTGTGCAACAAAAGTTTCTCAGTAAACCAATTCAATTCACATCCATTTTAATTCCCAAAAGTTCTGTTCTATGTTGTCTGTCTCTCTGTCTACTTCCCAGGCCCCAGTCCTACTGGCTGATCCACTTCCAGTCTCTCCTCTACTGTTCTGAGAACAACCAGCTGGGTTCCTTCTCTGAGGAGCTCCACAGCTGTACCTGCAGCTACGAGCACAGCCCTTGCCAGCTGCCCCCACCATGTGCCATCGGAGAGGGTCCCGCCTGTGCAGCCTGCGCCCCAGACAACCACACCCGATGTGGGAGCTGCAACCCTGGCTACGCCCTAACCCAGGGGGCCTGCAGACCCATGGTGGCTGACTCAACAGAGAACTACCTGGGCTTTGAGACAGACCTACAGGACCTGGAGCTGAGATATCTCCTGCAGAGGGCCGACCGTAGGCTGGAGGTAAATACATGGCTGTTTAGATTTTGTGAACGATTTTGTGGATAAGTTGCAGAGATATTTTATATGTAATACAGTTGAATAGGATCTTGAAAAAGTAGATAGACATATTGTCCTAACAACTTAAACAACCGTATCTGTCCATCCAGGTCCATGCCATCTTCATCAGCAACGACATGCGTCTGAACAGCTGGTTTGACCCGTCCTGGAGGAAGAGGATGCTGTTGACGCTGAAAAGCAACAAGTACAAGTCCAACCTGGTCCACATGCTGCTGGGGGTGTCTCTCCAGATCTGCCTGACCAAGAACAGCACCCTGGAGCCCGTCCTCACCCTATACATCAACCCCTTCGGAGGCAGCCACTCTGAGAGCTGGTACATTCCAGTCGGTGAGAACAGCTTCCCAGACTGGACGGCCACCAAACTGGACCTGCCCCTGGAGTGCTTCAACTGGACCCTGACGCTGGGCAACAAGTGGAAGACCTTCTTTGAGACCATCCACATCTACCTGCGGAGCCGGATAAAGACGCAGGGCAGTGGAGGTCCGGCGGGGGCTGTGAACGACAGCCTCTACTATGAGCCATTAGAAATGGTGGACCCTTCACGGAATCTGGGCTACATGAAGATCAACAGCATCCAAGTGTTTGGCTACAGCATGCACTTTGACCCAGAAGCAATCCATGACCTGATCCTGCAGCTGGACTACCCATACACCCAGGGCTCCCAGGGCACGGCCCTGCTGCAGCTGCTGGAGATCAGGGACCGGGTCAACAGACTGTCCCCTCCGGGTCAGCAGAGACTGGACCTGTTCGCCTGTCTGCTCAGACACCGGCTCAAACTGACCGCCAGCGAGGTGGTCCGCATACACGCCTCCCTGCAGGCCTTCAGCAACCGCCTGCCCAACTCTCTGGATTACGAGACCACCAAGCTGTGTAGTTAACAGCTACTAGGGGATGACTGGGAGATGTTAAAGTTCATATCTACAAGGGGAACTATTGGACGGCTGAATAGTGTACTACTACAGTAGTTTGACTTTCAGTGGTTTGTTGATTCTCTGGATTACAAGACCGTAAAACTATGTACTTAACCATTACAGAGACACAGGAAGGACAAGAAGAAATATGTCTTTTGGCGTTCAGTTGGGTTGCAACTCAATGACTTGTAAATGGTTGAGAGATGCAGGAAGCTGGTCCTTTTTTGTCCACAGAAGACACACAAAAACTCTGACAACCGTAAACAAAAACAGATCTAGAAATTCAAATATTTAACTCTCTCCACATCCACTTCACCATCTTGTTAAAATACAACCCTGCTAATTTATACAGTATATACTGAAGCCAACTGGAGGGACCTTTTAAGATACATGGTACAGTCTGTTTGTTTGTAACTCTTTTATATGTTATTTTGCTTCAGTGACAGTGCACTTTCCATAATGACCAGAATACAGTGGTGTCAGTCAGTTTTGTAGATAACTTGTTATTAAAACATCATGGAGTAACAACTGGGGATAATATTTGTCAAACTTACTTAGAGCTGAGGAACAGCTGTTGTCACATCTCATTGTAAGACACTTTTATCGCAGCAATTAAAACCACTTAGGAACTGAGTGAATGAAATTAAACATGATAGTGGAGTTTGATCAAATAATCATGACCCTCTATTTCATTAATTTATGCGGTTAGTTTATGGATGGTGACCAAGCTTCTCCATCCTAATAAATTTGTAGACTTTGTAACAGGAACAATTCAAGCAATAGATTTTTGTACAGTGAATGTGCACACACACAGACACACACCAAAAATGCAGATATAAGTGAGCAAAGCTGAGTATATTGTAAGACTGGTTTCTTTAGTGTTGTGGCTTAGAAACACACAGGGTGTGTTTTCCATTATCTGCAACAGGTTGAATTGGAGCAGACCAGTAGACATCCCAGCTACCCTCTAGGACCAGGAGTGATGGCTGTCTACTGCACTGGGTCACAGATCCATACCTGCAGTATTCATGTCAGGACTATAAGGTGCCAGATCTCATTTACTAACATGGCCTGTGTCTCATGGCATGGCTGTCCAGCGGAGCATATGAGGGAGAGGTCACACACCTATGAAGGACAATGGCTGTCACCTCCATTTGTCTGCGCTCCTGTTATCAAATCCTGCTCATGTCAGAAGCTAAACTCGAAAGAGAGTAACGTGGATGAAACAGGCTTGATGCTGAGGTGTTTGTCTAATGTATAACTGAATGTTAGTCCATTGGATGCAGGGGTGTAGCAGCTAGAAAATGGTCATTTGACTCCATCCAGAATTATATAATTATTTCTCCAAAGATCATCAGTCCACTCTGCCTACCTACTCCTGGTGAGCCCGTCCCATTAGAGAGGTGAGACAGAGAACAGACAAAATCTTTACATCCCCTCACCTCACATCAACCCTGCAACCAATTAAACCTTTCCCCTTACTAAGTAATTGAGCTAAGAACGCCGGTGGAATGTTCGGAGTAAAAAGAAATATAGGGAAAATAAATTCTGTCTGCCCATTTATTCTTCATGAGGTAAAAAAGATCCCCAGGTATGTGCCTATAATTATGTTTAATAGCCCTCTGCTCGTTCTGCAATTACCAGGCTCAGTTCTAAAGCTCGTTCTGGTGCTGTAGAGGCAGCTGGCTGGCTATAATTCATTATTGTGAGCTTGTAAATAGTTTTTATTCATTCTGCGGAGGCCTGGCATGTCCCTTATGAGACACTGAGTGGGCGGAGGAGAGGCTAGGCTTTGATGAAGGAAGGTCTGACATTTACTGAGCTGTCAATCAAAAGTGTTAGATATATTAAAATGGTCTTATGTACAGTTGAAGTCGGAAGTTTACATACACTTAGGTTGGAGTCATTAAAACTCGTTTTTCAACCACTCCACAAATTTCTTGTTAACAAACTATAGTTTTGGCAAGTCCGTTAGGACATCTACTTTGTGCATGACACAAGTAATTTTTCCAACAATTGTTTACAGACAGATTATTTCATTTATAAATCACTGTATTACAATTCCAGTGGGTCAGAAGTTTACATACACTAAGTTGACTGTGTCTTTAAACAGCTTGGGAAATTCCAGAAAATGATGTCATGGCTTTAAAACGTCTGATAGGCTAATTTACATAATTTGAGTCAATTGGAGGTGTACCTGTGGATGTAATTCAAGGCCTACCTTCAAACTCAGTGCCTCTTTGGTTGACATCATGGGAAAATCAAAAGAAATCAGCCAAGACCTCAGAAAAAAAATTGTAGACCTCCACAACTCTGGTTCATCCTTGGGAGCAATTTCCAAACGCCTGAAGGTACCACGTTCATCTGTACAAACAATAGTACGCAAGTATAAACACCATCGGACCACGCAGCCGTCATACCGCTCAGGAAGGAGACGCGTTATGTCTCCTAGAGATGAACGTACTTTGGTGCGAAAAGTGCAAATCAATCCCAGACAACAGCAAAGGACCTTGTGAAGATGCTGGCGGAACCAGGTACAAAAGTATCTATATCCACAGTAAAACGAGTCCTATATCGACATAACCTGAAAGGCCGCTCAGCAAGGAAGAACCCATTGCTCCAAAACCGCCATAAAAAAGCCAGACTACGGTTTGCAACTACACAAATATCGTAATTTTTGGAGAAATGTCCTCTGGTCTGATGAAACAAAAATAGAACTGTTTGGCCATAATGACCATCGTTATGTTTTAAGGAAAAGGGGGGACTTGCAAGCCGAAGAACACCATCCCAACCGTGAAGCACGGGGGTGGCAGCATCATGCAGTGGGGGTGCTTTGCTGCAGAAGGGACTGGTGCACTTCACAAAATAGATGGCATCATGAGGAAGGAAAATTATGTGGATATATTGAAGCAACTTCTCAAGACATCAGTCAGGAAGTTAAAGCTTGGTTTCAAATGGGTCTTCCAAATGGACAATGACCCCAAGCATACTTCCAAAGTTGTGGCAAAATGGCTTAAGGACAACAAAGTCAAGGTATTGGAGTGGCCATCACAAAGCCCTGACCTCAATCCTATAGAAAATGTGTTGGCAGAACTGAAAAAGCGGGTCTGAGCAAGGAGGCCTACAAACCTGACTCAGTTACACCAGCTCTGTAAGGAGGAATGGGCCAAAATTCACCCAACTTATTGTGGGAAGCTTGTGGAAGGCTACCCAAAATGTTTGACCCAAGTGAAACAATTTAAAGGCAATGCTACCAAATACTAATTGAGTGTATGTAAACTTCTGACACACTGGGAATGTGATGAAATAAATAAAAGCTTAATAAATCATTCTCTCTACTATTATTCTGACATTTCACATTCTTAAAATAAAGTGGTGATCCTAACTGACTTAAGACAGGGAATTTTTACTAGGAATAAATGTCAAGAATTGTGAAAAACCGAGTTTAAATATATTTGGCTAAGGTGTATGTAAACTTCCGACTTCAACTGTATATGTATGGCTGTCTTATTGCAACTGGATTGCGTATTATGCTTTCATTGTTAATAAAGTGATTACTTTTCCAAACTGAACTTGACAGTAAGAAATGGCTGCCCATAGAAGAGAGATATATAGGGTGTGTTCATAAATTCAATCTGGAGTGCCAGAGTGTGCTCGGAGTGCGATCTGAGCGTTCTGACCTCACAACGGCAGTCAAGCACCCAAGCTAACTGGCTAACATTGGCTAGCTTGCTAGCTACTTCCAGACTCAAATGAGAGAACACCTCACTCTGACCATTTTACTCACCCTAGCTGAGCTGGCTAGGATGTTGTCATGTTATCCAGAGCGTTAGTGACTAACTGTGCTGCTGGCAACAATTTAATTATCTGTTTACTGACACCGACGTGTTCAACGGGTGTTGAGTGTTCGTAAATTAATCAGTTATTCTGCGCTCAGGCACACTCAGACGAGAGTGCTCTGAAATCGGAGTAGATAGCCAGAGTAAATGTATAAACGCACCCTTAATTATTCTCAAACAGATCATTATGATGTTATAATAAATGTAAAAGAAACACATGTTAAAATGTCACAGACACAATCATATCAAATCAAAGTTTATTGTTCATGTACACAGTTTAGCAGATGTTATAGTGGGTGCAGCGAAATGCTTATGTTACTAGCTCCTAACAATGCAGTAAAATGTCAAATTAGGACACCATTCTTTTTTTTCAAACACAACAAGAAATCAACAAATGTCGGAACGAACCTACTTAACAACGCAAATAGCACTGTAACAGTAAATCAAATGCAATTTATATGTATATGTATATACAGTGCATTCGGAGAGTATTCAGACCCCTTGAATTTTTCCACATTTTGCAACGTTACAGCCTTATTCTAAAATGGATTAAATCGTTTTTTCCCCTCATCAATCTACACACAATACCCCATAATGACAAAGTAAAAAGTTTGCAAATGTATTAAATAAAGAAAACTGAAATGTTATATTTAGATAAGTATTCAGACCCTTTACTCAGTACTTTGTTGAAGCACCTTTGGCAGCGATTAGAGCCTCGAGTTGTCTTGGGTATGACGCTACAAGCTTGGCACAACTGTATTTGGGGATTTTCTCCCATTCTTCTCTGCAGATCCGCTCAAGCTCTGTCAGGTTGGATGGGGAGCATCGCTGCACAGCTATTTTCACGTCTCTCCAGAGATGTTAGATCGGGTTCAAGTCCGGGCTCTGGCTGGGCCACTCAAGGACATATAGAGACTTGTCCCGAAGCCACTCCTGCGTTGTCTTGGTTGTGTGCTTAGGGTCGTTGTCCTGTTGGAAGGTAAACCTTCGCCCCAGTCTGAGGTCTTGATTGCTCTGGAGGAGGTTTTCATCAAGGATCTCTCTGTACTTCGCTCCGTTCATCTTTCCCTCGATCCTGACTATTCTACTGAAAAACATCCCCACAGCATGATGCTGCCACCACCATGCTTCACCGTAGGGATGGTGGCAGGTTTCTTCCAGACGTGACGCTTGGCATTCAGGCCGAAGAGATCAATCTTGGTTTCATCAGACCAGAGAATCTTGTTTCCCATGGTCTGAGAGTCCTTTAGGTGCCTTTTGGCAAACTCCAAGCGGGCTGTCATGGGCCTTTTACTGAGGAGTGGCTTCTGTCTGGCCACTATACCATAAAGGCCTGATTGGTTGAGTGCTGCAGAGATAGTTGACCTTCTGGAAGGTTCTCCCATCTCCACAGAGGAACTTTGGAGCTCTTTCAGAGTGACCATCAGGTTCGTGGTCACCTCCCTGACCAAGGCTCTTCTCCCCCAATTGCTAAGTTTGGCCGGGCGGCCAACTCTAGGAAGAGTCTTGGTGGTTCCAAACTTCTTCCATTTAAGAATGATGGAGGCCACTGTGTTCTTGGGGACCTTCAATGCTGCCGAAATGGTTTGGTACCCTTCCCTAGATCTGTGCCTCGACACAATCCTGTCTCGGAGCTCTATGGAAAATTCCTTCGACCTCATGGCTTGCTTTTTGCTCTGACATGCACTGTCAACTGTGGGACCTTATATAGACAGGTGTGTGCCTTTCCAAATCATGTCCAATCAACTGAATTTACCACAGGTGGACTCCAATCAAGTTGTAGAAACATCTCAAGGAAGATCAATGGAAACAGGGTGCACCTGAGCTGAATTTAGAGTCTTACAGCATATTTTTTATATACACTACCGGTAAAACATTTTTGAAAACCTACTCATTCAATGGTTTTTCTTTATTTTTACTATTTTCTAAATTGTAGAATAATAGTGAAAACATCAAAACTATGAAATAACACATATGGAATCATGTAGTACCCAAAAAATAGTTCACCAAATAGCCACCCTTTGCCTTGATGACAGCTTTGCACACTCTTGGCATTCTCTCAAACAGCTTCATGAGGTAGTCACCTGGAATACATTTCAATTAACAGGTGTGCCTTCTTAAAAGTTAATCAGTTGTGTTGTGACAAGGTAGGGAGGGAATACAGAAGATAGCCCTATTTGGTTAAAGACCAAGTCCATATTATGGCAAGAACAGATTAAATAAGCAAAGAGAAATGACAGTCCATCATTACTTTAAGACATGAAGGTCAGTCAATACGAAACATTTCAAGAACGTTTCTTCAAGCGCAGTCGCAAAAACCATCAAGTGCCATAATGAAACTGGCTCTCTTGAGGACTGCCAAAGGAATGGAAGACCCAGAGTTACATCTGCTGCAGAGGATAAGTTCATTAGAGTTTCCAGCCTCAGAAATTGCAGCCCAAATAAATGCTTCACAAATTACAAGTAACAGACACATTACATTTACATTTACATTTTAGTCATTTAGCAGACGCTCTTATCCAGAGCGACTTACAGGAGCAATTAGGGTTAAGTGCCTTGCTCAAGAGCACATTTACGTCATTTAGCAGACGCTCTTATCCAGAGCGACTCACAAATTGGTGCATTCACCCTATAGCCAGTGGGATAACCACTTTACAAATTTTTTTTTTGGGGGGGTAGAAGGATTACTTTATCCTATCCCAGGTATTCCTTAAAGAGGTGGGGTTTCAAATGTCTCCGGAAGGTGGTGAGTGACTCCGCTGTCCTGGCGTCGTGAGGGAGCTTGTTCCACCATTGGGGTGCCAGAGCAGCGAACAGTTTTGACTGGGCTGAGCGGGAACTATGCTTCCGCAGAGGAAGGGGAGCCAGCAGGCCAGAGGTGGATGAATGCAATGCCCTCGTTTGGGTGTAGGGACTGATCAGAGCCCGAAGGTACAGAGGTGCCGTTCCCCTCACTGCTCCATAGGCAAGCACCATGGTCTTGTAACGGATGCGAGCTTCAACTGGAAGCCAGTGGAGTGTGCGGAGGAGGGGGGTGACGTGAGAGAACTTGGGAAGGTTGAACACCAGACGGGCTGCGGCATTCTGGATGAGTTGTAGGGGTTTAATGGCACAGGCAGGGAGGCCAGCCAACAGCGAGTTGCAGTAATCCAGACGGGAGATGACAAGTGCCTGGATTAGGACCTGTGCCGCTTCCTGTGTAAGGCAGGGTCGTACTCTCCGAATGTTGTAGAGCATGAACCTGCAGGAGCGGGTCACCGCCTTGATGTTAGCGGAGAACGACAGGGTGTTGTCCAGGGTCACGCCAAGGCTCTTCGCACTCTGGGAGGAGGACACAACGGAGTTGTCAACCGTGATGGCGAGATCATGGAACGGGCAGTCCTTCCCCGGGAGGAAGAGCAGCTCCGTCTTGCCAGGGTTCAGCTTGAGGTGGTGATCCGTCATCCATACTGATATGTCTGCCAGACATGCAGAGATGCGATTCGCCACCTGGTTATCAGAAGGGGGAAAGGAGAAGATTAGTTGTGTATCGTCAGCGTAGCAATGATAGGAGAGGCCATGTGAGGATATGACAGAGCCAAGTGACTTGGTGTATAGGGAGAAAAGGAGAGGGCCTAGAACTGAGCCCTGGGGGACACCAGTGGTGAGAGCACGTGGTGCGGAGACAGCTTCTCGCCACGCCACTTGGTAGGCGCGACCGGTCAGGTAGGACGCAATCCAGGAGTGAGCCGCGCCGGAGATGCCCAGCTCGGAGAGGGTGGAGAGGAGGATCTGATGGTTCACAGTATCAAAGGCAGCAGACAGGTCTAGAAGGACAAGAGCAGAGGAGAGAGAGTTAGCTTTAGCAGTGCGGAGAGCCTCCGTGACACAGAGAAGAGCAGTCTCAGTTGAATGACCAGTCCTGAAACCTGACTGGTTTGGATCAAGAAGGTCATTCTGAGAGAGATAGCAAGAGAGTTGGCTAAAGACGGCACGCTCAATAGTTTTGGAAAGAAAAGAAAGAAGGGATACTGGTCTGTAGTTGTTGACATCAGTGGGATCGAGTGTTGGTTTTTTGAGAAGGGGAGCAACTCTCGCTCTCTTGAAGACGGAAGGGACATGGCCAGCGGTCAAGGATGAGTTGATCAGCGAGGTGAGGTAGGGGAGAAGGTCACCGGAGATGGTCTGGAGAAGAGAGGAGGGGATGGGGTCAAGCGGGCAGGTTGTTGGGCGGCCTGCAGTCACAAGTCGCAGGATTTTATCTGGAGAGAGAGGGGAGAAAGAAGTCAAAGCATAGGGTAGGGCAGTGTGAGTAGGACCAGCAGTGTCATTAGACTTAACAAACGAGGATCGGATGTCGTCAACCTTCTTTTCAAAGTGGTTGACGAAGTCATCCACAGAGAGAGAGCTCATTGATGAACTCTCCAAGGGAACCTGGAGGGCGATAGATGACAAGGATATTAAGCTTAAATGGGCTAGTGACTGTGACAGCATGGAATTCAAATGAGGAGATAGACAGGTGGGTTAGGGGAAAAATTGAGAATGTCCACTTGGGAGAGATGAGGATTCCTGTGCCACCACCCCTCTGACCAGATGCTCTCGGGGTATGCGAGAACACATGGTCAGACGAGGAGAGAGCAGTAGGAGTAGCAGTGTTTTCAGTGGTAATCCATGTTTCCGTCAGCGCCAGGAAGTCGAGGGACTGGAGGTTAGCATAGGCTGGGATGAAGTCAGCTTTGTTGGCAGCAGAACGGCAGTTCCAGAGGCTGCCTGAGACCTGGAACTCCAGGTGTGGGGTGCGTGCAGGGACCACCAGGTTAGAGAGGCAGCAGCCACGCGGTGTGAGGCGTTTGTGTAGCCTGTGCAGAGAGGAGAGAACAGGGATAGGCAGAGGCATAGTTGACAGGCTGTAGCAAATGGCTACAATAATGCAGAGGAGATCGGAATGAAATGAACTAAACATCTGGGAGAGGAGAGAGCAGGGCCTCCCTCACCAAAACTTCCACCTCAGAAACTATAATTGTTTCACTGAACCACCCGAACAAAAACTCTCCCAACTTCCACCTTTAGAAATCAGAATTGTTGTGAACCACAGCGGTTCAATGTTTAAAGGAATAGACTCAACCCACTTTATTCAGCTAGCTAACTATGACACCATAGCTAACTAGCATGCTAGCATCCAATAACACACAGTTTAGCACCAACACTTGGTCACAACAAACCACCAATAGTGTGTTAACACACTAAGCAGATAATTCGTGTCCGTGTCTAGTTCCTTTCATAACGCAGCAATAATTAAACGTTGGCTAGCTAGCACAAGTATATTGTATTTAGCTACTACAGTACAGTTAGCTGGTCATGTTGGCTAGCTAGCAATGGCTACTGTGTTGACTTTGTTTGAAGAACGGCTAGCTAGCTAGCTTCGTGCTACACCCGGCACCGCCGAAAAACAATGCTAACCTACAGTAACTACCCACAACAGCCCACGATGCCTAACTATGACGCCATAGCTAACTAGCATGCTAGCATCCAATAACACACAGTTTAGCACCAATACTTGGTTACAACAAACTACCAATAGTGTGTTAACATCTCAAAATCAACTGTTCAGAGGAGACTGTGTGAATCAGGCCTTCATGGTCGAATTGCTGAGTGTGTGCAAAGCTGTCATCAAGGCAAAGGGTGGCTATTTCAAGAATCTCAAATCTCAAATATGTTTTGATTTGTTTAACACTTTTATGGTTACTACATGATTCCATATGTGTTATTTCATAGTTTTGATGTCTTCACTATTATTCTACAATGTAGAAAATAGTAAAAATAAAGAAAAACCCTTGAATGAGTAGGTGTTTTTAAACTTTTGACCGGTAATGTCTAAAAACCTGTTTTCACTTTGTCATTATGGGGTATTGTGTGTAGATTGATGAGTACAACGTTTATTTAATCAATTTTAGAATAAGGCTGTAACGTAACAAAATGTGGAAAAAGTCAAGGGGTCTGAATACTTTCCGAATGCACTGTACACCGGATGAATTAACACAAGATATACCAAGCAGTGATATATTAATAATGTCAATAATAATAATCCAGTATATAAATAAATATGCAGTGTGTATAAACAGTTCAACTAAAATGCAATGTACAGTAGTAGAAATATTAGAATGAGCTATGTCGCAAATACAGTATTTAAATACACAGTACAAAACCCCATGGCAAAATGGATAGAATTGCAGGACATTAGCTTCCGGACCAGAGTATGGAATATCAATATACACATTGTGATGTCACGAGAGGCTGTGTCCTGGAGGGACGTTACATCCCCCTGAGGTGGCTGCAAACCCAGACAGCTATGGCTCCATCTGCTGGTATGGTCGGGAACTCCACCCCTCTATGGCCAATCTTCCCACGCAGCTGAAACAAATCAGGGGCTGATGGGCTGGAGTTGTTTGGAAGGGAAGAGACACGGTCTGGAGGGTGGGCTCGGGGAAGAAGAGAATTGTGTTATAATTTCGTTAGTTGCCGAAGACCTTAAATAAAAATCCTTGTTTTGGTTGAACCTGGACTCCTTGCACTACTTGAGCAATCCCGCTGAAAGCTGTGTAGCCTCTCGTGACATCACAGATGGTGGAGAATACGGGCACGCTCAAGCGTTAATAGTGCATGTCAGAGGAGGATACCGAAGGTTTGATCACCCAGTTTTCCAAGTTGGCCGTAGGCTCCCCGCCGACTGAAATGGAGGACATATTGAAAGCCCTTGTTGCTGGCCAGCAAGCCCAGATGCAAGCAAACGTGGCTCTCTTGGAGGAGCAAAAGAAAGCCAACCTTCTGAAGGCAGAGGAATTGCAGTTGCAGAGACAGAGGGTTGTCCAAAATACCCGCCCAATAAAGGCAAGTGACTTTATATCTAAGATGGGAGCTACCGATGACATTGAGGCATACCTGCATGCATTTGAGGCCACGGCCACTAGGGAAGCCTGGCCCAAGCAACAGTGGGTTGGTCTGTTAGCCCCCTTTCTAACCGGGGAATCGCTGAATGCTGTCCGGGACCTGGGCCCCTGACCAGGTTACTGACTATGATGCCCTGAAGTCTGAGATCCTCAGCAGATATGGACTCACAAAGTTTGGTATGGCCCAGCGCTTTCACGGCTGGACCTTCCAACCAGACCAACCTCCTCGGGCGCAGATGCATGAACTTGTCCGAATCGCAAGGAAATGGCTGGATCCGCAGAGGAATACAGCAGCGGCGGTGGTGGAGGCCGTTGTGGTGGATCGTTACCTACGCGCCCTGCCTTATGAGGCAAAACGGTTCATCAGTCAACAGGCCTTGACCACGGCTGATCTGACCGTGGAAGCTGTGGAAAAGTACCAGGCCACAGCGGAGATGCTGAATGCTTCCGAAAAGACCCCAGGAGTGCGGCCCCACCACAAATGGGAAGAACCCGTCCAAAGGACCCCAAGGTCTCGAACCCAGCCACGTCAGGACTTATCCCGGCTCCAGGGGGAGCCAGAAACCAGGCGGGTCCAAGAAGAGTACACCAGGAGGGGGGAAACTCGACAGTGTTACCGGTGTGGGGAGATGGGACATATCTCCTGGCAGTGTGGGAAACCAGCCGATGAACCTATGCCCACTGCGGAGTCCTCCAGCTCAGCACCCACACATCGTTTTGCCTCGCTCTTGGGAGTCGTAGATGGCGGCCCAGATCGACCCCCCACCTGCCCGGTAACTGTGAATCACCAGGATGTGGAGGCCTTACTGGATTCTGGTAGCCGGGCCACCCTGGTGCGTAAGGATTTGGTGGGCCCAACGTGTCTGACCCCGGGGAAAGTCCTCCCAGTTTCCTGTGTCCATGGGGACACCAGAGAATACCCCATTACTGAACTTACAATGACCAGCACACGGGGAACCATACACACGACGGCGGGGGTGGTTGATTCCCTCCCCGTCCCTGTCCTTATTGGACGAGACTGCCCAGCCTTTTACCCACTCTGGAGAGAGTCTCAGGAGAGGATAACCCGAGTACCTCGGAAACGGAGAGGCAAGACTCATCCTGGGAAGGCTCCGGTGCAATCCTCAGAGTTACTCACTCCCGCCCGGGCTCTGATAGGGATGGCAGGTGCCCAGACCGACACAGAGACGGAGCTACAGAATCTGGACAAAGAACTGTCTGGTCTGAAGGGGACCGCTGAGAGGTATCGTTTGTTAAAGCAACAGTTAGACATGAAGACAGAAGAGTTAGATATCCTCCAGGCTAAACTCCAACAGAGCTCCTTCCCTAAGCAACAGGAGGAGCTGGAGAGGCTGCGCAGGACCATCGAGGAGTGTGAGGAGACCCTGCGCAGGAGTAAGGAGGTCCAGAAGAAGGCAGAGGAGAAGTACAAGGTGTTGGAGAACAAGATGAAGAATGCGGAGGCAGAGAGAGAGAAGGAACTGAAAGCTGCTCAACAGAAGCTAAACTCTGCTAAAACCAAGGCTGATGCGTTCAGTAAGAAACTCAAGGAGAGACAACAGGAGGCTGAGTCCCTGGTCCTAGAGTTGGAGGAGTTGAAGAGAGAGCAGTCTGGCAAGCACCACGGCAAGGCGGACGCCCTCTCCCGGCGTGATGCCTTCTTCGCTGCCTTTACCCCGACGAGGACGTCGGTCCCGAGGAGGGGGATGTGTGATGTCACGAGAAGCTGTGTCCTGGAGGGACGTTACATCCCCCTGAGGTGGCTGCAAACCCAGACAGCTATGGCTCCATCTGCTGGTATGGTCGGGAACTCCACCCCTCTATGGCCAATCTTCCCACGCAGCTGAAACAAATCAGGGGCTGATGGGCTGGAGTTGTTTGGAAGGGAAGAGACACGGTCTGGAGGGTGGGCTCGGGGAAGAAGAGAATTGTGTTATAATTTCGTTAGTTGCCGAAGACCTTAAATAAAAATCCTTGTTTTGGTTGAACCTGGACTCCTTGCACTACTTGGGCAACCCCGCTGGAAGCGGTAGCCTCTCGTGGCATCACAACATATACAGTGGGGGAAAAAAGTATTTAGTCAGCCACCAATTGTGCAAGTTCTCCCACTTAAAAAGATGAGAGAGGCCTGTAATTTTCATCATAGGTACACGTCAACTATGGCAGACAAATTTAGGAAAAAAAATCAGGATAATCACATTGTAGGATTTTTAATGAATTTATTTGCAAATTATGGTGGAAAATAAGTATTTGGTCACCTACAAACAAGCAAGATTTCTGGCTCTCACAGACCTGTAACTTCTTCTTTAAGAGACTCCTCTGTCCTCCACTCATTACCTGTATTAATGGCACCTGTTTGAACTTGTTATCAGTATAAAAGACACCTGTCCACAACCTCAAACAGTCACACTCCAAACTCCACTATGGCCAAGATCAAAGAGCTGTCAAAGGACACCAGAAACAAAATTGTAGACCTGCACCAGGCTGGGAAGACTGAATCTGCAATAGGTAAGCAGCTTGGTTTGAAAAAATCAACTGTGGGAGCAATTATTAGGAAAGGGAAGACATACAAGACCACTGATAATCTCCCTCGATCTGGGGCTCCACGCAAGATCTCTCCCCGTGGGGTCAAAATGATCACAAGAACGGTGAGCAAAAATCCTAGAACCACACGGGGGGACCTAGTGAATGACCTGCAGAGAGCTGGGACCAAAGTAACAAAGCCTACCATTAGTAACACACTACGCCGCCAGGGACTCAAATCCTGCAGTGCCAGACGTGTCCCCCTGCTTAAGCCAGTACATAACCAGGCCCGTCTGAAGTTTGCTAGAGTGCATTTGGATGATCCAGAAGAGGATTGGGAGAATGTCATATGGTCAGATGAAACCAAAATATAACTTTTTGGTAAAAACTCAACTCGTCGTGTTTGGAGGACAAAGAATGCTGAGTTGCATCCAAAGAACACCATACCTACTGTGAAGCATGGGGGTGGAAACATCATGCTTTGGGGCTGTTTTTCTGCAAAGGGACCAGGACGACTGATCCGTGTAAAGGAAAGAATGAATGGGGCCATGTATCGTGAGATTTTGAGTGAAAACCTCCTTCCATCAGCAAGGGCATTGAAGATGAAACGTGGCTGGGTCTTTCAGCATGACAATGATCCCAAACACACCGCCCGGGCAACGAAGGAGTGGCTTCGTAAGAAGCATTTCAAGGTCCTGGAGTGGCCTAGCCAGTCTCCAGATCTCAACCCCATAGAAAATCTTTGGAGGGAGTTGAAAGTCTGTGTTGCCCAGCGACAGCCCCAAAACAACACTGCTCTAGAGGAGATCTGCATGGAGGAATGGGCCAAAATACCAGCAACAGTGTGTGAAAACCTTGTGAAGACTTACAGAAAACGTTTGACCTTTGTCAATGCCAACAAAGGGTATATAACAAAGTATTGAGAAACTTTTGTTATTGACCAAATACTTTTTTTCCACCATAATTTGCAAATAACTTCATTAAAAATCCTACAATGTGATTTTCTGGATTTTTTTCTCTCTCATTTTGTCTGTCATAGTTGACGTGTACCTATGATGAAAATTACAGGCCTCTCATCTTGCACAATTGGTGGCTGACTAAATACTTTTTTCCCCCACTGTATCAAATATTAAGAACACCCTTCTAATTTTGAGTTACACCGCCCCGTTTTGCCCTCAGCACAGCCTCAATTCGTCGCAGCATGGACTCTACAAGGTGTCGAAAGCGTTCCACAAGGATGCTGGCCGATGTTGACTCCAATGCTTCCCACAGTTGTGTCAAGTTGGCTGGATGTCCTTTGGGTGGTGGACCATTCTTGATACACACGGGAAAATGTTGAGTGTGAAAATCACAGCAGCATTGCAGTTCTTGACACAAACTGGTGTGCATGGCCTGGCACCTACTACCATACCCTGTTCAAAGGCACTTCAATATTATTTTTTTGCCCATTCACCCTCTGAATGGCAAACATACAAAATCCATGTCTCAATTTTCTCAAGGCTTAAAAATACTTATTTAACCAGTCTTCTCCCCTTCATCTATACTGATTAAAGTATATTTAACAAGCTACATCAATAAGGGATCATAGCTTTCACCTGGATTCACCTGGTCAGTCTATGTCATGGAAAGAACAGGTGTACGTAATATTTTATATACTCAGTGTATATGTACAGTATGTGAATAGAAAGTGTGTATAGCAGTAGTAATATAGGAAGAGCCATGACTAGAATACAGTACATACATGTAAAGTGAGCAAAACAGTATGTAAACGTTATTAAAGTGACTCGTATTCAATGTCTCTATGTACATAGGGCAGCAATTTCTAAGGTGCGGGGTAGAGTACCGGGTGGTAGCTGGCTAGTGACAGTGTTTATGGTTCCGGGCAGGGTACTGGGCGGAGGCCGGCTAGTGACAGTGTTTAAGGTTCCAGGTAGGGTACTGGGCGGAGGCCGGCTAGTGGTGACTGTTTAATAGTCTGATGGCATAGAGATATGTCAGTCTCGGTCAATTGCTAACAATTGCTACACTGACCAATGTTGTTTCACTCCTCATTACACCATGTTGGATACACATTCACACATTACATTATAAGGCTTTATGGAAGGTCAACAATTGTGATAATGAATGGTGCTGCTTGGTCTGCTTATTAGAAACAAGTGGAGGGTCACTATCAGAAAATCAAAGCACAGATCTGAGACCACAATTGAGCCTCCTGTGTTCCTAACAAACACAAAATGTAAAGAAAGCCTTGCACCCTGGTCGATACTCAACTCAGTTTTAATCGGTAGGCTGCGTGGCAACCATTGTACTATGACACAGGAAGTAAGATCCCAGGTTTCCGACAAAACTTTCCCGTCCTGGGGAACGGGCAGTAGATTGGGAATAGCAAACACAAAAAAAGGTAACTGCCGTTGGCCGATAAATCAATAGTCTACTTTATTACCTGGGAGAACAACAGGTTCTGCAGAGATCAATAATTCCACTGAGGAGGCTCCTCTGGCATTTTGTCCCCCCTTCCCTTCACCCCAACCAAACGAGACTAGATCAGAACCAATTTATTACTGAGATGTCGATTTCCGCCCGGCGCGGTTTGTATAAGCACAATTCAATCCAGACTTTTATTTCCAAGGATGATGCATTGTAAAATGACATTAGTTCAGTTGTCGGGTTAGCAAACTCCATTGCTCAGCCACTCAGGCTGTGAACACAAAACCCTCAGCTGTGAGGAGAACAACAAATAACATAGCCAAATAGGTTGACGATGCTGTGAGAAAATGCTAAACTCCAGCAAGAATATAGAGTTTCGGACAACAGAAGTAATAATAATAACTTCTAAGTGAGAAATTCATAATTTTTCCCTCAGAGTAGTTTCTGCCTGTGTCTTGGGACCCAGAGCAAACTGCCTTTCAAAATCAAACCACAGTGAGGAGAGATGAACACATGTTCAGTACTCTGGATAAAAGGATGATTTTGACACCTCTACCGCTTTCATTACCATAAATAATTATACCACATGCACACCCAGGCCTCTTACAAAATAGTTTTGTAGTAGCAAAGTTTACAGTTATACAGTATATATACATAATAAATACATAGCCTATAATTCTTCACCACCAAAACCATAGCACCCAAACTGTTCTTGTTGATCTCTACATTTACAGACAATGTAAGAAAATGAAAGGAAACACACAAAAAACAAAGTAAAAAGAACATGCAGAAGTGTTTTTCCTATGAATAGGAATATTCGAGGGTGATTTCTCCTGATGCCAACAAGCAGAGGTATTCCCACAGGAGGCTCAACACCTGTTCAAAGGTAGGCTGTTAGATGAGTCAGGCTGTATCCAAGAGTTACTGGAACCACCACATTAGCATTCTATCCCTAGAGCGCACCCAGCAAACCACTTTATAAATGAACAAAGGGAGAGAGGGAGAGAAAAGGACAGAGAGAGAGAGAATGTGTGTGTGTGAGAGAGAGCGAGAGAGAGAGAGAGAGAGAGAGAGAGAGAGAGAGAGAGAGAGAGAGAGAGAGAGAGACAGAGAGAGAATGTTCCAAGCTGCTATTTAATTGTGACTTATGGCTGTAGAGATATACACGGGCATGTTGTTTTGTGAGGTCTTTCCGAATATTCCTTCTCCTGAATTTCAAAGAAAGGTTAGATAACAGAAATTAGAGAGACTGGTTGAGGGAGAGGTAGAGAGAATACGGCTGTCCATGTGACCCTCCTCAGTTTATTAGAATGCATTTCAAACATACTATATACTGTATGTGGAAGTTGTTTGATCTTGAAAGCAGTGTATGGACAACGGGCTTAAAGGTCTTGTATGGACGATAGGATAATTGAGTCTGAAGCTGTCATTCTTCCTGGTGAGTTGAGTGAGTGTTTGCGATGCAGACAGAAACAAAGCCAACCTAATCAGTCCGGGCCTACCCAGAGCCATTTTATACACAATACAATTGCTTTGGGGATCTTCAGGCCAGGTTTTAAATGTATCTTGAATTAGACAGTGCTTTGCTGTGGCATGTATTCATCAGGGGATGTGTGAACATAGTCATTTATGAGGCAGCCTCAGCTGGTGAGTCGAAGGATGTCGGTGCAAACTGTCGACGTGAATGTTTGTTGATATGCTTCGTTATTCAGTTCGCTGTATAATTTACCTGGTATCTGCACTATTCTTTGAAGTAATTTTCTCAATTCTTTGAAGTAAGTGACCAAAGTCACCAGGTGGAAGTGACAGATGGGTCAGACACATAACTTACTGCATTATTCCCCTTGTTAGTACTGTATTGTAGCCTATGCTAGGTTACGGAATCAAATTGATCGTGTACTTCCTTTGACATGCTTTCCCCAACAGATAAATACTGTGGTTCATGTTGAATGTTGATAATGTCCTCAGCTCCCAGTTTCATAAGATAAGAGTGTTTGTTATCTTTCTGTCCTCCATGTCCTGCCCCTCATCTCTACACCCTTAGAAAAAAGGGTTACAAAAGGGTTCTTTGGCTCTACCTATAGGATAACCCTTTTTGGTTGCAGGTAGAACCCTTTCTAAAGAGGGTTCTACATGAAACTCAAAAGGCTTCTACCTGGAACCAAAAGGGTTATTGTACCTGCAACCGAAAAGTGTTCTTCAAAGGTTTATTTTATGGGGATAGACGAAGAACCCTCTACGGTTCTAGGTACCACCTTTTTTCTAAGAGTGTACAGCAGTCTAACAGGAAGGGAAACAAATCAGTAACTTATACCAGCCCCAAATTACACTATCACAGGGACGCTGCAGCGGCCGCATCACACATGTCCAATGTGTTATAACAAACATATACAGTATATCTGACTCTCATCTTGTTAATTGTAAATGCCTTAAATTATATAGATTTAAATATAATTTATATTTGAAATATTGATTTATTTGAGTACTGTAGATGTATGACAGGCAGTAATTCTTACACAGTGCATTCGGAAAGTATTCAGACCCCTTGACTTTTTCCACATTTTGTTACGTTACAGCCTTATTCTAAAATTGATTAAATACATTATTTTCCTCGTCAATCTACACACAATACCCAATACTGACAAAGCAAAAACGGATATTTAGGAAATTTTGCAAATGTATAAAAAAATAAAAACAGAAATACCTTATTTACATAAGTATTCAGACCCTTTGCTAGAATACTCTAAATTGAGCTCAGGTGCAACATGTTTCCATTGATCATCCTTGAGATGTTTCTACAACTTGATTGGAGTCCACCTGTGGTAAATTCAATTGATTGGACATAATTTTGAGAGGCACAAACCTGTCTATATAAGGTCCCACAGTTGACAGTGCATGTCAGAGCAAAGACCAAGTCATGAGGTCGAAGGAATTGTCCGAAGAGCTCAGAGACAGGATTGTGTCGAGGCACAGATCTGGGGAAGGGTACCAAAAAATATCTGCAGCATTGAAGGTCCCCAAGAACACAGTGGCCTCCATTATTCTTAAATGGAAGAAGTTTGGAACCACCAAGACTCTTCCTAGAGCTGGCCGCCCGGCCAAACTGAGCAATCGGGGGAGAATGTCCTTGGTCAAGGAGGTGACCAAAAACCCGATGGTCACTCTGACAGAGCTCCAGAGTTCCTCTGTGGAGATGGGAGAACCTTCCAGAAGGACAACCATCTCTGCAGCACTCCACCAATCTGGCCTTTATGGTAGAGAGGCCAGACGGAAGCCACTCCTCAGTAAAAGGCACATGACAGCCCGCTTGGAGTTTGCCAAAAAGCACCTAAAGGACTCTCAGATCATGAGAAAAAATATTATCTGATCTGATGAAACCAAGATTGAACAAATATATCACAAACAACTGAATCAATACAGAGAAAAAAACAGCATGTTATTTTTGGCTGCCATGCCTGTCATTCAGTTTCCCCAGCAAAACGATTAGTAAGTCAAGAGGCAAGACGAGGATGAGAGTGGGCCTTGGTAACGCTTTTCCTGTTCTGTTTACTGAACAACTCAGCCATTCAAATGACACAAGCACTTTGGAACCAATTGAGCTGGGCCTTGAGTGTTGGTGAGTGACCCCAGCAGCACTTGAGATGGCAGTATGACTGATGCATTCATCTTCCCAGGGCTACTGTAGCATTCTTACATCCTCACAGCAATCAGAGACAAATCGGTGCTCTTAACTACAGGAATAATTACAATAGGTCTAAATCTGCAAACATAATCAACTGCCAATCAGAATATGCATTGTGAGGGATGGAAGATGTCTGAAGAGGGTCTGTCTTTGTTCGTTTCTCTGACGCGAGAGGAGAGAAGTGGAAGGAAGTAGGAACACATTCTACAGACACTTTCAGCATTTGCGTCCTCCAGTTTCATACTGTATGTCATCAAATGATCGGCATATGTATTGAAAAACCCCTCTTGCTTTCCTTATACTTTTTTTTAAGAAGCCTTACTTGAGAAATGAGTATGACTGAAGGTGGTACTTTTCCTCCAATGTAAAACCACTCCACACTGAGAAGTTAATAATGATTTTGCTGTGGAAGTATGAAATCTGTTAAAATAATGAAGGGCTGCGGGAACCGTGGTTTTAATCAATGAACGCTGTCGTTATCATAAACAAGAGTTGGAGAAAAGGATATAATATTGATTGAGAAGATATTAGAAAATAAGGATTTCACAGTGCAGATCCTCTGAAAGAGTTCCTTGCTCTGTTAGTTCGAAGTGATTTCAGACACACAGACATGGATGAAGTGCAGTGGCCATATCAGAATCGGCATCTCCTGAGTCATGGAACAATTATCTCCCCTGGTCTGTAGGTCTATAAAGGTCCTGGTTGTCCTCTAACTCCACTGCTTATCCACCCCCACAACTCTCTGTCTGTCTGTCTGTCTGTCTGTCTGTCTGTCTCTTGCTCTCTCTCTCTCTCTCTCGGGTGGTTATTATGCCCCAAGCTGACCTTTTACTCCTATCCAGCCCACACTATATCCTTTAGACATACAAAAATCGAAGTTCCACTTCATATGGTGCCCTGGATTCCCGCCCCCCACTCCGAGAGCATCCTGCCTGGCTGTGCTCTCTGCCTGGTGGAGGGTAAGAAAATTGGAGAAGTGGGGAGGAGTGGGGTGGCGGGCTTGATGTTCCAATTTGGCCCTGAATACAATGTGCAATCATCCATCATCCAGGTCTGAAACGAGACGACAATGAAGAGGCGTCCTCGGGTGTGTATGTGTGGATATGTGTGTGCGTGGTGTGTGTGCGTGTGTGTGCACATGGTGCATTTAGTTGGTATCCATCACTCTTGAGAGCTCTGGAATTGATATGTTGAAACCAAATTGAATGGATGAGGTGATTGTCCAACGAGAGCAGCATTGCGACATCTCAATAGACCAGAGGTTGGAGGAGCTATAGAAGGGCTCATTGTAATGGCTGGAATGGAATCAATGGAACGGAGTCAAATATGTGGTTTCCATATGTTTGATGTGTTTGATACCGTTCCATTGATTCCATTCCAGCCATTACAATGAGTCTGTCCTCTTATAGCTTCTCCCACAAGCCTCCTCTGCAATAGACATGCCCTTATCAGGAAATAATAAGTATATTTTCACCACCCAATTTAGACCTGCATAGTACACCAATCAGAACAAAATGTTGGAACCGAAGCGTACCAAAGAGGATGCTTATTAGAGAAGTTAAATTTGAATATATTGCTTGTCAAGAATATGGAGAGAAAACTGTCAAAAGTAGATCAAAGGAACCTTTCGGTAGATTTGATGAAATTGTTCCTTGATCAGTCTGACAGAATGTGACAGAATTGTGACGAAACTATTATCCTGTAGACATAAATCATCGTCAAGACATACATCAGATATAGCACCTCCACAACTTGCTGTTCTCAGTTGGTTTCACTCTAAGTAGTATAGGGAGCAATTGACAACAGACATATGCCGTTACATGTAGGGATGTGACATTTAAGCGAATGTAATATCGTTAACGTTTAGAAAAAATCCCTAACCAAAAATTCTCTCTATATATATATAATACAGTATATATAATATGGTATATATACACTACCGGTCAAAAGTTCTACAACACCTACTCATTCAAGGGTTTTTCTTTATTCTTACTATTTTTTACATTGTAGAATAGTAGTGAAGACATCAAAACTATGAAATAACACATATTGAATCATGTAGTAACCAAAAAAGTGTTAAACAAATCCAAAATAGATTTGAGATTTGAGATTCTTCAAATAGCCACCCTTTGCCTTGATGACAGCTTTGCACATTCTTGGCATTCTCTCAACCAGCTTCACCTGGAATGCTTTTCCAACAGTCTTGAAGGAGTTCCCACATATGCTGAGCACTTGTTGGCTGCTTTTCCTTCACTCTGCCATCCGACTCATCCCAAACCATCTCAATTTGGTTGAGGTCGGGGGATTGTGGAGGCCAGGTCATCTGATGCAGCATTCCATCACTCTCCTTCTTGGTAAAATAGCCCTTACACAGCCTGGAGGTGTGTTGGGTCATTGTCCTGTTGAAAAACAAATGATAGTCCCACTAAGCCCAAACCAGAAGGGATGGCGTATAACTGCAGAATGCTGTGGTAGCCATGCTGGTTAAGTGTGCCTTGAATTCTAAATAAATCACAGACAGTGTCACCAGCAAAGCACCCCCACACCATAACACCTCCTCCTCCATGCTTTACGGTGGGAAATACACATGCGGAGATCATCCGTTCACCCACACTGCATCTCACAAAGACACGGCGGTTGGAACCAAAAATCTCCAATTAGGACTCCAGACCAAAGGACGCATTTCCACCGGTCTAATGTCCATCACTAGTGTTTCTTGGCCCAAGCAAGTCTCTTCTTCTTATTGGTGTCTTTTAGTAGTGGTTTCTTTGCAGCAATTCAACCACGCAGTCTCCTCTGAACAGTTGATGTTGAGATGTGTCTGTTACTTGAACTCTGTGAAGCATTTATTTTGGCTGCAATCTGAGGTGCAGTTAACGCTAATGAACTTATCCTCTGCAGCAGAGGTAACTCTGGGTCTTCCATTCCTGTGGCGGTCCTCATGAGAGCCAGTTTCATCATAGCGCTTGATGGTTTTTGTGACTGCACTTGAAGAAACTTGACTGACCTTCATATCTTAAAGTAATGATGGACTGTCATTTCTCTTTGCTTATTTGATCTGTTCTTGCCATAATATGGACTTGGTCTTTTACGAAATAGAGCTATCTTCTGTTTACCTCCCCCCTACCTTGTCAAAACATAACTGATTGGCTCAAATGCATTTAGAAGGAAAGATATTCCACAAATTAACTTTTAAGAAGGCACACCTGTTAATTTAAATGCATTCCAGGTGACTGCCTCATGAAGCTGGTTGAGAGAATGCCAAGAGTGTGCAAAGCTGTCATCAAGGCAAAGGGTGGCTATTTGAAGAATCTCATATATAAAATATATTTTGATTTGTTTAACACTTTTTTTGGTTACAACATTATTCCATATGTGTTATTTCATAGTATTGATGTCTTCACTGTTATTCTACAATGTAGAAAATAGTAAAAATAAAGAAAAACTCTTGACTGAGTAGGTGTTCTAAAACTTTTGACTGGTAGTGTACATACAGTACCAGTCAAAAGTTTGTCAATGGCAGAGGATGTCGGCTTCAATATCCTAGTGGCATATCTAGAATGATATGTACATATGTACAATGATAACAACAAATTGTTGAACATCTATGAACACGCTGTCATACATCATTGCAACAAGCCATCACATTGATGAGAAGTGGGACATGAAGACCCATGTACTGACAACTGTGAACATGGAGGAGAGGCACACAACACAGAACCTAAAACAGCATTAATACCATCATTGCTGAGTGGGTGGGGGACAACAATAAGGAGCGCACCATCTGGTAGGTAGCCAGGACCGCGGTAGATTGAACTGCATTGCCCCCTAGCGATCATATGCAGGATCATATCTGAATTGTGAATTCCTGTCATTTTATGATATTTTTTTGTACTTTTAAACAATAAAAAATGGCAGTTTAAACATTAAGAAAAATTTTACATTTTTCACATCCCTAGTTACATGATTATTAATGTTTTCCTCTTACAAAACATATTATATTTTTGAGACTGACATTTTATTTCACTCTTGGCTCATCTAAAAGTGTTTTTAAGCCAAATCAATATGCATTTCATAAGATATGTATGCACGGTTCTTAATATGCTTTGATGAAGGACAGAACTACTGAAATATCAAATTTTTTTCTTCCTTTTTTTTCTTCTACTGGTAATATTCTGAAAAAAGTACTTGTA
Organism: Coregonus clupeaformis; assembly: GCF_020615455.1. Lineage (NCBI taxonomy): Eukaryota > Metazoa > Chordata > Actinopteri > Salmoniformes > Salmonidae > Coregonus > Coregonus clupeaformis. The sequence continues at coordinate 53,108,118 of NC_059211.1, read as the reverse complement.
ATTGCTGGCTGCTCCTGTACCTGTGGCTGTTGAAGCTCTTTCCACCACCTCCATGTTTATGATGACTCTGATTGAACTCTCCACCATACTGTCACCTATCCATGGTGCAGATCTTCCAGTGATTGTGTTTCCCAACAATAGCCTCCAAGATGAAAGCAGAAGCAGATCTTCCAATGCTTGAGTTTCCCAATACTCTCCTCCATCCATGGTGAATATATTGATGCAGATGCTCTTTCGAGTCGAGTCGAGTTTCTCAAAGTCATCTAGACTGTAACTTTAAACATAGCGAGCGAGGCTCCAGACATATCAGCATCATGCATACGGCTCAGATGGTAGCAGATGGAGTCCAGGCAGCATCTCTCTCTGCTCTCAGAGAGGCCAGCCGGATGATCTTTAATGTCAAGTGCCTTTGACACTTAAGACAACTGTCGCTCTCAGCCCGATGGTGAGAATATGAGAATCATATAGAGGATGGATGTATAGATGTCAGACAGAGCAGAGCAGAGCTGGAATCTGAGTAGAGCTGTTATCATTATCACCATCATCATCATGATCATCATCATGATCATCACTTTCATCATGACCATCATCATCATCACCATCACCACCATCATCATCATCATGAACATCATCATTACCATCACCATCATCATCATTACCATCACCATCATCATCATGACCATCATCATCATGACCATGACCACCATCATCATCATCATCGTTGTTGTCATCATCACTTTCACTTCCACTGATTTCCAACAGCCTGAGATTATTTGGTCTATGTGAAGCATTATCTTTCATAGAGGGCCCAATGCCATCAGAAAACGTACAAGCATTAATTATAAATCCATTAAAAGAACAGATTCATCAGAAATGTAGTCATTACCCGATGACATCCCATTATTTTATCCTCGGTAGTGCTCCGTATGCGAGGGCGGTAGCTGGCGTTTCCTTGTGCCTTATGGAAAGAGAGCACAAAGAACCATCTGTTTATGGCAGTTCAAGATGCAGGCTGAATTTTAATCAGGGCTATCAGTGTCGTATGTAATGTTAGGATGTCAACTCACTTCTCATAGCAATGGGCTCTGCCAGTGGGGTACCATGTTCCTCACACCATGTGTGTCAGTCTTACACAAACAGCCAGACATCAGATATATGTCTGCAGGCTGGTAACATCATGAATACCGACATAATATATCAAAGGTGTTTTATCTTTGTATTATGGCTTATGGACAGAATTAATATTATATCAGGTAAATGTTGTGGCTTGTATGGACCGTGTCTCATCCATGGTGATGCATGGTGTGAAAAAATGAAAGGGTGAATGTAATATTTAACGATATTGAAGTGAAATTCTCACAAAAGCTCAAAGGGATGATGCTATCCTCACAATAGGCATAGAGCACATTGCTTTTCTGATATCTGTGTGAGCATAAAACTAACATTTGGGCATTGGTCAATGAAAGTTACATTTTGAAAAGGGAAACCCAGAAGACAGGAACCTATTCAGAGACCAATTACTTTATATTTCAATTTGGCAATATTTCTGGCTCCCCTCCAACAATGTCTCTCTGTATAATGAAGTCTGCCCTGAGCAATAGCAAGGTTATTTTGAATGTGAAAGATAAGACCTGCTCATTGTGAATTTGTTCAGGTTTTCTTTTGCACTAATGCTTTTCTCTCAAGGTGATGGCTGTTCTGTCTATTCCGTAGATGTGTCTCTCTGTCTGGTAGGATCATCTTGAACGGAGGACCATGGGGACTTTGTCAGAAGCCATTAAGGTCAAGTCTTAATACCATTGTCGTGTTGAAGGACGAGTTCATTTGGAGTCATTATGGATACATCACCTTTGAGTCCCGGCTGTCAGAGTAATAAATAATTCAGCCGATAGGTCAAATGCGAGACAGTGGTCCACAGTGGATTGTAACACATCATTTAAAGGTTTGATCCCTCCACAGCCCCTCATAAAGATATCAAAGAGTGGGAGAAGAAAGGAAGAGCAACAAGATCAGCTGAAATCCCTCTAAGCTGCCTATCGGATAAACCAGGGATCGTAATGAACCCATCTCTATGGAATGGACCTTTAGTGTAGCTACACTCAACACACAACAACAACAAATGTTCATACTTAGACACCAATTCAATCAAAGAACAACTATACTTTGGGTTCACTCAGAAAGTTTGCAACGGTTTGGTTTCGCATCAATATCCAACAACATTGCCTGAGAGAGGAATAGCTAGTTGGTGGAGTTGGTTTTAACATGGTTAACTCCCATACAGCATAAAGATTCTCAGTGAACCCGCAATCTGGTTACCTTTTACTGCAGTGGGCTAAATCAGGGTCACACAGAGTGATTCTTGGTAGTCTTAAACAAATCTACTTTGAAACAAAAGTGTACACCTCACATACATTGTTATGGGCTTTAAAAAAAGAAGACACCTGTACCATGTCAGATATAGAGTTCAAATGTATTTAATTTTGAGTTTGCATCCCAATATTAAACTTTATATACATCACAGAAGACTGAAATTAACAAAACTGCTTGACATAGAAACACCAGATTTTTGTTGTAAAAAAAACAAAGCTTTATTAATTATACAATTCTGAAAAATATTAATAACATTCCACCCATGAGGCCAAATAGGGTGCTTTTGGTCATTGACTGCAGGAAAGGGCTACCCTTCATCTGCAATAGATTAAATAGGGGCAGTACACTCAAAATTGTGACTAATCACGTTTCCACTTAGCCAAAACCCAAAAAGCAGGTAAGTGCTCTAAGTGAGTGAGAGAGAGAGAGAGAGAGAGAGAGAGAGAGAGAGAGAGAGAGAGAGAGAACAGACAGACAGACAGACAGACAGACAGACAGACAGACAGACAGACAGACAGACAGACAGACAGACACAATCAAATCACATTATGTTTAACTATCACTGTAATGGCCTCCATAACAAATATGAAGTTGTCAGCCGGTGAAAACAACCAGAGTGTAAAGTCTTTAATGTCAGAAATGCCTTGTGCATTGTGAATGCATGCTCTCAGAGTTATTGACCCAGACGAAGCCTGATTAAAGTTCATTACTCCCCGATGTGCTATGGCCAAGCATAACAGATTGCATGGCTATTTACATCCATATTTGCAGGCCACAGCGCTGAAGTGTGATTGAATGCCTGGGGGTCTGATGCCAAGAGGGATTTAAGGGAGGGCTAACGGGAAAGCTATCCAACACGTTTTGATCGCCTTATTCTGAAGAGCTACTCAATGGAACCCGCTGAGAAATATTGGCACCCCTGTCACGATACATCACCCATCTCTCTCTCTCACCTGAGATACTTATGACTTGAAATCTTAAACAGGGCTCCTTAATAGTGCCTTTAGTGAGGTCAGAAAGTCCCCCTCCCTAAATATCTACTACCTCAGTGGAAACAATTCCAATTATTCACTTAATTAGAATTCATTAGAATTCAGTCAAACCCCAATATCATGAATTTCAAGTTTGAAAAGCAACTAGCAATGTCTAATAAGAGACTCCAGTCCCAAAGAGATATGAGTAATACATATCAATCAAATAGTTCCGTCCACAGTGCGAACAATGTGCAGATCAATATGTCTGCTTTGTGCAGCTCTATACTGTACAGTTTTGTTTCAGGAACATTCCAGGAACATTGTTTGTCCTCATGGCTGAGAAAATAATGCTGTCTGTAACAATAGCCAGAAGGGACTGGCTTGCCAGTAAAACATGATACTGACATCAGAAACCAAACAGGGAACCCACCAGCAGATCAGTCTGGATATGGAGTTAAAAAAAGCAAGGATAGTTACGGAGCATGAAAGAGACTAGAGAGAGCTTGAACAGTCTTTTTGCATATTACATTACTAGCCTTAAGATTCAGAGCACTGCATGGATAAAAAAAAAAAAAACATACTGCCGATTAAAACTTGTTTTTCTGCAACAACTGATGGCCTGGCACATTTCTGGTTGCTTGGCATGCTGTGTGTTGTATAAATTGCCCAGGGAAAGAAACACTTTCCTCTGAAGTAGCTTACAAAAATGAATGACTTTTTATCTTATACAGTAAGTATTGGGGAAAACAAAAAGAGAAAACATGATGAGAAGAAAGATAGATGTCCCTCCTAGGGAACAAAAAACAACCATGGTTCTTAGCTGGTTCTAACAGATAGCAAAAAACAATGCTGTTTTATTGTTCACAACACACACTAATGCACAACCACCACTCCGTATTTGAACACAGGCAATTTACTATTGTGCAAACAATGACAATTTCACTGTACTATCACATTGTGGAAGCATTATACACTCATCAAAAAAAGAAACGTCCCTTTTTCAGGACCTTGTCCTTCAAAGATAATTCGTAAAAATTCAAATAACTTCTCAGATCTTCACTTTAAAGGGTTTAAACCAGGGGTGTCAAACGTACGGCCCGCGGGCTGAATCAGGCCCGCAAACGGGTTTAATCCGGCCCGCGAGATGATAAAAAAAAAAAACTTTTTTTTTTTGTATAAAAATGCGCTGCAATTTTTCAATAAAATAAACTGCTATTCCAATTGCGTCCACTGGATGGCGAAATAGCAATTGTGTTAAGCAAGCAAACTGTTTATACCGGGGCAGAGCAAGTAGGTCAAGCAAGTGCAGCCAATGAGCTACTTTGTTTTGCCCGCGATATTTATTACGGCTTCTACTTTTAACATTATGTGCTTTGGCACCCTCATTGCCCCAATATGTCTCTGTCAAAAAAGAGAAAAGTGGACGCAGAGTGCAGAGTGTTCCAAGAAAAATGGTCATCCTATTTAATCACGGAATTGATTGGGAAAGCTGTATGTTTGGTGTGTTCAGAGCATGTTGCAGTGCTGAAAGAATATAACCTTCGTCGCCACTATGTGAGTCTTCATGCCGACAAATATGACAACTTTCAAGGACAGCGGAGATGAGAGAAGGTGAATGAACTGTTGGCGGGTCTGAAGAAACAGCAGTCTGTGTTTACTCACAGCCGAGACATCAGTGACGCTGCAGTGAAAGCTAGCTACCTCATTGCTAATGAAATCGCAGTGGCTTCAAAACCATTTAGTGAGGGTGAATTTGTAAAAACATGCATGATGAAGGCAGCGGAGATTGTGTGCCCTGAAAAGCGGCAGGCTTTTGCAAATATCACAGTTGCAGACAGGATTTCCGATCTTTCAGTGGATTTGGACAGCCAGTTGAAGCAAAAAGTAAAGTCATTTATTGCGTTTTCGGTTGCAATTGATGAAAGCACGGACATTACAGATGTTGCACAACTGGCCATTTTTTCATCCGCGGAGTTGATGACACATTGACCGTCACGAGGAGTTCGTGGAGTTGGTGCCGATGACAGATACAACGACAGCAGCTGATATTTTTACCGCACTCGTCGGCGCGCTGGACAGGGTCGGAGTGGACTGGTCCCGCGCTGTCAGCCTGGCTACAGATGGTGCGCCCTCAATGATCGGGAAAAAAGCAGGCGTTGTGACAAAGTTCAGAGAGAAAGTGCAATCTGCAAATGGAGGACGTGATTTTTTGACTTTTCACTGTATTTTGCACCAGGAGGCTTTGTGTTGCAAGTCATTAAAGATGGATAACGTCATGAAGGTGGTCATCCAAACCGTTAATTTCATCCGATCCAGAAGCCTGAATCACTGTCAGTTTGACAGCCTTCTCAGAGAGAAAGACCACATCTATGGCCTGCCATACCACACTGAGGTAAGATGGTTAAGCCGAGGTGCTGTGCTGAGGCGTTTCTTTGATTTACGAGAAGAAATTGAACAGTTCATGGAAGAAAAGGGCAAACCAGTGTTAGAATTTCATTCCGCAGAATGGATGCCGGACCTTGCATTTATGGTGGATGTTACATAGCACCTGAATAAATTGAACAAACAGCTGCAAGGGCGCAACAAAGTTGCCACGCAGTATTATGACAGCATACGTTCTTTCAAGTTGAAGCTGTCATTGTGGGAGATGCAACTTGCCGGTGGTGATGCAGCTCACTTCCCCTGTCTGAAAAATGTGTGCGCGACCCAACATGTGGCAGACAAGAGCGTTGTACCAGTAACCGAAAGGTCGCTGGTTCTAATCCCCAAGCCGACTAGGTGAAAAATCTGTCGATGTGCCCTTGAGCAAGGCACTTAACCCTAATTGCTCCTGTAAGTCGCTCTGGATAAGAGCGTCTGCTAAATGACCTATTTATTTATTTATAAAATAACTGGACTGTTACGGGAGTTTGAGCAACGCTTTCAGATTTATGTTTATATGTTTTTATGTTGATGTGCTATTGTTTTTAATTGATTTTATTTTATTTGTATATTTAACCTATTCTTGACTCTGTGGTTCTTGCACTTGTTTGGGGGAACAGGATTTCATAATTTTTATCTACATTTCTGCCTGAGAAATGACACCCTGATATAGTTCTGTGATCTGTGATATACTTCTGTGAATCACTGAGGCATTGTGTGTTTGTGTGTTCTTTGTCCTCAGAACTTTCAAATAACTTGAGGTGTTTTATGATTAATAGTGATGTTGTGCTTTTGGACACTGTCCTCAGGCTCCAGCTTTATGTTTATATGTTTTTATGTTGATGTGCTATTGTTTTTAATTGATTTTATTTTATTTGTATATTTAACCTATTCTTGACTCTGTGGTTCTTGCACTTGTTTGGGGGAACAGGATTTCATTATTTTTATCTACATTTCTGCCTGAGAAATGACACCCTGATATAGTTCTGTGATCTGTGAAACAGTTCTGTTAATCACTGAGGCATTGTGTTCTTTTTCTTTCGAATTTTCAAATAAACTTGACGTGTTTTATGATTAATAGTGATGTTGTGCTTGTACTATTTTGGACACACTGTCCTCAGGCTCCAGCTTTATGTTGTATGTTGATCGTATTAAAACAAAGAAAACAATCTGAAGTTGTTGTTTTTAAGTTATATATACCATGATTTTTCCGGTCTGGCCCACTTGGGAATAGATTTTCCTCCATGTGGCCCCTGAGCTAAAATGAGTTTGACACCCCTGGTTTAAACACTGTTTCCCATGCTTGTTCAATGAACCATAAACAATTAATGAACATACACCTGTGGAACGGTCGTTAAGACACTAACAGCTTACAGACAGTAGGCAATTAAGGTCACAGTTATGAAAATGTAGGACACTAAAGAGGCCTTTCTACTGACTCTGAAAAACACTAAAAGAAAGATGCCCAGGGTCCCTGCTCATCTGCGTGAACGTGCCTTAGGCTTGCTGCAAGGAGGCATGAGGACTGCAGATGTGGCCAGGGCAATAAATTGCAATGTCTGTACTGTGAGATGCCTAAGACAGTGCTACAGGGAGACAGGACGGACAGCTGTGGCAGATTACTTGTAACAACACCTGCACAGGATCGGTACATCCGAACGTCACACCTGCAGGACAGGTACAGGATGGCAACAACAACTGCCCGAGTTACACCAGGAACGCACAATCCCTCCATCAGTGCTCAGACTGTCCGCAATAGGCTGAGAGAGGCTGGACTGAGGGTCCTCACCAGACATCACCGGCAACAACGTCGCCTATGGGCACAAATCCACCGTCGCTGGACCAGATAGAACTGGCAAAAAGTGCTCTTCACTGACGAGTTGCGGTTTTGTCTCACCAGGGGTGATGGTCGGATTTGCGTTTATCGTCGAAGGAATGAGTGTTACACCGAGTCCTGTACTCTGGAGCGCGATCGATTTGGAGGTGGAGGGTCCGTCATGGTCTGGGGCGGTGTGTCACAGCATCATCAGACTGAGCTTGTTGTCATTGCAGGCAATCTCAACGCTGTGCGTTACAGGGAATACATCCTCCTCCCTCATGTGGTACCCTTCCTGCAGGCTCATCCTGACATGACCCTCCAGCATGACAATGCCACCAGCCATACTGCTCGTTCTGTGCGTGATTTCCTGCAAGACAGGAATGTCAGTGTTCTGCCATGGCTAGCGAAAAGCCCGGATCTCAATCCCATTGAGCACGTCTGGGACCTGTTGGATCGGAGGGTGAGGGCTAGGGCCATTCCCCCCAGAAAATGCCAGGGAACTTGCAGGTGCCTTGGTGGAAGAGTGGGGTAACATCTCACAGCAAGAACTGGCAAATCTGGTGCAGTCCATGAGGAGGAGATGCACTGCAGTACTTAATGCAGCTGGTGGCCACACCAGATAGTGACTGTTACATTTGATTTTAACCTCCCCCCCACCTTTGTTCAGGGACACATTATTCAATTTATGTTATTCACATGTCTGTGGAACTTGTTCAGTTTATGTCTCAGTTGTTGAATGTTGTTATGTTCATACAAATATTTACACATGTTAAGTTTGCTAAAAATAAACGCAGTTAACAGTGAGAGGACATTTCTTTTTTTGCTGAGTTTAGAAGCAATGTTATAATATAATAATATAATAATAATAATAATAATAATAATAATAATAATAATAATAATATAATAATAATATAATATGCCATTTAGCAGACCCTTTTATCCAAAGCGACTTACAGTCATGCGTGCATACATTTTTTTTAAATTTTTTTTTTTTTTTTTTTTTTAATTTTTTTTTTATGGGTGGTCCCGGGGATCGAACCCACTACCTTGGCGTTACAAGCGCCGTGCTCTACCAGCTGAGCTACAGAGGACCTATCTCATGTTATGGACACAAAACGTTACAAGCCTCATCAACTCAATACATTCTTATGCTTATAACCTTGCATCTACTATGAATTGCCAACATCTAGTGGCACAGCGGTCTAAGGCACTGCATTTCAGTGCTTGAGGCGTCACTACAGACCCCCTGGTTCGATTCCAGGCTGTATCACAACCGGCCGTGATTTGGAGTCCCATAGGGCGTCGTCCGGGTTTGGCCGGTGTAGGCCGTCAATGTAAATAAGAATTTGTTCTTAACTGACTTGCCTAGTTAAATAAAGGTAAAATAAAAAATTCATCTACATTACATTATAAAAGAGATACAAACACACACACAGATAGAAACACACCAGCTTCCATGCACACACACACACGTACACACACACAGGGGCTGACATTTATGATTGACATGTTCCTATCAGCAAAAGTGGAAAAGGAATATGAGGTCTAGTAGGAGTATAAAAAAACATTTTTATCCTCATACTACCTCGAACGCCCTGCTTTGGTGAAGGACTAAATAAAGAAGTAATATGAAATAACACTAATGGCAGTTTGGAAATAGACAGTTATTACTAGAGGCCTCAATATACTATAATCTTTTCAGAACATTTCTACATACTGCATTTAATGGAAGCCACAGAGGGAGCCTGGAGTACAGTCATAGGGGCAACTCTGTAGTCTGCTGAGGAGAAATTGGTGCCTCCATTTTATCGATTGTGTTATCACAATGAGAGAGGCAGCTTTTAGGCTGACAGGTTCCCTCTCCTAGGAACTGTTGGGGTGTTCGGCGTTCTCTCTCTCTCTCTCTCGTTCCCTCGCTCTGCTCTGCTCTCCCCCTCTGAGGAGATGGAAGTGGCATTTCCCAGGCGTCCAGACTGCTCGGAAATAACACCCCATTAAAAGTATGAATCACAACCACTGCCAGAAAAATATATATTAATAGAGAAAAAAAAAATGTCCTCCCTGCCTTTCTCCCTTGTAATGAAATCACTGTCTTTGAAGATTTTGGAGAATGTCATTTTCATTGAGAATTAAACAAATAGAACCTATGAAAGCTGCTACAGTCGGCCACTCTTAACGTTACCAGTCTCCAGTCTCTGCCAGCATATTTTCTTGTTCTACAGAAACAATTTTTTTCACAGGGCTCTTATTGAAATAAATGTTTCCCATCAAGGTTACACTGAACACATTCATTTTGGGATTTGATGAGGCCTGCATTCTAAATGCCGGACCTGCTAATTAATTAAACAATGCACACAGAATGTTAATGGTAGCCATTCTGGGGCCTCCTGTGGAGTGGTTGCGTCTGGCTGAATTTTCTGAGTCATTAGCGGTGTGCCACTGCAGAGCGGGTCGGCCTCAGCGGACAGCAGGGTCAACAGGGAGCAGAGAGAACAGAGCTACTCTAAGCCAATAGGTGTGAATATTAACCCCAGAGGTTTCCTTCATTGTCTTTTACTTATTTCCTCTCCTCTGGTACATCAGTAAACAGATGCCATCATGAGAGCTTCTGCATTGGTTAGTAGTGGTTTATAGAGGACTTTATGCAGTCAACAGTTTGTGTGTGTTTATTTGAGTGGATTGATAAATAGCAGACACTAGCACTTAGAGAGGAATATAATTTGTTTGCGTAGTGGTATCTTAATACATCCCGTTGTCCCTAAATTACTATATTCCCTTAATTTGTGAAATGCAGTAGCGGTGCCTGGGTAAAATCAATGGGGAAGCCAGAAAAAAAGCCATATTACAAGCTATGTGTTGTGATAATTGCATTGTCTGCTCTATAACCTGTTAGTTCATATGCCTTGCGACCGTGATATATAGGCCTAAAGGCCGAGACAATAAGAAGACACAGTGGCAGAATAAATTCAACCATACCTTTGTTTTATCTCAAAACCGGGTAGCAACCTCTGTCCGGTTTAGTCCACAAAGCATATTGCATGTAACAGACAGTTACATGAGCTACAGCATGGTCAAGCAAGTTAATTTTCGGACAACTAAAAAAACGATTGATTTAGAACCACAGAAGGTTACCTCAAGTCATAAAGAAAACAGAAGGTGCCTCCACTATTCCAGCACCATTTGAACTTCAACATTTCAACATCATCAAACCACCTCTGCTTAGTCTAATACAGTGACAACTAAAAGATACCAAAAACAATTTAGTCCAATCAACGTAAGCTAAAGATGTGGCTGTCCCATGGTTCTGATTTCTGTGTGCGTGTGGTGTGTGTGTGTGTGTGTGTGTGTGTACGTGCGTGTTCGTGCAAGTAGAAAAATATGTTGACTCACCCTACTTGTAGAGAAACGCCACTGACATCCTCCTCTCTTTCATGTTGACGAAACAGTCTATCACTCTGTCATACATTATACACTTTTATTTGTTGTTGTCCTAGACTACCTGGCTAAAATGCTTGCTCTCTAGCCTTCAATTCATGGGCAACGTTACCTAGTTAACGTTAACCTTCTACATCTAGCTACATATTGAACTTCCATCCTCTCAGGCCAGGGGCACAACAATGTATGAATTAATGTTTGGATCAGAATCACCTTAATAATCACTGGCCAGTATGGAGAATTAAGTAAAACTGTCATGGGCCTCTCACTCCACCGGGTTACCACCTTAATTTTCTTCCACTCTGCTCACCACTCTCTCTACTCAGCCTAACTAGCTCCACCTGTCCCTGCTCTGCTCTGCTCTAATTACTCTGCCAGCTGCGCTGCATTACCCACTACCTCTCCCAGTATTTAAGGCCCTGTCTTTCAGCTCTCCGGTGTCAGATCGTCTGCAAAGCTCACACCCGGAACCTGTTTGCTCGCGCTTCTGGCTCACCCTGGTTTTGTGACCCCGGACCTGCCTGTTTTTTGGATACTCTTCTGCCTCAGGAGATCCAGACCTGCTTCTGCCATTACGACTCCTGACTACTCTTCAATCCCGGACTTCTGGACCACCCACCACCGGCTTCATAGGACGCATCGCTGCCACTGGGGGGGGGCACAGACCCAGCGCATTGGACGGGATCCCTGTTACCCCTGGAGCCTTCATTCACTCCCTACTTCCCTTTTCCCTTAAGTTTAATAAACTTTCTGGTGTGACGCAATTGTGGTCCTCTGGTCGTCTGTCTGAATCGTGACAAAAACCATGGCTAATTTAGGAAAGGGACAACTTTAGCTAGCTAGCTAGCCACCGGAGGACAACAACACAACGAGATGCACCAATTCAAGTTGTTTCTGTCAATGACGTATGCTCTCAATGCGATTTGATAGGAGTGACGCCAAAATCCAAGTTGGCTTCCCTTGACACTTTGTTTTGGTGTGCCAGGACCATTCACAGTTGAGCTCGCTCAGTTTAGCTCAACGCTCATTGGCTAATTTGTTATACTTTTTTTTATCAAGGGAGGCCAAATGCTCGCTGGCTTCCTTTGCATTCAATTCAATGATACGGGTGGCAACAATCTCATACTCGTTTGGACCAGACAGCATCAGATAGATGGCCTACACGTACAGAGACAGATGGCCGCTGTTTCGCTCGCTCGGATGCTTTCTCTGGTGAGATACATTCAGCCTCTTGCGAATTAAAGGAACGTTATGAAACACAGAGAGACGAAAAATAAATTATTGTACGTTTAAAAAAATAAAATATTGGTACATTTTTGGGGGAAGCCTAGCTTCCCTTGGCATTCACGAATACACGAATCTGGTGAAATTATAAAGAGTAACATTGTGAAAGAAATGGCATGTGCTTTGTCAAGGCCATCACTTTCAGAGTAGTAGATCTACAGAGAGAGTGACCCAATGTGTGTGTGTGTGTTTGTGTGTGTGTGTGTGTGTGTGTGTGTGTGTGTGTGTGTGTGTGTGTGTGTGTGTGTGTGTGTGTGTGTGTGTGTGTGTGTGTGTGTGCGTGTGTGTTGGTAATGAGCCCAAATTGAAATGGAGTGGTCTGGTCTGAGTTTGCATTGAGTGATGTGCTGTTTCTGACTGATGGCTCTTATGGCAGACCAGCAGTGGATACTACAGGAAGATCAGCTCTCATCCACTCTGCTCTGAGATATTGCAATGACCTCTGCGGTCCGCTGCCCCAGATTACCTCGACATCTGTGTGAAGCTTTCAAAAAGCTAATTAATCCCTGCTGACCCAAAGTTTGGCCCAGTCTGGTCCAAAAGCATCTCCACTTCTCAGGGTAAAAGCCCACCATAGGTCAGCCTGCATGCCTCTCTCCCTTGTGTCTCTCTGGCTCTCATTTCTAGTAGTTTGTGATTTTTTTTTGTAGACAGCTCTCTGAAAAACTCCTCAAATGTGTCACATTTCTGTGAACTGATGGGAAAAGTTGCCCGGAACTTTAGATTGGCATGCTGTTGATACCTGACCTGGAGACAACACTTCCATCTGTTTAGCATAGAAGACGTCATGCAGTTTCCTCCAAATTAGTCGGAGAGTGGTTCTATCAATGATTTATCTGCATGGTTGTTCCAATTCACTCCATTGGAAGCTCACAACTCCCCTTTCACATTAGCGGCTATGATTTTCCTCTGCTTTGTCTCGTGGCCTATTCCAGCCCATTGAGTATTGCAAACAGTTCACACCATGAGGTAATATTAATATTCATGAATAATATTATGCAGGAGAAGAAAATAAATAAATAAACAACCGCTAGCTACATTTGGCAATGTCACCCCCAAAAAAGTGCTAAGGGCCCTGGCGCAGCTTGTGATTTTTCTTCTATGATATTTGTAATTGTTACAGTCAGGAAAATAGCAACCAATGATATTCCCACAAATACGTCCCCACAGTACTATATTTACCGCAGGGTTCAGAAAACTGGGAATACTTGAAGATATTTGCTAAATTATTGTTCTGGTTACCGGCAGGCGAGGAGTGCCTTAGGCAAAATTAGTTTGATCAGATCCGTGTTTGTGAGGGATTCTGCGGGAAAACCCTCTCCGTTTGTCATTCCATGCAGAAAGGAGTGTTCAGACGGTCTACCCTGGGAAATCAGTGAGATGTTGTCTACCAGTGGAGGCTGCTGACTGGGGAGGACGGCTCATCATAATGTCTGTAATGGAAACCATGTGTTTGATGTATTTGACACCATTCCACAAATTTCGCTCCAGCCATTACCATGAGCCCGTCCTCCCCAATTAAGGTGGCACCAACCTCCTGTGTTGTCTACATACAAGATGCACATTTTGAAGTGGGCTGTTCTTCAGGCAAACACATCAACTATTACCCTTTTTGACCTCCCTTCACTCTGACTAGATTGGAGCTCCATTTTGTGCCATAAATAATGAATTAAATGGATGAATCAGATACAATAGCTTGCCTTTTGTTACTCATTTTAGGCTGAAGGTCATCATTTCATTTCTGGGGTATTTTTGGTCAGTGAAAGGGAGTCCAGATTATCATCTGACAAGCGATGGATTGGCTTCTAATAGTCTTCTTGATGTGGGTTTGACTGAAATATGTGAAGATGAGAAAACGTGCACTTCGAAAGAAGTACAACAATCTGGTGTAGAAATACAAATCTAGTCGTTGTAGCCTATAACAAATAATGTTGTATTGTATATTCTAAAGGTCCTCACTCCAACCAGCTCATATCACAAGCACAAAGTCAGAATAAATCATGGAATAAAGTCTCAAATTCAAAACTGGTCTGTTCCCCAGTGTTATAAACTCACACTAAGCTGTGGTACAGTCGAGTACAGTACAGTAGCGTAGGCTGCGGTAATATCATCCTAGCCAGGGTGCGTCCATTAAAAAATTGCCAACATGTTCTCTTTTCTCATCTGCACCAGCGCTGCTAAGCCCCAAATGATCCCTGTGCCTCCTGGGTACACATCACAGAAAGGGCGACCTCTCTGCTTCCAATCTCCCTCATGACCTCCCACCTCCCTCCTGATCCTCTTACCCCTCCATTTCCCTGGGCTCCAGGCCTCCTGTCCTCCTTCGCCCTCCCTTGCTTGGCTGCAGCGTTAGGGGTCCCCAGCTTCTGATCTCTCCATCTCCCTCCAACCTAGTCCACCACTCACTTCATCAACACATCCTGGGCTGACACTCCTGTGTACTCTGTCAGACTCTACAATTGGCCCTCTCTCTCAGTTGGATGGGGTGAGGTGAGGTAACAAAGCTTTGACCATAAATGTTTTCTTTTTAATCCCTTTAAATGGCAATTGAGCAGAGCTGCCTATCCAGAGAGAGAGCAGCTAGAGCAGGGAAAGTTGTTGAATAGAGCCCTGATTCTGTCCAGGGGGTCCTGCCCCAAGCCCTGCTCCTCTCTCCCTCCGCTGTTGTACCGTTTGCTGCTGTTATTGTTGTGCTGATTTGCAATAAATATGTGAAAGGTTATTGTATCGTAAAAAAATATTTGATTCATCGTTTCTCATAATCCTTGATTTGATTTTATGGATGAACAGGTTAATTTACATTACATTACAAAATGAGGAAGGATTTTTCCCTTCAACCATGAGAGAATCTAATAACAATAAATGTAGCATGGTGATTTCTCCTGCGTTCACCAGACACATCACTGCGGTCATTGGAGTGAAAACTACAAATTGTCAGTGCTGGAAAAAGTACCCAATTGTCAAACTTGAGTAAAAGTAAAGATACCTTAATAGAAAATGACTCATGTAAAAGTGAAAGTCACCCAGTAAAATACTACTTGTATTAGGCAAATCAGACGGCATGATTTTCTTGTTTTTTTAAATTAACGGATAGCCAGGGGTACACTCCAACACTCAGACATAATTTACGCTAGATCAGTGTCACGAGTTACAAAGCCAGAACCCAGAAGCAGACCAGGACGAGGTAAGTTGAAACGAAGGTGAGTGTTTATTTACAAATTCAAGAGTGATGCTGAATAATCCAGGGAACAGAGCGGGCGGCGTTGATTAGTTGTTGGGGGTGCAGTGGTTGATCCCATCATGGCTCGGCAGCCGCCGACCACCAGGCAGAGGTTGGATGAAGGTTCCGGACGAGTGACTGCAGATGGAACAAAACGGAGGTAAGTAAACAACAAACCAACAAGGTGCAAAACAACAAAACTAACGCTAGAAGCTCTAAGACTGATACTCTGGTAAACCTACTGTTCATGGCTAACGATCCGGCAGGGAATGGATGTTAGGCCAGAGCCTAAGAAGGGTGATGATCAGGACCAGGTGTGCAGATTGCTGATGGGATGCAGGTGCGGAAATCAAGAGAGCTCCCCGGAGCGTTCCAGAACCCTCGGAAAACTGGAGATCACGAGCAGAAAAACTAGTCCACAGACAGGACCCGACTCAGACTGCCGGGATCGTTACAGTACCCCCCTCCGACGAGAACGCCACCGGGCGGACTCCCGGAGCGCCAGGATGGAGGCGGTAGAAGTCACGGATGAGGTCAGCATCTAGGATCTGTCGCCGCGGAATCCAACTCCTCTCTTCAGGACCATACCCCTCCCAGTCCACGAGATACTGGAAACCCCGGCCCCGCCGTCTGGAATCCATGATGCGTCGCACCGTGTAGGCAGGACCGCCTCCGATCATCCGAGGAGGAGGAGGAGGAGGCGGAGGAGGCAACAGAGGACTGAGGAAAACAGGCTTGAGGCAGGAGACATGAAAGGTGGGATGGACTCTGAGCGTCCTCGGGAGTTTGAGTCGAACTGCCACCGGATTGATCACCTTCTCCACCACAAACGGACCAATGAACTTCGGTAACAACTTCCTAGACTCAGTCCGTAAAGGAAGATCCCGTGTGGCCAACCAGACCCTATCTCCGATGGTGTAGGTGGGAGCGGGGATCCGGCGACGATTCGCCTGGAGCTGATACCGGTCCGAAACTCTAAGGAGTGCCTTTCTGGCCCGATGCCAGGTCCGGTGGCAACGACGAATATGGGCCTGAACAGAAGGCACTGAGAGCTCCTTCTCCTGAGAAGGGAACAAGGGAGGTTGGTAGCCATACAGGCACTGGAAGGGAGACATCCCAGTGGCAGATGTAGGGAGAGTATTGTGGGCATACTCAACCCAAGGCAACTGAGAGACCCAGGAGGTGGGGTTGGAAGAGGCCAGGCAGCGTAGCGTGGATTCCATCTTCTGGTTGGCTCTCTCCGCCTGACCATTAGATTGGGGGTGAAAACCAGATGTGAGACTGACTGTAGCTCCAATGGCCAAACAGAAGGACTTCCAGACAGCAGAGGTAAACTGAGGGCCACGGTCGGAAACGATATCACTGGGCAACCCGTGGACCCTGAAAACCTCCCCTAACCAGGATCTCGGACGTCTCCGAGGCAGAGGGAAGCTTGGCAATTGGCACAAAGTGGGCGAACTTGCTGAATCTGTCCACGATAGTCAGAACGACCGTGTTCCCCTCAGAAGCGGGCAACCCAGTGACAAAGTCCAGGGCCAGATGCGACCATGGTCGCCGGGAATAGGAAGGGGGTGAAGTAGTCCAGAGCTGGGCCGATTGGTACTCTTATTCTGCGCACACACTGGACAGGCAGCAACATAACCCCGAGTATCCTCGGCCATGGCAGGCCACCAAAAACGTCTGCGAAGAAACGCCATCGTCCGAGCCACGCCAGGGTGACAAGCCATCTTGCTGGCGTGGGACCATTTGAGGACCGCAGGACGAACCGACTCAGGCACAAACAACCGACCGGGTGGACCGTTACGGGACCGGGCTGCGTCCGAAGAGCCGCCATCACCTCCTCCTCAATCTTCCACCTAACAGCTCCCACGACGCAGTTCCGGGGGAGAATTGTCTCGGTCTTGGACCCACTCTCCTCCGTCTTGGAGAACATCCGAGACAAGGCGTCCGCCTTGCCGTTCTTAGATCCAGGTCGGAACGTCAGGGAAAAATTGAATCGTCCGAAAAACAACGACCACCTGGCCTGACGGGAGTTGAGACGTCTAGCCGATTGCACGTAAGCAAGGTTCTTGTGGTCAGTCCAGACAATAAACGGCTGCTCCGCCCCCTCCAACCAGTGGCGCCACTCCTCCAAGGCAAGTTTCACCGCGAGAAGCTCCCGGTTACCCACATCGTAATTCCTCTCCGCAGGCGAAAGGCGACGAGAGTAGTAGGCGCAGGGATGGAGTTTACTGTCCGTGGAGCATCGCTGCGACAGGATGGCGCCAACTCCCACATCAGACGCGTCCACTTCAACGACGAACTGACGGGCCATGTCCGGTTGAGAGAGAATCGGTGCGTTGGTGAATCGCCTCTTCAAATCCAGAAACGCTCGATCCGCCTCCGGATTCCACTTGAAGGTCCTAATACTGGAAGTCAAGGCAGTTAACGGAGCGGCCACACGGCTGTAATCCCGGATGAATCTGCGGTAGAAATTCGCAAACCCCAAAAATCTCTGGAGCTGCAATCTCGTACCGGGCTGGGCCCATTCCAGAACCGCTCTAACCTTCTCCTGGTCCATCCTAATCTCTCCCCTGGAGATGATGTACCCGAGAAAGGATGTCGTGTGGGCGTGAAACTCGCACTTCTCGGCCTTCACGAACAGGCGATTCTCCAACAATCGCTGCAGAACCTGCCGGACATGCTGGACGTGGTCGGAAGGTTCCTTCGAGAAGATCAGAATGTCATCCAGGTAAACAAACACAAAGAGACCGATCATATCTCTCAGGACGTCGTTCACCATACTCTGGAATACCGCTGGAGCATTGGTCAGTCCAAACGGCATCACCTGATACTCGAAGTGACCCATCGGTGTATTGAAACCCGTCAACCACTCGTCCCCCTCTCTGATCCGGACCATGTGATACGCATTGCGTAGGTCTAGCTTGGTGAACACCGTAGCACCCTGTAAGGAGTCGAAGGCAGAACTCATCAAGGGCAGGGGATACTTATTCTTGACCGTGATGTCATTCAACCCCCGGTAATCAATACACGGTCGAAGAGAGCCATCCTTCTTACCCACAAAGAAGAATCCTGCCCCCAGGGGTGATGACGAGGGACAAACGAGACCAGCAGCTAGGGACTCCTTGATGTAGGTCTCCAAAGCCTCACGTTCAGGTCGGGAGATACTGTATAACCTTCCCTTGGGGTAGACAGCTCCAGGGAACAGGTTGATGGCACAATCATATGGTCGGTGGGGAGGGAGTGACAGAGCCTTCTGCTTACTGAAAACTTCCCCCAAATCGTGATATGTCTCGGGAACCAGGGACAAATCTGGGGGTTTAGCCTCAATCACCTGACTGGGAACCGAATGGGGACAGGCAGTCTTGAGACAGTTAGCATGACAATCAAGGCTCCAACTCGTTACCTTGCCCGTCACCCAATCGAACGTGGGATTGTGTTCCTTCAGCCAGGGGTATCCAAGGACCAGAGGAACATGGGAAGACGGCAGAATGAAGAATGAAATCATCTCAGAATGATTCCCCGACAACAGCATCTTAACCGGTTCAGTCCTCATCGTGATACGTGCCAGACTACTGCCGTCCAGAGTGGTAGCTTCAATGGCTTCCGGCAATTGCTCCTTGGAAAGCCCCAGCTGTTCCACCAACTCGGCATCAAGAAAGCTTCCATCGGCACCTGAATCGATAAACGCGTTAATCGCTAAGCTCTGATTCCTGTTCATAAGGGTAGCCGGGAAACGGGGTCTGACAGAGGTATTGAGAGGATCGAAACTGGCTCGCTAAAAGTCCTCCCAACTTTAGCGAGCCGCGCAGTTTGACGACCGCCGGGAACCAGTGGCGAGGTAATGTCCCGAACCACCACCGTAGAGGCAACAGTTAGTCCTACGTCTGTGTTGGCGCTCCTCCTTGGTTAACCCGTGCCGCCCCACTTGCATGGGTTCAGAATCGGGAGACAGGACCTCTCCACTAATCCTGTGTGGTGGACGATGATCGACGTATTCTGATCCAATCCCCGACCCGACTGGAACCTGAGAAGCTGATCGGTTGGACGGAACCCATTGCTTCTCCCTCCTTCGCTCTCGGACTCGATTATCCACCCGAATAGACAAGGCTACCAAGCTGTCCAGGTCACTAGGCTCGGATAGGAGATCAACTCATCCTTGAGCTGCTCCGACAGACCCTGGTAAAAGGCCGCTTGCAGAGACTCCTCATTCCACCCACTCTCCACAGCCAACGTCTTGAACTCGATCACGAAGTCGGCCACGCTGCGAGTTCCTTGGCGAAGCGAAAACAGGCGCCTAGCTGCGTCCCTCCCTCGGACGGAATGGTCGAAGAGCTTCCTCATCTCGGCCGTGAACCCCTGGTATGAAGCCATGCAGGGATCCTGTCGTTCCCAAACGGCTGAAGCCCACTCCAGCGCTCGACCACGCAGCAACTCAATCACAAAGGCTATCCTAGCCTTGTCTGTGGCATAAGAGTAGGGCTGTAGATCGAACACTAATCCACACTGCATAAGGAAGGAACGGCATCTTCCCAGCTCCCCCTCATATTTATCCGGCGTCGGAACCTTGGACTCACGGAAGGACACAGCTCCAGAAGCGGCAGGCGAGATGGGCGAAACCGGTAGTGGATCCTCCACCGGAAACTTGCGTTGGTTCTGGACCTCCGTCAGACCGGTAGAAAGGTTCCGAACTGACAACGCGATCTCCTGTAGTACCGTGCTATGATGGCCCAACATCTTCTCCTGATGGGTAATGGCATGGCGAACAGAGTCCAGGTCCGCTGGGTTCATTACTGGCCGGATCGTTCTGTCACGAGTTACAAAGCCAGAACCCAGAAGCAGACCAGGACGAGGTAAGTTGAAACGAAGGTGAGTGTTTATTTACAAATTCAAGAGTGATGCTGAATAATCCAGGGAACAGAGCGGGCGGCGTTGATTAGTTGTTGGGGGTGCAGTGGTTGATCCCATCATGGCTCGGCAGCCGCCGACCACCAGGCAGAGGTTGGATGAAGGTTCCGGACGAGTGACTGCAGATGGAACAAAACGGAGGTACAGTGGGGAAAAAAAGTATTTAGTCAGCCACCAATTGTGCAAGTTCTCCCACTTAAAAAGATGAGAGAGGCCTGTAATTTTCATCATAGGTACACGTCAACTATGACAGACAAATTGAGGAAAGAAAATCCAGAAAATCACATTGTAGGATTTTTTATGAATTTATTTGCAAATTATGGTGGAAAATAAGTATTTGGTCACCTACAAAGAAGCAAGATTTCTGGCTCTCACAGACCTGTAACTTCTTCTTTAAGAGGGTCCTCTGTCCTCCACTCGTTACCTGTATTAATGGCACCTGTTTGAACTTGTTATCAGTATAAAAGACACCTGTCCACAACCTCAAACAGTCACACTCCAAACTCCACTATGGCCAAGACCAAAGAGCTGTCAAAGGACACCAGAAACAAAATTGTAGACCTGCACCAGGCTGGGAAGACTGAATCTGCAATAGGTAAGCAGCTTGGTTTGAAGAAATCAACTGTGGGAGCAATTATTAGGAAATGGAAGACATACAAGACCACTGATAATCTCCCTCGATCTCACCCTGTGGGGTCAAAATGATCACAAGAACGGTGAGCAAAAATCCCAGAACCACACGGGGGGACCTAGTGAATGACCTGCAGAGAGCTGGGACCAAAGTAATAAAGCCTACCATCAGTAACACATTACGCCGCCAGGGACTCAAATCCTGCAGTGCTAGACGTGTCCCCCTGCTTAAGCCAGTACATGTCCAGGCCCGTCTGAAGTTTGCTAGAGTGCATCCAGAAGAGGATTGGGAAAATGTCATATGGTCAGATGAAACCAAAATAGAACTTTTTGGTAAAAACTCAACTCGTCGTGTTTGGAGGACAAAGAATGCTGAGTTGCATCCAAAGAACACCATACCTACTGTGAAGCATGGGGGTGAAAACATCATGCTTTGGGGCTGTTTTTCTGCAAAGGGACCAGGACGACTGATCCGTGTAAAGGAAAGAATGAATGGGGCCATGTATCGTGAGATTTTGAGTGAAAACCTCCTTCCATCAGCAAGGGCATTGAAGATGAAACGTGGCTGGGTCTTTCAGCATGACAATGATCCCAAACACACCGCCCGGGCAACGAAGGAGTGGCTTCGTAAGAAGCATTTCAAGGTCCTGGAGTGGCCTAGCCAGTCTCCAGATCTCAACCCCATAGAAAATCTTTGGAGGGAGTTGAAAGTCTGTGTTGCCCAGCGACAGCCCCAAAACATCACTGCTCTAGAGGAGATCTGCATGGAGGAATGGGCCAAAATACCAGCAACAGTGTGTTAAAACCTTGTGAAGACTTACAGAAAACGTTTGACCTGTGTCATTGCCAACAAAGGGTATATAACAAAGTATTGAGAAACTTTTGTTATTGACCAAATACTTATTTTCCACCATAATTTGCAAATAAATTCATTAAAAATCCTACAATGTGATTTTCTGGATTTTTTTCTCTCATTTTGTCTGTCATAGTTGACGTGTACCTATGATGAAAATTACAGGCCTCTCTCATCTTTTTAAGTGGGAGAACTTGCACAATTGGTGGCTGACTAAATACTTTTTTTCCCCACTGTAAGTAAACAACAAACCAACAAGGTGCAAAACAACAAAACTAACGCTAGAAGCTCTAAGACTGATACTCTGGTAAACCTACTGTTCATGGCTAACGATCCGGCAGGGAATGGATGTTAGGCCAGAGCCTAAGAAGGGTGATGATCAGGACCAGGTGTGCAGATTGCTGATGGGATGCAGGTGCGGAAATCAAGAGAGCTCCCCGGAGCGTTCCAGAACCCTCGGAAAACTGGAGATCACGAGCAGAAAAACTAGTCCACAGACAGGACCCGACTCAGACTGCCGGGATCGTTACAATCAGAGGCAGTAGGGATGACCAGGGATGTTCTCTTGATAAGTGTGTGAATTGGACCATTTTCCTGTTCTGCTAAGCATTCAAAATGTAATGAGTACTTTAGGGTGTCAGGAAAAATGTATGGAGTAAAAAGTCCATTATTTTCTTTAGGAATGTAGTGGAGTGAAAGTAAAAGTTGTCAAAAATATAAATAATAAAGTACCGATACCTGAAAAAAATTACTAAATTACTTAAGTAGTACCTTAAAGTATTTTTACTTATGTACTTTACACCGCTGCAAATTGTTTGTGTCATTTGAATGCTTTACATATCAGGGAACACAACAGTATTAGCTACACCTTACCTGAATACATGTTCAACTTCAGGATCAAGAAATTAGGAGTAAATCTTCATTGCCATTATTTAAAGCTTGCATGACAGAACTAGCCCACCAAATTCTCTCTCGTATTGATGAGATTCAGAAATGTAGGATAATCATGATTATCCTAAATGATTGAATTTACTGAATGATGAAGAGGAAGGGATGATAACCTAACACACAAAATTGCAAGTACATGTGTGCATGGTCACAGACCTTTCACGCAAAATGTCTCATTCAATATGCTAATGGTGATGATGGTGGGAACTAAGACACTCTTTATGCATCATGTATAATTATATAAGGTCCTTTTGTTCAATAGAATACTAATCATGTAAAATTCACAAATTAAAACAGAGAAATAACAGAAAAGTTTGCAGTGCGTCGGCAGAGTTATAGAAAGTCACATTATGGAAAGTCACATTTAAACCAACCTTCACAGATATGCCAAATTATCATCACTCCTACAAACCTCTCACAAAACAAAAACAAATCCACATGAGATTCCATCAGTTAGTTTGAGACGTGACAGGTGGATTAAAACGTACATTATCCCCTCAGCACAGATTGCCTGGCTCCCCGCAGGTCATCTTTATGATGGTGTGGTGTCACGACACACAACAAGGGTAATGTCCCTGACCCTGCTTGTACACTGCACGGTCTGCTGCACAAATAGAGCAGTGTGCACCTCATAGAAGGCACCAGGCATCCAAGTGTGTAATGACGCCAGGGGCTTGCTGCACTTTACAACCAAACCTTACCCTCACAATGGAGATTAATTGATATTGATTAGTTAAATCAGATATGGTGCCTTTATAAATCCCACTCTGGATCAGGCTCTTACTGGAGGGGCCCACTATGTTCAATACGTATTGAACTCTTATCAGAGCAGGGCTAATTAAAGGTTATTTCCATGAGGGGTTTTCTGTCCTCATCTTGTGACCACACATACAATGCATGTGAAAGGATTACTGGTGGTGTGCATGCTTGTTGTACAAAAAGGTCAATGTACTGTATTATGTGAGGACAGAGTGTTGATGTTAATAGAAACAGGCAGCAGCAGTGGTTGGGTGAAACAATAGTTTTTAACTTTCTATGTGGACATGTGTCACGAACGTTGAGAGACGGGTCAGACCAAGGTGCAGCGTGGTATGCGAACATGTTTATTAAACTGGATAAACACTAGACAAAATAACAAACTCAACGAAACCGTGAAGTCCTATGGGCTATACACGAAACAAGCCTAACAGGAACACAAACAAGATCCCAAAACCCAGGCAGGAAAACTGGCTGCCTAAGTATGATCCCCAATCAGAGACAACGAGCGACAGCTGCCTCTGATTGGGAATCACACCCGGCTAATAATAACAGTCTCTACAGGTCAGGGCGTGACAGTACCCCCCCCCCCAAAGGTGCGTACTCCGGCCGCACCAACCTGACTCATTAGGGGAGGGTCCGGGTGGGCATTCAGCCTCGGCGGCGGATCCGGCTCCGGGCGTGACGACCTCTCCCTCTCTGCCTCCCCGTTGCGCCCCTGGTCTGGTCTGGACCTCTGCGCGATGCTTCCCCTCTCCTTCCTCCCACGATGCACCAAGCCCTGTCTGGACCCTGGTGTGGGAGACCCCGAACCTGGTGAGGGGCTGACGTCTGGGTCTGGAGTGGAGCCGCTGACCGGAGCTGAACTGGACCATGGTGGAGCGGACTGCTCTGGCTCCGGAGTGGAACCGCTGACCGAAGCTGGACTGGGCACCGGTGGAACGGACTGCTCTGGCTCCGGAGTGGATCCGCTGACCGGAGCTGGACTGGGCACCGGTGGAGCGGACTGCTCTGGCTCCGGAGTGGAGCCGCTGGCCGGAACTGAACTGGACCCCGGTGGAGCGGACTGCCCTGGCTCCGGAATAGAACCGCTGACCGGAGCTGGACTGGGCACCGGTGGAGCGGACTGCTCTGGCTCCGGAGTGGAACCACTGACCGGAGCTGGACTGGGCACCGGTGGAGCGGACTGCTCTGGCTCCGGAGTGGAACCGCTGACCGGAGCTGGACTGGGCACCGGTGGAGCGGACTGCTCTGACCCCGGAGTGGAACCGCTGACCGGAGCTGGACTGGAGACGCGCACCACTAGTTTGGTGCGAGGAGCAGGTATGGGGCGTACCGGGCTGGTGACAGGCACCACTGGTTTGGTGCGAGGAGCTGGCACGGGCCGTACCGGACTGGATACACGCACCACTGGTTTGGTGCGGGGAGCAGATATAGGGCTTACCGGGCTGGCGACAGGCACCACTGGTTTGGTGCGAGGAGCTGGCACGGGCCGTGCCGGACTGGATACGCGCACCACTGGTTTGGTGCGGGGAGCAGGTACGGGGCGTACCGGACTGTGGAGGCGCACTGGAGATCTGGAGTGTAGAGCTGGCACAACCCGTCCTGGCTGGATGCCCACTTCCGCACAGTACGTGTGTGGCGTTAGCACAGGATGCACTGGGCTGTGCACGCGCACTGGCGACACAGTACGTAGAACCGGCGCAGGATCTGCTGGACCGAGGAGGCGTACTGGAGACCAGGAGCATTGAGCCGGCACAACCCGTCCTGGCTGGATGCCCATTTTTGCACAGCACGTGCGTGGCGCTAGTAAAGGACGCACCGGACTGTGCCGGCGCACTGGCGACACAGTGCGTAGCTCCGCATAACACAGAGCCTGCACGGTCACACGCTTCTTAGCGTGAATACGGGGAGTTGGCTCTGCTCTGAACCCTGGCTCCGCCAACCACCCCGTGTGCCCCCCCCCAAGGGCTGCATTTCGGGCTTTCTCCATGACTGAGTCCTTTTGGGTCGCCGTTTCTCCTCTCCTGCCTGAGCTTCCTCCTTCGCCCAGGGTCCTCCACCAGCAAATATCTCCTCCCAAGTCCAAAATCACTTCCCCACGTGTGTCCAGGGTGTCTGCTGCTCCTGGACACACTGCTTGGTCCGTTTTTGGTGGGATCTTCTGTCACGAACGTTGAGAGACGGGTCAGACCAAGGTGCAGCGTGGTATGCAAACATATTTATTAAACTGGATAAACAGCTGCGTTGTCTGCGTGTTTAATGGGTCATGGTCCTGTTGGAAGGTAAACCTTCGCCCCCAGTCTGAGGTCCTGAGCGCTCTGGAGCAGGTTTTCATCAAGGATCTCTCTGTACTTAGCTCCGTTCATCTTTCATTTGATCCTGACTAGTCTCTCAGTCCCTGCCGCTAAAAAACATCCCCACTGCAAAGGGTCTGAATACTTATGTAAAAAAAAGTTATTCCGTTTTTTATTTTTTATAAATTTGCACGCATTTTTTAAAACCTGTTTTTGCTTTGTCATTATGGGGTGTATTTAAAAAAAATCAAATTTAGAATAAGGCTGTAACGTAACAAAATGTGGAAAAAAAAGGAGATTATCGTGACTCAACGGTCACATACAGTGGGGAAAAAAAGTATTTAGTCAGCCACCAATTGTGAAAGTTCTCCCACTTAAAAAGATGAGAGAGGCCTGTAATTTTCATCATAGGTACACGTACAAAATGAGAGAAAAAAATCCAGAAAATCACATTGTAGGATTTTTTATGAATTTATTTGCAAATTATGGTGGAAAATAAGTATTTGGTCAATAACAAAAGATTCTCAATACTTTGTTATATACCCTTTGTTGGCAATGACAAAGGTCAAACGTTTTCTGTAAGTCTTCACAAGGTTTTCACACACTGTTGCTGGTATTTTGGCCCATTCCTCCATGCAGATCTCCTCTAGAGCAGTGATGTTTTGGGGCTGTCGCTGGGCAACACAGACTTTCAACTCCCTCCAAAGATTTTCTATGGCGTTGAGATCTGGAGACTGGCTAGGCCACTCCAGGACCTTGAAATGCTTCTTACGAAGCCACTCCTTCGTTGCCCGGGCGGTGTGTTTGGTTGTCATGCTGAAAGACCCAGCCACGTTTCATCTTCAATGCCCTTGCTGATGGAAGGAGGTTTTCACTCAAAATCTCACGATACATGGCCCCATTCATTCTTTCCTTTACACGGATCAGTCGTCCTGGTCCCTTTGCAGAAAAACAGCCCCAAAGCATGATGTTTCCACCCCCATGCTTCACAGTAGGTATGGTGTTCTTTGGATGCAACTCAGCATTCTTTGTCCTCCAAACACGACAAGTTGAGTTTTTACCAAAAAGTTATATTTTGGTTTCATCTGACCATATGACATTCTCCCAATCCTCTTCTGGATCATCCAAATGCACTCTAGCAAACTTCAAACGGGCCTGGACATGTACTGGCTTAAGCAGGGGGACACATCTGGCACTGCAGGATTTGAGTCCCTGGCGGCGTAGTGTGTTACTGATGGTAGGCTTTGTTACTTTGGTCCCAGCTCTCTGCAGGTCATTCACTAGGTCCCACCGTGTGGTTCTGGGATTTTTGCTCACCGTTCTTGTGATCATTTTGACCCCACGGGGTGAGATCTTACGTGGAGCCCCAGATCGAGGGAGATTATCAGTGGTCTTGTATGTCTTCCATTTCCTAATAATTGCTCCCACAGTTGATTTATTCAAACCAAGCTGCTTACCTATTGCAGATTCAGTCTTCCCAGCCTGGTGCAGGTCTACAATTTTGTGTCTGGTGTCCTTTGACAGCTCTTTGGTCTTGGCCATAGTGGAGTTTGGAGTGTGACTGTTTGAGGTTGTGGACAGGTGTCTTTTATACTGATAACAAGTTCAAACAGGTGCCATTAATACAGGTAACGAGTGGAGGACAGAGGAGCCTCTTAAAGAAGAAGTTACAGGTCTGTGAGAGCCAGAAATATTGCTTGTTTGTAGGTGACCAAATACTTATTTTCCACCATAATTTGCAAATAAATTCATAAAAAATCCTACAATGTGATTTTCTGGAATTTTTCTCAATTTGTCTGTCATAGTTGACGTGTACCTATGATGAAAATTACAGGCCTCTCTCATCTTTTTAAGTGGGAGAACTTGCACAATTGGTGGCTAACTAAATACTTTTTTCCCCCACTGTATAACTTTACTGTAGTCGTGACCCATGACTGCCGGTGTGGCGGTAATGCGGTCACTGCAACAGCCTTACTTGTATGAAGCAACCACTCCCCCATTGTTGAGCTAATAACTCACTATCTAGCAAAGAATTTCAACAAATGTGCACAGGTGGCTACATGCTGCTCTCGCTTTGATATCAAAACAAGTGCATCTACTCACGACCACTCATGCTATAAACACAGTCCAGTTCAAAGTGATCCATATATGGCCCATTCTTCAATGCAAAACTGCTCCAGCTCCTTCAAGTTGGGTGGGTTCTGCTGGGGTACAGCAATCTTTAAGTCATACCACAAATTTTCAATTGGATTGAGGTCTGGGCTTTGACTAGGGCATTCCAATACATTTTAAGGTTTCCCCTTAAACCACTCGAGTGTTGCTTTAGCAGTATGCTTAGGGTCATTTTCCTGCTGGAAGGTGAACCTCCATCCCAGTCTCAAATCTCTGGAAGACTGAAACAGGTTTCCTTCAAGAATTTCCCTGTATTTAGCGCCATCCATCATTCCTTCAATTCTGACCAGTTTCCCAGTCCCTGCCGATGAAAAACATCCCCACAGCATGATGCTGCCACCACCATGCTTCACTGTGGGGATGGTGTTCTCGGGGTGATGAGAGGTGTTGGGTTTGCACCAGACATAGCGTTTTCCTTGATGGCCAAAAAGCTACATTTTAGTCTCATCTGACCAGAGTATCTTCTTCCATATGTTTGGGGAGTCATAAAAAGACAAACTGAAATACAGTGCCCTCTCAATCAACACACCAAACACATGATTAGCTCCAGACTATTTCCAAACATGTTAACGTTAGCTAGCTAGCTACCGTAGTTAGTTATCCAAAGCAACAGCTCCTTGCTCGCAAAAAATAAAAAAGTCTAAACCGCGCTTACTGTGCCTAGTCGCGTTTTCAGTCCTGAGAGATACACTTTAACTTCCATTGACCAATGTACAACTGCACAGTCTTGCGCAATTGAATTTAAACGAGTTCAATAGCCTGGTTTCGGATTTATATTTAGGTCAAGTTTGCTAGCTGATTCCACCAGGCAAATGCTCCACGTCCAACCACCCATCGAGCTGAATATGTGTACACAAATCTACAGCCAGCTCGTGCCAACAGAAGGGTAGCTCCAATGTTTGCATCCGCCGTACAGAGCATGCATCACGTCAGTCGACCTCGAAAACCCAACTACCAAAAAATTGTACAATACTACTGCCATCTACTGTTGATTTTATTTCCGTACACTTAGCTACAGTAGTTTCAATAACAAACCTACAAGTTCCTTCTTCAACTCTTTGACCTCTTTATAAACTCCATTAGCTATAGCTAGGTTTTTGACAACATGCCCTTTGGCGATCACCAAACATTTTTTTCTTCAAGCAATGGCTTTTTTCTGGCCACCCTTCCGTAAAGCCCAGCTCTGTGGAGTGTACGGCTTAAAGTGGTCCTATGGACAGATACTCTAATCTCCGCTGTGGAGCTTTGCAGCTCCTTCAGGGTTATCTTTGGTCTCTTTGTTGTCTCTCTGATTAATGCCCTCCTTGCCTGGTCTGTGAGTTTTGATGGGCGGCCCTCTCTTGGCAGGTTTGTTGTGGTGTCATATTCTTTCCATTTTTTATTAATGGATTTAACGGTGCTCCGTGGGATGTTCAAAGTTTCTGATATTTTTTTATAAGCCAACCCTGATCTGTACTTCTCCACAACTTTGTCCTTGACCTGTTTGGAGAGCTACTTGGTCTTTTCATTTTACTTCACCAATTTGGACTATTTTGTGTATGTCCATTACATGAAATCCAAATAAAAATCCATTTAAATTACAGGTTGTAATGCAACAAAATAGGAAAAACGCCAAGGGGGATGAATACTTTTGCAAGGCACTGTATACTGCTACACCCCCCCACAGGC
Source organism: Coregonus clupeaformis (assembly GCF_020615455.1). Classification (NCBI taxonomy): domain Eukaryota; kingdom Metazoa; phylum Chordata; class Actinopteri; order Salmoniformes; family Salmonidae; genus Coregonus; species Coregonus clupeaformis. The sequence continues at coordinate 53,078,363 of NC_059211.1, read as the reverse complement.
ATTCCTGTCTTTTCTGTAGATGTTATATTATTTTATTGCTATAGCTGTATCATCAAAGGAATTATCTAAATGAGTTTCAGTGATGGCCAGTACATGAATGTTATCCGATGTTAGCAAGTTATTGATTTCATGAACCTTATTTCTAAGGCTACATACAGTATATTAATATGGGCTATTCTTAGCCCTTTCCTGTGTAGCTTATCAGAGATAGACATAATAGGGAGAAAACTATTCTAAGCAACATAAAAACATTGTTTAGCTAATAGTCAGTCAAACAGGCGCTTGTTAGTGTCAGTTGGTGCATGAGTGTGTGTGTGTGCATGTGATGTTGGGCTGAAGCTACTGACCCAGTAGCTTGGCTTTCTCACTCCTCCCAGGTTTTTGGGAGGGAGGGTGGATAATGAGCTTGTCGTAGTCGATGTAAGCAATGTCTCCACGCTCTCTAGTAGCTTTCATAGCTGGGATAAGTTCTTTCCGCCTCTGGCACACAGCTTCAGAGGAGTCCTCGTTGATGAATATGTTGGTTCCTCTCAAGTTCCTCTCCAGAACAGCCATCTTGTCCTTGAACCTTAGGAACTTGACCACTATCAGCCTGGGTCTGTAACCTGGGCTCTTCACAGGTTTTCCAGACCTGTGGGCGCTCTCCATCTCAATCTTCCTGTGATCCATCTGTAGCTTTTGTGTGATAATTTTTCTCACGCCTAGGCATGAAGAGCGCCTAGGCATTTTTTTTCTAACATGAGATGCCTTGATGTTGTTGATGACAAGTGATGTTTGATCAATGGAAATGCAGTAGAGCCTTCAGCAAATGAGGTAGAAGTCCTTGCCAAGTTTCTCTAAAGTGGCTTGCAAATGTGTCATTCTCAGAAATCAATTACATGCATCAACAGCCACTGAGAGGTATTGCCATAGCTTTAATTAGATTAAAGTGCTTTACATACAGTCCATGAGCATATTATTTGAGTTTAATTTAATCTAGTTATCTATCTGTCCTGTGTCTTTTGAGCTTATTTTAAAGTCATCCTGTGCATATAGATACAGTGTACAGAAGTATTTACTGTGTACATTGGTATTTTATGAACAGCAGTCTTTTCCACACAATCAACCCCTTTAGCAGAGATCAGAATTTCACAATTTCTCCTCTCCTCCATTCCTAATACTCTGTCGCATATTCCTGTTCTTCTATTTCTCCACCTTACCTACTCTCCTAACACTTAAACATATTTCTCCCCAGTCCTTATAGTCATACTCTTCTACTCCTCTTCTTTTAATACTCATTCACTTCTCCTCTTCCTCTCCTTCCCTTCCTCTACCTGAGTTCTGATTGACAGCCCGCTGTGTCCTCTAACCTCTCTCCAGGTGGCAGGAGACAGCTGACTTGAACAGGTCAGCCTCTGCATAGACCTGTAATCGAGAAAAAACACTCACACACAGAGAGAGAAGGACAGCCAATGCATCCTTCAGATCCTAACGACACACAGCAGAGAAGGAGAGAAGACAGGAGAGGCTCTTACCTCTAACACAGCAATGGCAATCTGATATCAGAACAAGGTGATTGCCCAGTGGAGCGAAATAATAAAATCACACATAGGTGGTCTTCATTGCTCGAGCTTCGTCCCCTGCCGCTGTCAAAGCCCTTAATCAATGAATGCCTGGAAGTTCAAATGAAAGTCTGAGAAGTGTTAGAAAGGAACCTATGCGGACGACACCATTTTGTATACATCTGGCCCTTCATTGGACACTGTGTTATCAAACCTCCAAACGAGCTTCAACGCTATATAACACTCCTTCCGTAGCCTCCAACTGCTCTTAAACACTAGTAAAACTAAATGCATGCTCTTCAACTGAACGCTGCTTGCACCCGCCTACCCGACAAGAATCACTACTCTCTGCGGGTCTGACCTAGAGTATGTGGACAACTACAAATACCCAGGTGTCTGGTTAGACTGTAAACTCTCCTTCCAGACTCACATTAAGCATCTCCAATCAAAAATTAGATCTAGAATCGGCTTCCTATTTCGCAACAAAGCCTCCTTCACTCATGCTGCCAAACATGCCCTCGTAAAACTGACTATCCTACCGATCCTTGACTTCAGCGATGTCATTTACAAAATAGCCTCCAAAACTCTACTCAGCAAATTGGATGTAGTCTATCACAGTGCCATCCGTTTTGTCACCAAAATCCCATATACTACCCACAATTGTGGTCTGTTCGCTCTTGTTGGCTGGCCCTCACTACATATTAGTCGCCAAACCCACTGGCTCCAGGTCATCTATAAATCACTGCTAGGCAAATCCCCGTCTTATCTTAGCTCACTGGTCACCATTGCAACACCCACCCGTAGTCTGCGCTCCAGCAGGTATATCTCACCTGGTCATCCCCAAAGCCAACACCTCCTTTGGCCGCCATTCCTTCCAGTTCTCTGCTGCCAATGACTGGAATGAACTGCAAAAATCTCTGAAGCTGGAGACTCTTATCTCCCTCACTAACTTTAAGCATCAGTTGTCAGAGCAGCTTACCGATCACTGCACCTGTACACAGCCATTCTGAAATTAGCCCACCCAACTACCTCATCCCCATATTGTTATTTATTTTTGCTAAATTGCACCCCAGTATCTCTATTTGCAAATCATTTTTTGCACATCTATCATTCCAGTTTTAAAAGAAATTGTAACTAATAATAATAATAATATGCCATTTAGCAGACGCTTTTATCCAAAGCGACTTACAGTCATGCGTGCATACATTATTTTATTTTTTTTGTGTATGGGTGGTCCCGGGGATCGAACCCACTACCTTGGCGTTACAAGCGCCGTGCTCTACCAGCTGAGCTACAGACCGACCACAACTATTTTGCACTATGGCCTATTTATTGCGTTACCTCCATAACTTACTACATTCGCACACACTGTATATATATTTTCTGTTGTATTTTTGACTTTATGTTTTGTTTACCCCATATGTAACTCTGTGTTGTTGTTTTTATCGCACTGCTTTGCTTTATCTTGGCCAGGTCGCAGTTGTAAATGACAACTTGTTCTCAACTGGCTTACCTGGTTAAATAAAGGTGAAATAAATAAAAATAAAAAACCTGACAAGTGCAGTGTCCCTGCAGCTGGCTAACAGCATGCGATACATTGACTAATAATATTACAACCACCGGGGAATTGCAGAAGAAGAAATCATAAAAACTGTTTGAATTCAACTGAACAAGATGCAACACTTCCAACTGTTACCAGATGAGAGAAGTGACCAAACACCTTTCTGTCATGTATTTGCACATATTGACAGAGAGGGAGTTCAGAGACATACAACACACTGAGAAACCATCATCTCTAAAAATAAGTGAAATCAATAAATTACTCTAGCATGCAAGCTACATTGTGCATTTGCCAATTAGAAACATGTATTGTGTTAGAGATGGGAATAATTAAAAGATAATCAGTCTATGCTATGTTCAAATTAAAATCTAATTGAATCTGTCATTTCAATATCACGTAAAAGATCAGCAGTAAAATCTAAATGCTAAAAAGCATTTTAATCATAACGTGTTTTGTTCTCTATCATGATAATCATTCACATTCAATGTAATTTCAAGCTCATTTGAGAGAAATATTGGAACGATATGGAGTAATGATTAATTATAATGCAAAATGTCCTCATTAAAGTAAGTACCTGAGGCAGGGTTATTCTACAGGGGATTTAATAATGAATCTATTAAAATTAATGTCGGATTTTGTCGGCTAGCTAGATATAATAATCACTGACCATTATCTTTTATTCCCACTTGGTGACATGTTGTAGTTACCTCTGCAACACTTTACAGTACATTGCCCATATTGCCTGTAGTCTCCTACAACCAGAAATGGTACAACTGTTACAATATACAGTAAAACTTCAATTAAAAGCAAAGTCTCAAATAGCCGACTGTCCCTTTTAATAGCCGGGCAATGGCAAACATTTCAGCAAATAAACGCCTGGTCTAAATTAATTGTTTATGAAGTTACCATGAATTACCATGAATTGTTTACAAGGTTTAATGTTTGATTTGTTACATTAAATAATTCAGTAATGACTCAATGGCAATCATCCGTTTTTATCGCCAGTAAGAAACTGCTAGCCATTGGCTGCTAACAGCTGACAACTGCTAACTGGCAAGCACAAAAACAGTCAACAGCTTCGGGAGTACAGACCCCAAGAAATCGGCCGATCGCCATCTAGTAGCATAAGTAAGAACAGAAGAAAATGCACAGTCAAAGGGGAGAATAATTATTCAGTTGTCACGCCCTGACCGATAAAACTCTAGTTAGTTTGGTCAGGGTGTGAATATCCTGTGAGTTTAGATTCTATGTTTGTATTTTCAATGTTTGGCCGGGTGTGGTTCCCAATCAGAGGCAGCTGTCGCTCGTTGTCTCTGATTGGGGATCTGTGTTGTGGGATCTTGTTGTGTTCCTGTTTAGGCTAGTGTGTTAGCCCTTTGGACCGTCACGGTTAAGTTTGTTATTTTGGTTACTGTGTCGTGTGTTTATTATTTAAATAAACATGTACGCACCTTGGTCCGACCCGTTTCTTAACGTACGTGACATCTGTCAAGTTTTTTTAAGTATATACTAAGACAAAATAAATGTGACACAGTGTGTAAATTATAACACATTAGTGCAGGAAATGAATAAATTGATTAAAATGCTGGAAGTGAATGCTGGAATTAAACAATGAACTATGCAAATTAGCAAAAGCTGTGAGCATTAAGAAAATAGACACCTGGCTCAAATAGAAGCCTGTCTCTAATAAGTGCCTGTTGTGTTCAGTGATTTACGCAAATAAACACCCAGGCTATTAATTGAAGTTTTACGGTAGTTACATTGATGTATTTACACCTGGAAATAAAAATGGTACTGTATGCGACTACCTCTTTGATCATTGTCGGTCATCCTTACCACAAGCTGTTATACTGTATATGATTCATTTCATATTTCTGCTTGAAACAATTACTTCAGTTCAGTGCCAGATCTGCAATATGTTTCCCCCCCCTAGCTATGAGGTATTTGGAGGTTACTCAGGCATCACTATGATCAAATTAGGCAGAGACGGAAAAAACTAAGTATTTATTTATTTCTCTCTCTTTCTTCATCTTTCTCTATCCTTTTTTTATTTTATTTTTGTGAGCATAGATGCCAGGAAGCCGGTGAAACGCCGGCATGGTGAAATGTGTCTTTCTGTTGGTATCATCAGAAGCTTGGCGGTCACAGTGACTTTGAAAGGAGAAGGATGTCAAAAAGAAACTGTAGACACATATATTTTATTTTATTTTTTTTCACCTTTATTTAACCAGGTAGGCCAGTTGAGAACAAGTTCTCATTTACAACTGCGACCTGGCCAAGATAAAGCAAAGCAGTGCGATTAAAAACAACAACACAGAGTTACAAATGGGATAAACAAAAACATACAGTCAATAACACAATAGAAAATCTATATACAGTGTGTGCAAATGTAGTAAGTTATGGATGTAAGGCAATAAATAGGCCATAGTGCAAAATATATACAATTTAGTATTAACACTGGAGTGACAGATGTGCAGAAGATGATGTGCAAATAGAGATACTGGGGTGCAAATGAGCAAAATAAATAACAATATGGGGATGAGGTAGTTGGGTGGGCTAATTACAGATGGGCTGTGTACAGGTGCAGTGATCGGTAAGCTGCTCTGACAACTGATGCTTAAAGTTATTGAGGGAGATAAGAGTCTCCAGCTTCAGAATGGCGCCGGAGAAGATGGCTGCCGTTTTACAGCCCTCTAACCAATTGTACTATTATGTGTGTTTTTCCGCGTTATTTGTAATTTATTTTGTACATAATGTTTCTGCCATCGTCTCTTATAACCAAAAAGAGCTTCTGGATATCAGGACAGCGATTAATCACCTTGTATTGGACAAATCATCTTTCTTCAACGAGGCAGCCGCGAAGGATATCCTACAGACACCCGACAAGGCCCAAATCCCCGTCATTCGCATGAGGAAGAGACGGAGATATCGTGGACATAGGTCGGGGTGCCTTGTAAGGATCCGACGGCGAGCGGGTAAACTGCCGCTCCCATCAATCCTATTAGCCAATGTTCAATCATTGGAAAATAAATTGGATGACCTAAGATTACGGTTATCCTACCAACGGGACATTAAAAACTGTAATATCTTATGTTTCACCGAGTCGTGGCTGAATGACGACATGGATAACATACAGCTAGCGGGCTATACGCTACATCGGCAGGATAGAACGGCTGACTCCGGTAAGACAAGGGGTGGCGGTCTGTGTATATTTGTAAACAACAGCTGGTGCACAAAATCAAATACTAAGGAAGTCTCAAGGTTTTGCTCGCCTGAGGTAGAGTATCTATTCTCGCTATACACCAAGTCACTTGGCTCTGTCATATCCTCACATGGCCTCTCCTATCATTGCTACGCTGACGACACACAACTAATCTTCTCCTTTCCCCCTTCTGATAACCAGGTGGCGAATCGCATCTCTGCATGTCTGGCAGACATATCAGTATGGATGACGGATCACCACCTCAAGCTGAACCTCTGCAAGACGGAGCTGCTCTTCCTCCCGGGGAAGGACTGCCCGTTCCATGATCTCGCCATCACGGTTGACAACTCCGTTGTGTCCTCCTCCCAGAGTGCGAAGAGCCTTGGCGTGACCCTGGACAACACCCTGTCGTTCTCCGCTAACATCAAGGTGGTGACACGATCCTGTAGGTTCATTCTCTACAACATTCAGAGAGTACGAACCTTCCTTACACAGGAAGCGGCACAGGTCCTAATCCAGGCACTTGTCATCTCCCGTCTGGATTACTGCAACTCGCTGTTGGCTAGGCTCCCTGCCTGTGCCATTAAACCCCTACAACTCATCCAGAATGCCGCAGCCCGTCTGGTGTTCAACCTTCCCAAGTTCTCTCACGTCACCCCGCTCCTCCGCACACTCCACTGGCTTCCAGTTGAAGCTCGCATCTGCTACAAGACCATGGTGCTTGCCTACGGAGCTGTGAGGGGAACGGCACCTCCGTACCTTCAGGCTCTGATCAGTCCCTACACCCAAACGAGGGCACTGCGTTCATCCACCTCTGGCCTGCTGGCTCCCCTACCTCTGCGGAAGCATAGTTCCCGCTCAGCCCAGTCAAAACTGTTCGCTGCTCTGGCACCCCAATGGTGGAACAAGCTCCCTCACGACGCCAGGACAGCGGAGTCACTCACCACCTTCCGGAGACATTTGAAACCCCACCTCTTTAAGGAATACCTGGGATAGGATAAAGTAATCCTTCTGACCAACTGGCAAGTGTCTTCACTGACATTTTCAACATGTCCCTGACTGAGTCTGTATTACCAACGTGTTTCAAGCAGACCACCATAGTCCCCGTGCCCAAGGACTCTAAGATAACCTGCCTAAATGACTACCGACCCGTAGCACTGACGTCTGTAGCCATGAAGTGCTTTGAAAGGCTGGTCATGGCTCACATCAACACCATTATCCCAGAAACCCTAGACCCACTCCAATTTGCATACCGCCCCAACAGATCCACAGATGATGCAATCTCTATTGCACTCCACACTGCCCTTTCCTACCTGGACAAGAGGAACACCTACTTGAGAATGCTATTCATTGACTACAGCTCAGCATTCAACACCATAGTGCCCTCAAAGCTCATCACTAAGCTAAGGATCCTGGGACTAAACACCTCCCTCTGCAACTGGATCCTGGACTTCCTGACGGGCCGCCCCCAGGTGGTAAGGGTAGGTAACAACACATCTGCCACACTGATCCTCAACACGGGGGCCCCTCAGGGGTGCGTGCTCAGTCCCCTCCTGTACTCCCTGTTCACCCATGACTGCATGGCCAGGCACGACTCCCACACCATCATTAAGTTTGCTGACGACACAACAGTGGTAGGCATGATCACCGACAATGATGAGACAGCCTATAGGGCGGAGGTCAGAGACCTGGCCGTGTGGTGCCAGGACAACAACCTCTCCCTCAACGTGACCAAGACAAAGGAGATGATTGTGGACTACAGGAAAATAAAGAGGACTGAGCACGCCCCCATTCTCATCGACGGGGCTGTAATGGAACAGGTTGAGAGCTTCAAGTTCCTTGGTGTCCACATCACCAACGAACTATCATGATCCAAACACACCAAGACAGTCGTGAAGAGGGCACGACAAAGCCTATTCTCCCTCAGGAGACTGAAAAGATTCGGCATGGGTCCTCAGATCCTCAAAAAATTCTACAGCTGCACCATCGAGAGCATTCTGACTGGTTGCATCACCGCCTGGTATGGCAACTGCTTGGTCTCCGACCGCAAGGCACTACAGAGGGTAGTGCGTATGGCCCAGTACATCACTGGGGCCAAGCTTCCTGCCATCCAGGACCTCTATACCAGGCGGTGTCAGAGGAAGGCCCTCAAAATTGTCAAAGACTCCAGCCACCCTAGTCATAGACTGTTCTCTCTGCTACCGCACGGCCAGCGGTACCGGAGTGCCAAGTCTAGGTCCAAAAGACTTCTCAACAGCTTCTACCCCCAAGCCATAAGACTCCTGAACAGCTAATCATGGCTACCCGAACTATTTGAACTGCCCCCCCACCCCATCTTTTTACGCTGCTGCTACTCTGTTAATTATTTATGCATAGTCACTTTAACTCTACCCACATGTACATATTACTTCAACTACCTCAACTAGCCGGTGCCCCCGCACATTGACTCTGCACCGGTACCCCACTGTATATATAGCCTCCCTACTGTTATTTTATTTTACTTCTGCTCATTTTTCTCAACACTTTTTGTTGTTGTTTTATTTTACTTTTTTATTAAAAATAATTGCACTGTTGGTTAAGGGCTGTAAGTAAGCATTTCACTGTGATGTCTGCACCTGTTGTATTCGGCGTATGTGGCCAATAAAACTTGATTTTGATTTGATTCAGAGATTTTTGCAGTTCGTTCCAGTCATTAGCAGAATAGAACTGGAAGGAGTGGCGGCCAAAGGAGGTGTTGGCTTTGGGGATGAACAGTGAGATATACAGTTGAAGTCGGAAGTTTACATACACTTGGTTTGGAGTCATTAACACTTGTTTTTCAACCACTCCACAAATTTCTTGTTAACAAACTATAGTTTTGGCAAGTCAGTTAGGACATCCACTTTGTGCATGAAACAAGTGATTTTTCCAATAATTGTTTACAGACAGATTATTTCACTTATAATTCAATGTATCACAATTCCAGTGGGTCAGAAGTTTACATACACTAAGTTTACTGTGCCTTTAAATTGCTTGGAAAATTCCAGAAAATGATATCATGGCTTTAGAAGCTTATGATAGGCTAATTGACATCATCATCAATAGTCCCCTGTAGCTCAGTTGGTAGAGCATGGCGCTTGCAACGCCAGGGTTGTGGGTTAGTTTCCCACAGGGGGCCAGCATGAAAATATATGCACTCACTAACTGTAAGTCGCGCTGGATAAGAGCATCTGCTAAATGACTAAAATGTAAATTTGACTCAATTAGAGGTGCACCTGTGTATGTATTTCAAGGCCTACCTTCAAACTCAGTGCCTCTTTGATTGACATCATGGAAAATCAAAAGAAATCAGCCAAGACCTCAGAAAACAAATTGTAGACCTCCACAAGTCTGGTTCATCCTTCGGAGCAATTTCCAAACGCCTGAAGGTATCCCGTTCATCTGTACAAACAATAGTATGCAAGTATTATCACCATGGGACAACGCAGCCGTCATACCGCTCAGTAAGGAGACCTGTTCTGTCTCCTAGAGATTGTAGTATCTAGAAAATTTATGTCTTTGCTGATGTCTGCAAATGGTGTCTTAGAGGATGTTGACTCAGCTTGAGGAAGCATCTGGAGAGCATTGCTATAGGGGCACCCTAAAACAGAGGAAGTCGGTTATGTGGAGTCCTGGGATTGGTCTGTAGGGGAAAACACCCATATCAGGTTACATAGGATATATATACTATGGTTTGGGACAAAGTAGGGGAGAATAACATGTTAGAGATTGGGGCCGGTTATTCTCCAGATGTCTGCAGAAGTCTGTAAATTGGCGCTGAGATCTTCAATGTAATAAATAATTATAATCGAGGACAGTGTCAGCGGATTTCTTGTTCTCACAGCATCTCAGCATCGTTTTCTCGACACTACATTAATGGCAACGAGGATGCCCACCCAGGGATGCTACATTAATGGCGACAAGGTATTTGGGCCGTGTTGCGTCTTTTCTCAGCGTTCCATTCATGGACGCCGAGCTGACTCTCGCTCCAGAGTCCGGCAGATAAGGGTGAGTTTTCTCACCACTTTGGGCACTGGTCAGTTCGTGTGTCCGTGTGTGTGCGTTGAATGAATGCACCGTTAAGAACTTGCGTGTGTGCTTTGTTGTTATTTGCTGTGGGATAAGAGTCCGTTCTAAATTTCTAAATTTGTTTGCGTTGAAAGCAACGCAAACAGGGGGGAGTGTCTATAGGTATTGATAATACTGGACACAGGGATATTTTGCTTGAATAAAATAAAAAAAGAATAGAATGAAGGAATAAGGCCAAGGAAAATTTATACAAATTAGGACGTCGCGGATCTATGGCAAGCCCTCAAACGAGGCGATCATTAGGATGGGCCGAAAATCCTGAAAACTAACTAGGTTGTTTTTAGGTCAGTTCCGGGAACTGGAGATTGTGGTAGATACATTCGGTTGCAAGTTACCGCTCAACTTATAGTTGACAAGGTATATGTTCGATGTAACCTCTCATTTTGAATATCTACAAACTCGAGGTAGCATAAATGTAGGAACAATGAAAAACGGTGCGATGGTGGTAGCATGCTGCTTTAGGGGTCCGTAGGAACGGATATAAGCCTCTTAAAATGTGTGTGTGTGTGTGTGTGGAAGAGAGTAGGATTTGTGTTCTATGTTTTGTGTTGGTTTGTGAGCTCTGTTAAGTGTTACTGTTTGTCTCTGTTGGGGAAGTAATGGAGGGACAGCTGGTCTGTCTACTTTCTGTTGTTTAGCTTGGAGAGAGCTGCTTGGGAGCTCTTCTCACTCTGAAATCGCATTGGTAAATGAACTACGCATGCGTGTGATTTTATGAGTTTAGAGTTACGTAGAGCAAATGTGCCACTCCCCTGCCTGCATTGAGCTGCTGGGAGACGCAGACTCAGAGCAGACAGAGAAGGAGGGGGAGACTTACACACTAATAAAGTGTTCTGTTTGTTAAATCGTCTGTTGCTTAACGATGAAACTATTTGATTGAGATCTATTGAATTGATAAATGAGAGATATGTTGACGGATTAAAAATAAAAAATAATTAAATAAATAAATAAAATAAAATGTTATTGAGCTATTTATACTATTCCTGAGTTAAGCTGTTTGCTTATTTCTTAGCGTGAGTGTGAAAATAAGTATGACTAGAGGAGTATTGCATGGTTGAAATAACCCAGTGAGTGCATAAAATACTAAATTCTTGTCTGTTCCTTTGTTCTTCTGTGATATGAGAGACGATAAGGAGGAGACAGAGAGAGAGAGGAGGTGCTGACGAGTGCATCACACGACAGGGTGTGCTGCAATGGATCAAGTCAAATTATGGCTAGTACTGTTCTATTCACAAAACATACCTTCCCATAGAGGATATTTTGTGTGCATAGCATATTTCATATTGTGACAATTTGACAGGGACTTGGCAACAGACTGATCAATTGATGTAATTAAGAATTGCATTTTGGAGTTTTTTGTGCATGAGTTGGTTTGATTAGAGTTGAGTTGGGAAATCGAGCACTGACATTATTCTGTAAAAGTAAGGTAATTGGGTGCTTATTAAGCAATTGGTTTGTGAGTGCTGTAGTGTTGCTGGATTAATAATAATAATAATAATATGCCATTTAGCAGACGCTTTTATCCAAAGCGACTTACAGTCATGCATGCATACATTTTTGTGTATGGGTGGTCCCGGGGATCGAACCCACTACCTTGGCGTTACAAGCACCGTGCTCTACCAGCTGAGCTACAGAGGACCAGGTCTTTCTTTTTTTGGATTGCTCTGAAGTTGACTCCTTTCCTTTACCTTTCCTGATCGGATGTGGTAAGATTGCCACTAATCAATAATTTGGTAAAATAAATTAATTAATAAAAATAAATAAATGTATTGATTGATTAATTAATTAATTTTTTGGTTAATTAATTTTTTAAAAAAATTAAAGAGAGAAAAAAAAGGGAGGGAACCATAAGCAACATAGTCTAAAATAATAAAATAATTCACAATAAAGGAATATAAAAGAGTTGTTACAAGGGGGAAAAAGGACCTCAAAACTATGAAAGTAATTACTCCTGTTGATGTAGTAGAAAATAGTAATCCTCTAGTTAATGGTATTGCAAGGTTATCTGGAAAATGGAATAAACATTGGCCTGACATTGAACAACCATGGCCAGTGGAAGGGACTCTTAACCCTGACGTCATCAACATAATTAAAGTCCTTGTGTCAATTTATAAGGCAGATCAAAAGAAGGGAAAAAAAGGGAACAACATAAAGAAAAGAGACAAAGAGAGCTGGGTGTTCTTAAGCTGTTTGAAAATGAAGGACAAAAACTGATGAAAGATACCAACGATAAAAGAAACAGAGGTGTAGAGAAAATGGTAAAAGAGGTGAAGGTGACAGAAAAACTAATGGCAGTACACCTTTCTCACATATGGATTCAGCAAACATACCCCCACCTTATGAGCAAGAAGTAGAGTTTAAGGATGTCTATCCTCAGCTTCCAATGATCATTCAGGAGGGTGAATATAGCATCAGAGATGAAGATGAACGAATAATAGAGAGAGGACAAGCAGAAACGACCATAAAGATGAATCCAAACTCCAAAAGTAAGGAGAAAGAGATGAAGATTTGGAGATTAAAGGTGCTTTATGTTCAGGAGGATTTTATCCTACAATGATTAGCATAAAATAAATAGAAAGGGATATGGACCGATGCGTATCATGCCTGGATAAGGTGAATAATTTAGAAGAAGTAAGAGAACTGGAAGAACAACTCAAGAAGCTGAAGATACAGAAGAAAAAACTGCTGAGAAAAGGATCCCAAGAATTGGAGAAGAAGTATACATTGAGGCCAAGGAAAGAGAGCACAAGTAAGAAGATGATGCCAGTGATAATTCGAGGACAGAACCTAGAGTATAAGCCTTTGCAGAATACCGATATGTCAGATATACTTGAGAAGCTGCCTACTCTTCAAGATGGAGCATATCCTTGGATTTCAAAATTGGAAGAAATTACAGTGGGAACACATGCCATAGGAGACATTAAGAGACTTTTGGCTAATCTCCTTGGGATTCCAGAAATGGAAGACATTTTTCAGAGAGCTGGACTTTATAGATATGTGGGGACTGTGGTGAATGACACTGAATTGTTGGCTGCAAGTAGAAATCGGCTGTGGAGAGCACTGAAAGATATGTTTCCTACAAATGTGCATCCTGACAACATTCTGATTGACCCACTAGAACAACAAGAAAATCCGAGAGCCTATGTGTCAAGAGTTCATCAAGTGTGGAGAAATATTACCGGAAATGATCCAGATGTGAGTCAAATTGAGCAATCAATTTTGAGAGCTAAACTGCAGATGGGACTGCCCTCACCAGTAAGGAGCAAACTGGCAGAGGTGGTTGGACTTGGAAGCATGACAAAAGGCGTCTATACAGATCATATAGCCCATCAAGTGGATCTGTACAGGAAAAAGGAACACAACTAGAAAGAACAGGACCAAGAAACTCTCAGAAAACTCAATGAAATACAACTGGGGGAGAATAAGAAGGAGAAGAAACAAGCTTTGGTTATGAAGAATCAGTGTGCACCAAATCAACAATCACTGCCACAGCTTCAACTGGACCAGTTCCAACCGCAATTATACCAGCAACCAATAGCGGTACCAGTTGTTTCATATCCATAGCCAGTCTCTGGACAGACACAGAATTGGAGAGGAAGAGGACGAGAAGACTTAGGAAGAGGAGGAACATTTAAGCCATACTTCCAACAATCTTCAGAAGTGTGTTATGATTGTGGACAGGTTGGTGACTTTGCTGTGAGTGTAATGGGCCAGAAGGAAACATCAGAGGGAATTTCAGAGGAAGATACAGGGGCAAGTGAAGATCATCTGGAGGACAGGTGAACCCTTATAGGGGCCAGGAGCAAGGATTCTAGGGGTGCCCAGAAGATCAGAAAGGGGGGTGTCAGCTGGTAGCACCAGTTAAGGGAAAAATATCCAACAATTGAGGTGAAAATAAACAACCGACCATTGAAAGTGATGGTGGATAGCGGAACTGCTTTTATCTGTGTTCAGCCTGAAGAGGTTACACATCTCACTATGTCCAATCAACTAATTAGGACAGGGATTTGAGGGAGTGAAACAGTTGATTCCTCTTACGGAACCAATTGAGCTCTGCTATAAAAATCAGAAAATTACAATACCCATACTGGTATCAGAACATACACCAAGAGATACATTGTGTAAGTTGAACTGTAAAATAAGATGTACACCAGACGGCTGTCTGGTAGAAGTGCCAAAGGAAAAGGTTTACCAATTGTTGATGATGACATAGATGGATTCGTCTACAGTATTCTGGATTGGAAATCTCAGTGAAGATTTTTTTGAAGCAGGCTAAAATATGGAAGAAATTTAAGGGAGAAAATATGTCAGATGCGAGGCTTCCGGAATATACATTTCATTGTACGCACAAGTATTTCAAGAATGCTGCCCAATTGAACTTAGAGGAATGGTTGAGTCATCAACCAAAGTAAGTTCAACTCAGCTTATGTTGCATAGTTTTAGGACCACAAGGAGCAGATATGAAGATAAACACAGATGATTTTCTGGATAAAGAATTTGAGATTGAGAAGAGTGTGCCACATGTGACCTTGTTGGTTTCTGAAGGCTATGAGCAGAAGCAAATAGGAGAAATTATGACAGAAGCAGAGAAAGTTGTTTTTGTACTGATGAAAGAGAATTTGGGGGATTTGGAGGAGTGAAGATAAGAGATTTCTCAAAATGATGATTTTGGCTCAAGGACAAGGAGAGTCATAAGCTGTACGGATGACACATTAATCTATTAGTAGTGTGAAGATGGATTAAGAATCTATGAAAGAGGAGATGTTGCAAAAAGTTCAAGAATGTTTGTGATCTCAAAGTAGTACCGATATTGGACTTGTGAAATCAGCCCAGTTGAGGTGAAAGTTGAACTTCAACCAGGAGGCAGACCTCCTTGGAAGAATCAGTATCCATTGAAAGATGAAGCAATCCAAGGGATTGAACCATAAATTGAAGGACTTTCAAAAGCAGGTGTTTTGAAGACAATGAAAAAATCCTTAGAGTAACAATCCTTTGTTGTCTTTGGAGAAACCATGAGGGGTTGATAGTAGCACCTCTAGACCTAATAGGTCTGATGATTTAGGAAGCTATGAGTTAGCTAATGTTGCAAGGGGGAGGTTAGGAGAAAGATCACAAAGGAGTAGGGTTTTTGGGAACCATATTTGCTTGAACAGATTGACTATGTCATAGGCAGGTGCACAATCTGTCTGAAAAATAATGTTTGCAGGGGTGTGACTGTTATTCTTGGTTAAATTCCTACACCAAGAGGTGCATAAGATGTAAAACTAAGCTAAAAGATGCTCAATCGTTTGCCAAGTTTTTGTATAAAGAAGTCAGGAGCAGGTGGGGACTTCCCGATCAAATATCCTCAAATTAGTGGGAAAGGTATTTGTGGATAAATGAGTGAAATGGTTTTTGAAAAAATTTGTGAAAAAAGTCAGAACAAAAAAAGTTATGAAAACTAGGGTTGAAGGAACTCTAGGACAGTCAGCTCATCTTCAATGTTAGTACGAGAGAGAGAACAGTGGTGAAGGGAAATTTAGAGTTCAGTGGAGAGATAATTATGGAGAAGAAGTGTTGTTATCAGGAAAAGAAGTAGAAGCTGTTTCACCTAGTAAAAGGAAGTATATTTTGTACAACAATATGAAGTGGAAGAGGGTTATGAGTGATTGCTCACTTATTTTGCGTAAAGTTAGAGGGGAAGATCAGGGAGAATACTATCATGGAGGTACAGGATGAGTTCTTTGATTTTGATGGAAGACAAGAAGATATATCTTATCAATACTGCTCGTTAGGGAAGAGAGAAACTAAATGGAAGGCATATGGATTTGATTCTTCTGTTTTGCAAATTAAAGATGGATGGGCAGGTAGGAATCTTTGGTTACAGCAGTTACCTCATTCTGTAAGATCAGTGAGGAATCTTGAGGGTCCATGTCTGTTGAGAATTCCAGCACCAGGAACATGGGGTTGAATCTTAGAGAAGGTAGCTCAACCTCTATCAAGTATGTGTCAATCTTATGCTTTATCATGGCTGTTGTATCAGCAACAATCATTAACAGATATAATAATGTCGTTGTGGAAGCATTTGTTTAGGCCTAGGTTTAAGTGTTCTTGGTTAAATGAATTACCCTATGTGAATTTGTTAGATAGGAAGGAAAATCAGTTAACAGCGCTTCCTGAAGCATTGGAGGTGAAACCCGTGAGGGCTAAAAGCTGTTTTTGTTAAAATAAAACATATGATGGAAAGGGGATGTTTAGGGGAATATCAGATTGTGATGATTATATGATGACTTTGGGTAAGCATTAACATAAGGTTAGTAATGAGAAATATAATGTAACTTTTTATGTTCAAGTTAGTAAGAAGAGCAGGACTTTGATGGTGAAAGATCACCTTTTGCATGGTAATGTGACTATTGGGAATTTTAGAAACATCTGGGGTTTGTGGTGAGAAAGAATATATTCTTACCCTATGGATGGAAAGGATGTTGTTACATGTCGATGTTGAAGCTTCCATATGAGGTTTTTACCATTAAAAGAGGGGAAGCACCGGAAACAGATAAATCTGATTCTGAAAGAGAGAAATGTCATAGTCTGGAAGCCTACCATTGGAGGATAAGTCTAGGAGAGAAGTGGGGACTTGGACTTTTTCCATGGTATGGTGTAAAATTTTTGGCAGATCACATTGATAATATTACCTACACTTTGAAGGGTTTTGCAAATGAAACGATAAGAGGGTTTAACCTTTTGTCAAATACTCAAAGGAGTATTGATGGATAGATATCAATTTTGAATATCTGATCATTTTCCACATGTTTTTACATATTATTGTGATAGTTAGTATTTTGTGATGAATCAAAGGGGGGAAATGGAATGTGATTCATTTTATATATACATTTTTATTAATTTTTATATTATTGTTGATATTGATGTTTTAATTTGAATGTGTTGTTTTGCAAAAGATACTGTTTGGTCTTTTCTTTTCTTCCAGAAGCATATGGGGGAATGTGTAGAGGGGATTCAAATACTGAAACATGGACAATATGAATGGACAATATGAATGGACTGGAGGAAGTGGAACAAGGAAGGTGTGGAAATGTTCAGATTCCATCATTGACGTTGCATTGAAAGTCGACACTGCTGAGGAGATGAAGTGTAGTGGACTACATTCCAGTGTCTGCAATGATATTTGAAAAAATATATATATATATATTTGCATGTGTAATACATAATTTGTGTAATATTTTTTCTGTATTAATTTTTGAAGAATGATATTTGCTGTAGTTGGGTACATGTGGGGATCTCAGATGTTTTTGTTTATTTCGTGGATGCTTAGGGATATTGGGTCTAGGCAGGGACAGAGAGAATCCACAGGAGGGTCCGATGGGTCGACCAGCCTGAATGTGGACAAATTTGATTGTATTTTGTTTGCTGGGGCTTTCATGTGTTTTTAATTGCATCATAGTTTAAAATGCATTGATAAAGATTTATGAATTGATCTGGAGTACTTAAGTGGTTGCCTGGGGCAGAGGGGCCGTGAGAGAATTTTACTGTCTTGATTGATTGATGGATATTTGGAAAGAAAGCTGCCAGACAGGTTTTTCGCTCTCACACTCCATAACGATTTGTTCATATTTCATAGAAATTTATTTACACTCCATAGAAAAATGTGTTTTTGGTTTATTGTTAAAGTTACTCAATAAGAGAAAATTTGTTATTTGTCATAATCCTATTATTTTTGCTTTCGAGACTTAGTCTCGAAGGGGGGAAATATGTAGTATCTAGACAATTTATGACTTTGCTGACGTCTGCAAATGGTGTCTTAGAGGATGTTGACTCAGCTTGAGGAAGCATATGGAGAGCATTGCTATAGGGGCACCCTAAAACAGAGGAAGTCGGTTATGTGGAGTCCTGGGATTGGTCTGTAGGGGAAAACACCCATATATGGTTACATAGGCTATATATACTATGGTTTGGGACAAAGGAGGGGAGAATAACATATTAGAGATTGGGGCCGGTTATTCTCCAGATGTCTGCAGAAGTCTGTAAATTGGCGCTGAGATCTTAAATGTAATAAATAATTATAATCGAGGACAGTGTCAGCGGATTTCTTGTTCTCACAGCATCTCAGCATCGTTTTCTCGACACTATAAGATGAACGTACTTTGGTGCGAAAAGTGCAAATCAATCCCAGAACAACAGCAAAGGACCTTGTGAAGATGCTGGAGGAAACAGGTACAAAAGTATCTATAGCCACAGTAAAACGAGTCCTATATCGACATAACCTGAAAGGACGCTCAGCAAGGAAGACTGCTCCAAAACCGCCATAAAAAAGCCAGACTACGGTTTGCAACTGCACATGGGGACAAAGATCGTACTTTTTGGAGAAATGTCCTCTGGTCTGATGAAACACAAATAGAACTGTTTGGCCATAATGACCGTCGTTACGTTACGAAGAACACCATCCCAACCGTGAAGCACGATGGTGGCAGCATCATGCTGTGGGGGTGCTTTGCTGCAGGAGGGGCTGGTGCACTTCACAAAATAGATGGCATCATGAGGAAGGAAAATTATGTGGATATATTGAAGTAACAACTCAAGACATCAGTCGGGAAGTTAAAGCTTGGTCGCAAATGGATCTTCCAAATGGATAATGACCCCAAGCATACTTCTAAAGTTGTGGCAAAATGGCTTAAGGACAACAAAGTCAAAGTATTGGAGTGGCCATCACAAAGCCCTGACCCCAATCCTATAGAATTTTTTGGGCAGAACTGAAAATGCATGTGCGAGCAAGGAGGCCTACAAACCTGACTCAGTTACACCAGCTCTGTCAGGAGGAATGGGCCAAAATTTACCCAACTTATTGTGGGAAGCTTGTGGAAGGCTACCCGAAACGTTTGAGATAAGTTAAACAATTTAAAGGCAATGCTACCAAATACTAATTGGGTGTATGTAAACTTCTGACCCACTGGGAATGTGATGAAAGAAAGAAAAGCTGAAATAAATAATTCTCTCTACTATTTTTCTGACATTTCACATTCTTAAAATAAAGTGGTGATCCTAACTGACCTAAGACAGCGAATATTTACTAGGATTAAATGTCAGGAATTGTGAAAAACTGAGTTTAAATGGCTAAGGTGTATGTAAACTTCCAACTTCAACTGTACCTGCTGGAGCGCATACTACGGGTGGGTGTTGCTATGGTGACCAATGAGCTAAGATAAGGCAGGGATCTGCCTAGCAGTTATTTATACGTGACCTGGAGCCAGTGGGTTTGGCGACGAATATGTAATGATGGCCAGCCAACGAGAGCGTACAGGTCACAATGGTTGGTAGTATATGGGGCTTTGGTGACAAAACGGATGGCACTGTGATAGACTACATCCAATTTGCTGAGTAGAGTGTTGGAGGCTATTTTGTAAATGACATCGCCGAAGTCAAGGATCGGTAGGATAGTCAGTTTTACGAGGGCATGTTTGGTAGCATGAGGGAAGGAGGCTTTGTTGCGAAATAGGAAGCCGATACTAGATTTAACTTTGGATTGGAGATGCTTAATGTGAGTCTGGAAGGAGAGTTTACGGTCTAACCAGAAACCTAGGTATTTGTAGTTGTCCACAAATTCTAAGTCAGACCTGTCGAGAGTAATGATTCTAGTTGGGCGGGCAGGTGCAAGCAGCGTTCGATTGAAGAGCATGCATTTAGTTTTACTAGCGTTTAAGAGCAGTTGGAGGCTACGGAAGGAGTGTTGTATGGCATTGAAGCTTGTTTGGAGGTTTGTTAACACAGTGTCCAATGAAGGGCCAGATCAATACAAAATAGTGTCATCTGCGTAGAGGTGGATGTGAGAGTCACCAGCAGCAAGAGCGACATCATTGATATACACAGAGAATAGAGTCGGCCCGAGAATTGAACCCTGTGGTACCCCCATAGAGACTGCCAGAGGTCCAGACAACAGGCCCTCCGATTTGACACATTGAACTCCATCTGAGAAGTAGTTGGTGAATCAGGCGAGGCAGTCATTTGAGAAACCAAGGCTATTTAGTCTGCCAATAAGAATGCGGTGATTGACAGAGTCGAAAGCCTTGGCCATGTCAATGAAGACGGCTGTACAGTACTGTCTATTATTGATCGCGGTTATAATATCGTTTAGGACCTTGAGCGTGGCTGTGGTGCACCCATGACCAGCTCGGAAACCAGATTGCATAGCAGAGAAGGTATGGTGGGATTCAAAATGGTCGGTGATCTGTTTGTTAACTTGGCTTTCAAATACTTTCGAAAGGCAGGGCAGGATGGATATAGGTCTGTAACAGTTTGGATCTAGAGTGTCACCCCCTTTGAAGAGGGGAATGGCCATGGCAGCTTTCCAAACTCTGGGGATCTCAGATGATATGAAAGAGAGGTTGAACAGGCTAGTAATAGGGGTTGCTACAATATCGGCGACTAATTTTAGAAAGAAAGGGTCCAGATTGTCTAGCCCAGCTGATTTGTAGGGGTCCAGATTTTGCAGCTCTTTCAGAACATCAGCTATCTGAATTTGGGTGAAGGAGAAGCGGGGGGGGGGGGGCATGGGCAAGTTGCAGCGGAGGGTGCAGAGCTGGTGGCCGGGGGTAGCCAAGTGGAAAGCATGGCCAGCCGTAGCAAAATGCTTATTGAAATTCTTGTTTATCGTAGATTTATCTGTGGTGACAGTGTTTCCTAGCCTCAGTGCAGTGGGCAGCTGGGAGGAGGTGCTCTTATTCTCCCTGGACTTTACAGTGTCCCAAAACGTTTTGGAGTTAGTGCTACAGGATGCAAATTTCTGTTTGAAAAAGCTAGCCTTTGCTTTCCTATCTGATTGTGTATATTGGTTCCTGACTTCCCTGAAAAGTTGCATATCGCGGGGGCTGTTCGATGCTACTGCAGTACGCCACAGGATGTTTTTGTGCTGGTCAAGGGCAGTCAAGACTGAAGAGAACCAGGGGCTATATCTGTTCTTTGTTCTGCATTTTTTGAATGTGGCATGCTTATTTAAGATGGAGAGGAAAGCACTTTTAAAGAACAACCAGTTATCCTCTACTGACAGAATGAGGTCAATATCGATCCAGGATACCTGGGCCAGGTCAATTAGAAAGGCCTGCTTGCTGAAATGTTTTAAAGAGCGTTTGACAGTGATGAGGGGTGGCCGTTTGACCGCGGACCCATTACGGACGCAGGCAATGAGGCAGTGATCGCTGAGATCCTGGTTGAAGACAGCGGAGGTGTATTTAGAGGGTAAATTAGTCAGGATGATATCTATGAGGGTGCCCATGTTTACGGATTTAGGGTTGTACCTGGTAAGTTCCTTGATAATTTCTGTGAGATTGAGGGCATCTAGTTTAGATTGTAGGACGGCCGGGGTGTTAAGCATATCCCAGTTTTGGTCACCAAGCAGTATGAACTCTGAGGATAGATGGGGGGCAATCAATTCAAATACGGTGTCCAGGGCACAGCTGGGGGCTGAGGGGGGTCTGCAATAAGCGGCAACAGTGAGATACTTATTTCTGGAAAGGTGGATTTTTAGAAATAGAAGCTCAAACTGTTTGGGCACAGACCTGGATAGTATGATAGAGCTCTGCAGGCTATCTCTACAGTAGAGTGCAACTCAGCCCCCTTTGGCAGTTCTATCTAGACGGATCATTTTGTAGTTGGGGATGAACATTTCAGAGTTTTTGTTGGCCTTCCTAAGCCAGGACTCAGACACTGCTAGAACATCAGGGTTGGCGGAGTGTGCTAACGCAGTGAATAACTCAAACTTAGGGAGGAGGCTTCTGATGTTAACATGCAAGAAACCAAGACTTTTACGGTTACAGAAGTCAACAAATGATAGCGCCTGGGGAGTAGGTGTGATACTGGGGGCTACAGGGCCTTGGTTAACCTCTACATCACCAGAGGAACAGAGGAGGAGTAGAATAAGGATACGGCTAAAGGCTTTAAGAACTGGTCTTCTAGTGCGTTGGGTACAGAGAATAAAAGGCAAGATTTCCGGGTGTTGTAGAATAGATTCAGGGCATTATGTATAGACAAGGATATGGAAGGATATGAGTACAGTGGAGGTAAACCTAAGCATTGGGTAACAATGAAAGAGATAGCATCACTGGAGGCACCGATTGAGCCGGTCTCCGCGTGTATGGAGGGTGGGACAAAGGAGCTATCTGAGGCAGGTTGAGCGGGACTGGGGGCTCTACAGTGAAAGTGTATAATAAGAACTAAACGAAACAGCAATAGGCAAGGCATATTGACATGGGAGAGAGGCATAAAGCAATCACAGGTGTTATTCGAGAGAGCTAAGACAACAACTGGTAATGGCGACGAAGGTTTGGGCTGAGGCTAAACAGATAAACAGGACAGATAAACAGAATGGGGTACTGTGTAAAGGAATGGTCCAGCAGGCATCATTTTTGTAGCTGAGTGATCATAAGGTCCAGTGAACATCAATAGGTGAGTCCGGGAGCAGTTCGATGGTTGCTACGACACAGGCAAGTAGGATGCACGGCTGTTGATTGTGTGTGCTAGCGGGCCGGGGCTAGCAGATGGATCTTCGTGGTCATCACAACGGGAAGCCTGTTGAAACCACATCAGACGATTACGTCGGCAGACCAGTCGTGATGGAACGGCGGGGCTCCATGTCGACACTAGGAGGTCCTGTCCAGTTGACAGAGAGGTAGATAGCCGGGAGATGGGCCTGGCTCGAGGCTAGCTCAAGGCTAACAGTGGTGATTAGCCAACAACAACATCCATTCGGTTGCTGCTAGTTAGTTGCAATGATCCGGTGTTAAGGTCCAGTGATTCAGTGATTCCGGCAGAAAATCAGATATATTCTGGGTCGATAGTGCGCTGTGCAGACTGTGCAGACTGGCCGATAATTGTCCAGGCTAGAGCTGGCTGGTAGGTAGTGCAGACCACAGACAATGGTGAAAACCGCTAACGGTGGCTAATAGCAAGTAGCTAGTTAGCTGGCTAGTTTCAGCCGGAGGTTCTAGATAAAAAGGTATAAGAAATAATAGAATCCGTTCCACATTGGGTGAGGCGGGTTGCAGGAAAGTATATTTAGTTGAAGGAAGAAAAGTGAGATTGAGAAATATATATGAAAAATACAACAACAAAAAAATGAACTGGCTATTTACACAAGCACACTACAGAATACACTGCACTGCTACGCCATCTTGGATAAGTGGAGTTCACAAGCTCTGAACGGCTCTTTACACTGAAAGAGCAGAAACTGAACTTCTCACTTCAGAGGAAAAGAAAGGAGATGAAAAGGTTTGTGTACTTTACATGTCAGATGCAGACCCCTGCTGGTAACAATGGATACAGCTGCATGAGATTGACACCTGCCGTGAGAGGTGACATACAGTGGCTTGCGAAAGTATTCACCCCCCTTGGCATTTTTCCTATTTTGTTGCCTTACAAACTGGAATTAAAATTGATTTTCTGGGGGGTTTGTTTCATTTGATATACACAACATGCCTACCACTTTGAAGATGCAAAGTATTTTTTATTGTGAAACAAACGGAAGAAACCTGAGCGTGCATAACTATTCACCCCCCCAAAGTCAATACTTTGTAAAGCCACCTTTTCCAGAAATTACAGCTGCAAGTCTCTTGGGGTATGTCTCTATAAGCTTGGCACATCTAGCCACTGGGATTTTTGCCCATTCTTCAAGGCAAAACTGCTCCAGCTCCTTCAAGTTGGATGAGTTCCGCTGGTGTACAGCCATCTTTAAGTTATGCCACAGATTCTCAATTGGATTGAGGTCTGGGCTTTGACTAGGCCATTCGAAGACATTAAAATGTTTCCCCTTAAACCACTCAAGTGTTGCTTTAGCACACAGGGTCATTGTCCTGCTGGACGGTGAACCTCCGTCCCAGTCTCAAAAATCTGGAAGACTGAAACAGGTTTCCCTCAAGAAATTCCCTATATTTAGCGCCATCCATCATTCCTTCAATTCTGACCAGTTTCCCAGTCCCTGCCGATGAAAAACATCCCCACAGCATGATGCTGCCACCACCATGCTTCACTGTGGGGATGGTGTTCTCGGGGTGATGAGAGGTGTTGGGTTTGCGCCAGACATAGCGTTTTCCTTGATGGCCAAAAAGCTCAATTTTAGTCTCATCTGACCAGAGCACCTTCTTCCATATGTTTGGGGAGTCTCCCACATGCCTTTTGGCGAACACCAAACGTGTTTGCTTATTTTTTTCTTTAAGCAATGGCTTTTTTCTGGCCACTCTTCCATAAAGCCCATCTCTGTCGAATGTACGGCTTAAAGTGGTCCTATGGACAGATACTCCAATCTCCGCAGTGGAGCTTTGCAGCTCCTTCAGGGTTATATTTGGTGTCTGTGTTTCCTCTCTGATTAATGCCCTCCTTGCCTGGTCTGTGAGTTTTGGTGGGCGGCCCTCTCTTGGCAGGTTTGTTGTGGTGCCATATTCTTTCCATTTTTTAATAATGGATTTAATGGTGCTCCGTGGGATGTTCAAAGTTTGGATATTTTTTCATAACCCAACCCTGATCTGTACTTCTCCACAACTTTGTCCGTGACCTGCTTGTAGAGCTCCTTGGTCATCATGGTGCCGCTTGCTTGGTGGTGCCCCTTGCTTAGTGGCGTTGCAGACTCTGGGGCCTTTCAGAACAGGTGTCTATATACTGAGATCATGTGACAGATCATGAAATCCAAATAAAAATCAATTTAAATTACAGGTTGTAATGCAACACAATAGGAAAAACGGGGGGATGAATGCTTTTGCAAGGCACTGTAGCTTGGCATGTACTTTTATGGCTTGTTTTTTCTGATGTGTATAGGCCTATAACATTACTCAGCACACACTGTACACATAAGGTACAATATTTTTTAATGGCAATAGCAAATGGAAAAACACACAAACTTCTCAGGAAAAACACTCACACAACACAATAACTTAAAAATAAACTAGTTGGTTTCTTTGAATCAAACAGATTTTTTTCAGTTGACAGGAAGGAGAAGCATTCAATTTGAGTGAGAAATAATTGACCTCTGTCTTTCCGCTTCTGTTCCAATTCAAAATAGTTCCATGTTAGTGTGTCAGAGAGTGGCTTATCTTGGTGAGGTGGCCTGCTGTGCTGGATAGAAAAGCTCTGATACAGTCATTACAGCAGTGGAGCCAGTGCGCTGCCTAATGACTTTCTTGATGGGAACACCGCAGTGACTTTGAATGGGGATGCTGTTCAGAACATGCACAGGTGGTGATTCTTGTTCAAGGGAAAATTTTATGAAAATGGGTTTGCAGTTTATTTGGTGGTGGAATGAAGAGTGAAAATGTCATTTTCAAGATGCAAGGTTTTAATCAAAGATGTTTATTAAAAATCATAGACAAGAAAGCCCTTTGTGTTACAGTTTTTCTCAATTGCGTACAAGCATTTTTTGGAACAAAAGCATCTGCTGAATGACATATATAAAAGAACATGACTGCCTACATAATGATTAACGCAACTATACCTATCTCTTGAATCCAAGCAGACAACACAGAAAGTCAGTCTGTGTTCAAAAAATCCCAGTAGATCAATAAATATTCCTTGCAGTCACTAAATCATGATGATCAAAATTAAAAGTACAACTATCCAAAGGAGCAGTTTATGGGCAATTTCACGCTTTGTATGCATATTTCAACAAACAATATTATACACATCAAATGAAATATTATTCCTGATAAAAAAAAATAAAAAAAATAAGCACATTGTCTGCAAGATTCATTCATCGGTATCATCACAATCAAATTCCATGTGTTCAGTAAAAAGGTTGGTTTGCTCATAGTTTTGTAGACTTTCCATTGGCACACAAAAATACAATCCACAATAGAAATTAGGAAAGGTGAATACAATGGAGGAACAAAACTGATATGAATGTACACAGTAGGCCTGAATCCACACCAAAGCAAAGCACTATAATGGAAGGTCACAATTTTGGAGATAATGACTTAGGAGTAACCCAAAGTTACTTAGAAGTAATCCAACTTCATTCTCTGCAAGTCCGCAATATTGTAAAAAATATTAAGACAGTCCCCATTGCCTAGATCTTTTCATGTTGTACATGGTATGAAACTGATTAAATGATTTTGTGCAGTAGTATTCACTGATTGCCAGAAACAGTGAACACAATTGCACAGATTTCTCTTCTGATGAAAGCAATGTGTTAATATTCTGTGAACAAAACACTTACAGTGGGGAAAAAAAGTATTTAGTCAGCCACCAATTGTGCAAGTTCTCCCACTTAAAAAGATGAGAGAGGCCTGTAATTTTCATCATAGGTACACGTCAACTGTGACAGACAAAATGAGAAAAAATCCAGAAAATCACACTGTAGGATTTTTAATGAATTTATTTGCAAATTATGGTGGAAAATAAGTATTTGGTCAATAACAAAAGTTTCTCAATACTTTGCTGTTGCTGGTATTTTTGGCCCATTCCTCCATGCAGATCTCCTCTAGAGCAGTGATGTTTTGGGGCTGTCGCTGGGCAACACAGACTTTCAACTCCCTCCAAAGATGTTCTATGGGGTTGAGATCTGGAGACTGGCTAGGCCACTCCAGGACCTTGAAATGCTTCTTACGAAGCCACTCCTTCGTTGCCCGGGCGGTGTGTTTGGGATCATTGTCATGCTGAAAGACCCAGCCACGTTTCATCTTCAATGCCCTTGCTGATGGAAGGAGGTTTTCACTCAAAATCTCACGATACATGGCCCCATTCATTCTTTCCTTTACACGGATCAGTCGTCCTTGTCCCTTTGCAGAAAAACAGCCCCAAAGCATGATGTTTCCACCCCCATGCTTCACAGTAGGTATGTTGTTCTTTGGATGCAACTCAGCATTCTTTGTCCTCCAAACACGACGAGTTGAGTTTTTACCAAAAAGTTATATTTTGGTTTCATCTGACCATATGACATTCTCCCAATCCTCTTCTGGATCATCCAAATGCACTCTAGCAAACTTCAGACGGGCCTGGACATGTACTGTCTTAAGCAGGGGGACACATCTGGCACTGCAGGATTTGAGTCCCTGGCGGCGTAGTGTGTTACTGATGGTAGGCTTTGTTACTTTGGTCCCAGCTCTCTGCAGGTCATTCACTAGGGATTTTTGCTCACCATTCTTGTGATCATTTTGACCCCACGGGGTGAGATCTTGCGTGGAGCCCCAGATCGAGGGAGATTATCAGTGGTCTTATATGTCTTCCATTTCCTAATAATTGCTCCTACAGTTGATTTCTACAAACCAAGCTGCTTACCTATTGCAGATTCAGTCTTCCCAGCCTTGTGCATGTCTACAATTGTGTTTCTGGTGTCCTTTGACAGCTCTTTGGTCTTGGCCATAGTGGAGTTTGGAGTGTGACTGTTTGAGGTTGTGGACAGGTGTCTTTTATACTGATAACAAGTTCAAACAGGTGCCATTAATACAGGTAACGAGTGGAGGACAGAGGAGCCTCTTAAAGAAGAAGTTACAGGTCTGTGAGAGCCAGAAATCTTGCTTGTTTGTAGATGACCAAATACTTATTTTCCACCATAATTTGTAAATAAATTCATTAAAAATCCTACAGTGTGATTTTCCGGATTTTTTTTGCAAAGGGACCAGGACGACTGATCCGTGTAAAGGAAAGAATGAATGGGGCCATGTATCGTGAGATTTTGAGTGAAAACCTCCTTCCATCAGCAAGGCCATTGAAGATGAAACGTGGCTGGGTCTTTCAGCATGACAATGATCCCAAACACACCGCCCGGGCAACGAAGGAGTCCTGGAGTGGCCTAGCCAGTCTCCAGATCTCAACCCCATAGAAAATCTTTGGAGGGAGTTGAAAGTCATGTTGCCCAGCGACAGCCCCAAAACAACACTGCTCTAGAGTAGATCTGCATGGAGGAATGGGCCAAAATACCAGCAAGAGTGTGTGGAAACCTTGTGAAGGCTTACAGAAAACGTTTGACCTGTGTCATTGCCAACAAAGGGTATATAACAAAGTATTGAGAAACTTTTGTTATTGACCAAATACGTATTTTCCACCATAATTTGGAAATAAATTCATTAAAAATCCTACAATGTGATTTTCTGGAGAAAAAAAATCTCCTTTTGTCTGTCATAGTTGACGTGTACCTATGATGAAAATTACAGGCCTCTCTCATCTTTTTAAGTGGGAGAACTTGCACAATTGGTGGCTGACTAAATACTTTTTTCCCCCACTGTAACAGTGAATTTTGTATTCATTGATGACATTTGTATTTAATGTTTTGCAAAAGGTGGTCTAAGATACTGTATGCAAGTCAGGTACTAAGACAAGAAAATGATCAGAAGTTCTGTAAATGTATTTGTTCATGGCTGTTCTGCTATAGATACGTTTCAACACAGATCCAAAAATTGCTTGTAAGCGATTGAGAAAAACTATAAACAATTTGATTGTGGAAGATTGTGCCGTAGTGCTAGAGAGTGTACTTGAATACTCACAGGTGGAGAGAAAAAAATTATGAGCCTCCTGTAGCTCATTTGGTAGAGCATGGCGCTTGCAATGCCAGAGTTGTGTGTTTGATTCCCACGGGGGGCCAGTATGAAAAATTTATGCACTCACTAACTGTAAGCCGCTCTGGATAAGAGCGTCTGCTAAATGACTAAAATGTAAATTCCTTCTCAAAATACCGGTATGCAAAAGTTCTCAGTGTAATTGTGAAGTTGCAGTCCCACCTGCACAAACATAATTTGCTCATGCTAACAACGTAATCATTGTCTTGTTATTTCCAACTTGTAGTAATGTACAGTCATGGTCAAAAGTTTTGAGAATGACACAAATATTAATTTTCACAGTCTACTGCCTCAGTTTTTATGATGGCAATTTGCATACACTCCAGAATGATATGAAGAGTGATAAGATTAATTGCAATTCATTGCAAAGTCCCTCTTTGCCATGAAAATGAACTTAATCACCCAAAAACATTTCCACTGCATTTCAGCCCTGCCACAAAACAACCAGCTGACATCATGTCAGTGATTCTCTCGTTAACACAGGTGAGAGTGTTGACGAGGACAAGGCTGGAGATCACTCTGTCATGCTGATTGAGTTAGAATAACAGACTGGAAGCTTAAAAAAGGAAGGTGGTGCTTGAAATCATTGTTCTTCCTCTGTTAACCATGGTTACCTGCAAGGAAACACGTGCCGTCATAATTGCTTTGCACAAAAATGGCTTCACAGGCAAGGATATTGCTGCTAGCAAGATTGCATCTAAATCAAACATTTATTGGATCATCAAGAACTTCAAGGAGAGAGGTTCAATTGTTGTGAAGAAGGCTTCAGAGCGCCCAAAAAAGTCCAGCAAGCGCCAGGACCGTCTCCTACAGTTGATTCAGCTGCAGGATCGGGGCACCACCAGTGCAGGCAGGTGTGAGTGCATCTGCACGCACAGTGAGGCGAAGACTTTTGGAGGATGGCCTAGTGTCAAGAAGGGCAGCGAGGAAGCCACTTCTCTCCAGGAAAAACATCAGGGACAGACTGATATTCTGCTAAAGGTACAGGGATTGGACTGCTGAGGACTGGGGTAAAGTCATTTTCTCTGATGAATCCCCTTTCCGATTGTTTGGGGCATCCGGAAAAAAGCTTGTCCGGAGAAGACAAGGTGAGCGCTACCATCAGTCCTGTGTCATGCCAACAGTAAAGCATCCTGAGACCATTCATGTGTGGGGTTGCTTCTCAGCCAAGGGAGTGGGCTCACTCACAATTTTGCCTAAGAACACAGCCATGAATAAAGAATTGGACCAACACATCCTCCGAAAGCAACTTCTCCCAACCATCCAAGAACAGTTTGGTGACGAACAATGCCTTTTCCAGCATGATGGAGCACCTTGCCATAAAGCGAAAGTGATAACTAAGTGGCTCGGGGAACAAAACATCCACATTTTGGGTCCATGGCCAGGAAACTCCCCAGACCTTAATCCCATTGAGAACTTGTGGTCAGTCCTCAAGAGGCGGGTGGACAAACAAAAACTCACAAATTCGAGCATTGATAATGCAAGAATGGGCTGCCATCAGTCAGGATGTAGCCCAGTAGTTAATTGACAGCATGCCAGGGCAGATTGCAGAGGACTTGAAAAAGAAGGGTCAACACTACAAATATTGACTCTTTGCATAAACGTTATGTAATTGTCAATAAAAACCTTTGACACCTATGGAATGCTTGTAATTATACTTCAGTATACCATAGTAACATCTGACAAAAATATCTAAAAACACTGAAGCAGCAAAATTTATGAAAACCAATACTTGTGTCATTCTCAAAACCTTTGACAACGACTGTAGTATTGTAAGGTCCATAAACACAATGCACAATGCTTCTCTATTTAAATAGCGTTGAAAAGAAGGTCTGAAAAGCGTACTTGATGATGTTTACTATTCATGCATGCAAAAATATGTGTGATTTACAAGCTGTTGACAAGGTTCCTTCTGTTAAAGGGCTCATCACATCAAATCAAATTGTATTTGTAACATGCGCCGAATACAATGGGTGCAGACTTACGAGCCCTTCCCAATGACGCAGAGTAAAAAATAATAATAATGAAAATAATAATAATTGTAACACAAGAGGAATAAAATACACTAGAATTGAGCTATATACTGGGAGTACCAGTATCAATGTGCAGGTGTACAAGGTATTTAAGGTACACTACATGACCAAAAGTATGTGGACACTTGAACATCTCATTCCAAAATCATGGGCATTAATATGGAGTTGGTCCCCCCTTTGCTGCTATAACAGCCTCCACTCTTCTGGGAATGCTTCCCCTAGATGTCGGAACATTGCTGCGGGGACTTGCTTCCATTCAGCCACAAGAGCATTAGTGAGGTCGGGCACTGATGTTGGGCGAACAGGCCTGGCTCGCAGTCGGCGTTCCAATTCATCCCAAAGGTGTTTGATGGGGTTGAGGTCAGGGCTCTGTGCAGGCCAGTCAAGTTCTTCTACACTTATCTCGATTTGTGCACGGGGGCATTGTCATGCTGAAACAGGAAAGGGCCTTCCCCAAATTGTTGCCACAAAGTTGGAAGCACAGAATAGTCTAGAATGTAATTGAATGCTGTAGCGTTAAGATTTTCCTTCACTGGAACTAAGGGGCCTAGCCCGAACCATGAAAAACAGCCCCAGACCATTATTCCTCCTCAAACCAAACTTTACAGTTGGCATTATGCATTCCGGCAGGTAGCGTTCTCCTGGCATCCGCCAAACCCAGATTCGTCCATCGGACTGCCACATGGTGAAGCGTGTTTCATCACTCCAGAGAACGCATTTGTTTCCACTGCTCCAGAATCCAATGGCGGCAAGCTTTAAATCATTCCAGCCAATGCTTGGCATTGCACATCGGCTGCTCAGCCATAGAAACCCATTTCATGAAGCTCCAGACGAACAGTTATTGTGCTGACGTTGCTTCCAGAGGCAGTTTGGAACTCGGTAGTGAGTGTTGCAACCAAGGATAGACGGTCCTGCCTGTGGCCTACCACTTCGCGGCTGAACCATTGTTGCTCCTAGACTTTTCCACTTCACAATAACAGCACTGTAAGTTGACTGGGGCAGCTCTAGCAGGGCAAAAATCTGATTAACTGACTTTTTGGAAAGGTGGCATCCTATGATGGTGCCACGTTGAAAGTCACTGAGCTCTTCAGTAAGGCCATTCTACTGCAAATGTTTATCTGTGGAGATTGCATGGCTGTGTGCTTGATTTTATACACCTGTCAGCAACAGGTGTTGCTGAACTAGCCAAATCCACTAATTTGAAATGGTGTCCACATACTTTTGTATATATAGTGTAGATGAAGGCAGGGTAATGTGCCTAGGCACCAGGATGGATAATAATAAGAGTAAAATAGAGAACAGAGTAGCAGCAGCATATGATGAGTGTAAAAGTGTGTGTATTTGTGTTGATATGCATGTGTGTGTGTATGTAGTGTATGGGAGTGAGTATAGATTGCTTTAATTTTTTTGTGATCAACTGACTTTTTAGTCATTTAGCAGACGCTCTTATCCAGAGCGACTTACAATTAGTGAGTGCATACATTTTTCATAAGGGCCCCCCGTGGGAAACGAACCCACAACCCTTGCGTTTCAAGCGCCATGCTCTACCAACTGAGCTACAGGCTATATAGTCTTGTGAGTGTGCATAGAGTCAGTGTAAGATAGGGTCAGTGCAGATAGTCCGGGTAACCATTGAATTAACTATTTAGCAGTCTTATGGCTTGGAGGTAGAAGCAGCCTGTTGGTCCGAGAGCCGATGCTTCGGTACCGTTTGCAGGACAGTAGCAGAGTGAACAGTCTATGGCTAGGTTGACGAGAGTCTTTTGGAATTTCTCTGGCCTTCTTCTGACACAACCTGATATAGAGGTCATGGATGGCCGGAAGCTCAGCCACAGTGATGTATTGGGCTGTCTGCACCACTCTCTGTAGCGCTTTGCGGTCGAGGGCGGTGCATTTGCCATACCAAGAGGTGATGCAACCAGTCTAGATGTTCTTGATGGTGCAGCTGTAGAACTTTTTGAGGATCCGAGGGCCCATGCCAAATAATTTCATCCTCTTGAGGGGGAACAGGCACTGTCGTGCCCTCTTCACTACTGTGCGGGTATGTGTGGACCATGTTAAGTCCTTAGTGATGTGGACGCCAACGAACTTGAAGTTCTCAACCCGCTGATGTGGATGGGGTTGTGCTCTCCCCTCTTTCTCCTGTAGTCCACGATCAGCTCCTTTGTCTTACTGACGTTGAGGGAGAGGTTGTTGTCCTGGCACAACACTGGTAAGCCTGTGAGCCTGTAATTGTTCCCTAATCATCCTTAAAATACACTCACAAAGCTGTCTGACTGGAGTATCTATCTTTCATGAGACAAGAAAAAACACATTCCTTCGCTGTTTGACTTTCCAGGAAGCATCTTGTCAAGAATTGGCTGTTGTCGGCAGCAGTGTGGCAAGTTCACAGAGATTAAATCCCCTGTCAGCCATGTCACCTTATTCCGGGGACAACCTCACAATCCCTCCGAATTGTAAGAACACAAAGCCGTTATGAATTTGTCACTTCCCGTCGTTTTATCTTCAGCTGCAGGCAGTCTCTCTCACAAAGCGCCATGGATACGCAGAGAATGGCACTCAACCAGGTTTTCCTTTCTATAGCCCCCCATCCAAAAACTAAAAGAGTGGTCTCAATGTTATCAGAAAATTATATAGAAACAGGACGTAAGCTTTTGTATCTCCATATATATATATATAAAGTTATGTCCGAGGTTACACCATTTGGTCTTGTACTATACTCAGAATAGTGCATTGTCCCTTTTTGAAATGGTAAGCCCTTTCGCTCAATTAACTGTTTTTAACCTACTATACATGTTTTACAAAAGGACAGACCGACTGTTAAATAGGCAGATAATTCAACCGTAATTAGGGGACTTTTGAAAGACTCTGCCAGAGGAGAGGATAGACAGGAGGGTGATTGGTCATTGCACAGGGTGGACGCCAGGGTTAGCCTCTGTCTGTACTGTAGATTTCAGAAAGCTAATATATGACAGATTACATTTTCAGCTGCAATAGTCTGAAGAGGCCTCCACTTCTCTTTTCCATGACAGATCTGAACATTAAGATACACAGATATGCCCATTTTGTACACTTTCCCCAACTGTAAGTATACCAGTGAAGCTCGGTGTCGTTTAAGATGAGGGAGGATAGGTAGATTTAGGCTACTACATGATACTCAAATTTCTCTATACCCATCATGAGGTTTCTACAACCTAGCCTATGAATTAAAGTTTACAACGTAGGTGCACAGGTCGAGGGAATTTTTTATAATCAAGGTGACAGACAGTGACACATTCAATACCGCCTTGCCTGCATCTAGCTAATGTAGGGTGTAATCATTAGTCCACCGGTTGCAAACGAGAGTTTCTATTGGACAAATTCAGGTATGTTTATCCCCGTTTCATTCCATTTACTTCCGTTTAAGAAAAGTTTTTCAACAGAATCGGTGGAACGAATACACCCCTGATCACACGCAAACACAGTTCACTTTCATAGCAGCATGATCACTTTGCTCATTGCAATTCCTTCTCGCATCTACGCGCTCTCCTCCTCTCTCACCTTTTACCTTCTCTTGTGTATTTCAGTGCACATCAGCTGTCTGTGACCAGGCAAAACAAACTTTACAAGCCAAACCTTCATACAGTATCATAACTGCTAACCGCTACACACAGCCTACATCTTTGACACCATATTATCTAACGTCATAGTCAACATAGCTAATAGAACTAACGCATTAGTAAACCCGCTACAATCATGCAGTACAGTGTACAGTCAGCAAGCACTTTAGCATTTACACCGCCGGGCCCCATTAATAAATTAATAAGATCAAAACCTTACCTTGAGTTGGGAGAGTTCCAGTGTTGGATAGCCATAGCCAGGTAGATAACATAGCATCCCTCTCTGTTAGAGCCAGGTGTTTGAGTAGGCTAAACTAGCTAGTTAGCTAGCTAAGTAAGTGAGAGAGAAAAAACAGTACGAAATATAGCTAGCTCTCTCTCTCCCTCTCTCTCTTGCTTCTCCTTCATTTTTGAAGAAATGTATTTGTTCAAAACTGTTCAACTAGTATCTTTCTCTCTCTTTGAGTCAACTACTCGTCACATTTTATGCACTGCAGTACTAGCTAGCTTTAGCTTATGCTTTCAGTACTAGATTAATTCTCTGACCCTTTGATTGGGTGGACAAAATGTCAGTTCATGCTGCAAGTACTCTGATAGGTTGGAGGACGTCCTCCGGAAGTTGTCATAATTACTGTGCAAGTCAATGGAAGGTGGTGAGAACCATGAGCCTCCTAGGTTTTGTATTGAAGTCAATTTACGCAGAGGAGAACGGAAACTAGCTGTTTTCCGGCTACACCATGGTGCTACCCTACAGAGTCCTGTTGAGGCTACTGTATTCCTCCATTATTTGGTGATGTGAATATATGTAGTATAGTTTTATTAAAAAATGACAGCTTTTTTAATGTTTCACTATTTTTATTTTATGAAATTCACTGAGGAGGATGTTCTTCCCCATCCTCCTCAAGAGCATCCACTGAAGTATACATGTATTCAACAGATTCTTCAATTTATTGTATGGTATTGCAAAGGTAAACAATCCCCACTCAATTCTTACTCATATTAATTCCTATAAACATTAGCTAAAGTATGTGATTTGTTTTTTTAGTAGTGCCTCACAGGTAGTACAGCTGAGTCCTCTGGAGAGAGACTGAACTATCAGAGCTTCTGCTGCGGCAGGTAGAGTACAAACACATAATGTTAGTGAGCTTCCTCTGTGCTCCGGGTTCTGTCACACTAGCTGGGAATTGTAACT
This sequence comes from Coregonus clupeaformis, assembly GCF_020615455.1. Classification (NCBI taxonomy): domain Eukaryota; kingdom Metazoa; phylum Chordata; class Actinopteri; order Salmoniformes; family Salmonidae; genus Coregonus; species Coregonus clupeaformis. Next base: position 53,042,604 of record NC_059211.1, on the reverse strand, counting down.
CAGCCAAATGTCACTCTCCTTGCCACCCATAATGCCAACTGGAAAAGGCTGAGTATGAGAGGCAGAGGGAATAAGAACATCTCAATGCAAATAATAAGCTGTTCTATCACAATGCTCTTCAGTTTCAGAGTACAGTTAGACCTATTGTGTAAGAACCTCACACTAGGTGTATGATGACTTTTCTTAAAGCTATTTGTACTTATACAAAGTTGAACCTGAAAGGTTGAATGACATCATACCTGTTTCTTCAGGGTTGACATTGGGAAAAGATAGTGTATGAAGTATTGAACATATTAGCCGAACTGGTATGGCTGTGAATGTGTATCTTAGGATTTGTAATTCGATACTATTATCAGATATGAAGATTTATGATGAAAGCACTTTTCAGACCTTGATAATCGTCTTGCCTCTTCGGACCACAAAAATTCCATTCTAATAACAGCTAATCATGACACACTGCAATTAGCTTTTAATTTCCTCCCCAAAGGACATAACTCAGCCTCATGCTCCCTTTCAGGTGCCATCAATCAGCCATGGATCAATCTGCTTCCACTCAGGCCCTGGAGGAATGAAACTGAGGAAGGAGGGAGAATCTAAAAGTATGTGTACTGCAGGCAGGTAGTAACTGTAGTGGTGTGTTTCTCTTCTTCACTATTCTTCGTATTTCCATCGTTGTATTCACAAGCACCTCTTCGGCAGCTGAGGTACTCAGCTTCTGAATGTCACTTCCAATGTTCTCACCTTCAGAGTGGCATCGGTGGAAGGTAATGTGTGGAGAGGAGAGGAGGGGACCATCTGGTTGGGGCTGAGGGGGAGTCGACAGCCGTGACTCAGGCCAAGTGACCTTGGCAGGGCCCTGGCCTGGAGGTGCCGAGATGGCACTAATCATATAACACTCAGACACCCAAGGTCTAATGCACGGGCAAGCCCATGACTTCAGCCAGGCTGCTGATGACAGGTAGTGGGTGGGCGGTGGAGGTTTACATCAAAGTGCTTAGCATCCATCCATGGGGCTTTAGGTTTTCACTGGCTAGGAAACAGTGTTTATGTGGTTAGCAGCCTTCTTGGAACTAGAGTGTTTTATTCTTAAATCAAAGAACAGTGTGTCTTTAAGCAGAACTTTGGGAGAAGAGCTTTTGCATAATGAGCTGTGGAAGTCTAGAGGGCTTGTAAACAGAGTAAATATTTACTTGCTTAGCAGTGAGTCACGACTAGGGTGACTAAGAGAGTTTAACTACTAGTATATTACGCATTTAGTCTTTCTCATGGATTTTTATGAGGGTATTTACATTGAATGCATCTCTGAAGGCCACAGTAATCATTTGGATTTTCTGTAGACCTACAGTGGCTGAATATTACTGTACAGGGTCACAGTACTCTTTTTAGTCTGCCTGCTAGAAAGTTGGGTATTTAGTAGATTTTGTTACCAGTAGAAAAGCATCAACTTTGATAAATTGATACACTTCTGATTTTCAACCCCCATGGATTTCTAACCTATTGTTTATAAAATAATCCTATTCCCTCAAGATGGAAAGCAAGGAGCTGTGGGTGACATTCCTCTCACACATTCTCCTTGAAGGGAAAACTCAGACATAGCACCTCCACACTCTAAAAAGCACAGCAGCACATCCAGCCTCTGCCAAATCATTTCTCAGCACAAACAATTTACTGTTTTCCTCCAGACCCAGTCAACTCGAACGATCCCAGAGACTCCCCGAAGGAAACAGTCAAGCTGAAGCAGAGCGTAGCATTTCATGGAGTGTGTCCTAATGACAGATGGCATTTTCACAAGCGCTGGCAACAACGACCTCGCTCTGGAACGCCACCTAATTGCTAAAATGGCGCCCGTAATTAAATAAGTCGCAACTAACCTTTGTCTCCCCGTCACTGGTGGGCGAAAGCATCATTGCCACACAGAGTCGTTGGTGTAGGAACTGGGAAAGAGGAAGCATATGGGATGTTGGTTCAGTGGGTTCCAGGTTGAGTCAGGCCCACTCATCTGCTCCAGCAAGTATACGGAATGATAAGTACATTAGAATGAAAATCTGGAAATCACTCTGTAGAAAATTCTCCTGCTAGTCAGGGCTTGTTTATTCTTTTGAGGTACAAAGCCTGCTAGAGGGAGGATGGGCTGCCCTCTGATCTATGAACATGTTAGGGCATGTCTCTCCAGTGACCTCTCATTGGAACTCTTGTTTTGTAGTCCCAAACTGCTAAAATAATACAAATAGTCTGTGCGGTTCGCCATTTCCGGTTTTCGGCATTGCTTCCGGTTTCCAGTTTATTTCCTTGTTAAAAGCATGCTAGATAGAGTGTTTAGCTTGCCTAACTACATTGTTGGTATTGCTAGCACCATTAGCATGATTAGCATGCTAACTCCACATTGTACATCGTGTGTTCTGTTTGCCTAACTGCATTGTTAGCATTGCTAGCACCGTTAGCATGCTTAGCATGCTGATTATGATATGCTAATTAGATTATTAGTCATTTACCATTGCTGCGATGTTCCATTGCTCTGCGCATGCTAGCACCTTATGTACATCACTGCTAATACATTAGCGTAGCAGCATACATTGCTATTGCATAGTAATAACTGTAATTACAGCCTGTTTTTCTTTCTGTTTCTTATCCATAGAAAACCACTATCCCTATCCCTTCCACTTCCACCATTATCGACCCTAGTACTACAATTCAATGCCGTGTGTGTGTGCTTGTAGCAATTAATTAGAGTCTTGAGTATATCTCCTGCTAGGTCATTGTCCCTCTGACCGTGGACCCGAGGCGATTGTCTTTAGTTTAATCTGGCATTTCTCAGAGTTAACCGACCAACAAGTGGCACTCTTTTTCACACTCCAAGAGTAAAAAGGGAAGAGCTGTTGACAAAAGGAGGAAGAAGGAGGGTGTCAGTGAATATGGTGGCAGCATACTGTGAAGAGAGAGAGCAACATCATTATAATGTTGAGCTACAAATCAAATCAAATTGTATTGGTCACATACATATATTTAGCAGATGTTATTGTTGGTGTAGTGAAATGCTTGTGTTCCTAGCTCCAACAGTGCAGTAGTATCTAACAATTCACAACAATACACACAAATCTAAAAGTAAAAGAATGGAATTAAGAATATATAAATATTAGGTTGAGCAATGTCGGACTGGCATTGACTAAAATACAGTAGAATAGAATGAATATGAAATTAGTAAAGCAGTATGTAAACATTTTTAAAGTGACTAGTGTTCCATTATTAAAGTGACCACTGATTCCATGTCTATGTATATGGGGCAGCAGCCTCTAAGGTGCAGGGTTGAGTTACCGGGTGGTAGCCGGCTAGTGATGGCTATTTAACAGTCTGATGGCCTTGAGATAGAAGCTGTTTTTCAGTCTCTCGGTCCCATCTTTGATGCACCTGTACTGACCTCGCCTTCTGGATGGTAGCGGGGTAAACAGGCCGTGGCTCGCGTGGTTGATATCCTTGATGATCTTTTTGGCCTTCCTGTGACATTGGGTGCTGTAGGTGTCCTGGAGGGCAGGCAGTGTGCCCCTGGTGACCCTCTGGAGAGCCCTGCGGTTGTGGGAGGTGCAGTTGCCGTACCAGGCGGTGATACAGCCCGACAGGATGCTCTCAATTGTGCATCTGTAAAAGTTTGTGAGGGTCAAGACAAATTTCTTCAGGCTCCTGAGGTTGAAGAGGCGCTGTTGCACCTTCTTCACCACACTGTCTGTGTGGGTGGACCATTTCAGATTGTCAGTGATGTGTACGCCGAGGAACTTGAAGATTTTCACATTCTCCACTGCGGTCCCGTCGATGTGGATAGGGGGGTGCTCCCCCTGCTGTTTCCTGAAGTCCACGATCAGCTCCTTCATTTTGTTGACAAGATTATTTTCCTGGCACCACTCCGCCAGGGCCCTCACCTCCTCCCTGTAGACTGTCTCTACATTGTTGGTAATCAGGCCTACTGCTGTTGTGTCATCTGCAAACTTGATGATTGAGTTGGAGGCGTGCGTGGCCACGCAGTCATGGGTGAACAGGAAGTACAGGAGGGGGCTGAGCACATACCCTTGTGGGGCCCCTGTGTTGAGGATCAGCGAAGTGGAGGTGTTGTTTCCTAACTTCACCAGCTGGGGGCGGCCCGTCAGGAAGTTCAGGACCCAGTTGTACAGGGCAGGGATCAGACCCAGGGCCCCGAGCTTGGAAGGTACTATGGTGTTGAAGGCTGAGCTATAGTCAATGAACAGCATTCTTACATAGGTATTCCTCTTGTCCAGATGGGATAGTGACCTGTGCAGTGCGATGTCGATTGCATCGTCTGTGTATCTATTGGGGCGGTATGCAAATTGAAGTGGGTCTAGGGTGTCAGGTAAGGTAGAGGTGATATGATCCTTAACTAGCCTCTCAAAGCACTTCATGGTGACAGAAGTGAGTGCTGCGGGGCGATAGTCATTTACAGTGCATTCAGACACCTTGACTTTTTCCACATTTTGTTACGTTACAGCCTTTTTCCTCATCAATCTACAAATAATACCCCATGATGACAAAGCAAAATCAGGTTTTTATCATTTTTGGCAAATTTATTAAAAATAAATCACGGAAATATCCCACTTACATAAGTATTCAGACCTTTTACTCAGTACTTTGTTGCAGCACCTTTAGCAGCAATTACAGCCTCGAGTCTTCTTGGGTATGATGCTACAAGCTTGTTACACCTGTATTTGGGGAGTTTGTCCCATTCTTCTCTGCAGATCCTCTCAAGCTCTGTCAGGTTGGATGGGGAGCGTCGCTGCACAGCTATTTTCAGGTCTCTCCAGAGATGTTTGATCGGGTTCAAGTCCGGACTCTGGCTGGGCCACTCAAGGACATTCAGAGACTTGTCCCGAAGCCACTCCTGTGTTGTCTTGCCTGTGTGCTTAGGGTCGTTGTCCTGAGAATCTTATTTCTCATGGTCTGAGAGTCTTTAGTTGCCTTTTGGCAAACTCCAAGTGGGCTGTCATGTGCCTTTTACTGAGGATGAGAGATGGTTGTCCTTCTGGAAGGTTCTCCCATCTCCACAGAGTAACTCTGGAGCTCTGTGAAAGTGACCATTGGGTTCTTGGTCACCTCCCTGACGAAGGCCCTTCTCCCCTGATTGCTCAGTTTGGCTGGGCGGCCAGCTCTAGCAAGAGTCTTGGTAGTTCCAAACATCTTCCATTTAAGAATGATGGAGGCCACTGTGTTCTTGGGGACCTTCAATGCTGCAGAAATGTTTTGGTACCCTTCCCCAGATCTGTGCCTCGACACAATCCTGTCTCGGAGCCATCCAGGCTCTGTCGTAGCCAGCCGCGACCGGGAGACCCATTGGGCGGCGCACAATTGGCCCAGCGTCGTCCAGGGTAGGGGAGGGAATGGCCGGCAGGGATGTAGCTCAGTTGGTAGAGCATGGCGTTTGCAACACCAGGGTTGTGGGTTCGCTGCCCACGGGGGGCCAGTATGAAAAAATAAAAAATAAATGTATGCACTCACTAACTGTAAGTCGCTCTGGATAAGAGCATCTGCTAAATATGTAAAATGTAAATGTAAAATGAGTTCTACCAACAATTCCTTTGACCTCATGGCTTGGTTTTTGCTCTGACATGCACTGTCAACAGTGGGACCTTATATGGACAGGTGCGTGCCTTTCCAAATCATTTCCAATCAATCGAATTAACCACAGGTGTACTCCAATCAAGTTGTAGAAATATCTCAAGGATGATCAATCGAAACAGGATGCACCTGAGCTCAATTTCGAGTCTCATAGTAAAGGGTCTGAATCCTTATGTAAATAAGGTATTTCTGTTTTTGTTTTTTTTACAGTTTTTGATTAGTCATTATGGGGCATGGTGTGTAGATTGATAAGGATTTTTTAATGGATTAATCCATTTTAGAACAAGGCTGTAACGTTACAAAATGTGGAAAAAGTCAAGAGGTCTGAAAACTTTCTAAATGCACTGTAGACCTAAGCGTATGCATAAACTCTAATATGCATATGGGTGTTTTGAATTAATCATCACCTTAAAACGCGTTGTCCATTTCATTGTGGAATGGACAACGCGTATCCAAGATGGCGAAGTAGTGCAGTTCTGTTTTTGTCATGTGTCTGTAAATAGCCTGTAAATACCCTGTTTTTTTGTATTTTTCGTACATATTTCCCTATCAGACTTTTCATCCTTCTACAAAATATACTTCCTGCAACCCGCCTCACTCAATGTGGAATGGATTCTATTATTGACTTACCTTTTATATAGAATCTCCAGTTGAAACTAGCTAGCCAGCTAACTAGCTACTTGCTATTAGCCACAGTTAGCGGTATTTCACCCAGAACATTGGATTTTTTTTCTGCGGGATTAATTTAATCACTGGATATTAATCACCGGATATTCGGCCAGTCTGCACAGCGCGTTATCGACCCAGTACATATCAGTTTTTCTGCCGGAATCACTGAATCACTGGACCTTTAACTCCGGATTCATCGCTACCAGCTAGCTTCAACTAAATGGACGCTGTGGTCTGGCTAATCATCCTGAGCTAGGCCCATCTCCCGGCTATCTACCTCTCTGTCAACCGGACGGGACAACCTAGTGTTGACACGGAGCCCCGCCGATCCTACACGACTGGTCTGCCGACGAAATCGTCTGATGTGGTTACGACGACGTCGACCACGAAGATTCCATCTGCTAGCCCCGGCCCGCTAGCACACGCTAGCCGTGGCCTCTTACCTGCTAGTGCTTTAGCAGCCTCCGAACTATCCTATTGCTGTTCACCGGACCTTATGATAACTCAGCTATACAGCTGATGTCTGCTGGACTGTTCCTTTTTACGGTACTACATCCTGTTTATGTTTCGCCTCAGCCTAAATATGGTTAGCTTATTGTTGTTTCGGTTATTTCTAATTGTACTATTTCACTGTAGATCCCCCAGCCCAGCTAAACCTGCCTTAGATAGCTCCTTTGTCCCACCCCCCATACACGCAGAGACCGACTCAATTGATGCCTCTAGTGATACTATCTCTTTCATTGTTACCCAACGCTTAGGTTTACCCCCACTTTACTCATATCCTTCCATATCCTTGTCTGTACATAATGCCCTGAATCTTTTCTACAACACCCGGAAATCTGCCCCCTTTATTCTATGTACCCAACGCACTAGAAGACCAGTTCTTAAAGCCTTTAGCCGTATCCTTATTCTAGTCCTCCTCTGTTCCTCTGGTGATGTAGAGGCTAACCCAGGCCCTGCAGCCCTCAGTATCACTCCTACTCCCCAGGCGCTATCATTTGCTGACTTCTGTAATCGCAAAAGTCTTGGTTTCTTGCACGTAAACATCAGAAGTCTACTTCCTAAGTTTGAGTTATTCACTGCGTTAGCACACTCCGCCAACCCTGATGTTCTAGCAGTGTCTGAACCCTGGCTCAGGAAGGCCACCAAAAATTCTGAAATTTCCATCCCCAACTATAACATTTTCCGTCTAGATAGAACTGCCAAAGGGGGTGGAGTTGCAATCTACTGTAGAGATAGCCTGCAGAGCTCTATCATACTATCCAGGTCTGTGCCCAAACAGTTTGAGCTTCTACTTCTAAAAATCCACCTTTCCAGAAATAAGTCTCTCACTGTTGCCGCTTGCTACAGACCCCCTCAGCCCCCAGATGTGCCCTGGACACCATATGTGAATTGATTGCCCCCCATTTATCCTCAGAGTTCGTACTGCTTGGTGACCTAAATTGGGATATGCTTAATACCCCGGCCATCCTACAATCCAAACTAGATGCCCTCAACCTCACGCAAATTATCAACGAACCTACCAGGTACAACCCTAACTCCGTAAACATGGGTACCCTCATAGATATCATCCTGACTAACATACCCTCTAAATACACCTCAGCTGTCTTCAACCAGGATCTCAGCGATCACTGCCTTATTGCCTGCGTCCGTAACGGGTCCGCGGTCAAACGACCACCCCTCATCACTGTCAAACGCTCCCTAAAACACTTTAGCGAGCAGGCCTTCCTAATTGACCTGGCCCAGGTATCCTGGATGGATATAGATCTCATTCCGTCAGTAGAGGATGCCTGGTTGTTCCTTAAAAGTAATTTCCTCTCAATCTTAAATAAACATGCCCCATTCAAAAAATACAGAACTAAGAACCGATATAGCCCCTGGTTCTCTTCAGACTTGACTGCCCTTGACCAGCACAAAAACATCCTGTGGCGTACTGCATTAGCATCAAATAGCCCCCGCGATATGCAACTTTTCAGGGAAGTTAGGAACCAATATACACAAGCAGTCAGGAAAGCAAAGGCAAACTTTTTCAAACAGAAATTTGCATCCTGTAGCACTAACTCCAAAAAGTTTTGGGACACTGTAAAGTCCATGGAGAATAAGAGCACTTCCTCCCAGTTGCCCACTGCACTGAGGCTAGGAAACACTATCACCACCGATAAATCTACAATAATCGAGAATTTCAACAAGCATTTTGCTACAGCTGGCCATGCTTTCCATCTGGCTACCACTACCCCGGCCACCAACTCTGCACCCTCCGCTGAAACTTGCCCATGCACCCCCCCGCTTCTCCTTCACACAAATTCAGACAGCTGACGTTTTGAAAGAGCTGCAAAATCTGGACCCCTACAAATCAGCTGGGCTAGACAATCTGGACCCTTTCTTTCTAAAACTAGCCGCCGAAATTGTCGCAACCCCTATTACTAGTCTGTTCAACCTCTCTTTCATAACGTCTGAGATCCCCAGAGATTGGAAAGCTGCCGCGGTCATCCCCCTCTTCAAAGGGGGTGACACTCTAGATCCAAACTGCTACAGACCTATATCCATCCTGCCCTGCCTTTCGAAAGTATTTGAAAGCCAAGTTAACAAACAGATCACCGACCATTTCGAATACCACCGTACCTTCTCCGCTATGCAATCCGGTTTCTGAGCTGGTCATTGGTGCACTTGAGCCACGCTCAAGGTCCTAAACGATATTATAACCGCGATTGATAATAGACAGTACTGTGCAGCCGTCTTCATCGACCTGGCCAAGGCTTTCGACTCTGTCAACCACCGCATTCTAATTGGCAGACTAAATAGCCTTGGTTTCTCAAATGACTGCCTCGCCTGGTTCACCAACTACTTCTCAGATAGAGTTCAGTGTGTCAAATCGGAGGGCCTGTTGTCTGGACCTATGGCAGTCTCTATGGGGGTGCCACAGGGTTCAATTCTTGGGCCGACACTTTTCTCCGTGTAAATCAATGATGTCGCTCTTGCTGCTGGTGACTCTCAGATCCACCTCTACGCAGACGACACCATTTTGTATACATCTGGCCCTTCATTGGACACTGTGTTAACAAACCTCCAAACGAGCTTCAATGCCATACAACACTCCTTCAGTAGCCTCCAACTGCTCTTAAACACTAGTAAAACTAAATGCATGCTTTTCAATCGAACGCTGCTGGCACCCGCCCACCCAACTAGAATCACCACTCTTGACGGGTCTGACCTAGAGTATGTGGACAACTACAAATACCTAGGTGTCTGGTTAGACTGTAAACTCTCCTTCCAGACTCACATAAAGAATCTCCAATCCAAAGTTAAATCTAGAATCGGCTTCCTATTTCGCAACAAAGCCTCCTTCACTCATGCTGCCAAACATGCCCTCGTAAAACTGACTATCCTACCGATCCTTGACTTCGGCGATGTCATTTACAAAATAGCCTCCAACACTCTACTCAGCAAATTGGATGTAGTCTATCACAGTGCCATCCGTTTTATCTCCAAAGCCCCATACGCTACCCACCACTGTGACCTGTACGCTCTTGTTGGCTGGTCCTCACTACATGTTCGTCGTCAAACCCACTGGCACCAGGCCATCTATAAATCACTGCTAGGCAAATCCCCGCCTTATCTTAGCTTATTGGTCACCATAGCAGCACCCACCCGTAGTCTGCGCTCCAGCAGGTATATCTCACTGGTCATTCCCAAAGCCAACACCTCCTTTGGCCGCCATTCCTTCCAGTTCTCTGCTGCCAATGACTGGAACGAATTGCAAAAATCTCTGAAGCTGGAGACTCTTATCTCCCTCACTAACTTTAAGCATCAGTTGTCAGAGCACCTTACCGATCACTGCACCTGTACACAGCCCATCTGAAATTAGCCCACCCAACTACCTCATCCCTATATTGTTATTTATTTTGCTCTTTTGCACCCCAGTATCTCTATTTGCACATAATCTCTTGCACATCTAGCATTCCAGTGTTAATACTAATGTAATTATTTTGCACTATAGCCTATTTATTGCCTTACCTCCATAACTTGCTACATTTGCACACACTGTATATATATTTTCTGTTGTATTTTTGACTTTATCGTTTTTACCCCATATGTAACTCTGTGTTGTTTTTATCGCACTGCTTTGCTTTATCTTGGCCAGGTCGCAGTTGTAAATGAGAACTTGTTCTCAACTGGCTTACCTGGTTAAATAAAGGTGAAATAAAATAAAAATAAAATTGTGTTAGGCTTTGAAACAACATCCACAATGACCTTGTTTTCCGTACAGATTCAACCTGTTGTTGAACTTCTTTCTTCAAATTGATCAATCACAGTGAGGTGAGTTTTAAAAGCACATACTGTTTTGATGATAAGTGTTTGATGTGATTTTAGATTGCATTTGCACTGATGTCAGAGTAGTTAGAGGGACAATAGAGCCCTGAGTACCAGGCCATGTGAGTTGGTTACTACTATCACATGTCCAGAGTGCATAAGAGGAGATTACCGTGATATATATATATATATATACAGTGAGGGAAAAAGGTATTTGATCCCCTGCTGATTTTGTACGTTTGCCCACTGACAAAGAAATGATCAGTCTATAATTTTAATCATAGGTTTATTTGAACAGTGAGAGACAGAATAACAACAAAAAAATCCAGAAAAACGCATGTAAAAAATGTTATAAATTGATTTGCATTTTAATGAGGGAAATAAGTATTTGACCCCTCTGCAAAACATTACTTAGTACTTGGTGGCAAAACCCTTGTTGGCAATCACAGAGGTCAGACGTTTCTTGTAGTTGGCCACCAGGTTTGCACACATCTCAGGAGGGATTTTGTCCCACTCCTCTTTGCAGATCTTCTCCAAGTCAGTAAGGTTTCGAGGCTGACGTTTGGCAACTCGAACCTTCAGCTCCCTCCACAGATTTTCTATGGGATTAAGGTCTGGAGACTGGCTAGGCCACTCCAGGACCTTAATGTGCTTCTTCTTGAGCCACTCCTTTGTTGCCTTGGCCGTGTGTTTTGGGTCATTGTCATGCTGGAATACCCATCCACGACCCATTTTCAATGCTCTGGCTGAGGGTGGTGTTCTTGGGGTCATAGGCAGCATTCCTCCTCCTCCAAACACGGCGAGTTGAATTGATGCCAAAGAGCTCAATTTTGGTCTCATCTGACCACAACACTTTCACCCAGTTCTCATCTGAATCATTCAGATGTTCATTGGCAAACTTCAGACGGGCCTGTAGGATTTCAGTCCTTCACGGCGTAGTGTGTTACCAATTGTTTTCTTGGTGACTATGGTCCCAGCTGCCTTGAGATCATTGACATGATCCTCCAGTGTAGTTCTGGGCTGATTCCTCACCGTTTTCATGATCTTTGCAACTCCACGAGGTGAGATCTTGCATGGAGCCCAAGGCCGAGGGAGATTGACAGTTATTTTGTGTTTTTTCCATTTGCGAATAATCGCACCAACTGTTGTCGCCTTCTCACCAAGCTGCTTGGCGATGGTTTTGTAGCCCATTCCAGCCTTGTGTAGGTCTACAATCTTGTCCCTGATATCCTTGGAGAGCTCTTTGGTCTTGGCCATGGTGGAGAGTTTGGAATCTGATTGATTGATTGCTTCTGTGGACAGGTGTCATTTATACAGGTAACAAGCTGAGAGTAGGAGCACTCCCTTCAAGAGTGTGCTCCTAATCTCAGCTCATTACCTGTAGAAAAGACACCTGGGAGCCAGAAATCTTTCTGATTGAGAGGGGGTCAAATACTTATTTCTTATACTTATTTTATGCAAATCAATTCATAAAATTCCTTCCATTTTCGCTTTGTCATTATGGGGTATTGTGTGTAGATTGATGAAGATTATTATTTATTTAATCCATTTTAGAATAAGGCTGTAACGTAACAAAATGTGGAAAAAGTCAATGTGTCTGAATTCTTTCCGAACGCACAGTAGTTCAGTTACATTTGCTTTCTTGGGTACAGGAACAATGGTTGACATGTTGAAGCAAGTGGGGACAGCAGACTGGGGTAGGGAGAGATTGAGTATGTCCGTAAACATTCCAGCCAGCTGGTCTGCGCATGCTCTGAAGACGCGGCTAGGGATGCCGTTTGGGCCGGCAGCCTTGCGAAGGTTAACACGCTTAAATGTCTTACTGACGTCGGCCACGGAGAATGAGAGCCCACAGTCCTTGGGAGCAAGACGTCGGTGTCCGCGACGTGGCTTGTTTTCCCTTTGTAATCCGTGATTGTCAGTAGACCCTGCCACATACGTCTCGTGTCTAAGCCGTTGAATTGCGACTACACTTTGTCTCTGTACTGATGTTTTGCCTGTTTGATTGCCTTACGGAGGGAATAACTCCACTGTTCGTATTCAACCATATTCCTAGTCACCTTGCCATGGTTAAATGCGGTGTTTCGAGCTTTCAGTTTTGTGCAAATGCTGCCATCTATCCACGGTTTCTGGTTTGGGTAGGTTTTAATAGTCACAGTGGGAACAACATCCCCTATACACTACCTGATGAACTCAGTCACAGTGTCTGTGTATACGTCAATGTTATTTTCAGACGCTACCCGGAACATATCCCAGTCCGTGTGATAAAAACAATCTTGAAGCATGGATTCCGATTGGTCAGACCAGCATTGAATAGACCTTAGCCTATAGGAAGGGAGGAGCAAAATGGAGTCGTGATCCGATTTGCCGAAGGGAGGGCGTAGGAGGGCCTTGTAGGCATCCCGGAAGGGGGAGTAACAGTGGTCGAGCGTTTTTTCAGCGAGAGTACTACAGTCAATGTGTTGATAGAACTTCGGTAGCGTTTTCCTCAAATTTGCTTTGTTAAAATCCCCAGCTACAATAAATGCGGCCTCAGGATATGTGGTTTCCAATTTTCACAAAGTCCAGTGTAGTTCCTTGAGGGCCGTCGTGGTATCAGCTTGAGGGGGAATATACACGGCTGTGACTATAACCAAAGATAATTATCTTGGGAGGTAATACGGTCAGCATTTAATTGTGAGGTATTCTAGTTTGGGTGAACAAAAGGAGTTTCTTTATGTTATCACAATCATACCATGAGTAGTTAATCATGAAACATACACCACCACCTTTCTTCTTCCCGGAGAGTTCTTTATTCCTGTCTGCGTGATGTACTGAGAACCCAGCTGGCTGTGTGGACAGCGACAGTATATCCGCGTATCATATCAGAGGAGATGCTAAACTTAAAATGGAATAAAAAAAAAAAATTCTACTACATATTCATCATCTCCAGCACCACCCCAACATCAACAGTATCTGAAAATTGCAAGTTTCTAGGTTTTGTAGTAAAAAAGATAGACGAAGATAAGTGTTCCCAATGACGTCATCGGTGAGCATCGTGTGGTTGATGTTGTCATTCGAAACACTTATCTTCCGCTATCTTTTTACTACAAAACATAGAAACTTGCCATTTTCACATATGTTGATGTTGAGGTGGTTCTTGAGATGATGAATATGAATAGTTTTTTACATTTTATTTCCCTAATCTGTGAGACCATTGTTGCTAGTTGCTAGTCACTGCTGCTGTTACAAGCAAATAGCATTCAGCATTCTTCTTCATTTAAGTCATCAAAATACTACAAAGGCATCACATTCTCCTTAATAGATCCTCATCCATAAAGACGGCAAAACGTACTTGCCAATTAGTGTGTGTGACCAGATCATTTACATATCTCTGCCAGAGTAAAGAACAATGACGGACATTTCACCTTAAAAAGCCATTAACTTCCCAGCAGATGCAATTACCCAAGCCTCAATCTGACTCTGGCCTTTGACAGTGTGTCTGCCGGCGTCATGGTGGCCTAAGATGGCTCTGACTGGGAAGCTAATCGTCCCAGCAGCTCTGGATAGCATTCACCACTCTGAATAGCACTCCTAGCATTCACGGAACTCTTAGAATTTAACACTGCATAGTACTCAAGCGTTCAAGTTTTTACAGGAGGCCCCTAGAGGAAGCCTGAGTGTTTGTTTGACTGTTTATCTTAATCAAAGGGCTACTTCCTTGGTATTTAAACCACCAAAAACATGTAAACATAATTGAAAATACAATGAGGAAAAAGCATGGCAAATTAGAATATACAAACTATTAGCTGTGTTCCAATTGCTTCCTCTGTCTACTGCCTTTGCTTACCATTTTTTGCACTATGACTAGAAATGTTTCCACACAAATCTAACAAGGCCCTTTTGGCCATGAAGCCATGAATGAGACAATAGAAAAACGATCTTTAGGACAGCTGAGGCTCAGCTATTGTGTTGTCGTCTTAATACAGAATTGGTGCTCTTAGGCGATGAGCTACTCCGTCGTAACAAGTTTTCCTTCGGTAGCCTTGCCCTCCTATCCAACACAGTGATACAAACCCCCAAAGGTGACATCACCTGGGCATGTTCACAACTTCAAACCAATCAAAGTCAATTATGAGAGGGGCGGTTTTTCATGCTACATGGCATTGAATTTGTGTCCTCCCATCTGTCACCTTAGGACATTCATTTCTGCAGCACTGCCATGTGGATGGCATACAGACAGAATCCGATAGCTAGCCCACTTCTGCACCTGGACACTGATCTGCCATCCATCTGTAGCAGAACTGGGCTGTGTTTCATTCCAGAAATATGCTCACCGCCTTCTGCCCTTGTCCTCTCTCCTTCACCAATCTGACCTCTCCTATACTCTGATCATTGAAGCATCTAATGGAGCAAAACAAATAACAACACCCCTGCAACCTAATGATGTGACTGCTTGACAGCTGATTGCTTTTGCTGTTTTTTTACAAACCAATACCAGTTTAGTCTACACTGCACATGTCCATGCATTGAGGCAGCCCAGCAGGTCTATCAACATTGAAAACAAAGAACATTCGATAATTGGTCATCAGTGTCTTATTTGAATAATGAATGTTTAACGTTTACAAACACTATTACTTTAAACTCATAACAAGGCATTTATTAAGTTGAATTATTACCGCTGTATTTCTCCAGCAATCCAAATAGAAGCACCCGAGTCTCTGAGTCCTCAGCCAACCTTTCTCCATTAAGATAAAAACATGATGAAAATGCAGAAAGAGTGTATTCAGTGACACAGCACTTAGAGCGGACCCAATTCATTAATATTTCAATTCCTCTGCAGCAAAACAAATGTACAGTGTTTGAGATATTAAATGAATTGGTAAACTGGCTGTGGATTGTTGTGCATGGCAGACTTTGCTGCTGTCACAGAGGCAATGTGATTTATGTGCTGTAAATTAAAAATAATTACCATACCATGATTCTAATGCTCGGCTAGGCAAAGACCATGTTGTGCTCACAGCAATCTCACATTTTCGCACTACCCACTGGGCACACACGTCAATTCAACGTCTATTCCACATTGGTTCAACGTCATTTCATTGAAATTAGGTTGAAACAACATTGATTCAACCAGTGTGTGCCCAGTGGGTAGTACTTTTCAGAATTTTGGTTTTGCATTGTGTGAGCAATTACATAGTTGAATTCGTAAAACATTTTTGGGGGTGCCAATTATGGAGAGGCCTCAGGCTTTTTGAAAGCTTTGGAAACCCTATCATTATTGTTGTTTTATCTGTCAGAATCTAGATATGACTCAATGGAGAGAAACACTGTTTTGATTCATGATGTTATAAATTAATAATTCAATGCAGCATGTACAATTTGCTGATTATCATTAAAGTGATTATAATGGATTTGATTGCTTAAAATGGGGGAAATGAAGTGATTTGGGTATTATAACACTTATTGGACGTTGTATTTGTGACTTGAAAAATATCCTACCATTTGAGATCAAGCACCTACAGTATTCTGTGTTGTGGCAATTAAATGTACATCTTCGGAAGTACAATATGTATACTTCTCCAACAGTGTAACATATAATGCTACATTAATTGTCCCTTGTTACAAACAATACACTATGCTGTCATCGGTGCATAGACAAAGGAGGCCTATGTTCATATATACGTACGTTTCACAGATAATACATTTGCAAAACAACTTCATTATGCTGTGTCTGTGGTGTGGAGGCTGTTGAATGAGTCAGACCACCAGAATGCACCACAGCATGTCTGCAGGCAACAAATGTCATTTCTCCAATCAACAACAAACAACAGCTACATGCCGCCTACCTTCCTTTCCCCAAAATATCTCCATGAAAAATGACATTGATACCCAGACCGGCTGAGAACAGCACCACCACCAGCGGGCCAGATGTAATGGAAACACTTGGTCTGCAGTCAGTGGCTCTGCTCGGCGGCGGCTGAGAAGGCATGTTTGCATCCATACATCTCTTCTCTTCTGAGGAAAACATTTGTTCCCTGGGGCCCTGAGGGACACGGGTGTCAAACAGCACACTTACAATGAGTAATGGAGGAACAAGACCTTAAACGCCTTCACTGACCTTTATGTATGCATACAGCAGATGCAGGGAAAAGAGGCGAACAACACTCCAGCATTTATTGCTCCCAATCAGACAGTGTTTTTGTGTCAGAGCGGGAAAAGAAACCCTGTAATAAGTGCCAGAGGATAAATAAAAATTAAGAAGCTGCATGGGGTTAGAGCTAGAACAGGAAGAAGTGGCCCAGAAAGCAGAAGGAGAGCTCTAATCTGCAGTAAACTGTCAGCCGGCCACCAGGCCCAGGCTGCCACGTCTCCATGCTTGGCCACTGGCCTGGTTTCCCTGTCTGTGGGGAGAATGTGCTCTGTTGTCTTTCATTGAATGCCTATTTACTTATATTTGTTTAGATAATATACTGTAGGGGAGGTTGTCTGTGGCTGTAATGTGTATTTTGAGCACACCAGATTACATTTACATGCTTTGGTAGAGAGAACAATGTGGGGTTAGAATATGAATGCTATGGTCAAGCAGGAGTGGATTATCAGGCTGTTTGTAGTTTTGTGTATATGCAATCAATTGGTCACAGAAACCCCTGATTTCAATCCCAGATCTCTCAGCTTTTATCTTTTGATTATTATCTTGACCTAAACTGCCACAACCGAAGGTCAAAAAAGCAACAGTATAACACAGTAGCAGCAGTAAAAAGTATTTTCAGTAGAGGTCAGAGATGAGGCACATCATCGCCACCACCCTGACACACATTTATCCATCCCATGACCCACTTCTTGTTGTGGGGCTAGTGTGGCAGTCAGTCCTGGTGACGATATAAATCATACTGGGACTGAGATCTATGCTTGATCGATGGAGCCATCAGTTGCACTAACAGACCAGTTCATTGCTGGCCACCTCTTCCCTCGTCTTGTCATGTAGTATATAATGTTGCCAGTTTGCTCTCTGCTAATTGGCTCTTTCTAGTACATAAATCACCTAAAATATCTCTAGCTGCACCAAATACACGGTTCCCTCTGAGGCCTAACTAACTAACTAACATTGTTCAGAATGAGCAGATCCTCCTCATTAGTAAGGCAGGGACATCCTCCACCGCTCCTCTCTACTGGGGGAAAAAGACTAGCTGGGTCGTTCCACCAATTAGGTGCCATTTGAGTAGTGTAATTTTGTATTTATTTTTTTACCTAATTTAAACATTCTGTCATAAAGACCACATGTTTAACTTAATCAAAAACACCTTTCCCCATCTCAAGAGGTTAAATTATAAACATGTGTATAGTAAGTTCCTAATAATGTAACAGGGTTGACCACAACATGGACGACTTTATCTTAAATCAGCCATAAATCCTCTTGTGTGCAACAGGGCGGGGCAAAGGAATGCAAGCTTCACATTTGTTTTTTTAATTTTAAAATATCTTGCCTGTCTATCTAATGGTAACAGGGTGGACATGTTATGCTCAACCATCTCAGTTGTCCACCACAAAACACCAGAAAATTGTCAAAAAGAGTAGAACCAGCTCACCTGATTTTACACTATGATTTGACCATGAGATGTTCAATGTTTTGATTTACTTTCTTTTTTTATGAATAGTTTCACCATATTAAAAGTTCATATAACAGGGTTGACCTTAACATGAGGGCCATTTATTATTTATATATATTTTTTTACATTAAAACAAATCACTAATAACATTAAATAAATAATAATCTTCAGAAATTACTTTCTCAAAGCAACAAAATAACTAGGGCTTTACAATGATGGTGAAAACTTGGAGAAATGTTGGTGTTAAGTGGGTTAAAATCTTCCTAGAAGTCACAGAGGATGCACAGAGGTACACATCAAAATGCTGAATTTTGGCACTTTAGCAAGTCTTTATTCATATAAAAAATCTGATGTATTGAATGTTCAATGTGGTCTATATTAAAGGGCACTTCATTTAATATAACAGGCTTTTAAATCAAATTCAATATTTGTGCACAATTTCTACTTGAAATATCAAGGGACGCAAAAGGCAGTAATTTTGTGGAACGACCCAGCTGCTGCTGGTCACCTTATTGAGGTTCTATTCAGAGGAGCGTGATGGGATATGGATGAAGAAAGACTGATTGGGTAAAGTAAGTAAAGTAGATATTAGCCATAAGAGTTTGATTTATATTCACCTTCAATGGGCAATGATAGCTAACAAGTACGGTCAATCAACCAAAGTAATCATCAACCCAAACAATCAATAATCAGTCAATAACCAATTGTTGACAAACAAGACATAAGTGTGACAAAGGTGATCGGGGTAGTCCCTACTAAGGTATTAGTACAAGGAAATGCACCTCTTACAGCATAATGGCAAATTGGAGAGACTATTCTGTGCATTGTTATCTTTAGACAACACTTTCAGTTGGCCTTTGAAATGTCACAAAGCAGAGCTCCAGTATTAACTGGATGAAGAAGCAGCTACTTTAGATCTCTTATCAAGATTCTACCCTTCAGTAGAAAGAGTCATATCATTATCCTATTCTGTTCTAAATTCAATTATTGACATTAAAAGAGCACTTCAAACACCGGATGCAATGTACTTCTTAATATCAAGGACCGTAATGTGACAAACTGTATTGACATCAGTAACTCGTTAGTGGGCTATTATTGTCTAAGTGTCTCGAGACAACATTTTCAAATCTTTATTTGTATTCCGTATAGGACCTCTGCATTGTGAATGACCATTTTTGTCATAACATGATAGTATAGTTTGTCTTTTAATTATCATCTTCCAGAGTGATTTGAAACGTTTTGCCCTGAGGGGCCCTTGGAGCGTTTGAGTGGGCTAAGTATTATTTCATTAGCAGTGATAATATTTCTTTAGACTTTCAAATGTCTGGATGCATGCATGACAACTCTGAGTGGGAAGGAATTAGAGAGAGAGAGAGAGAGAGAGAGAGAGAGAGAGAGAGAGAGAGAGAGAGAGAGAGAGAGAGAGAGAGAGAGAGAGAGAGAGAGAGAGAGAGACCAGAAAGAAGTAATGCCGTCCCTCTTCATAGCAAATACTAAGCTCATTAAATGGGTGAAATGTTTTAAAAGCTATTATCTGATATATTTCACTTCAATTAGTCCAGTGTCTCTGAGACATGTTATGGCCGGGCTTATACAAGATGTACCTTTTTGTCAAATAACAACACAATGCTGATTGAACACAATGGCAATTCCAATGGTTTGTCAGGTGAGATAAACCAGAGAACGATTCATCCTGACTAACACACTCATAGCAGTGTGTGGTGAATAGAGACCTCGGATGGGGATGGTCCTCACATTTCACAGCAAATTGGTTTTAGCAGGGACTACGCAACCCATATGGACTCTTTGTAGAAAGCGGGGACGTCTATCAATCATTATTCAATTACATACTGTATATTCTGTAATCTACACTATATCTTAATACTTTGTCTCTAAATCCTGTTTTTGTGTCTAAAGTGTAATTTATGCAATCATCAAACTGCAGAACTATGCCATACAAATTATACAATTCCCTGCATAGTCATTCTCATTAATGAGGGGAAAATCTTTGGGAACATATGTTGTATAATTCTGCAGTGAAAGTCATCGTTGGAGAAGGAAGGACATCCAGTCCTTACCATCTTACATGTCTCAGAAGGGGGTCACTTAAAGCCTTAAAACTCTGAGGAGAATGCAATTAAGTCGGCCTAATACTTTTTAAGTGAGAATTTCTCTCAGCTGGAGAAGAGCTAGTCAATTCGGATTGTTCTCTGTGCTTCCTTCGCTCAAGGCACCGTCGCAGACCTTCTAATGAGACCCAATTTAGTGCACTTCTTTTGACTAGGGCCCACAGGGCTCTGGTCAAACATAGTGCACTATAATATAAGGAATAGAGTGCCATTTGGGATGCAGATTAGATTAATTCCAGATAAAGTAGGATAGGAGAGACTTAATCTGTACATACTGTACACTAATGTCACAGAGTTCAACTGACTATTAAGAGAAGTTAAAAGGAAATAAGGTTGACGTGTATTGAATATATATTCATGGGGCACATGTTTGGGTCAACCTACCTATGCGTTATCAATGAATTGGTGGTAGACATCTTGAAAAGGCCTTGGTAATGCATAAAAGTACATCTTGAAGTTATACAATTCAGTTTAAGGACTACGCTATAGAATTCCACCCCCAAAAATGCAGTTGTGTCCTAATATGTGTCAATTACAAACTTTATTTTTTAGCACCACCTCAGGGAGTAAAATCAAACCCATAGTTATAACAGAATACTGATCATTTTCCAATTACACTGTTTGTTTAATTATCTTAATACTGTGTCAAATATAAGAACATAAGCAAATAGCCTCAAATATAGAAATAGATTACATCAGGTAATTAGCAGTATGTTTGTTTTTACCTTGTATACAATTTGAAGGCCAACTGTGTGACAATTAGTGACAATTAATTACTCACAATTAATTGGTGGTAGACTAAAATGCCATGACCTCCTGCCATTGGAATTAATTATTACATAACATACATTGTAAATACCACTGTAAGCACAAACACAATCGTACCACACACGTTCAAACAGTATTTGAACATGCCTTGCTAAATATAAGTAGTTAACTGAAACAGACCTATATATAAGTTCAGTTACAATGACTCCATATCCTCCAACTCAGTGGTGACTCTCCCATTATGCATGGCCATCCACCAGAGATGATTAAAAACGGGTCCCAACGACCACAGACAGGGGAATTAACTAAAAGTCTTTAATTACGCTTCATGGACATTAATCACGCTGAGAGATGAGGTTAGTTTCCTGCCGTTCTTAATCTTCGTCATGGAGTGACCGGGAACAGCCTGGATCTATTCTAATCTATAGGTCTGTACTGTATGGTGCCTGTCTCTATAGACAGGGTCCCAGCAGAACACTAGCCACATACCAGACCCATCACAGTCTACTCAGTAGACAGCCTTGGACGTGGCGGAAAATGTACCCCTTTTAAGTGTGATTGAAGCAGTTACAAAGCTGCTTTAGGTTATAAAATTCAAGACTGTGAAACTCAAGTGTTTTTCTACAGAGAGTTGTTTTGTCTACACTTTCTACTATCCAGCCCTTCACATTGTCCTCAGGACACAGCCATGTCTGGATTTATCTCTTCGAGCTGGATGCTTTATAGGACTATACTTAATTCTGTGCTTTACAATGCAATGTATTTGGCTTTGGAGACGCTTTAGGTAAGAAATTGATTGCTGTTGAGATCTCTTTGTACTTGAACATGTTACTGTGTTATTGCAGGAGATACAGTATTCCTATTCACAGAACAGAGTTTCACAATTTTCTCTGATTTTGTGAGCCGACTACTTTTCATCGCGGTAGTTTGAAAGAGGTTTTTGAAATCACTTCAAAGATCGTATAATACTGTTAGTAGCAAATAATCTGAAGCAGTTTAATCAAGTAAGGTCTCTTCTGTCAATATACAATCAACTGTGAAACTTTGTTGAATTGAACTAGGTTTTTCTAGGTGCTCTGTCAGCATTAGACACATACAGTATGCTCTCTCTGATGAAAAATGTATGAACTTGTTTCCTTATGTACACCAGCCTCTAATTGGTCCTGACGAACATATATTGGAGTCAATTAATGAGCCTCTCCCATTCCCAGCTTAATGTATTGCCTCCCTAACCAGCAATGACACACAGGCATATCCTCCGCCTCCCTCATGGCATAACCATCTCATTACCTCACCTGGCATACACACCGTCAGCAAAGTGCTGCTGAGGGACACTGCATTGACTCCCTTCACTCTTTATAGCACCCATATATTATTACTGATGTGCAGTAAATTCAATGGCGAGTCCCTTTAGGTTTAACTCTTGATGTATCACGTATGGGTGTGAAAACAGGCCTGTTATTGCATCAAAGGATGTTATGGATGAATGGATTAGTTTAGTAGTGATTGATAAGGGAGTGGGTGTAAGAGTATATGATAACATCTAAGTACTTTAAGATGGAAGATGTTTTCTTTTTTTCTTCTCCTCTGATGGTCTTCAACTGCTCTGCTTCAAATGGTCACATTTACTTTATGTCTTTGGTTTTTGAATAATCTAATTTGAATCTCATTGAAGAGCAGGGGTCGGCGATGGAAATCAGAGATTGAATTCCAAGGTCATTTGAGCGTTGGGGAGATAGATACACACCACAGTCACCCAGTTTAAAATCAGGATTACAATATTTGCTTGATCTGATACAAACAATGTTCAGTATGAAATTGTGACTAGGTGCAAAAGATTGGCTTGAAACTGCTATCTTGCACATCATGACCATGTCTCCTTAGCCTCAAATATTTCAGTACATCATTAGCCCCAAAAATGCCCCATAAGCCAGCAGTGCTGCAAAACTGTTTACATAAGTATCTTAAAATTGTAAAATGAGTGGGGTGCAATCATTTTTATTGAAACTGCACTTTCTCTCTCTGTTTCTCTATATTTTATATTGCTGTGTGTCTCTCTGCCTTCCTTTCCTCTCTCTATGTCTATCTTTCACTCCCCACTCTCTCTCGCTCTGCCTATCTTTTCTCTCCCTCTGTGTCTATTATGTCCCACTCTCTCTCCCTCTCACTCAATCCCACTCTACACTCTAATGGACTAAAATAACTACAATTAGACTCCCCAGACATCACTGCAAACGTTCATTCTGTCTTGATAAAATGTAGCTATAGAAGGACTGTGAAATCTCCATGTACTTCAGAGAAATGTAGTATATTTATGTGTTAATAAAGTTTAGCTGAAGATAGGGATAAAGACGGTATATAATAAGAAACATTAATACAAAGTAGGGCTGCACAATATGGCCAAAACAATTGTACCAAATATTGTGATTGCAATTTGACTTGCGATATTATTTAAAACATTTGGGTGAACTATTGGAATCATAGAAATAGCATGATTATTCTGATTATATGGTTGGAATAGAGAGGGCACTTGGAATACAGTGTTACAGTGGGGGGGAAAAAGTATTTAGTCAGCCACCAATTGTGCAAGTTCTCCCACTTAAAAAGATGAGAGAGGCCTATAATTTTCATCATAGGTACACGTCAACTATGACAGACAAAATTAGAATTTCTTTTCCAGAAAATCACATTGTAGGATTTTTTATGAATTTATTTGCAAATTATGGTGTAAAATAAGTATTTGGTCAATAACAAAACTTTATCAATACTTTATTATATACCCTTTGTTGGCAATGACACAGGTCAAACGTTTTCTGTAAGTCTTCACAAGGTTTTCACACACTGTTGCTGGTATTTTGGCACATTCCTCCATGCAGATCTCCTCTAGAGCAGTGATGTTTTGTGGCTGTCGCTGGGCAACACAGACTTTCAACTCCCTCCAAAGATTTTCTATGGGGTTGAGATCTGGAGACTGGCAAGGCCTCTCCAGGACCTTGAAATGCTTCTTACGAAGCCACTCCTTCGTTGCCCGGGCGGTGTGTTTGGGATCATTGTCATGCTGAAAGACCCAGCCACGTTTCATCTTCAATGCCCTTGCTGATGGAAGGAGGTTTTCACTCAAAATCTCACGATACATGGCCCCATTCATTCTTTCCTTTACACGGATCAGTCGTCCTGGTCCCTTTGCAGAAAAACAGCCCCAAAGCATGATGTTTCCACCCCCATGCTTTACAGTAGGTATGGTGTTCTTTGGATGCGACTCAGCATTCTTTGTCCTCCAAACACGACGAGTTGAGTTTTTACCAAAAAGTTATATTTTGATTTCATCTGACCATATGACATTCTCCCAATTCTCTTCTGGATCATCCAAATGCACTCTAGCAAACTTCAGACGGGCCTGGACACGTCTGGCACTGCATGATTTGAGTCCCTGGTAGCGTAGTGTGTTACTGATGGTAGGCTTTGTTACTTTGGTCCCAGCTCTCTGCAGGTCATTCAATAGGTCCCCCCGTGTGGTTCTGGAATTTTTGCTCACCGTTCTTGTGATCATTTTGACCCCACGGGGTGAGATCTTGCGTGGAGCCCCAGATCGAGGGAGATTATCAGTGGTCTTGTATGTCTTCCATTTCCTAATAATTGCTCCCACAGTTGATTTCTTCAAACCAAGCTGCTTACCTATTGCAGATTCAGTCTTCCCAGCCTGGTGCAGGTCTACAATTGTGTTTCTGGTGTCCTTTGACAGCTCTTTGGTCTTGGCCATAGTGGAGTTTGGAGTGTGACTGTTTGAGGTTGTGGACAGGTGTCTTTTATACTGATAACAAGTTCAAACAGGTGCCATTCATCCAGGTAATGAGTGGAGGACAGAGGTCCCTCTTAAAGAAGAAGTTACAGGTCTGTGAGAGCCAGAAATCTTGCTTGTTTGTAGGTGACCAAATACTTATTTTCCAGCATAATTTGCAAATAAATTCATTAAAAATCCTACAATGTGATTTTCTGGATTTTTTTTCTCAATTTGTCTGTCATAGTTGACGTGTACCTATGATGAAAATTACAGGCCTCTCTCATCTTTTTAAGTGGGAGAACTTGCACAATTGGTGGCTGACTAAATACTTTTTTCCCCCCACTGTATGTGGCATGACAATGAATGAAAAAGCCAGGGAGGTGTTTGATGTGACATGGTAGGATCCAAAATGTTGGTCTGTATTTCCCAGGGACCCTAGTTAGATTTGAATAGATGTTACAGATTTTAGAATATGTTTTGATATTTTTATATTGTAGTATCTAGACAATTTATGACTTTGCTGACGTTTGCAAATGGTGTGTTAGAGGAAGTTGACTCAGCTTGCGGAAGCATCTGGAGAGCATTTATATAGGGGCACCCTAAAACAGAGGAAGTCTGTTATGTGGAGTCCTGGGATTGGTCTGTGGGGGAAAACACCCATATCATGTTACAGATTATGTATACCTTGGTTGGGACAAAGGACGGGGAGAAAACAACATATTAGAGATTGGGGCCAGTTGTTCTCCAGATGTCTGCAGAAATCTGTAAATTGACGCTGAAAGTAAAGATGTAATAAACTATTATAATCGAGGACATTTCTTGTCATGACAGCATCTCAGCATCGTTCTCGACACTAAACTATGATTCAGAACATGCCGTAGCACAAACAACATGCTGATCTACACCACCATTGAAATAGAGCTAAAGTTTGCTTGCCAGATTTGCCCTGTCTCAGTCAACGCATTTAGCTAGCCAGCTAGCTACAGTGAGGGAAAAAAGTATTTGATCCCCTGCTGATTTTGTATGTTTGCCCACTGACAAAGACATGATCAGTCTATAATTTTTATGGTAGGTTTATTTGAAAAGTGAGAGACAGAATAACAACAAACAAAACCAGAAAAAAACGCATGTCAAAAATGTTATAAGTTGATTTGCATTTTAATGAGGGAAATAAGTATTTGACCCCTCTGCAAAACATGACTTGGTACTTGGTGGCAAAACCCTTGTTGGCAATCACAGAGTTCAGACATTTCTTGTAGTTGGCCACCAGGTTTGCACACATCTCAGGAGGGATTTTGTCCCACTCGTCTTTGCAGATCTTCTCCAAGTCATTAAGGTTTCGAGGCTGACGTTTGGCAACTCGAACCTTCAGCTCCCTCCACAGATTTTCTATGGGATTAAGGTCTGGAGACTGGCTAGGCCACTCCAGGACCTTAATGTGCTTCTTCTTGAGCCACTCCTTTGTTGCCTTGGCCGTGTGTTTTGGGTCATTGTCATGCTGGAATACCCATACACGACCCATTTTCAATGCCCTGGCTGAGGGAAGGAGGTTCTCACCTAAGATTTGACGGTACATGGCCCCGTCCATCGTCCCTTTGATGCTGTGAAGTTGTCCTGTCCCCTTAGCAGAAAAACACCCCCAAAGCATAATGATTCCACCTCCATGTTTGACGGTGGGGATGGTGTTCTTGGGGTCATAGGCAGCATTCCTCCTCCTCCAAACACGGCGAGTTGAGTTGATGCCAAAGAGCTCGATTTTGGTCTCATCTAACCACAACACTTTCAACCAGTTCTCCTCTGAATCATTCAGATGTTCATTGGCAAACTTCAGACGGGCATGTATATGTGCTTTCTTGAGCAGGGGGACCTTGCGGGTGCTGCAGGATTTCAGTCCTTCACGGCATAGTGTGTTACCAATTGTTTTCTTGGTGACTATGGTCCCAGCTGCCTTGAGATCATTGACAAGATCTTCCCGTGTAGTTCTGGGCTGATTCCTCACCGTTCTCATGATCATTGCAACTCCACGAGGTGAGATCTTGCATGGATCCCCAGGCCGAGGGAGATTGACAGTTATTTTGTGTTTCTTCCATTAACGAATAATCACACCAACTGTTGTCACCTTCTCACCAAGATGCTTGGCGGTGGTCTTGTAGCCCATTCCAGCCTTGTGTAGGTCTACAATCTTGTTCCTGACATCTTTGGAGAGCTCTTTGGTCTTGGCCATGGTGGAGAGTTTGGAATCTGATTGATTGATTGATTCTGTGGACAGGTGTCTTTTATACAGGTAACAAGCTGAGATTAGGAGAACTCCCTTTAAGAGTGTGCTCCTAATCTCAGCTCGTTACCTGTATAAAAGACACCTGGGAACCAGAAATCTTTCTGATTGAGAGGGGGTCAAATACTTATTTCCCTCGTTAAAATGTAAATCAATTTATAACATTTTTGACATGCGTTTTTCTGGATTTTTTTGTTGTTATTCTGTCTCTCACTGTTAATAATAAATAATAATAATAACAAATAAACCTACCATTACATTTTAGACTGATCATTTCTTTGTCAGTGGGCAAATGTCCAAAATCAGCAGGGGATCAAATACTTTTTACCCTCACTGTAGCTAGTTAGCGTTAACGATTAACATTAGGGGCAAAACATTTTTTTTTTATGTGCAGCTTGCTAAGACTAACTAAGTAGTGATTAACACATGGAATCATGTAGTAACCAGAAAAGTGTTAAACAAATCAAAATAGGTTTTATATTTGAGATTCTTCAAATAGCCACCCTTTGCCTTGATGACAGCTTTGCACACTCTTGGCATTCTCTCAACCAGCTACATGAGGTAGTCACCTGTAATGCATTTCAATTAACAGGTGTGCCTTCTTAAAAGTTAATTTGTGGAATGTATTTCCTTCTTAAAGTGTTTGAGCCAATCAGTTGTGTTGTGACAAGGTAGGGGGGTGGGGGGTATACAGAAGATAGCCCTATTAAGTCCATATTATGGCAAGAAAAGCTCAAAGAGGCAAAGAGAAACGACAGTCCATCATTAATTTAAGACATGAAAGTCAGTCAATACGGAACATTTAAACTTCGAAAGTTTGTTCAAGTACATTCGCAAAAACCATCCAACGCTATGATGAAACTGGCTCTCAGGAGGACCGCCACAGGAATGGAAGACCCAGAGTTACCTCTGCTGCAGAGGATGTTCATTAGAGTTACCAGCCTTAAGAATTGCAGCCCAAATAAATGCTTGACAGAGTTCAAGTCACAGACACATCTCCACATCAACTGTTCAGAGGGGACTGTGTGAATCAGGCCTTCATGGTCGAATTCCTGCAAAGAAACCACTACTAAATGACACCAATAAGAAGAAGAGTCAGCGTAGTGTCCAGAGCATGGAGGCGCTACCAGAAGACAGGCCAGTACATCAGGAGACGTGGAGGAGGCCGTAGGAGGGCAACAACCCAGCAGCAGGACTGCTACCTCCGCCTTTGTGCAAGGAGGAGCAGGAGGAGCACTGCCAGAGCCCTGCAAAATTACCTCCAGCAGGCCACAAATGTGCATGTGTCTGCTCAAACGGTCAGAAACAGACTCCATGAGGGTGGTATGAGGGCCCGACGTCCACAGGTGGGGGTTGTGCTTATAGCCCAACACGGTGCAGGACGTTTGGCATTTGCCAGAGAACACCAAGATTGGCAAATTCGCCACTGGTGCCCTGTGCTCTTCACATATGAAAGCAGGTTCACACTGAGCACGTGACAGAGGTGACAGAGTCTGGAGAAGCTGTGGAGAATGTTCTGCTGCCTGCAACATCCTCCAGCATGACCGGTTTGGCGGTGGGTCAGTCATGGTGTGGGGTGGCATTTCTTTGGGGGGCCGCACAGCCCTCCATGTGCTCGCCAGAGGTAGCCTAACTGCCATTAGGCACCGAGATGAGATCCTCAGACCTCTTGTGAGACCATATGCTGGTGTGGTTGGCCCTGGGTTCCTCCTAATGCAAGACAATGCTAGACCTCATGTGGCTGGAGTGTGTCAGCAGTTCCTGCAAGAGGAAGGCATTGATGCTATGGACTGGCCCGCCCGTTCCCCAGACCTGAATCCAATTGAGCACATCTGGGACATCATGTCTCGCTCCATCCACCAACGCCACGTTGCACCACAGACTGTCCAGGAGTTGGCGGATGCTTTAGTCCAGGTCTGGGAGGAGATCCCTCAGGAGACCATCCGCCACCTCATCAGGAGCATGCCCATGCGTTGTAGGGAGGTCATACAGGCACGTGGAGGCGACACACACTACTGAGCCTCATTTTGACTTGTTTTAAGGACATCAAAGTTGGATCAGCCTGTAGTGTGGTTTTCCACTTTAATTTTGAGGGTGACTCCAAATCCAGACCTCCATGACACATTTGATTTCCATTGATAATTTTTGTGTGATTTTGTTGTCAGCACATTCAACTATGTAAAGTATTTAATAAGATTATTTCATTCATTCAGATCTAGGATGTGTTATTTTAGTGTTCCCTTAATTTTTTTGAGCAGTGTATATATATATATATATATATATATATACATTGTACAAAAGATTAAGAACACCTTCGCTTTCCATGATAAAGGGGGAGGAGACAGGTTAAGGAAGGATTGTTAAGCCTTGAGACAATTGAGACGTGGATTGTGTATGTGTGCCATTCTGAAGGTGAATGGACAAGACATAAGATTTAAGTACCTTTGAACGGGGTATGGTAGTATGTGCCAGTTTGTGTCAAGAACTGGGGCCCTTTTTCCAAAAAAACGTCACCAGAGGCCGGAAAAGCGAGCTGGAATTTTTGTCCGATTAGGGAAAGGGGCAAACCACCCTCTGCTTCCTAGTATATTACTTGCTAATGTACAGTCTCTGGACAATGAACTTTACGAGCTCAGAGCGTGGATTTCCTACCAGAGAGATATGAGAGACTATAACATAATCTGTTTTACAGAGGCTTGGTTGTAGGCAGAAGTGCTTGATCAGGCTGTAAAGCCTACAGGGTTCTCCATACATCACACGGACAGGGTTAAAGCGCTTTGTAGGAAAATAAAGGCGGAGGAGTATGTTTTATAATGAACAACTCATGGTGTGAGTTGTACAAATCCTTAATGTACAAACCCTTAAGAGTTTCTGTTCCCCTGACCTGGAATACCTCACAATCAAATGCCGACCCCATTATCTCCCAAATATCACGGCTGTGTACATCCCCTCATAAGCCGACTATCAAAGAATTCCACAGGACTTTGAACAAATTGGAAACAGCATATCCTAAGGCCGCATTTGTTGTAAGGACAATTCTCCCAAAATTCCACCAACACATCTCTTGCCTCACTGTGGTATAAATACTTTAGACCATTGTTATTCTCCATTCCGAGATGCCCCCACCCTTTGGCAAATCTGACCACGCCGCTATTCTGCTCCTCCCCACCTATAGGCAGAAATTATAACAGGAAGCACGCGGACTGTGATATGTTTCAGGCCGCCTCTGGGAACAACTTTGACGAATACACCGACTCAGTCTCTGCGTTCATCAGGAAGTCCATAGAGGATGTTGCTCCTACAGTGATGATTAGAACATACTCAAACCAGAAATTGTAGATAGATGGCAGCATTTGCACAAAACTGAAAAAGCGCGAAGCACCACATTTAACCATGGTAAAGTGACTGGAAACATGGACAAAAACAGGTATAAACACAGCACTTATGACCTCTGCAAGACAATCAAAGTGTCAAAAAGAAAGTACAGCAACAAAGTGGAGTAACAGCTCAGATATGAGATGCATGTGGCAGGGACTTCAGACAATCACAGATTATAAAGGGAAAACCAGCCACATCGCAGACACAGATGCCTGACTGCCAGACAAGCTAAACACATTTTACACCCCCTTCGAGGAAAACAATACAGAGCCGACATTGTCCCCCTCTGCTCACGAGGACTGTGGGCTCCCGATCTCTGTAGCCGACGTGAGTAGGACCTTCAAGTGTGTTAACCATCGCAAGGCGGCCAGCCCAGACGGCATCCCAAGCCACATCCTCCGCATCAACCTCTCACTATCCCAGTCTGTTGTCCCCACTTCCTTCAAGATGGCCACCATTGTTCATGTACCCAAGCATGCCAAGGCAACTGAACTAAATGACTATCACCCAGTAGCACTCACTTCTGTCATCATGAAGTGCTTTGAAAGGCTAGTCAAGGACCATATGACCTCCACCATATCCGACACCCTTGACCCACTACAATTTGAATACTGCCCCAACAGATCAATGGACGTTGCAATTGCAGTCGCACTGCACACCCCCCTATCCCACCTGGACAAGAGGAATACCTATGTGAGAATGCTGTTCATTGACTAGAGCTCAGCTTTTAATACCATAGTGCCCTCCAAGGTTATCACTAAGCTTGGGGCCTTAGGTCTGAACTCCTCCCTGTGCAACTGGGTCCTAGATTTCCTGACGGGCCGATCCCAGGTGGTAAGGGTAGGCAACAACACCTCCGCCATGCTGATCCTCAACACAGGGCCCCCCATGGGTGTGTACTCAGTCCCCTCCTGTACTCCCTGTTCACACATGACTGCGTGGCCACACATGACTCCAACTCAAACATCAAGTTTGCTGACGACACGAAAGTGGTAGGCCTGATTACTCACAACAAGAAGACAGCCTACAGGGAGGAGGTTAGAGCCCACAGGGATATTCCAGAAAGCCGGATGAGTAATTTAACAAGATCTGTCAAACCAGAACTTGTGCAAACTCAGAATTTCCGGCTCCAGAAAGAGAGCTTGAAAGAGAGCTTGATCAGAAACCATAGCAATGAATGCTCTGAAGCAAACCTGCTACCTACAAGGTTAACTTGAATTTAGCCTGTCCTGGTGAATAAATACGGGACTTCTCCGCCAATCAGATTATTGTTCGTCACTATGGCCCTTCTTGGAAAATCCACTTGACATCGGAGACTGCATTGCTTGCCATGCTTTACAAAGGGAACACATTATTGGACCTCAAATACATCCTTTAGATCATTCAGAATAATTTCTTTTTGAATAATTGATTTTTTTACGTTAGCATTTTTCTGCAAAAACACTCATATCTAGTCAACTCATATATAGCAAATGTCACCCAACGCGGTTTTGCTTTGACTGCTATACAAACTCTGTGTATTGCTTTGCGATGCTGAACTATTTGGCAAGAAAACAGTGTGTAGGGCCGTAAAAAGAGTTGAAGCCTCGCATTGAAGATATTGTTTAATGTCTTTGTTGCATTCCCTGGCCATCAGGCTGTCCATATAATCAAGGAGGACTTTTACAAAATTGCAGGTACAGTAGGCTGCGGTCAGTTGACTGCCTGCGATGCTTTGCTAATCTCAAATTAATCATCCTAGGCAACTTGATACAAATGATAAATAGTTTAATTCATCCCGCAGATTTTCCAAACGTCATTGTTATTATAGATGGGAGACATATCCCCCATTCAAAGACCCTTTGGACCAAATGAAGAAGACTACGTGAATAGGAAATCTTTTCACAGCATAAACAAACAGGTAGCTATTGAATACTGTAGCCTACACTTTCACCAAACCAAATAATTTTCAGAAACAGTCATTCAATTCATGGGTTTACAACTAAACATAGAACACATTGTTGCCTGTGTTGTCATGAAAATAATTCAATAAATGATTATTCATCCTACATAGGCTATGGAATGGGCCTACCATTGCAATTGTGACATAGGCTACTACAACTTACATATTAGGCCATAGCCTTGACACTTAATATCACCAGCGTTGCAATAAAAGTGCTCTATAAAGTGAAAGCATTACTACTAATCACCCATGTGTGTAAGCTAGGCCTATTAGATATTGGAATCGTGCCACTTCACTTGCGCATTTACTCTGTCTGCAATTTTCTGCCAGACTCCCTCTCTGGCTTTTGTGGTGGCGGATGTATAACTTTTTTTGGTACATATGTGAACATATTCCTTGTTGTTACAATTGTTTCTTGTTCTAGACTTGTGAAATGTTGGGCTCTGTCTTTTGACTCCGTATCTATATTTTTTTCTGTGATCGACATGAGGAACATTTTGAATGTTGCGTGCACACAGCAGTTTTCAGATCAACCAATCTGCACTTCGCTTAGCCTAATAACTTAAACGAGAAGCAGTCGTACTGGAACCAAAAATTCCTCGACTCCCTCATCTGGTTAAGACAAGCCGGATATGTTCAGGAAATCCTGAATTTGTTAAACCATCTTTCTGGAATACCCCTCTGGTGGAGTGGTGCCAGGAAAATAACCTCTCCCTCAATGTCAACAAAACTAAGGAGCTTATCATGGACTACAGGAGATAGAAGAGAGAGCACGCCCCCATCCTCATTGACGGAGCCGCAGTGGATAGGGGCAAAAGCTCTTCAGGACATCTACAGCACCCGGTGTCAAAGTAAGACCAAGAAGATCAATTAAGGACCTCAGCCACCCGAGCCACGGACTGTTCACTCGGTTACTGTCCAACAGACGGAGACAGTACAGGTGCATCAGAGCTAAGACCGAGAGACTAAAAAACAGTTTCTATTAACAGACCATCAGACTGTTGAACAGCCATCACCAGCCGTCTACCAGATAATTCACACTCACACACACAAAACTCAAACACAAGCTATCACATGCACCAGTGGAAGCTCCTCAGAGGAGGAAGGGGAGGACCATCCTCCTCAGTGAATTTCATAAATATAAAAATAGTAAAACATTAAAAAAGCTGTTATTTTTAGATAAAACTATACTAAATATATACACGTCACCAAGCAATTGATTAAAACACACTTTTTTTTCAATGAAGGTCTACAGTAGCCTCAGCAGCACTCTGTAGGGTAGCACCATGGTGTAGCCAGAGGACAGCAAGCTTCTGTCTTCCTCTGGGTACATTGACTTCAATACAAAACTAGGAGGCTCATGGTTTTCACCACCTTCCATAGACTTACACAGTAAGTATGACACTTCCAGAGGACATCCTCCAACCTAACAGAGCTCTTGCAGCATGAACTGACATGTTGTCATCAATCAAAGGATCAGAGGATTAATATAGTACTGAAAGCATACGCTACAGCTAGCTAGCACTGCAGTGCATAAAGTGTGGTGAGTAGTTGACTCAAAGAGAGAGAAAGACAATAGTTGAACAGTTTTTAACAAATTAATTTATTCCAAAATAAAAGAGAAGCAAGAGAGAGATAAAGAGAGAGAGATAGCTATATTTCATAGTATATCTTTTTTTACTTTCACTTACTTAGCTAGCAAATGCAGCCTACTAAAACACCTAATTCAAACAGAGAGGGATGCTATGTTAGATTGCTGGCTATGGCTATCCAACACTGGAACTCTTCCAAGCTTTAGGTTTTATAAATGTTTTGCCACCGGGGTCCGCCAGTGTAACTGCTAAACTGCTTGCTGTACACCGTACTTCATGATTGTAGCGGGTTTACTAACATGTTAGTTCTAGTAGCTATGTTGACTATGACGTTAATATGGCGAAAACAATGTAGGCAGTGTGTAGCGGTTAGCTGTTATACTATGAAAGTTTGGCTTGGGAAGGTTTTTTCCCCTGGTCAGTCAGCTGTTGAATTGTGCACTGAAGTCCACAAGCGAAGGGAAAAGGTGAGAGGAGGAGAGAGTGTAGACGCCAGAAGGAATTATATATACAACTAGCAAAGTGATCATGCGGTTAATATGTGGCTGCTAGTTCTGTGTTCAAGTGTGATCAGGGGTGTATTCATTCCGCCGATTCTGTTGAAAAAAGTTTCTTAAACGGAAGCAAATGGAACGAAACGGGGATAAACATACCTGCATTTGTCCAATAGAAACTATTGTTTGCAACTGTTGGACTAATGATTACAACCTAGATCAGCTAGATGCAGGCAAGTGTGTGCAAGGCGGTATTGAATGTGTCCCTGTCTGTCACCTTGATTACTCTAATTTATCTCGACCTGTGCACCTACGTTGTAAACTTTCATTCGTAGGTTGTAGCAACCTCATGATGGGTATAGGGAAAAAATATGTGTATCATGTAGTAGCCTAAACCTATCAATGTTATATTGAGCTATGTAAATGGAATATGAATGACAGTCATCCAATATGCTGTAATAGAAATAAGGCCATGCTCCAAAAAAGAAAATTGTCCTCCCTCATCTTAAACGGCACGACCGCCACTGACACGCACAAACACCTCATACTCACAAACACATGCACATACTCCCATTCACAATCATACACTAAC
This sequence comes from Coregonus clupeaformis, assembly GCF_020615455.1. NCBI lineage: Eukaryota > Metazoa > Chordata > Actinopteri > Salmoniformes > Salmonidae > Coregonus > Coregonus clupeaformis. The sequence continues at coordinate 53,007,468 of NC_059211.1, read as the reverse complement.
ACACACACAGCCAACACTGCTGTCCCATGCTATAGAGACATTGAACCACTGGTCACTTCCCGTTTCACATTGTGTATTAAAATACTGCATCCCCCGACGTGGCTCATCATAATATTTCTACTACTGTACATTGTTTTTAGTTATACTGTTTATACACACCACATATTAATTTGTTTACATAGTTTACTCTAATATATCTACTGCTGTACATATCATTCTTAGCTGATTTTGTGTAAATTATCCTGGTGTACATACAGTGCGTGTAGATTGCATTTTATTACAGTGCTATTTTGGTTGTTAATCAGATTCGCTGTTCTTGATTTCTTCTCTTTTCTAGATTTTTTTCCTTACATTTTAATTGTTTGACATTTTACATTGTTAGGAGCTAGTAACATAAGCATTTCGCTTCACCCACTATAATACCTGCGGGTAGGAGCATTGGGCCAGTAACCGAAAGGTTGCTGGATCGAATCCCAGAGCTGACAAGGTACAAATCTGTCGTTCTGCCCCAGAGTATGGCAGTTAACCCACTGTACCCCGGGCGCCGAAGACATGGATGTTGATTAAGGCAGCCCTCCGCAACTCTCTGATTCAGAAGGGTTGGGTTAAATGCGGAAGACACATTTCAGTTGAATACATTCAGTTGTACAACTGACTAGGTTTCCCCCTAAACTGTGTATGCGATGAATAACCTTTTATTTGATATATATATACACTACCAGTCAAAAGTTTGGACACACCTACTCATTCAAGGGTTTTTCTTTATTTTTACTATTTTCTACAGTGTAGAATAATAGTGAAGACATCAAAACTATGAAATAACACATATTGAATCATGTAGTAACCTGATGCAGCACTCCATCACTCTACTTCTTGGTCAAATAGCCCTTACACAGCCTGAAGGTGTGTTGGGTTATTGTCCCGTTGAAAAACAAATGATAGTCCCCATAATCGCAAACCAGATGGGATGGCATATCCCTACAGAATGCTGTCGTAGCCATTCTGGTTAAGTGTGCCTTGAATTCTAAATTAATCAATGACTGTGTCACCAGCGAAGCACCCCCACACCATCACACCTCCTCCTCCATTCTTCACGGTGGGAACCACACATGCGAAGATCATTAGTTGACCTACTCGGTGTCTCACACAGACACGGCGGTTGGAACCAAAAATCTAAAATTTGGACTCATCAGACCAAAGAACAGATTTCCACCGGTCTAATGTCCATTGCCCATGTTTCTTGGCCCAAGCAAGTCTCTTCTTATTATTGGTGTCCTTAAGTAGTGGTTTCTTTGCAGGAATATTTATTTCACCTTTATTTAACCAGGTAAGTCAGTTGAGAACAAGTTCTCATTTACAACTGCGACCTGGCCAAGATAAAGCAAAGCAGTGCAATAAAAACAACAACACAGAGTTACATATGGGGTAAAACAAAACATAAAGTCAAAAATACAACAGAAAATATATATACAGTGTGTGCAAATGTAGCAAGTTATGGAGGTAAGGCAATAAATAGGCCATAGTGCAAAATAATTACAATTAGTATTAACACTGGAATGATAGATGTGCAAGAGATGATGTGCAAATAGAGATAATGAGGTGCAAATGAGCAAAATAAATAACAATATGGGGATGAGGTAGTTGGGTGGGCTAATTTCAGATGGGCTGTGTACAGGTGCAGTGATCGGTAAGGTGCTCTGACAACTGATGCTTAAAGTTAGTGAGGGACATAAGAGTCTCCAGCTTCAGAGATTTTTACAATTCGTTCCAGTCATTGGCAGCAGAGAACTGGAAGGAATGGCGGCCAAAGGAGGTGTTGGCTTTGGGGATGACCAGTGAGATATACCTGCTGGAGCGCATACTACAGATGGGTGTTGCCATGGTGACCAATGAGCTAAGATAAGGCGGGGATTTGCCTAGCAGTGATTTATAGATGGCCTGGAGCCAGTGGGTTTGGCGACGAATATGTAGTGAGGACCAGCCAACAAGAGCGTACAAGTCACAGTGGTGGGTAGTATATGGGGCTTTGGTGACAAAACGGATGGCACTGTGATAGACTACATCCAATTTGCTGAGTAGAGTGTTGAAGGCTATTTTGTAAATGACATCGCCGAAGTCAAGGATCGGTAGGATAGTCAGTTTTACAAGGGCATGTTTGGCAGCATGAGTGATGGAGGCTTTGTTGCGAAATAGGAAGCCGATTCTAGATTTAACTTTGGATTGGAGATGCTTAATGTGATTCTGGAAGAAGAGTTTACAGTCTAACCAGACTCCTAGGTATTTGTAGTTGTCCACATACTCTAGGTCAGACCCGTCGAGAGTAGTGATTCTAGTCGGGTGGGCGGGTGCCAGCAGCGTTCGATTGAAGAGCATGCATTTAGTTTTACTAGTGTTTAAGAGCAGTTGGAGGCTACTGAATGAGTGTTGTATGGCATTGAAGCTCGTTTGGAGGTTTGTTAACACAGTGTCCAATGAAGGGCCAGATGTATACAAAATGGTGTTGTCTGCGTAGAGGTGGATCTGAGAGTCACCAGCAGCAAGAGTGATATACACGGAGAAAAGAGTCGGCCCAAGAATTGAACCCTGTGGTACCCCCATAGAGACTGCCATAGGTCCAGACAACAGGCCCTCCGATTTGACACATTGAACTCCATCTGAGAAGTAGTTGGTGAACCAGGCGAGGCAGTCATTTGAGAAACCAAGGCTATTTAGTCTGCCAATTAGAATGCGGTGGTTGACAGAGTCGAAAGCCTTGGCCAGGTCGATGAAGACGGCTGCACAGTACTGTCTATTATCGATCGCGGTTATAATATCGTTTAGGACCTTGAGCGTGGCTGAGGTGCACCCATGACCAGCTCAGAAACCGGATTGCATAGTGGAGAAGGTACGTTGGGATTAGAAATGGTCGGTGATCTGTTTGTTAACTTGACTTTTAAAAGCTTTCGAAAGGCAGGGCAGGATGGATATAGGTCTGTAACAGTTTGGATCTAGAGTGTCACCCCCTTTGAAGAGGGGGATGACCGCGGCAGCTTTCCAATCTCTGGGGATCTCAGACGTTACGAAAGAGAAGTTGAACAGGCTAGTAATAGAGGTTGCGATAATTTCGGCGGCTAATTTTAGAAAGAAAGGGTCCAGATTGTCTAGCCCAGATGATTTGTAGGGGTCCAGATTTTGCAGCTCTTTCAGAACATCAGCTGTCTGAATTTGTGTGAAGGAGAAGCGGGGGGGGGGCATGGGCAAGTTGCAGTGGAGGGTGCAGAGCTGGTGGCCGGGGTAGTGGTAGCCAGGTGGAAAGCATGGCCAGCCGTAGCAAAATGGTTGTTGATATTCTCGATTATTGTAGATTTATCGGTGGTGATAGTGTTTCCTAGCCTCAGTGCAGTGGGCAGCTGGGAGGAGGTGCTCTTATTCTCCATGGACTTTACAGTGTCCCAAAACTTTTTGGAGTTAGTGCTACAGGATGCACATTTCTTTTTGAAAAAGCTAGCCTTTGCTTTCCTAACTGCTTGTGTATATTGGTTCCTAACTTCCCTGAAAAGTTGCATATCGCGGGGGCTATTCGATGCTAATGCAGTACGCCACAGGACGTTTTTGTGCTGGTCAAGGGCAGTCAAGTCTGAGGAGAACCAGGGGCTATATCTGTTCTTAGTTCTGTATTTTTTGAATGGGGCATGTTTATTTAAGATTGAGAGGAAATTACTTTTAAAGAACAACCAGGCATCCTCTACTGACGGAATGAGATTGATATCCATCCAGGATACCTGGGCCAGGTCAATTAGGAAGGCCTGCTCGCTAAAGTGTTTTAGGGAGCATTTGACAGTGATGAGGGGTGGTCGTTTGACCGCGGACCCGTTACGGACGCAGGCAATAAGGCAGTGATCGCTGAGATACTGGTTGAAGACAGCGGAGGTGTATTTAGAGGGTAAGTTAGTCAGGATGGTATCTATGAGGGTGCCCATGTTTACGGATTTAGGGTTGTACCTGGTAGGTTCGTTGATAATTTGTGTGAGATTGAGGGCATCTAGTTTGGATTGTAGGATAGCCGGGGTGTTAAGCATATCCCAGTTTAGGTCACCAAGCAGTACGAATTCTGAGGATGAATGGGGGCAATCAATTCACATATGGTGTCCAGGGCACAGCTGGGGGCTGAGGGGGGTCTGTAGCAAGCGGCAACAGTGAGAGACTTATTTCAGGAAAGGTGGATTTTTAGAAGTAGAAGCTCAAAAGTTTGAGATGTGTCTGTTACTTGAACTCTGTGAAGCATTTATTTGGGCTGCAATCTGAGGTGCAGTTAACTCTAATGAACTTATCCTCTGCAGCAGAGGTAACTCTGGGTCTTCCTTTCCTGTGGCGTCCTCATGAGAGCCGGTTTCATCATAGCGCTTGATGGTTTTTGCGACTGCACTTGAAGAAACTTTCAAAGTTCTTGAAATGTTCCGTATTCACTGACCTTAATTTCTTAATGTAATGATGGACTGTCGTTCTCTTTGCTTATTTGAGATGTTCTTGCCATAATATGGACTTGGTCTTTTACCAAATAGGGCTACCTTGTCACAACACAACTGATTGGCTCAAAGACATTAAGAAGGAAAACTTTTACCAAGGCACAACCGTTAATTAAAATGCATTCCAGGTGACTACCTCATGAAGCTGGTTGAGCAAACGCCAAGAGTGTGCAAAGCTGTCATCAAGGCAAAGGGTGGCTACTTTGAAGAATCTCAAATATAAAATATATTTTGATTTGTTTAACACTTTTTTGGTTACAACATGATTCCATATGTGTTAATCAATAGTTTTGATGTCTTTACTATTATTCTACAATGTAGAAAATAGTAAAAATAAAGAAAAACCCTTGACTGAGTAGGTGTGTCCAAACTTTTGACTGGTACTGTATGTATATCCACTTAACACTGGCTAACATAAGTAATGTTAACCTTTTGATTTACTTCTGTTGAGTTGAGTATTTCTTTAAATACAGTGGCTTGCGAAAGTATTCACCTCCCTTGGCATTTTTCCTATTTTGTTGCCTTACAACCTGGAATTAAAATGGATTTTTGGGGGGGGTTGTATTATTTGATCTACCACTTTGAAGATGCTTAAATATTTTTTCTTGTGAAACAAACAACAAATAAGACAAAAAAACAGAAAACTTGAGTGTGCATAACTATTCACCCCCCCAAAGTCAATACTTTTTAGAGCCACCTTTTGCAGCAATTACAGCTGCAAGTCTCTTGGGGTATGTGTCTACAAGCGTGGCACATCTAGCACTGGGATTTTTGCCCATTCTTCAAGGCAAAACTGCTCCAGCTCCTTAAAATTGGATGGGTTCCACTGGTGTTCAGCAATCTTTAAGTCATACCACATATTCTCAATTGGATTAAGGTCTGGGCTTTGACTAGGCCATTCCAAGACATTCAAATGTTTCCCTTTAAACCACTCGAGTGTTGCTTTAGCAGTATGCTTATGGTCATTGTCCTGCTGGAAGGTGAACCTCCGTCCCAGTCTCAAATCTCTGGAAGACTGAAACAGGTTTCCCTCAAGCATTTCCCTGTATTTAGTGCCAATCATCATTCCTTCAAATCTGACCAGTTTCCCAGTCCCTGCCGATGAAAAACATCCTCACAGCATGATGCTGCCACCATCATGCTTCATTGTGGGGATGGTGTTCTCGGGGTGATGAGAGGTGTTGGGTTTGCGCCAGACATAGCGTTTTCCTTGATGGACAAAAAGACCAGAGTACCTTCTTCCATATGTTTGAGGAGTCTCCCACATGCCTTTTGGCGAACACCAAACGTGTTTGCTTATTTTTTTCTTTAAGCAATGGCTTTTTTCTGGCCACTCTTCTGTAATGCCCAGCTCTGTGGAGTGTATGGCTTAAAGTGGTCCTATGGACAGATACTCCTATCTCTGCTTTGGAGCTTAGCAACTCCTTCAGGGTTATCTTTGGTCTCTTTGTTGTCTCTCTGATTAATGCCCTCCTTGCCTGGTCCATGAGTTTTGGTGGGCGGCCCTCTCTTGCCCGGTTTGTTGTGGTGCCATATTCTTTCAATTTTTTAATAATGGATTTAATGGTGCTCCGTGGGCTGTTCAAAGTTTCTGATATTTTTTTATAACCCAACCCTGATCTGTACTTCTCCACAACTTTGTCCCTGACCTGTTTGGAGAGCTCCTTGGTCTTCATGGTGCCGCTTGGTTGGTGGTGCCCCTTGCTTATTGGTGTTGCAGACTCTGGGGCTTTTCAGAACAGGTGTATATATACTGAGATCATGTGACAGATCATGTGACACTTAGATTGCACACAGGTGGACTTTATTTAACGAATTATGTGACTTCTGAAGGTAATTGGTTGCACCAGATCTTATTTTGGGCCTTCATAGCAAAGGGGGTGAATACATATACACACACCACTTTTCCAAGATTTATTTATTTGAATTTTTTGAAACAAGTAATTTTTTTCATGCCACTTCACCTATTTGGAGTATTTTTTGTATGTCCATTACATTAAATCCAAAGAAAAATCAATTTAAATTACAGGTTGTAATGCAACAAAATAGGAAAAACACCAAGCGAGATGAATACTTTTGCAAGGCACTGTATATATATATTATTATAAACACTGAACACACTGTATACATACAGTATATATAATAGCTGATATCTGAGGACTAATACAGTGCTCGTCATAGTCAAACCATAATGGGTTAAATAGTGAGCTACTGTCATCATAATAACTCACCAATATTAGTTGTAAATCTTCAGATTAATTCATGGATTCTCCGTATAGTTATTAAATCCCAGCAAGGTAGGGCTATAAACCACCTGAACTCAATTAATATTTATCACACTCTCACTTTCTCTTTTTCCTCTCTCCTTCTCCTCCCAATGTTCTGTCTTCTTCAGGGTTTGTAACAAATAAAAAAAGTGCCAAAGCATCCAAAGATTAGACTATGATGCTGCCTCATGGCAAGCCTCGGAGATATACAGATGTAAAATAGAGAAGGACATATGAATTATTCCAAAGAGAAACCATCAGTGATACTCACGGCTGTTTCTGTGTCCTTTGAAAAAGAGAGCAGAGTTTTAAAAAAGTTACCCAAGTCATTCTACAAGGTGTGTGATGGGGTGGGCTGCCTTTGATATTACAAATTCAAAGTCTGTTTGTGTGTGTGTGTTTGTGTGCGTGTGTGTGTGCAATTCATACAGTTAATCTGTACACTAACAAAGGACTTGACATACAAATGTTTGTTTGCATCTCCATATTAAATTATTCTCTGAGGAGCAACTACAGTAGAACATTTGCTGCAGCAGAACCCAAATTGTATTGTGTCGAACAGCCACAATAGTTGTTTTTTTCAGTCACCCATTTTGAATGTGCCAGATTTTCCCCATCGCCACGATTGATACAGTGTTATGGCACGCTGCAATTGGAGATCAGAATGACGCTGGAGACCAAAGCTGTAAGTCATCCTTAGTGTTGAGATCTATAATAGCGTCGCTCATCAGTAAAAAGCTCTAATCACCTCCCTCATTCAGAGCTGCTCCACATGCCACTGACACTATTGCCGCCACCGTAGCAATTCAATTTAATTTGTGTCATTGCAAATGACACAAAGTCATCCATGTAAGATAACTTTTTAATGTCTTGAATTTTTTTTTTCAAACAGAAGCTATTTTCTCTGTTTTAATGATCAGATTGGGCTGGGCCTGGGTGGAGAGTAGGACTGGGGGCAGATTTTCAGATGAGAATGAGTCGTTACAGTGAGGGAAAAAAGTATTTGATCCCCTGCTGATTTTGTACGTTTGCCCACTGACAAAGAAATGATCAGTCTATAATTTTAATGGTAGGTTTATTTGAACAGTGAGAGACAGAATAACAACAAAAACATCCAGAAAAACGCATGACAAAAATTTTATAAATTGATTTGCATTTTAATGAGGGAAATAAGTATTTGACCCCCTCTCAATCAGAAAGATTTCTGGCTCCCAGGTGCCTTTTACACAGGTAATGAGATGAGATTAGGAGCACACTCTTAAAGGGAGTGCTCCTAATCTCAGCTTGTTACCTGTATAAAAGACACCTGTCCACAGAAGCAATCAATCAATCAGATTCCAAACTCTCCACCATGGCCAAGACCAAAGAGCTCTCCAATGATGTCAGGGACAAGATTGTAGACCTACACAAGTCTGGAATGGGCTACAAGACCATTGCCAAGCAGCTTGGTGAGAAGGTGACAATAGTTGAGTGCGATTATTCGCAAATGGAAGAAACACAAAATAACTGTCGATCTCCCTCGGCCTGGGGCTCCATGTAAGATCTCACCTCGTGGAGTTGCAATTATCATGAGAACGGTGAGGAATCAGCCCAGAACTACACGGGAGGATCTTGTCAATGATCTCAAGGCAGCTGGGACCATAGTCACGAAGAAAACAATTGGTAACACACTACACCGTGAAGGACTGAAATCCTGCAGCGCCCGCAAGGTACCCCTGCTCAAGAAAGCACATATACATGCCCGTCTGAAGTTTGCCAATGAACATCTGAATGATTCAGAGGACAACTGGGTGAAAATGTTGTGGTCAGATGAGACCAAAATGTAGATCTTTGGCATCAACTCAACTCGCCGTGTTTGGAGGAGGAGGAATGCTGCCTATGACCCCAAGAGTACCATCCCCACCGTCAAACATGGAGGTGGAAACATTATGCTTTTGGGGTGTTTTTCTGCTAAGGGGACAGGACAACTTCACCGCATCAAAGGGAAGATGGACAGGGCCATGTACCGTCAAATCTTGGGTGAGAACCTCCTTCCCTCAGCCAGTGCATTGAAAAATGGTCATGGATGGGTATTCCAGCATGACAATGACCCAAAACACACAGCCAAGGCAACAAAGGAGTGGCTCATGAGGAAGCACATTAAGGTCCTGGAGTGGCCTAGCCTGTCTCCAGACCTTAATCCCATAGAAAATCTGTGAAGGGAGCTGAAGGTTTGAGTTGCCAAACATCAGGCTCAAAACCTTAATGACTTGGAGAAGATCTACAAAGAGGAGTGGGACAAAATCCCTCCTGAGATGTGTGCAAACCTGGTGGCCAACTACAAGAAACGTCTGACCTCTGTGATTGCCAACAAGGGTCTTTCCACCAAGTACTAAGTCATGTTTTGCAGAGGGGTCAAATACTTATTTAGCTCATTAAAATGCAAATCAATTTATAACATTTTTGACATGCGTTTTTCTGGATTTTTTTGTTGTTATTCTGTCTCTCACTGTTCAAATATACCTGCCATTATAATGATAGACTGATCATGTCTTTGTCAGTGGGCAAACATACAAAATCAGCAGGGGATCAAACACTTTTTTCCCTCACTGTATCTGAACATCCTTTGTTTTAAGAACAGGTTTTGAATTTGATAATGTGAACTGCAGCATTGCATATTGTAGTGATGTGTCGTTTTAATGTCATATGTTGAACATATGCAGGACTGGTGCCCCTACATTAATGGTGCCCAATTTACAGCAAGGACAATCCCCTACGTTATATTGTACCCCGTGCAAGGAGAATTATGACAGAAATTTACCAGAAGCATAGTATTTTACATAGTGAGGTCACACTAACAAACCCAAGTAACATACTTAAAGGTCTTAAATGTCACCAAGGAGCAACATAATGATAGAGATCTGTCTCTTTCTCTGCTTTCATAACATAGCCTCACAGTAGTCAGTCGCCAATTCATCTTGATTCCTCAGCCGTTTTTCAAAGCCCTCCTTTGAGGAATGCACTCGACTGGAAATAAGATTTGGTGCTGTGAGCACAGGCTGGGCCAGTGTAGCTGCAACACTCTTAGCTTCTTTTCCAATACAATTTCACAGCTGAAAAGTGGAACTTCAGACAGTTGCGCAAATTGTAGAAGGTTCAAGGCATTTCACCCACAGAGATTTCCTGTTTGGGGATCTAGTGATTAGTGTGGAACAGCTTGGGCCCAGGCTTGGACTCCAAAAAGCCCCCCATCACCATGGCCTCACATCAACTTCACACTAGTTTAGAAGGAGAACAGTAGAGTTAACCCCTAGTATCACCCCTAGTACTACGGTGAAATTGCAATCAGGCCCACACAGCTTTTTCGATCCAAGCTTGTTCCCTCCTTTGTACACAGCAAACACACATACACAAACAAACACCACATACACCCTTTAATCTCTGCACTTGGTCCTGAATTCAAAATAAAGCTTGTTTTTCTTTACATTACTCTGAAGACGCAGACCTACTGAGCAGAAACTACCAATTAATCTGAGGTGTGATATCTCTCTGATTGCCCTCCATTGTAAATGTTTGTACTGTAGGCCTATGCTTTTCCTATCAAACAAGTACTTCACGATAAACAACATGAGGGTACAATTTGGCCCCAATCACTGGGTTTCCCTAATTCAACTTCAAGGCATAATCATCTGGAGTGTATCAACATTGTGTGTTTTCTCCTTGGTGCTCAGTGGGAAGGTGAAAATGAATGAACACAGAGCAGAAAAAGCCTCTCCAGTTCTTTGATTAGAGAGGCTGTAATTGCGTGATAAGTTTTCTGTGGCTGATAGATAAGACTTTGAGACACAGCTGGAGGATCGTTGTATTTTTGTTATTATATTTTCGGTTTAAAAAAGTGTTGGTCAAATTGTTGTTTTTATAGTGAGTTTTGTGTTTTACCTTTAAAGTTTGGATTGGGTAGCATATGCTGATTTTCGATCTGTGCTTTTAGAAGCGAAGTGATTCTGTAGCTCTGGTATTAACTTCAATAAGAAGTTGCTGCCCTGCATCACCATGAAGGATAGCAGACATTTTCAGTGATGTCCATGATTAATATAATTACACATGATTCTGCAGATGAGGAACAGTTGAATTTGCTGAGCATCATCCACCTGCTCCATAGCTGAGGAACAATCAGGCCGAGGTGGACAGCGGGAACAGGGAACAGAGTAGCCTATAAGAAAATTGTCTCAAGCTCAATAAAGCATGTCCTGCTAAGGCAAAACATGATTTGCTGAATAATCACACTGTGGACAGTCTCTTGTGGCTGGTGCTCTCATGCACTGGTGAGAAATAATTTAATAAAATGAGGAAATTGATGTTTTATCTGTAAAACATCCCCCCTAAATGTTTTAACAGACATATTACTGAAGTGAAAAGGGTGTATTTCATTATTTAGCTAGCTGTAAACTTGAACTGAAATATTTGTAGTGGGTAAGTACTTCATTTTGCTCAAATATAATACTCAAGCTTGTTTTGATAATGTGGACACTGGATTGCTTTTCCTCAGTAATACTGTAGCTACTTGTCTTGGTTTCCCCCTAAGCAGTTTCAACTTAGACTGTTCTTGTAAAATCCCACTAATTTAGCTCAGACACAGGCCTTGGACCATAGAAAAGAGGCATTATTTGTTTTCATAGAAATTAAAGCAGATTAAAACAAATCACTGACGAGCTAAGCAATTTCTTTGCTTGAAATCAGAGGATAATGCAACAATGCTAGAGTAAACTTCATCCTAGAAGCTATGGAATGTTGTGTCTACGATTCATTACAAAGAATAAATGAGAATGCCTAGTGGGATCTGGAGACGTGTTTTAAAATGTGACAGTGATGCTCACCCAGGGGATAATTGAATTGAATTTAAATGGTTGATATTGCAGAGTAAAATTATTCTCGCTGTATTTCATATCAATGCAAAGTACAGTAATTGACTTGGACTGGGGAAGAGGCAGCACAATTTCACAGTCTCTGAGTGTACAGTATATATTCTAAGTACCCTTCACTGAGGCAGCCTCTGCCCTGTTTGTGTAGATCTGATTAGCAACATGACAGTGCGCTCCTGAAATTAAGGACCAGGTCCTATCACCAACGCAGCTGAGGTAGCGTCTCATCTGACTCTAATGCCATAATACCCTGAGCAAAAACTGGGTGACCCACACATAAATCATCTCGATACAAAAACATTAAGACCAGGGGGACAGCAAAACTATAGATATGGAAAGTCTATAAATCTACCAGGGACCTATATCTGGGGGCACTGATGGTACCACAGATGATGAATGTTGGCTACTATAGTCTTCTCTACCCCATAGGGGCAATTAATTGCTGTATCTCACTACATTTGAAAGAGAGGGAGGGAAAAAACAGCTCATTACGAAAGGTTGTGTTTATTGTGTGATATAATAAATATTCAAAAGAAAACATCTCTGGCTGCGGTTGGAGAACATGTCTGGAATGTAAAACAGGCTCTAAAGGGCCATCATGTTAGAACATTAAAACGTAGGAATGGATCCACCTGCCAAGTGCCTTACAGGAATCACATTCATAACCGGAACTGAGAAGGTGCCAGAAGAATATGACTCAAAGCATATAATCTTGACTAAGAATAGTGCTTTATTCCAATCAAAACAAGTTGCACCAGGGTTCTTCCAAAGCCTTGGCAACAGAATGTTGGTCTGTTGCCAGATGTTTTTCAGATGACTCTCCCCTCAGTTCCGCTGATAACCTCTTTCAGTCTTCTCTCTGGATGCCTCTGAAGTACAAGCATCACATCCATATGGTTTACTGCATACCAGACAACTCTCTCTGTTCTGATTTTGAGAGCATTCACAAACTTGTGATTGAACCTGCGGCCGTCACATTGCATTCAGGGGGAGGAGGTAGGAGTGGAAGCGTCTAGCAAGGCATGTCTCCTGATCGTACAGAAGGGAGATTGCTCACCGCTCACTTTGATGGACCCATGCAGTGAAGCCAGAAGTGCTGTGTTACACACAATGAACACTGATATAAACACCTTGGAGGATGTAATTGAGAATTTAGTATTTTCTTGTAGTGAAACAGAGTAATGTGGTTCAAGTTTGCCCGCAAAAAACTGCACAATCTTCATTTAGTGGCATAGACTTGAGTCCTCTCAGCAGTATGTTATAATTGGCACACCCCCCAAAAGGACTGAGACTTGGTGATGAGATGTGAGAATGTATTTTGCTGACCCAAGGCCTGTTAACCAGTTCACACCTTCTCTTTTGCTGCCAGAACTCTGCCGTCTCTGAACCCCATTTGGAAAGTGAGGATATGAAGAGGAATAAAGTGATATATAAAAGCTGATGTGTTTCTCACTATGCTAATGTGTCTTTAAGATGAAATGTGTGTGATGGGAAAGGACAGTCTACTAAAATAAATAAAAAAACATTCAAATGTAAATATACAGTATCTATTTGAAGAACACTCTGAATTTCGAGATTATCTTCAGTGTCAAATTCTAAGCAGCACGGTAGAGTTCACGGATCATCAAACTCACAATATATCTTCATATTATCTTTCCTTTGTATATTGCCGTTACCAAATACCTCATAATCTCTTTTTCCAAACTTCAATGAAATAAGTCCTGGATCCCAAGGACAGGAAATGTCCATTTTTAGCCCTCTAACAAGCGGACCTATAGTAGAAATATGGTCATCAATTTTACATTAAATTAGATGTGGTCCTTTTAATGAGCTTGGGTCCAGTTCCTGGGATCAAAGTAGTTGATGAAGAGGGAACTGGAGCAGTTCACAGCAGTGATCCTCTCTCTGAACCTGGGGGAACCTTTCTCTGCTAATCAAGCTATTGGCTAAGGTAATTGCTGCATTAGCTAGTGTTTCCTGCAGTGCTAATTATTTATCCAGCTCGGGCGCAGAGGAACTTTTAACTTTACTCTGAAATCTGGTAGATATAAAGACAAAGGGTTGTGGTGGGTTGGGTTGTTCATGTTACAATCAGGTCTCAAGAAAGCTGTTTCACTGACAAGAAAATTCAAAGACAGTGCATTGACTTTGCGCCTACAACTGGACTTAAAAGCAGGTTTCTAGTAGCTAAGGGGTCAGTGGAGTGATGTGTGTGGCTGCAATGTAAATTTATATAGTGTGCCAAGAGATAAAGGGCTTAGATGTCAGAGAAAAGTCAGGATCTTATACAGTTTCTCTGATGTATATCTGTCTCTCTGCTATGATGAACAGCAAACCTACAGCACAAAGAACTTCCTCTTTATCTTCTGAAGTAAAGTAATGGTCCTCTGGCATAAGATGGCTCATTAAGAGGTGGTAGGATTCGGCTGAGCTACAAACGCAGCACTTTGGCCTAAAGACAGTCTTTGGAGACTACTCCATTCTACTCTTCATTATACACCCCAAACTACAGGTCTTCTCGATCCCGAAATTGAGATCCGAACCAAATTGGATCCGTGAAATTCCCATCCGACACTGACAGGACCCGGTCATAAAAAAAAGGTGGACCAGATCCTACCCAAAATATATCAGAGATGAGGGAGAATCGGATCCAAATTGGGTCAGTCTGTATTGGACCCAAATGGATCCGAACAATACAAAATGATCCTTTATTGCTGCGCAAGCCAGCAGAATTGTTTTGACTTGTCTGGCAGGCAGTGAATGTTAAAGTTTCACATGTATTTTCTGTTGTAGGCCTTAAATAATTGAGTTGTGGTGTACACTACAGCTGTATTTTCATAAAATACATCCCTAATTTAAAATGTCAACACAAGAAGAAGGGAAGGGGTGTGTGGCGAAGAAGCACTATAAGTGCATCTCTCCAGAATGCGCTCTCTGTCTCCCACTAATTTGTGTGCATTCATTGTTTAATTATGTGAATGGTTTGCTCTTTGTTTGTTAATGTTTATTTTTTATATATTTTGCTTGAGCATGCATAGAAGTACCTGGACTATGTGCTAATGTAGGCCTATAAAAGTTCCCATTTGGGGATGTGTGATTGTCTTAACCAACCACCCCTTATGAGCTTTGGCGCTTCTCATAGTCAACAGAGTGATTTACATCCATAGCGAATGACAACAGCTCTTTCTGTATTTGAAAAACCTTTCCAACACTCTCCTTCTCCGCTCCTCGGTGTGAAATAGCAACATATTGCTGATCCCATAACTCCAGTGGAAACATCATAAAATAGGCTACCTGAACACCTTGTGCAAAATGTTCTGAGCTCATTGGCGTGGGAAACAGTGAGGGCCCAGTTGAAACAATGTTGCAAGTTCGCTATAGCAAGAGATCAAGCCAGACAGAGAGAGAGGCAGACAGGCGGAGGAGAGAGATTCATGCTTTTGACTGAAACAACTGCCATTAGTAGCAAATGTGATTTATAGAGGATATTTATTTTCTTCAGGATATTTTCTTCTTGAAATATAATTTAGGATCTGGTCGGTATTTCACATATTTGCAGACAGATCCGAGGTCCGTGGCCATCGAGCGTGAACCAACCCGGGATCCGAGGGTTAACTACAAAATGTTGGATTCTACTGTGTCGGATCTTGTGTAATCAGGTTAGGGTATATCCTTGAAGACCTCTATCCCAAACACTGAAAACTACACTCCCTTGATAACATCAAATGGCAAACTTACACTCAAACTATCTGTGTTCGCTTGTAGTGACCAGGAACTAAAGGAGGTCCAGGGGTGTTGGACATTCTCATAACAAACTTGCCTCCATGAACATAACACAATTAAATAGATTATATCATTGTTCATCCATTGTGGTATTATTGTAAATATTTTACCATAACATCCAAATTAAATAGCTCTAAATGTGATATGTTGTGTGAATTAAATAATTATATCCAACAATCATTAAATTTGGTTGATTAAATAGTGATGTTCAATCAACAGCTAACTTAATTGTTTGACTACATGACACTGTGCTGTAAAGTCACTCTGCATTTATTTTAAAATCTGTCAGCAAACTTGTTAAACATGTACCGAAAATAAATGTACCGAAAATAAATGTTTCAGGCTAATTTGAATAACATTTTCACAGCAATTCTGTTTAGGTATAATTGAATATAATTAGGCTAATTCACCTCTCTGATTAGTTGAACTACCAAACAAGTGACTCCAATTTACAAAAACCTGACTACTCAATACAGCTCTCGTATATGCTGTTTCTTCTGGCTCTATCAATAAACAACAAAGACAGACTTAGATGGATGTTTTGTGTGACCATGACAATCTTACATTTCCTTTATTTCAGCTTGTCATACAAGCTTGTACATCTGCATTGCTTGCTCTTTGAGGTTGGGATTCTGTATATGTAGTTTGTGACATCTGATGATGTAAAAAGGGCTTTATAAAAACATTTGAATGATTGATTGGTTGATACAGATGTCTATATAGAGTGCTTTGCAGAAACCTACCACTGTGAGCAACAAAACTCTCTAGCTGATAAAAGACACACTGCCATAGAAGCCACTGTCCTTCCTGGAAAAGATTGTTCCTATTGTATGGCACAGCCAGAGGTGTCTGGCAACCTCTGAGACTAACAGGTGACTTCATTTCTCAGCCAGGGACCGCTGCTGCGCTATTTAGAGACTAGCGACCCGTTTCAGTACAAAATAACTGCAGGCTACTGTATAGGAGAGTTACATGAGAACAAGAGATCGAAAATCATAGGCCTGGTTTCGGTTCACTGTCATTTTGTGTGAGTGTACTCCTCCTCACTGCTACTTATCACAGCTTCTCAGACAGTAATGCAGATCTTCATGATAGCCATGGGGTTAGATTGACTTGCCCAAAAACAGATAGTTATTAAATCTTTAGCACTAATAGTGTGTAATTACATAGTAACTACTGAATACAAAATAAATTATGATATAAAAATTATCGTATTTGATAGCAACATGGGGGCATACTGTATAATGTTTGGATCTAGCTTTTCTAAACTCCACTTCATTCAACATAGCAGAGCACAGAATAGAGGGCAGAAGGCTTGTCATGATATAGGGCCAAGTAAAATCTTGGTAAATGTATCTCCAATTTCACAGGCTCTTACCTGGTCATCTTACATTTTCACACCATCCATCTAGCGCTCTTAAAAAACATTTGGGTCCGAGACGCCTCCACTGTTCACACATCTCAACCTGAGCCTACCTCCCTCCGTCTATAGGCCATTAGACACTCTCTGTACCCTGTCCTGCTGAGAATACACTTTTGAGCACTTTTCCCTCTGGACAAATCAGATCTGGTCTCCCTCGACACTACAGCTTAGACAAATGTGTAAAGATGTGTGAACATCACCTCCTCCTCTCGCTGCTGACCCAAAGAGCTTTTTTGAAGGAATATATATATTTTGTCTGAGTTTCGGATGTCTCAAGTACAAAAGACCACCCTTAGTATTCAAGTAGACGTGTGTTTTTCCTCAATTATTCATATTGAGCTGTTGGTGCTGTCTGAAAAGAGAGCTGATAAAATATGTCTCTTCTAAGACAGCAAGGGGAATGAAGATATCTGCAGTCAAAATGCAGATACATACGGGGGGGGTCGCAGTTCTGGAGTGACCCACTATGTGTCATCCTCCGACAACCTTAGGCACCTCCTCACTCACAGTCTGGACATTAATTAATCATTATCTTATTGGTGTCACCTGTGTCTACCTGTTCACCTGTGTATTTATACCCTCACTTCCCTGTGTTTCCTTGCTCAGTTTTCTCTGCTAGTTTCTCTATGTCCAGCAGTACTACGCAGTGTCTGATTGGAGACCTATGAACAGGTACTTGAGAAGTGTTCTCCCTGTTTCGTTATTTGTTTCAGTCTTAGGTAGTATTTCGTATTTTGGATGTCAGACGGTTTTTGGAGACTTATTTGCTCCGCCTTTCTTATATCGTGATAAGTCCGTTATTTTGTATTCTGGCTTCGGGACCACCAGTAAAGAACCTTGTTTCACCATCCCTGACTACTTCCTACTGTATATCCTGCACCGCACCTGGGTCACACCTCACACCAACCCTTACAGAAAACTGAGCCACTATGGACCCAGCGGAGGCAGCACAGTATCGGAGGACATTGGCAACACAGGGAGCTATGCGGAACCAACACGACCGCAGCCTGCAGCAGATCATCGAGAATCTCCACCAGCTGACGATCGCCGTGCAGAGCCGGGTGGACACACGACCAGCCCCGCAGTCGGCGGAGTGGAAGCCGCGGAGTGGAAGCAGCATCTCCAGTCTCGCCTGTGACATCGCGGGAACCCCACCTACCACCACCGGAGAGGTATGACGTACGTCCAGAGGGCTGCAGGGAATTCCTCACCCAGTGTTCCCTGGTGTTCAGCCTGCAACTCTCCTCCTTCCCGACGGAGCAGGGCCGGGTGGCCTACATCATCACTCTGTTGACGGGTTGGGCCCTTTCCTGGGCTACCGCGGAGTGGGAGAGCCATACTCCAGCGTGCTCCGACTCCTACCAATTCACCTGGAAGCTACGCAAGGTCTTCGACACCAATCGGGTGGTGTCAGGGCACAAGGCCGGGAGGCGGCTCATGGCCTGTCGGCAGGGTGACCGTTCGGTGGCGGACTACTCCGTGGAGTTTCGGACCCGGGCTCGAGAGGCAGGATGGAAGGAGGCCGCCCTGGTCGTACTTTACACACAGGGGCTATCGGAGGGGATGAAGGACGAACTCTCCTTCAGGGGGCTGCCTGAGCGACTGGACGGCCTCGTCGAACTCTCGGTGCAGGTAGACAATCGGCGTCGTGAGAGGTCGCATGAGAGAGGGATGACACAAGGCGCGCCTCCATGTCCCCCTATCAACCTGGAGGCTTTCCACTGATTCATGGAGGAGACACCTCAGAAGGAGGCTATGCAGCTGGGGGCGGCGCGCTTGTCCAGGATGGAGAGGCAGAGGCATCTGCGCCAGGGACGCTGCCTGTACTGCGGCCAGGGAGGTCACCACTGCGACTCATGCCCGGAGGAGCCGGGAAACGGGAGGGCTCGCTAGTATCGGGAGGGGTGTTAGCGAGCCAGAACCGAAACCCCAACTCCAGAGACTCCCAGACTTTTTTCCCCGTCTGGGTTCAGTGGTCCCGCGCTGCACGTTGGGCGCATGCACGGGTGGCTTCTGGGGCCGCGGGAAACCTGATGGACGCGGGGCTGTCCCAAGGGTGGAGCATTCCATTACTCTCCCTCTCCGTGCCGGTTCTGGTCATGGGACTGGATGGCCGGCCGTTGGGTTCGGGCTTCATCACCCGGCACACTGTCCGGGTGGCGGGGAGGCTATGCCACCGGCCCAGACCTGGCAGGCATTCCCCGGGAGTATTGGGATCTGGGGGAGGTGTTTAGTAAGAGGCGTGCCAAGGGCCTACCTCCTCACAGGCCATACGACTGCGCTATCGATCTCCTGCCGGGTGCCATGCCCACACGAGGACGATTGTTTTCCTTGTCCTGGCCGGAGACGCAGGCTATGAGGGAGTATATCAATGAGGCACTCGTCGAGGGTCACATCTGTCCCTCTACCTCACCCGCCGGTGCGGGCTTCTTCTTCGTGGGAAAAAGGACGGTGGGCAGTGGCCGTGCATTGATTACCGGGCGCTCAACGACATCACGGTTAAGAACCGCTACCCACTCCTCCTGATGACGACGGCATTTGAGTCATTGCAGGGAGCCCGGGTCTTCACCAAGCTGGACTTACGCAATGCGTACAACCTGGTGAGGATTCGGGAGGGGGATGAGTGGAAGACGGCTTTTAACACACTCAGTGGGCATTACGAGTACCAAGTCATGCAGTTCAGCCAACGCGCCTGCGGTGGTCCTGGCGTTGGTCAATGACGTGCTCCGGGACCTCCTCGGCCTCAGCGTCTTCGTGTATTTGGATGACATCCTAATATTCTCAAAGGACATGAATGAAGACCAACAGCACGTTCAGCAGGTCCTCCAACATCTTCTCCGTCACCAGCTCTACGTCAAGGCGGAGAAGTGCGTGTTCCACACAGAGACAGTCTCCTTTCTGGGGTTCATCGTCACCCAGGGGGACCTACGGATGGACCCAGCCAAGGTCAGCGTGGTACTAGATTGGCCCCAGCCCTCATCCCTCAAGACACTACAGCGGTTTTTAGGGTTCGCAAATTTTTATAGCCAATTTATTCACAATTTTAGCTCCCTAGCCGCTGCCCTGACAGCCCTCACCCAGACTAGCATGTGCTCCTTCGCCTGGACCCAGGAAGTGGGGAACGCATCTGATGTGCTTAAGCGGTGCTTTACATCGGCCCCGGTCCTAGGGCATCCTGATCCGTCCCTGCCGTTCATTGTGGAGGTGGATGCTTCAGACGTTGCGGTGGGAGCAATCCTGTCCCAGCGGTTCTTCATGGATGGTAAGACTCTCCCCTGCGCGTTTTTCTCCCGTCGGCTGTCCCGGCGGAGCGAAAATGGCGCCGTAGAAGATGGCTGCCGTTTTACAGCCCTCCAACCAATTGTACTATTATGTGTGTTTTTCGGCGTTATTTGTAATTTATTTTGTACATAATGTTTCTGCCATCGTCTCTTATAACCAAAAAGAGCTTCTGGATATCAGGACAGCGATTACTCACCTCGTATTGGACGAATAATTTTTCTTCAACGAGGCGGCCGTGAAGGATATCCTACAGACATCCGACAAGGCCCAAATCCCTGTCATTCGCATGAGGAAGAGACGGAGATATCGTGGATGTAGGTCGGGGTGCCTTGTAAGGATCCGTCGGCGAGCAAGTAAACTGCCGCTCCCATCAATCCTATTAGCCAATCTTCAATCATTGGAAAATAAATGTAATGACCTAAGATTACGGTTATCCTACCAACGGGACATTAAAAACTGTAATATCTTATGTTTCACCGAGTCGTGGCTGAACAACGACATGGATAACATACAGCTAGCGGGCTTTACGCTACATCGGCAGGATAGAACGGCTGACTCCGGTAAGACAAGGGGTGGCGGTCTGTGTATATTTGTAAACAACAGCTGGTGCACAAAATCAAATACTAAGGAAGTCTCGAGGTTTTGCTCGCCAGAGGTAGAGTATCTTATGATAAGCTGTAGACCACACTATTTACCAAGAGAGTTTTCATCTATATTTTTCATAGCTGTCTATTTACCACCACAAACCAATGCTGGCATTAAGATTGCACTGAATGAGCTGTATAAGGCCATAAGTCAACAGGAAAACGCTCATCCAGAGGCAAGCGCTCCTAGTGGCGGGGACTTTAATGCAGGGAAACTTAAATCCGTTCTACCTCATTTCTACCAGCATGTTAAATGTGCAACCAGAGGAAAAAAAACTCTAGACCACCTTTACTCCACACACAGAGACGCATACAAAGCTCTCCCTCGCCCTCCAATTTGGCAAATCTGACCATAACTCTATCCTCCTGATTCCTGCTTATAAGCAAAAACTAAAGCAGGAAGCACCAGTGACTCGGTTAATAAAAAAGTGGTCAGATGACGCAGATGCTAAGCTACAGGACTGTTTTGCTAGCACAGACTGGAACATGTTCCGGGATTCTTCAGATAGCATTGAGGAGTACACCACATCAGTCACTGGCTTCATCAATAAGTGCATCGATAATGTCGTCCCCACAGTGAACGTACGTACATACCCCAACCAGAAGCCATGGATTACAGGAAACATCCGCACTGAGCTAAAAGGTAGAGCTGCCGCTTTCAAGGAGCGGGACTCTAACCCGGACGCTTATAAGAAATCCCGCTATGCCCTCCGACGAACAGGCAAAGTGTCAATACAGGACTAAGATTGAATCGTACTACACCGGCTCTGACGCTCGTCGGATGTGGCAGGGCTTGAAAACTATTACAGACTACAAAGGGAAGCACAGCCGCGAGCTTCCCAGTAAAACAAGCCTACCAGACGAGCTAAACCACTTCTATGCTCGCTTCGAGGCAAGCAACACTGAAGCATGCATGAGAGCACCAGCTGTTCCGGATGACTATGTGATCACGCTCTCCATAGCAGATGTGAGTAAGACTTTTAAGCAGGTCAACATTCACAAGGCCGCAGGGCCAGACGGATTACCAGGACGTGTACTCCGAGCATGTGCTGACCAACTGGCAAGTGTCTTCACTGACATTTTCAACATGTCCCTGACTGAGTCTGTAATACCAACATGTTTCAAGCAGACCACCATAGTCCCCGTACCCAAGGACACTAAGATAACCTGCCTAAATAACTACCGACCCGTAGCACTGACGTCTGTAGCCATGAAGTGCTTTGAAAGGCTGGTCATGGCTCACATCAACACAATTATCCCAGAAACCCTAGACCCACTCCAATTTGCATGCCGCTCCAACAGATCCACAGATGATGCAATCTCTATTGCATTCCACACTGCCCTTTCCCACCTGGACAAGAGGAACACCTACGTGAGAATGCTATTCATTGACTACAGCTCAGCATTCAACACCATTGTGCCCTCAAAGCTCATTACTAAGCTAAGGATCCTGGGACTAAACACCTCCCTCTGCAACTGGATCCTGGACTTCCTGACGGGCCGCCGCCAGGTGGTAAGGGTAGGTAACAACACATCTGCCACACTGATCCTCAACACGGGGGCCCCTCAGGGTGGCGGCTCAGTCCCCTCCTGTACTCCCTGTTCACCCATGACTGCATGGCCAGGCACGACTCCAACACCATCATTAAGTTTGCCGACGACACAACAGTGGTAGGCCTGATCACCGACAACGATGAGACAGCCTATAGGGAGGAGGTCAGAGACCTGGCGGTGGTGCCAGGTGAACAACCTCTCCCTCAACGTGACAAAGACAAAGTAGATGATTGTGGACTACAGGAATAAAAAGAGGACTGAGCACGCCCCCATTCTCATCAATAAACTATCATGGTCCAAACACACCTAGACAGTCATGAAGAGGGCACGACAAAGCCTATTCCCCCTCAGGAGACTGAAAAGATTCGGCATGGGTCCTCAGATCCTCAAAACATTCTACAGCTGCACCATCGAGAGCATCCTGACTGGTTGCATCACCGCCTGGTATAGCAACTGCTTGGCCTCCGACCGCAAGGCACTACAGAGGGTAGTGCGTACGGCCCAGTACATCACTGGGGCCAAGCTTCCTGCCATCCAGGACCTCTATACCAGGCAGTGTATGAGGAAGGCCCTCAAAATTGTCAAAGACTCCAGCCACCCTAGTCATAGACTGTTCTCTCTGCTACCGCACAGCAAGCGGTACCGGAGTGCCAAGTCTAAGTCCAAAAGACTTCTCAACAGCTTCTACCCCCAAGCCATTAGACTCCTGAACAGCTAATCATGGCTACCCAGACTATTTGCACTGCCCCCCCCACCCCATCTTTTTACGCTGCTGCTACTCTGTTAATTATTTATGCATAGTCACTTTAACTCTACCCACATGTACATATTACTTCAACTACCTCAACTAGCCGGTGCCCCCGCACATTGACTCTGCACCGGTACCCCCCTGTATATCTAGCCTCCCTACTGTTATTTTATTTTACTTCTGCTCTTTTTTCTCCACACTTTTTTGTTGTTGCTTTATTTTACTTTTTTATTAAAAATAAATGCACTGTTGGTTAAGGGCTGTAAGTAAGCATTTCACTGTAATGTCTGCACCTGTTGTATTCGGCGCGTGTGGCCAATACAATTTTATTTTATTTTATTTTATTTGAATTACAATGTGGGGAACCGTGAGTTGCCTGCAGTCAAGCTCGCCCTGGGGGAGTGGAGGCATTGGCTTGAGGGGGCCGCCCATCCATTAGTCTAATGGATGGACCATAAGAACTTAGCCTACATTCAGGGGCCAAGAGGCTCAACTCGCGCCAGGCCAGGTGGGCGTTGTTCTTCACCAGGTTCCATCTCACACCACCAACCCTGACTTGCTCTCCCGGCAGTTCAATCCTGTGGACCTGGTGGAGAGAGATGACCTCATTGTCCCCAATGCCCTGATTCCTGCCCCAGTTTCGTGGGGAATCGATAGGCTGGTCAGAGCAGCGCTATGGCGGGAGCCCGATCCAGGCGGAGGTTCATCGGGGTGGATGTACGTGCCCAAGGCTGCCCGCTCGCGACTGCTTCAGTGGGCGCACACGTCCGGCCTAACCAGCCATCCGGTGGCCACCAGGACATTGGAGTTCCTGCGTAGGAGGTTCTGGTGGCCATCTGCTGAGGGGGATACGCGCACCTTTGTGGCAGCTTGCTTGGTGTGCGCAACCATGAAGAGTTCACGTCAGCCTGCGGCAGGGCTGCTCCAACCCCTACCTATCCTCAAGCGCCCCTGGTCCCACATCTCACTGGATTTTATTTCCGCCCTATCCTCCTCTGATATATACACAGTCATCCTGGTCGTTGTGGACCGGTTCTCGAAGGCTGCCGACTTCATTCCCCTTTCCAAAATCCCGTCGGCCCGGGAGACGGCTAAGTTCGTGGTGCAGCACGTTTTCCGGGTCCACGGCCTTCCCCAAGATGTGGTGTCGGATCAGGGGACTCAGTTCGCCTCCAGGTTCTGGAAGGCTTTCGCCACCTGCCTCGGCGCCTCCGTCAGCTTGTCTTCCGACTTCCATCCCCAGTCGAACGGGCAGACGGAGCGTGTCAACCAGGATCTGGAGGGGCTGCTGAGGTGCTACGCCTCCAGCAACCCAGCTATGTGGAGTCAGCAACTGGTGGGGCGGAGTACGCCCACAACACCCTTCTCTGCTCGTCCACCGGCCTGTCCCCCTTCCAGTGCCAATACAGGTACCAACCCCCCCTATTCCCCAAGCAAGAGGAGGAGGCGGCGGTCCCGTCGGTCCAGGCCCACATCAGTCGCTAACCCTACAGGTTAGTGCTGGACATGAATGTCATTCTTAAGCCATACAGTGGGGAGAACAAGTATTTGATACACTGCCAATTTTGCAGGTTTTCCTACTTACAAAGCATGTAGAGGTCTGTAATTTTTATCATAGGTACACTTCAACTGTGAGAGACGAATCTAAAAAGAAAATCCAGAAAATCACATTGTATGATTTTTAAGTAATTAATTTGCATTTTATTGCATGACATAAGTATTTGATCACCTACCAACCAGTGAGAATTCCGGCTCTCACAGACCTGTTAGTTTTTCTTTAAGAAGCCCTCCTGTTCTCCACTCATTACCTGTATTAACTGTACCTGTTTGAACTTGTTACCTGTATTAAAGACACCTGTCCACACACTCAATCAAACAGACTCCAACATCTCCACAATGGCCAAGACCAGAGAGCTGTGTAAGGACATCAGGGATAAAATTGTAGACCTGCACAAGGCTGGGATGGGCTACAGGACAATAGGCAAGCAGCTTGGTGAGAAGGCAACAACTGTTGGCGCAATTATTAGAAAATGGAAGAAGTTCAAGATGACGGTCAATCACCCTCGGTCTGGGGCTCCATGCAAGATCTCACCTCGTGGGGCATCAATGATCATGAGGAAGGTGAGGGATCAGCCCAGAACCACACGGCAGGACCTGGTCAATGACCTGAAGAGAGCTGGGACCACAGTCTCAAAGAAAACCATTAGTAACACACTAAGCCGTCATGGATTAAAATCCTGCAGCGCACGCAAGGTCCCCCTGCTCAAGCCAGCGCATGTCCAGGCACGTCTGAAGTTTGCCAATGACCATCTGGATGATCCAGAGGAGGAATGGGAGAAGGTCATGTGGTCTGATGAGACAAAAATAGAGCTTTTTGGTCTAAACTCCACTCGCCGTGTTTGGAGGAAGAAGAAGGATGAGTACAACCCCAAGAACACCATCCCAACCGTGAAGCATGGCGGTGGAAACATCATTCTTTGGGGATGTTTTTCTGCAAAGGGGACAGGACGACTGCACCGTATTGAGGGGAGGATGGATGGGGCCATGTATCACGAGATCTTGGCCAACAACCTCCTTCCCTCAGTAAGAGCATTGAAGATGGGTCGTGGCTGGGTCTTCCAGCATGACAACGACCCCAAACACACAGCCAGGGCAACTAAGGAGTGGCTCCGTAAGAAGCATCTCAAGGTCCTGGAGTGGCCTTGCCAGTCTCCAGACCTGAACCCAATAGAAACTCTTTGGAGGGAGCTGAAAGTCCGTATTGCCCAGCGACAGCCTCGAAACCTGAAGGATCTGGAGAAGGTCTGTATGGAGGAGAGGGCCAAAATCCCTGCTGTAGTGTGTGCAAACCTGGTCAAGACCTACAGGAAACATATGATCTCTGTAATTGCAAACAAAGGTTTTTGTACCAAATATTAAGTTCTGCTTTTCTGATGCAACAGTGCTACAGTATGGTCATTGCTGGGGGTGGTGTTGGAGTGGTGGGAACCATACATTAACCTGGGTTCAAGGCATACAGTTTTATTTTTCTCTTTCCATGGCCAAATAATGGCAGTAAAACCTGGTGATTTATTTTTTTGTTTGTTTCGCAGGCATATTATTATTCAAGTGTTTTTATGTACTGGGTTTCATTTTTCTCATTAGCAGCTCTGTGAATAAAGTAATTATCGTTCACATAATTTGTGAATATTCCTGCAGTTAATTGCATTAGCTCCATCTTAATCTATGCCTTTGGATTCAGTGCCCAGAAGGAAATAGACGCATATTCACAAATGTTTTAGAAACAAGGTGGTAAAATACATTTTCTCTCCCATGTTAATTTGTCTAATTTGGTTGAAATTGGCTAGAATTGTGCTAATTATTATTTTGCTTTCTGCGAGTAGAGCAAACCTCCATCCACAACCTTAGTCTGAATGCAACAAAAATATAATCATTGGGTCTAGTGTAACTTGATTTGAACTAACTCAGTTTCCCAAGGTCCTTTGAAGACCATCCAGACTGTCTTGGCGATAAGACTTTCCACTGAGTTTCTACGCTGTGAGGGGCTGCTGATCCTTGTAGTATCTGGGAAACACAGGTGTGCCAAGCCTCTCGCATCCACCTGTTCCACTTAACTTGGCACCGGAAAGGTAGATGGAGGAGTAATGAAACTGTGCAAACTGTAATGCTATTAGGTGCTGTGACCTACAAGCAGGGTTTGATACGGAAATGCAATGCTGACATACAGTAAGAGCCACAATAAAATGTAGAAAACACTATATTGTGTCAGAGGTCTTCTGTTTTAAAGGGCAGACATATTCATCAAAGCTAAGCAGAATGGTCTCCACATTCTGAGAAAGGAACTCTTGCATGACCAATAGAGATCCTGCGTATAATCGAACTAGGCCGTCAAAGTGAAACTCAACCTCTACTAGAAATAGGAGTTCTTTCAAATTGTTTTACTCACAACCATCACCCCATTAATAAATATAAATAAATAATATGCCATTTAGCAGACGCTTTTATCCAAAGCGACTTACAGTCATGCGTGCATACTTTTTTTTTTTGTGTATGGGTGGTCCAAAGACAACTTTACCTCTGAGAATTGCTGCAGTAAATTTCTCTCAATTAGGATGTTTTCATCAAGGGCTGTTCAAAGCGACCAGCGACCTTCAAGGTATGCAGTACAGACAGGTTTTTTGCCAAAGGTTTGCCAACGACCTTTCTAGCAGAACATTGATCAAAGTGTTAATGAGCTTTATATAACAACTTAACTTGCCTTCAAAAAAAACATCTCTTTAGCAAATGTCTGCAAGTATTTGCTGCATTATGTTTTTGACATAGCGTTATTGAAAGAGGATGTTCCGAGTGACAGCATGGAGTACTTTTGTACGTTTCTTTGTGAGATACTTTCACTTAGGCTAGTCATTGTAAAGATGGAACACTCTCTATGTTCAGCAGAAAAGAGTGAAAGTTCTTGGTCATTTTGAACTATCTCCTAAAAGGGAGAATTTGCTGCAGATCCATCTGACAAGCCTGTCAAATCACTCACATAATGGTGGTCACACCAGGAAGGATGACACTCTTCACTTTCTCCTCTCTTCACTCTCTCCTCTCCTTTTTATGTCTGAAACCTCAGGCGATCTTTAATCCTGTCCTTCCATAGCTCACGTTGTGACTATAGGAGTGTATAATGTAACATAGCCAAGCTATTTATACCATTCTCCTATTAAACATCAATACCTAGTATGAATACAGCATGGAATAGACATTCTCTCTGGTGTATTATTACGGTGTTTGAACAATAGGAGAAAATTAGAATGAAAGCTATTGCTTTCCAGGCGTGTCTAAATATGACTGTTCAATGATCACCAAGGGACTGAGTTCAATGACCTCTGAAACAGCTATGACGGACTGAAAAGACATCAAAGCAGTGCATCTTGCTTTATTTAACAACCATAATTGTCTCATCATTGGTGTATCTTGTTGTTTAATGAACTGATCTAAATGATAATGGCAATGTAATGACACCCCTCAATAAATATTTAATCTCACCACAGCATGCTCTGTCACCTTGAGAAGGCCAAGGCATAAACGAGAACGTTTTCAATTAAGGCTGCCTTGGATGTGCTTGATTCTCTTGGTGTAATTGATTCTGCTGTATAATAATTAGCCATATTGTTGTAAATTAGCTAGGACTTTGTTGATGACTGTATAGGTTGGAATCGGAGTGATAGGCATGCATTGTTAGCTCTTAATGGCCACGTAAGCGCTTTGGCAATAATAGTTTCTTTATATAATCACAGTCATTACGGTGGTTCGTTGTTGCACTGTGATCTCAAGGTTTGCTGGTAATGAGGCTATGGACCAGTCACGTTACGCTTCTACACAATTAGACCTTATCTAAGACAATGCTAATGTGATTACCGGTACTTTATTTGTGCATTTTGATGTTTTTGTTTTGTGTAACTATAAAAACCTTTTTTACTATCACTTAACATGAAAGGCTAAATAAACCTGGGTTCTGTTTTAATAACCTAAGGGTAATGAGATGTTTCTCTGACATTTACTAAATGTTACAATGTTGAACATGCAACATAGATTAGATCATTGATCAACACCATGACCTCTAACCTTTAGCTTTCACCCAGCTGTGGGCTGATTGGCCGAACAACTTTTAATCACACCAATGTGCTGGTTCATTGGACCACATCCGTTTTCTGCCAGACTAGGATACACAACAATCAGACAAAGCTGCAATGAATTGGCCCCATCCAAGATAAATGTCACTATTTATTCCCTATGATTTGCGAGACAAAGTGCAATTAACATTTTGACTTGGGCTCTGCAGTGTAATAATGTCCTATCTCATCCCTATTAACCTGATTATATCATTTTCCCTGTACCTTTGCTCTGAGAAAGAACTTCATCTGAAAGGCTGGTGTCCATGCATTATACTCAAAACTCTCTTTCTTCCAATCAATTATGAGTGTCCATAAAACATATCCAACACTTTCAAACTCTTTCTTTTGAATGTCTTGCCTTTTATTACTGTCTATACTTTAATTTAGCCTTGATTTTTAGAGTATCTTTACTATCAATGGTGAGAGCCGTAAAGGCAGACAGGAAGTCTCCTCTGAAGTCCAGCCAATCCATGCTGTCCACATGGTGGAGAGTGCTCATCGATAATGTGCTGAATCTCAACTGCTCTGAGAAGATGCATCATCTGGTGCCATGCTTTTCTCTCTGGACTTTCCCATGTTTTGTCATGCTGTGCAGGTCTGTGAGATGTGCAAGGGTACCTCTCCAGGTCTGTGAGAAAGCACATTTCTCATAACTCATCAGTGGTTTGACATGAAAATGACATGTGGGTCCCGTGTAGCTCAGTTGGTTGAGCATGGCGCTTGCAACGCCAGGGTTGTGGGTTCGTTTCCCACGGGGGGCCAGTATGAAAAAAGTATGAAAATGTATGCACTAACTGTAAGTCACTCTGGATAAGAGCGCCTGCTAAATGACAAAAATGTAAATGTAAAAGTCACCATCTCAGTTAACCTTTGAGCAACCTTTTCTGAATTGTTTAGTATCCAAGCTTTTTGTGCTAAGTTGAGAATGAGGTAAAAGTGCTGCAATTCATTTCAATTCAAACTTGGAATGAGTCAGATACTTGATATCTTGGAACACATTTTTTCTATTATACACCTAACTGATGAAAATGTCTGTCCCATATACATAAATACCACAGTTGATAACAGTAAATGTGGCTTTAAATCCTATTATTATGTAGCAATCATCCATGCCTATTACTTAGCTGTCATTAATTTATTTGTACAATAACATATTTTAAGTGTAATAAGATTCAGTGGAATATTGATGGAGGAGATGAGACCTAAAATATAATCACTTTTCTCACCATATTTTATACGAATTTGTTTTCATTCGATATTAGTATTTTCACTCATCATGTTCAAATCATCTACAGTGGGGAAAAAAAGTATTTAGTCAGCCACCAATTGTGCAAGTTCTCCCACTTAAAAAGATGAGAGAGGCCTGTAATTTTCATCATAGGTACACGTCAACTATGACAGACAAAATGAGAAAAAAAAATCCGGAAAATCACATTGTAGGATTTTTAATGAATTTATTGGCATATGATGGTGGAAAATAAGTATTTGGTCAATAACAAAAGTTTCTCAATACTTTGTTATATACCCTTTGTTGGCAATGACACAGGTCAAACGTTTTCTGTAAGTCTTCACAAGGTTTTCACACACTGTTGCTGGTATTTTGGCCCATTCCTCCATGCAGATCTCCTCTAGAGCAGTGATGTTTTGGGGCTGTCGCTGGGCAACACAGACTTTCAACTCCCCTCCAAAGATTTTCTATGGGGTTGAGATCTGGAGACTGACTAGGCCACTCCAGGACCTTGAAATGCTTCTTACGAAGCCACTCCTTCGTTGCCCGGGCGGTGTGTTTGGGATCATTGTCATGCTGAAAGACCCAGCCACGTTTCATCTTCAATGCCCTTGCTGATGGAAGGAGGGGTTTCACTCAAAATCTCACGATACATGGCCCCATTCATTCTTTCCTTTACACGGATCAGTCGTCCTGGTCCCTTTGCAGAAAAACAGCCCCAAAGCATGATGTTTCCAACCCCCATGCTTCACAGTAGGTATGGTGTTCTTTGGATGCAACTCAGCATTCTTTGTCCTCCAAACATGACGAGTTGAGTTTTTACCAAAAAGTTCTATTTTGGTTTCATCTGACCATATGACATTCTCCCAATCCTCTTCTGGATCATCCAAATGCACTTCAGACGGGCCTGGACATGTACTGGCTTAAGCAGGGGACACGTCTCGCACTGCAGGATTTGAGTCCCTGGCGGCGTAGTGTGTTACTGATGGTTGGCTTTGTTACTTTGGTCCCAGCTCTCTGCAGGTCATTCACTAGGTCCCCCCCGTGTGGTTCTGGGATTTTTGCTCACCGTTCTTGTGATCATTTTGACCCCACGGGGGTGAGATCTTGCGTGGAGCCCCAGATCGAGGAGATTATCAATGGTCTTGTATGTCTTCCATTTCCTAATAATTGCTCCCACAGTTGATTTCTTCAAACCAAGATGCTTACCTATTGCAGATTCAGTCTTCCCAGCCTGGTGCAGGTCTACAATTTTGTTTTTGGTGTCCTTTGACAGCTCTTTGGTCTTGGCCATTGTGAAGTTTGGAGTGTGACTGTTTGAGGTTGTGGACAGGTGTATTTTATACTGATAACAAGTTCAAACAGGTGCCATTAATACAGGTAACGAGTGGAGGACAGAGGAGCCTCTGAAAGAAGAAGTTACAGGTCTGTGAGAGCCAGAAATCTTGCTTGTTTGTAGGTGACCAAATACTTATTTTCCACCATAATTTGCAAATAAATTCATTAAAAATCCTACAATGGGATTTTCTGGATTTTTTTTCCTCAATTTGTCTGTCATAGTTGACGTGTACCTATGATGAAAATTACAGGCCTCTCTCATCTTTTTAAGTGGGAGAACTTGCACAATTGGTGGCTGACTAAATACTTTTTTCCCCCACTGTATATGTGACTTTGTTGAGCTTCATAATCAATTTTAGATAATTTTCGATGATTTGGACATTATGTGCGAAAAATGACAATATAGGTCCCATGACTTGAACAGGATTGCGCCACAAATTCTAAAACGTTAGCATGTGGAAACAGTGCCATGGAAACTAAACCAAGGCATGTATTGCTGTCATACCTTGTCCGTAGCCTGCTTACAGGGTAAGGAAACCAATCTGTTATTTTAAGGTAAACTTAGAGCTGTTGTTATATTTGGGAACTGTTTTAAGATTTATCTTATCATATAAAGAGAACAGATGAAGATACAAAAATATATTTTTAATGAAAACATATTTGTTTTAATGACCTGACGGAGACACTTAACTTTGAATACATGTAAGAATATGAATGCAAGAGAAAAGTTGTTTGAATATTAGATGCTTGCAAATCAATTACAAGCTAAACCAATAGCTTTTTAATAAGTGGGAGGTGTGTGTGTAGCCCTGGGAAAAGATTATGTGCTTATGATGTTAAATATTTTATTATATTGATTTGAAGTAGTTTGTTTTGAGCTACATTTTGAGCAGCATGGGAAATAATAGCCGATAAATACTGTATACATTCGTTTCTATACGAGTGCCTTTGTCTGTGGCAGTTAGGCAAAGTAGTTTTCCGAACATTTACAGAGATAGTCAACTACTGGATATTAAGACTGTTGATTAACGGTTGTCATTTACAATAATCTGAATGCAAAGTATTGCATGCCACACATGTTTTGCTCCGCTTGATATTCAAGCCAATCCTGAAACCACCTTGTAGTGGTACAAGAACCCACTCCTGATTACACGCATTACTTGTAATCGTCAACAATTAGTCTAAAGTGAGGACGGGCCATCAAAAGCCTGACACCGTAACAGCTTTAGCGTGGACGTGATGATAACCAGCTCTGACTGATCAACGATGGAGAGATAGAGTCACTAATGGACTAGGAGAGGCCGCGAGGCGTTTACTGTCAGGCCATCACTAGTGATGTTAGAGATAGCAGGTAACAGGAGGAATAAAATAACAACCAGATTAATAGGAAGTCAACAGATGTCTGTTGTGAATCCTGGATATAGAAATGTTGTGACACCTGACTTAACTTTGTGGAGTATAGTGTTTGATGAGTCCATTCCTTAAAAGGAAAGGAAGCCATTCCACTCAGTAGTCAGTGATAGGTATGAACAAGACACACTGATGTGGGTGTTAGATCAATGATTTAGACTTATTGCTTAATGTAAATTTTTCTAAATTATGGTTGACAATCACCAGGGAAACATTTATTTTGCACAAGACCAAGTACACGTGTAAAGATAATGGAGAGAAAGATGTGCAGCATTTGATGTATCTATGGATACCCACATATATCCCCACTGTGGACATCCCCATTTATTTGCTGTAGAGCTGGGAGATATGGATAAAAACCTATACAACTGAATTGATGCGACAATGATAAATAGAAAGCTAATTTTTTAAACATTAATATGCACCACAATTATTTATTTTTATCATATTTTAAACTACTACAACTACTTTGACGGTTGTAGCCATCAATTGTCCCATTAACAATCACCCATATTAGCTAATTTCTTTCAAACTTCACATTTCTTTAGTATAGGCTATTTATCATAATTAACAATATCATCAAAATGCATGCGATAAATCATCGATATGGTCAGTGTCGAAAGTTTTCGGTTTATCATCCCAGCTCTAATTTGCTGCCCATTCTCTTATATACTGTGCGGTGTGTTTGACTGCTAGAAAAGCATAATCCCAATCACAGAGCTGTATGCATCTCTCCAGTGCCCCTCTCTGGGACAACACTGTAAATATTTAGACACAGCCATCCACCATGCTACTGTATTTTATGTATCTCACTGTAAGAAGGAGAGACACATGTGACAGAGACACAGATATCCTTCTGGCACACCGTGCTATGTAATCGTCTCGTCTCATTCCGCGTGAATGAAAGCCTGCCAAGTCAAATACTGTGGTTTAGGTTTGACAATCATTGTTATTCGCAGACTGCAAGTAGATACGTGCTTTCCATATCATAGTCTGTGCCATTCACTGTAAATTACCTCACAAGACCTGTACATATACAGGGGAACACGAGTTAAGACTAGTGTAAGCAGCTTTTCTTCCAAACAAAACTGTGGTCATGGTTGTTTTCAGCTTAAGCTTATACAGCACATTTTGAAGGCATAGAATTTAGTTGATATAGCATTGTAATGAAACACTGTTTTAGGTGTAAGATGGTGAAACAGCAACATTTATAGCATTCTCTACACTACACTCGGAAATAGAAAAGTGTCTGCAGCTTTTCTCAGCTTTTATATGTGGTTAGTGTAGTGCTAGCCATAGTTTGTTATTTGTATTCATAATGATGTGTACCACTAGCACAACAGCTGGCTACATTAACGCATATAATTCATCTGGACACTGATCAGGGGAGTGCTAGCTAACGCCAGCAAGCTAGCAGGCTAATTTTAAGAAGGGCATACTGTTTGACAAATTGAAACAATGTTAAACAATTAATTAACAATGACCAAACAGGTGTTTGTTGACAAAAACAGTTACGGTGTCTAGGGAACACCACAAACACCCTGGGCGCACAAACACCCACGCATGTACACACACCTGCTCCTTATACGATGAGGTATAGGTAAAGTAATGTAGAAGTAAGATTATTACTTCATCCAACAAAGTCCATTGATTAGGGAAAGGGGCTACCTAGTCAGTTGCACAACTGAATGCATTCAACTGAAATGTGTCTTCTGCATTGAACCCAACCCCTCTGAATCAGAGCGGTGCGGCGGGCTTCCTTAATCGATATCATCGGCACCAGGGGAGCAGTTGTTGTTGGGGGCAGAACGGCAGATTTTTCCACCCTGCCGGCTAGGGGATTCAACCAGCGAACTTCGGTTACTGGCCCAACGCTCTTAACTGCTAGGATACCTGCCACCCCATACAGTAATCAAAGCTCCCAAACAATATTCAATGTAGCACAACAGCAGTAAAAAACACATGGCATTGTAGTGATCAATATTACAAAGTCGTTATTCACATGACTCAAAACATCTTTGAACTTTCAACGTTCTTAGAATATATGAAGATGTCTCTGTCATGTAAAGGAAAAAGAAAGTCTCCTGAAGCTTGAGCCGAAGAGAAAACAAACTGGACATAAAAGTGCTGTCATGTATACAGAACTTGTGCCTAAAGCTAAAGCCCACATAATGGGGAGGAAAGGAATGATGAGACTGGCCTCACGCTGAGTCTTTGGCATTGTGCTTGCAATTAGCCAACTGGCAGCAAAGCAAACCGAAGCTGTTATTCTCTGTTCCAGAACCAAGGACAGAGTTTGGTGGCATGTGACAAAACAGCTAGCGAGACGAGCCTTGTATCCTCAAACAGTGCCTGTAATTAAAGACAAAATCTGTCATTAGCTCTGTCTTCACTCCGAATCACTGCTGACAAGGAAAGGCTTCAAACAAAAGGATAGTTTATAGTACTTTTACTCAATATCTTTATCTCTGTTGTTTTTCTATAGTTCTGCCCTCTGTCTTTCTCGCTCTCCCTCTCTCTCGTGTCTCAGCCCAGTTTCTATTGGCATTTTGAAGTCAACCCAGGTTGGGCTGGCATTGGTTTCCATTGCGTTTCCACTGCCTCCAGAAATTAGAAAATATGTAATGTTGCTAGGTAGCCAATATGTGACTGCAGCTGGCTTCGCTAATGTTTCTAGCTAGCTAGCAAGATGTTGAAGAATTTAAATAACACTCACCATGCTGTAACTAACGTTACCCCACACTCCTGCCAGTGCCAGCCAGACTCAGAGCCATGTATTTAGCTTGCTGACATTAACTAACTAGCTAAATGGTTAGCGTCGTCACTAGCTAGCTAGCTTGATTCCTACCTTGCTTGCCATGGTATTGGCTATTAGCTAGCTAACTAACCAAGCAAACCAGATGACAGGTTTGCTATGATGTAGCTAGCTTTAAATACTACTTGGCCAGCTAAAATTCCTGCTAGCTCATGTTAGCTAGCTAGCTAGCTTGTTTCAACTCTGATTTGCTAGCTAACGTTACATAGCTAACATTCGAGAAGTGACTCTTCACATAAAAGTTTATTGTGTAGTGCAAAAATGAATGAAGGATCCAGCTATGGTGGTAATTCATGTAATGTCTGACTACTGCAGTACTGCTTGTCCATGTGCTAGCTAACAGCAACAAGCCGAGACGAGCTAGCTAAACATTGTGTCAGCATCCAGCAGTGATCAGCTTGGTGCTTGCATAGTAATGGCGTCACCAGCCCGAATTCTAATCAACTGGCACCAGTTGTGATACTGGGCTGCACTGGCCCGGGTTTCCCTCGACCCAACTCGAATTTGAGAACTCCATTCGAGCCAGCTTGAATGTGGCCCTGATTTGGCACTAATTTTAAGTGCCAGTGGAAACAAGGCTTTAAGGTGCAAAACAAACTCATGTTTGGCATGGCTGCTTTCTGTCTCTTTCGCTCCCTGGTCCATCCATCTCTGGAGCCTGCAGCTTGACTCCTTCCTCGGCTGCCCTTGAACTCACCATCAGGTAAATCCAGTCTAGTCCTGCAGTGCCCGGCCCGGTGCATGCAGTGTTTATTATTAACTTTGCTAGGGAATATAATTTATTGTGTATGCAGGTCTTCAGATGTGTAATAAAAGCCTGCCTGCAGGGGGCCTCAGATGCGAGAAGGTTTATAAAAGATTAAACAAACTATGATGTTCTGGGTGATAGTTAACGAGGTAGAGGTAGTTGCTGACTGCTCACCTTCAGAAGGAGAGAGAGGGGGGAAGGGAGGGAGAGAGAGAGGCTAGTGATCTCCAAAGAAAACTGTACAGACCCTTACAAAAATGTACCATGGTAGTACTGTGGTACTTTCATTCATACCATGTTACTACTATGGTACTTTCACTTATATCATGGTATAGTCTGAATGATGGAAATGTACCATATGTTTAGCCTTGAAGTATGATGGTACTACCGTGGTTCTGCCATTGTACCTAAATATTACCATGGTATTGCATCATTTATACCATGGTATAGATCTGAAATGAATCATGGAACTGTACCATGGTTTTAGCTTTGAAGTATGATGGCACTGCCATGTACCTAAATAATACCATGGTATAAATGTGGATCATGGAAATACCATGGTTTTAAACTGCATTCTACATTCTACCATGGTAATGCAAAATTATGATAAATGGTACCAAAAATTATCATATGGCACTTTATGAATTGTGTGTTACTATAGTACAATGGCAGTATAATGCATTAAATAAATAAACCACGCAAGGTCAAGAGAGGTTGGTTGGTATTATTTTGTTGGTCCGAGTTTGTCTGTAACATCATAAAAAAGGGAAATAGTTGCTGTGAAAAAGTGGTAATACTTTCTACATTAATAGTACCTTTATTTGCTCATGTTTTGATTTCCTGTGTTGCCAACCTGAAATGTGGGAGAATGTGAGATATATGGTAGCCTAATCTTTGGCATTTTGTAATCATTTATAGTATGTATAGCCAAGGGGTGTTTGCGCTTGTGTCGGCCCGCAGACGGGGTGGCTCTCGCGCTAGCCTGCCTAGTCAGTTGAATGAGAAAGCCAAGCCGACTGAAAACTGGAGAGAAGCGCCAGATAAACAAAATATTTTAAACGTTATCATCGCGGTGAGCGAGTTATAAAGCATAAGATATGAAACACCAAGTTAAGCGGCGTGTAATTACAGTGCCTTGCAAAATTTTGCATTACAACCTGTAATGTAAATTTATTGTTATTTGGATTTCATGTAATGGACATACACAAAATAGTCAAAATTGGTGAAGTGAAATGAAAAACATAACTTGTTTCAAAAAATTCAAAAAAATAAATAACGGAAAAGTGGTTGATGTATATGTATTCACCCCATTTGCTATGAAGCCCCTAAATAAGATCTGGTGCAACCAATTACCTTCAGAAGTCACATAATTAGTTAAATAAAGTCAAACTGTGTGCAATCTAAGTGTCACATGATCTCAGTATATATACACCTGTTCTGAAAGGTCCCAGAGTCTGCAACACCACTAAGCAAGGGGCACCACCAAGCAAGCGGCAGACCAAGGAGCTCTCCAAACAGATCAAGGACAAAGTTGTGGAGAAGTACAGATCAGGGTTGGGTTATAAAACAATATCAGAAATTTGAACATCCCACGGAGCACCATTAAATCCATTATTAAAAAATGGAAAGAATATGGCACCACAACAAACCTGCCAAGAGAGGGCCGCTCACCAAAACTCACAGACCAGGCAAGGAGGGCATTAATCAGAGAGGCAACAAAGAGACCAAAGATAACCCTGAAGGAGCTGCAAAGCTCCACAGCGGAGATTGGAGTAAATGTCCAATGGACCACTTTAAGCCGCACACTCCACAGAGCTGGGCTTTACGGAAGAGTGGCGAGAAAAAAGTCATTGCTTGAAGAAGAAAATAAGCAAACACGTTTGGTGTTCGCCAAAAGGCATGTGGGAGACTCCCCAAACATATGGAAGAAGGTACTCTGGTCAGATGAGACTAAAATTTAGCTTTTTGGCCATCAAGGAAAACGCTATGTCTGGCGCAAACCCAACAACTCTCATCACCCCGAGAACACCATCCCCACAGTGAAGCATGATGGTGGCAGCATCATGCTGTGGGGATGTTTTTCATCGGCAGGGACTGGGAAACTGGTCAGAATTGAAGAAATGATGGATGGTGCTAAATACAGGGAAATTATTGAGGGAAACCTGTTTCAGTCTTCCAGACATTTGAGACTGGGACGGAGGTTCACCTTCCAGCAGGACAATAGAATTGCACGCTCAAGCTGAATAGTTATGCACGCTCAAGTTTTCTGTTTTTTTGTCTTATTTCTTGTTTTTTTCACAATAAAACATATTTTGCATCTTCAAAGTGGTAGGCATGTTGTGTAAATCAAATGATACAAACCCCAAAAAAATCCATTTTAATTCCAGGTTGTAAGGCAACAAAATAGGAAAAATGCCATGGGGGGTGAATACTTTCGCAAGCCACTGTATATCACTGTTGTTATTTTTTTATGATGTTTTGATAGTTTAATTAATTTATAAAAGTCTGTTAGCATAGAAGCTAAAGTTAGCTCCAGCCAAGCTAGCCTGTCATAGTCATGGCGACAGGACCAACGAACGTTCACACAGTGTAAACAAAGGGCACCATTGTAACATGCTGTTTTTAGGTATATGTTGAGAATTAAATGATGAAAATGTATCTTTGAGATAAGATAATTAATACCTTTTTACATTTTTGCATGTTGGCTATTTAGAATTGTATAAAAGTAGCCAAGTCAGTTGAATGAGAGAGAGCCAACTGAAAGCTGAAGAGAGAAGCACCAGATAAACTAACTATTTTAAATCTTCAAGTTTCAGACTCCATTCATTCTTCTCACCATACCCTATCCAGGTCCCAAGGTTTAAGAGGATACTCTACACTATTAGACCCATGTGTTGTGGTTTTTCACTACGAGCTAAAGGGATTTAACCTCTACGGGATCCATGTCCCGTATATGGGACGGTTGAGCTAAAGTGCGCTAATGTGATTAGCATGACTGTTGTAAGTAACAGCAAACTTTCCAGGACATACAGTGAGGGAAAAAAGTATTTGATCCCCTGCTGATTTTGTACATTTGCCCACTGACAAAGAAATGACCAGTCTATCATTTTAATGGTAGGTTTATTTGAACAGTGAGAGACAGAATAACAACAAAAACATCCAGAATAACGCATGTCAAAAATGTTATAAATTGATTTGCATTTTAATGAGGGAAATAAGTATTTGACCCCCTCTCAATCAGAAAGATTTCTGGCTCCCAGGTGTCTTCTATACAGGTAACAAGCTGAGATTAGGAGCACACTCTTAAAGGGAGTGCTCCTAATCTCAGTTTGTTACCTGTATAAAAGATCAATCAGTCAATCAGATTCCAAACTCTCCACCATGGCCAAGACCAAAGAGCTCTCCAAGGATGTCAGGGACAAGATTGTAGACCTACACAAGGCTGGAATGGGCTACAAGACCATCGCCAAGCAGCTTGGTGAGAAGGTGACAACAGTTGGTGCGATTATTCGCAAATGGAAGAAACACAAAAGAACTGTCAATCTCCCTCGGACTGGGGCTCCATGATAGATCTCACCTTGTGGAGTTGCAATGATCATGAGAATGGTGAGGAATCAGCCCAGAACTACACGGGAGGATCTTGTCAATGATCTCAAGGCAGCTGGGACCATAGTCACCAAGAAAACAATTGGTAACACACTACGCCGTGAAGGACTGAAATCCTGCAGAGCCCGCAAGGTCCCCCTGCTCAAGAAAGCACATATACACGCCTATCTGAAGTTTCCCAATGAACATCTGAATGATTCAGAGGAGAACTGGGTGAAAGTGTTGTGGTCAGATAAGACCAAAATTGAGCTCTTTGGCATCAACTCAACTCGCCGTGTTTGGAGGAGGAGGAATGCTGCCTTTGACCCCAAGAACACCATCCCCACCGTCAAACATGGAGTGGAAACATTATGCTTTGGGGGTGTTTTGCTGCTAAGGGGACAGAACAACTTCACCGCATCAAAGGGACGATGGACGGGGCCATGTACAGTCAAATCTTGGGTGAGAACCTCCTTCCCTCAGCCAGGGCATTGAAAATGGGTCGTGATTGGGTATTCCAGCATGACAATGACCCAAAACACACGGCCAAGGCAACAAAGGAGTGCAAATGAAGGTCCTGGAGTGGCCTAGCCAGTCTCCAGACCTTAATCCCATAGAAAATCTGTGGAGGGAGCTGATGGTTCGAGTTGCCAAACGTCAGCCTCGAAACCTTAATGACTTGGAGAAGATCTGCAAAGAGTAGTGGGACTTTAGAGGGATTTGTCACCAAGTACTAAGTCATGTTTTGCAGAGGGGTCAAATACTTATTTCCCTCAATAAAATGCAAATCAATTTATAACACTTTTGACATGTGTTTTTCAGGATTTTTTTGTTGTTATTCTGTCTCTCACTGTTCAAATAAACCTACCATAAAAATTATAGACTGATCATTTCTTTGTCAGTGTGCAAACGTAAAAAATCAGCAGGGGATCAAATACTTTATTCCCTCTCTGTAGACATGTCTTATATGGGCAGAAAGCTTAAATTCTTGTTATTCTAACTATACTGTCCAATTTACAGTAGCTATTACAGTGAAAAAATACCATGCTATTGTTTGAGGAGAGTGTACAACAACACAAAACTTATCACGGCAACTGGTTTGATACATTCACCACTGAAGCTAAATAATGTACTTATATTCAGTAATCTTGCTCTGATTTGTCATCCTAAGGGTCCCAGAGATAAAATGTAGCATATTTTTGTTTGATAAAATCTATTTTAATATTAACCCTCCCGTTGTCCTGTCCGGGTCAAAATGACCCAGGCTACGTGTTAGAGCGAGTGGCTGTATAACCCCTAGCGTTGTCCTGTCCTGTCCTGGCTGGGGTCAAAACGACCCAGGCTACGTGTCAGTGCCTACGTGTTAGAGCGAGTGGCTGTATAACCCCTAGCGTTGTCCAGCCGTAAACAAACACCAACACCAAGAACAACTACAACTACTACAACTACTACTACTACTACTACTACTACTACTACTACTACTACTACTACTACTACTACTACTACATATTGCCTCGGTGGCATGTCCGGACACGTCCCGAAGAGAGGTCTTGGGGACTTCCCCAGCCTGGGTGCCGAAGCTATTATGAGTGCTGTGCGTTTCACGGCCAAACAGGTCCTAGAACATATATTTTCCAATGACTCTGACTGCGACGAGGAAGCGGAGGAGGAAGCGTCTGAAGAAGAAGATGGGGAGGAATACAACCCAGAGGACGAGGAGACCACCGAGGACGACGAGGACGACGACTACGATGCCACCGCCGCCGCTGACGAGGACGACGCCCAAGTAGAAGAAGGCCAAGGCGTAGAAGACGAACGAGACGATGACGACGACGACAACGACGATGACGACGACGACGACCAAGAAGAAGAAAAAGGAAAAGAAGAACAAGGGGAAGGTGAAGGTGAAGGAGAGCGAGGAGACCGCCGCCGCCGCCGCCGCCGCCGCCGCCTCAGCCCCCGACCACAACACGATATCCCTCGAGTGGAAAGAGAGACATTCGTGTCGAGAAACGGCCAAATCCAATGGTGCTCGGTGCCCTGTGACAACAATCGGGGCGTCGGAAGGGCCGCCGCAGCGGCAAAAAGTAACAGGCCGGTTGCTGAGGTGCCAGAGGACATGAGGCCCGGGCCTACTAGGCAGGCCGTAGGCCAAGCCCGCGACATCCTCTCCACGTTCCGCCTGTTTTTCACACCGGAGATAGAAGACATCATCCTGGAGATGACCAATCTGGAGGGCGTTCGAAAATACGGAGGCCGAGGCGACGGCGACGGCTGCGGCGTTGACGACCACCGCCACTACGCCGATGACCACGAAGACCACGACCGCGACCGCCGCGGCCGCTGGAAAGCGATGGACTCCACCGACCTGCGAGCCTACGTAGGGCTGCTCATCCTAGCCGGTGTGTACAGGTCCCGAGGCGAAGCAGCCTCTAGTCTCTGGAACGCCGAGAGCGGGAGGACCATTTTCCGCGCAACCATGCCGCTCAAAGTCTTTCACGCTTACTCGAGACTCCTTCGCTTCGACGACCGCCAGACCAGAGCCGAGAGACGCGCAGCAGGCGGCGGTGACAAACTTGCGGCCGTGAGAGAGGTCTGGGACAAGTGGGTCGAGTGGCTGCCGCTCCTCTACAACCTCGGGCCCGACTTGACGGTGGCCGAGCAACTGGTCCCTTTCAGAGGTGGGCCGGGCCAACAACACCGTACAAGAGCACAACAACACCGTACACAACACAACACGCTAAAGCTAATCTCTTCTCTTTCCTCTCCTCTCCTCTCCTCTCCTCTCCTCTCCTCTCCTCTCCTCTCCTCTCCTCTCCTCTCCTCTCCTCTCCTCTCCTCTCCTCTCCTCTCCTCTCCTCTCCTCTCCTCTCCTCTCCTCTCCTCTCCTCTCCTCCAGGCCGATGTCCTTTCCGTCAGTATATTCCAAGCAAGCCGGCCAAATACGGCATCAAAACCTGGGTGGCCTGCGACTCCAAATCCAGCTACGCCTGGAAGATGCAGGTCTACACCGGGAAGGCCACCTGTGGAGGACCCGAGAAGAACCAGGGGATGAGGGTCGTGCTCGATTTGACGAAGGGACTCAGGGGTCACAACGTCACCTGCGACAATTTCTTCACCTCATACGAGCTCGCGCGCCAGCTCCAGAGGAGGAACGTCACCGTGGTCGGCACAGTCAGAAAGAACAAGCCAGAGCTCCCGCCGGCACTGCTCGCCTCAATGGACAGCTCCTCTTCTCCTCCAAGTTCGCCTTCACGCCCACCACCGCTCTAGTGTCCTACCTACCAAAGAAAAACAAGAACGTCTTACTCCTGAGCACGCTGCACACCGAGGCTCACGTTAGCCGTCGCCAGGACAAGAAGCCGGCCATCGTCTTAGACTACAACAGCAACAAGGGAGGTGTGGACAACCTAGACAAGGTGATTGGAACCTACAGCTGCAGGAGGATGACCGCCCGCTGGCCCCTGGTCATCTTCCACAACATCCTTGATGTGTCCTCCTACAACGCTTTTGTCATATGGCGAGAGCTCAACCCTACTTGGATGCCTGGTAAGCGAAACAAGAGGAGGGTGTTCCTTGAGCAGCTGGGAAAGGCACTAGTGACTCCGTTCATACAAAGAAGGGCCCGTCTCCCTCGCACCGAAGCCTCTGTGGCGCTCGTCAAAGCTGTTCAGAGGGCTACGTATCGTGATCAGCCCCGGGATCACGCCCCCGCCGCACCGGCCCACGCACCGGCCCACGCACCGGACCAAGCACCCGACCCCGCACAACCCAGTAAGAGGAAGAGGTGTCAGGTCTGCCCCACAAAGACGGACTGTAAAACACACACTGTGTGCACCAGGTGTAACAAATACGTCTGCAAAGGCTGTTCGCACGCATACTGTCCCACATGTTCCAATTAGGCCTTTAGTGAGAGGGGGACAGTTCGACCCGGAGGGCACGGCGTGTGTACAGAATACCAGGACAACGGGAGTGTTAAAATGTAGGAAGTGGGTTCTACAGTTTGAACCCCTGCTGTCTCTGGCTCCACACCCACCCCGCCCGGCCATCTAGATGTGTAAAAGTTAGTGTATAAGCTAATGATCCATCATGTATGACATTCCTGGGAGTGTGTAAACTTATATTTTGTATTACCACATAATTTTTGCATGTTCTCTATAGTTATGTACTTGAAAATGTATCAATTGACCAATTCGGCACATTTGGGCAGACTTGATACAAAATAGTCCAGTATTGCAATGCTTCACTGGATCAATCTGAAACTTTGCACACACACTGCTTCCATCTAGTGGCCAAAATCTAAATTGCGCCAAAACTGCAATATTATATTGTGGCCTTTCTCTTTAATTTCAAAGACGTTGGAATAAAATATAAAATAAAAACGCATGTTTTTTTGTTTGTGTTATCTTTTACCAGATCTAATGTGTTATATTCTCCTTTATTCATTTCACATTTCCACAAACGTCAAAGTGTTAACTTTCAAATGGTATCAAGAATATGCATATTCTTGCTTCAGGTCCTGAGCTACAGGCAGTTAGATTTGGGTATGTCATTTTAGGCAAAAATTTAAAAAAAGGGTCAGATCCTTAAGAGGGTACTAGGCCTACGCTTTGCCATTGCAGATCGAGTAGTCAATGTTGCATTATGTGAGTAGAATAAATTACTACATTTTTGGTCACATTACCCGAAAAACTACATGCTGCTAGTACCATGGTTCATATATATTTTGGGGTCACTACCATGGAAGGAAAATACCATGGTACTGGTGCAAATACTGTACCATGGTATTTTCCTGCCATGGTAGTACAATGAAAAAACTACCATGGTACTATCATGTTTTTTTGGTCACTAGCATGGCAGGAAAATACCATGGTATTTGCACCAGTACCATGGTATTTTTCTGCCATGGTAGTGACCAAACACCCATGATAGTATGTACCATGGTCGTTTTTTCATTGTACTACCATAGTACATTTTTGTAAGGGGAAAAC
This sequence comes from Coregonus clupeaformis, assembly GCF_020615455.1. NCBI lineage: Eukaryota > Metazoa > Chordata > Actinopteri > Salmoniformes > Salmonidae > Coregonus > Coregonus clupeaformis. The sequence continues at coordinate 52,962,583 of NC_059211.1, read as the reverse complement.
CTACTGCCACCAAACCAAAATAAGCAGATTCAGACTTGTGATTATCATAACAAGTAGCAAAACCAAGTTGTTTCCCCTCTCTAAAATATACTCTTACATAGGCAGAGTAGCATGCAGTGTTTAAGCACTGTAACTTATATGGGAATTGATTGTAGGTTGGTGGACACAGCTGAGCTCCCACCAAGCACAGAGAAAGCATCTCAAAAGAGTTTCAACTCATCTTTATTCCACACTCCATTATTATGACCGCTTCAATGAAAGCCATCAATCCAAACAAATACACACAACTCCTCTCTCTGCGGCACGCTTCCCCGGGATACTCAGAAGTGTCACCTGCACATTTCCTCATTATGATGAATAAATAGAGCCAGTGAGTGGTAACAATGTCCCTCCTCACTCTCCCAATGCCGAGGCACTTTGTGCCAAAGAGCCGCTGAGTTAGAAGAGAATATCTGAGATGAGATACAATCCTGTTCTGGCGCACGTCCCGAGGATAACAAGGGTTTAGGCCCCGCGCTCGCAAGCTATACCTCATGTATTCTTTATGAATGATCATCCATGGTAAATATTTCACTAACATGCCTACCGACTGACTGACTGACTGCTGCGCTGGTTGCGGCTGAGACTGGGGCTGAACGTGATGGGAACTGCCAGGATGGAGCTAGTGTCTCCTCCAAACAGGATTGCGCTCTGCACCAAGATGCCAGCAGATGACACCTCTTGCTGGGAAAGGATTCGCAAGACAGCGGGGCGTGTGAAAGATGGAGGACTGGTAGAAGGCCTACGTTAGACAGCTTGTCCTTGAGTCTAAGGCTTGTTTGCATTGTGCAGCACTGTGCTAGAAAGCGGGGAGGGACACGTGTCAAAGGCGGCGGGCTGGGAATACCTGGGTATTGATTTTGAGGACAATCTGTGAGGAGAGGAGCTTTGCAGTATGGAGGGCAGTCAAAGGCACACATCTCTCTCTCTCTGGTCTCAGATCGAAGCACCTCAGAGATGATGAGCTTATATCATTTATAAGAACCTTTCACAAATTGGACCTAGGTCAGTCACTCCCCCCTCCGCAGACTGGGATCTCTCTTTTTAATAGTGGCCCTGGGACCCCAGTGGAATGTCAGCTGCATTTAAAAAGGGATAGAACTCACACTGTCTCATATTTCAAACATATCCTCTGACCCATGAGTGTCTACCTACTACACAGTACATACGGTGGGTTGGCATGAATTGTTGATTCACAGTGCTAGTTGGCCTAATCTAAAGTAGGGAACACACATGATTCAACCCTTTGTCCTTCACACATACTGTAACCCCCATACACGTCATCTGAAATATTAAGAGTGATATTTTAACAACCTTCATAATACTTCCTTTGAATTGAATTCCTTTGCTTGTCTCAATGAACAATTCCTGAACACTAATATTTAGCTATACAAGAGGTGTGAATACCGGAAAGAGAGCGCAACAATATGCCTACTACATGAAACACTACATATTTCTAAAGCAAATCAAGTGATTATTTTACAATGCAGTGTTCTCTATGGAATATGTCTCAGACATATAAGATAAATCAGGTTTCCATTTGTTGGCAGAAAGTGAGTCTGGCTGGCAGGGTGGGGGGTGGGGTCGATGAGGGGGTGACCCTCTCTCAGCTCACCTGATATCCAATCAGTCGGAGTGGCTTGCACACACACACCAAACACATACACACACACACACACACACATATACACACACACACACACACACACACAGCTCTCTCATCATATGTCATTGGGTGTCATCACTCTCAGAATGTCAAGGTGCCCTAAGGTCACAGACGACAATCTGTTAATGTCCCAGCCACTGTGTGTGTCAGGCTCTGCCTGACCACACGCACACGCACACGCACAAATACACACACACAGGGTGAGCTACATGCTTCTCATTATGCTTTTTACGACACATCTCTGTCTACTCCCACTCTTCTTCAGCTCCTGGCATTCCTCTTCTCTAATCTAGAGGAAGGCACAAATCAGCAGACCACTGGGACAACGGCATCACTTTATCAGATGGATGTGGGGTTTGTGATGTTGATATATCATTTCTGTTTCACTAAACACTCCAAAATACATTAGCTTTTATTTTGAAAATTCATTGCTGTTGAATGTCACACACCAATAATAGTAGTTGTCTCATGCACTCTCATTCCATGTCTGTTACTGTTTTGGTTTATATTCTCCGCTCATTGGTGTTCTCACTGAAACCTAAGGGTGGCACTGTTGCCTTTCTCTGGTCCACGTTCCTCCATAAGAATCTAGGACAGTAACATTCCTGGATGTACAATTTGTTTTATGTTAAATATATGATACTAGCATGTAATAAATGTACAGCTCATATGCTAATGATAAAACATCCTCCACAGCGTTATTCATAGATGAGCTGTATCACACACACTCAGGCAACAGAGTGTCCCAGCAACTCAGGTCAACACACAGTAGAGGGCAAACAAGACCCTTGAATAAACCACTACATATCAGCTGAATGGGAGAGCATATCTCTGTGTGTGCAAAGGGGAAAGAGACACATGCACATAGAGAGCGGGAGTAGAGAGAGTAAACAGGGAGTGAGAGAGTAGAAAAATTATAGAAAGAGAATAGAGAGAGAATAGAGGGACGATGAATGAGAAACTGTGTGCTATTAATGCAATGTAAGGGTGAGTCGGTATGTGTAAGCCTAAACCATAGAGACATATCCCCATTCTCTGTGGGTTCCCCAAAATCATGCCTTTCTATATATGAGTCACCCAGTCATTATAAAACGTTCATACCCTACAAATCCTTGTAAATGTCCCACAGAAGATACTTCTGACAAGAACGAAGCATGCAATTCACCACCCATGGCAGTGAAATCCATTTGCACATTAGAATCCCCACTGGCACACAAATCAAATGTTCATATAACATCACCTTTAGGGGAGATAGAACACATTTTTGGCAAGATGTCGTCTGTCTTTGGCCTGTGAGAATATCACTCTGCAGCATGAATTTCACATTGGCGGTGTCAGATTTGTGACTGTGCATTTCACCCATAAATTATGGATATGATTTTACATGAACAAACTTATGTAAGTTGAGATATTTACTTCATTCAACTTAAGATAGCTAGATGGGGCAACCACATATCACAGGCATACAAAATGCACTTTTCCTCATCTCAGTAGAGTAGGGGGGGGGGGCGTCAATTGGTGAAGACTTAAGAGAGGGGACTGTTAAGAAAAATTACACAGTTGTCTAAATCAATTCATCAAATAACTTATTTCAACACGCCTCCAATGGAGTTGTTGGGAGGTCAAATGGCTCCATAGTGTGTATCTGTAATTCACAACACAAAAATAACTGTCTTAACCTTACCCTTCTCACACAAATCTCTATTGTTTTCTGTGGAGGAAAATGTTTACATATAGTCATTTAGCATTGGTCTCTCGTCCAGAACATCTTACAGATGGCGCATACAAAGAGAAAATCCTTTCAGGAGGTGGGATTGATTCCAGGTTTGACCTTACACGACGAGAGGGAACATTGCAAGGTGCTGCACTGCTTCAAACAAAAGCATAACAAAGGCTACAGCAGCCATCCGCTTACAGCACAATGGCATACAAAGTCTTGAGATGGGATAAGCTCCTTCAATGTCTTTCTTTCTCTCCCTCACTTCCTTTCTCTCGGTTACTCTGCCTTCCTCTCTTTTTCTTTCCCTCTCTTTTGTAATGGTAATCAAGAGAAAGACATTGACAACTTTCAGCTTTTTGTTTGAAATGTAGAATTTCAAAGGGGTTGTTAAAAGCAGCTGTTAAGACTCTAGTCGGTGCAGAAGACTCTCCATCAGTCATAGACCCTCTCTCTCTCTCTCTCTCTCTCTCTCTCTCTCTCTCTCTCTCTCTCTCTCTCTCTCTCTCTCTCTCTCTCTCTCTCTCTCTCTCTCTCTCTCTCTCTCTCTCTCTCTCTCTCTCTCTCTCTCTCTCTCTCTGCGGGGTGAAGTCCCAAAAGTCCTCATCCCAACTCACCTGTCATGTCATTCTGTCCTGGCTGTGAATTGTCAGGCTTTCAGATCCCCTTTCCTGCCCTCTTTTATGTACAGAATGAGCGCATTGCATGGAGAGAGAGAGAATGGGGGAGGAGAGGGAGATGGAGAGAGGGGGAGAGCGAGAGAAGTGCTTCCATCTATTACATCTCTCCTCCTTCGGCCTCATCTGTGATTAATTCCTGAGCCCAAAACAGTGGCTTCCTCTTGCATTAATTTCCTAAGTAATGTGACACCTGCGTACTGAGAAGGGCGAGCAGGTTCTGAGGATGCCTGAATGCCAAATCCTGCCCTGTGATAAATCAGTACCCATTAGAGACCTGTATGTGTGTGTGTGCTTGCGTGTGAACTAAATTACTTAAACAAATGAACTTGTCTGCTTTAATAAGACTTTCAGATACATGGATGTAGTCGATGCAGATTTGTTTATTTTAAGAGAAAAGTCCAGAAGATACTTCTCCTATCTTGTGTGGCAGTTTTATCTGCTCAGTACCTTTTTCTTTGGCTCTGTTTTAATTAGTTGGTTTCCTTTTATCAACATTTAAGCAGACGCTATTATCCAGAGCAATCAGGGTTAAGTGCCTTGCTCAAGGGCACATCAACAGATTTTTCACCTAGTCGGCTCAGGGATTCGAACCAGTGACCTTTCGTTTACTGTCCCAACACTCTTAACCACTAGGCTACCTGCCACCCTGCTGCTACCTGAGATTCATGTTGGAAATAAACATTTGATGTTAATTAATGATGACATTAGATTTACTGAAAATGTGAGAAAAAGGTGTAATATCATTCTACAGACACATTGTTCCAACAGAGTATGGCCCAAATGAGCATTTGTACATTTATTAGACTACAGGACTACACTCTTGGAAAAAAGGGTTGCAAAAGGGTTCTTCGGCCTGTGGAAAGTGTTTCACGTGTGTTTTTGCTTGGATGGGGGCTACACCTCTCTGGTAAACATGGGGATGGCTAGGTCGATGGGTTCGGTTTAGAGTAGTCAACAGGGCACTCTAAAACTATGGGGAGAGACAGAGAGCGGGAATGGAAAGGACAGTGAGAGAGGAAATAGGGACATATTAGAGGAAGAGGGAGTAGACAGAGACCGTGCTGGGAGGGTATAAAGCGTCAGCAGATAAAAGTTCATGTTTGAAGCATGTTGCCTTCACAGCTTCCCACAATGGACTTCCAATTGAATCCATAGCCTGGCTCCGTGGCCCTGGAAGCTTCCTATCCACGGCCCAGAGCGCAGCTCGATCATGCTTTTATGATCCGCCCCTATCTGCCATAATCCCTGCATTCAGAAGGTTCCGCAGGGCATTGAGCATCAACAACACAGGGATGGAAGAGACATGATACATATAGTACATGAATCAGGAATCACACCTCCGTAAGGAAAGGGAAGGACCTGGTTGGTTTAGCCTCCAGTGACACACCACATTGTGAACCTGAAGAGGACAGGTGGATGGCTTGTGGTAGAGGGCTCTCAGCGTTGTATTTGAAGACAGATACTCATAGTAGGCTACAACTCTCTGTAGTGGATAGATGTGATTGTTATTCCGGTGCTCCCGCATCCTTGCATAAAATAAAGATTTTTGAGGTGTTGCATGCATCTTGGTGTATGGAAAACATGCACCAATTGTGATGTCCTGTATGTCTCCCCTAGGGGCTAACAACTAGCAGAGTACATGATGACTTGAATTAATGCCCCATAACCAGTCATCAATCATAAAAGTACACAGACACTGTGTACAATTACCCAGAGAATGGATTCTGCCAGTATGCTCTGTGAAGTTTGCAGTGAGGTCCACATCAAGTCTACCACAGGTTAATTAGATAGCGCTAATAGAATCCCTGCACTGCTTCTTCCCCAGACACTCCAGCCAAGCAACTTAAGTACTGCATTAGAATGCTTATTAGCCGTTTGGGTGTCACAGCCCAAAATTGGCATACGCCACAAATAGAGAATTCATTAAGACCGGCCTTCCATTACAGTGTCCACATTAAATGGTGAGATATCCTTTTGATACAACAGCAGCGATGATCACTATTGGCTGTAATGAAACGTATAATTGCATTGGCAAGACCTGGGTTCTGTCTCTGCTTTCTTGACAAAATAAACCTGACAATCCTTGCTGGTAGACATACAGGCAGATCTCGGTCATCTAAATTGTTGTGTATGTTGTAAGATGGAGAGTCGATGGGGTTGACTGTGTTGTTGTATTATTTAACCACTTAGAGGTGAGAGGCTATAAACGGTCAGATTTTTTTTCATGAATTAGGGTAATAAATTCTACTTAAAGGGGTACAAATGCTTGTCACTGTACTGTTGTGGTACCCTGTAAGGTACTTTCATTGTACCATTAGTTATAGCTACATCATTTTACCCTTGCAGTACGTACCTTTAAAGAGCTAAAAGGTACAAATGTGCCTTTTTAGGGTACCACCACAGTGACAAATCCATTTGTTCCTTTTAAGTGGCAAACATATACCTCTTCTCTATACCAAGTGCTAACCATATGTGTACCTCCGAAGGTACAGTATGTGTATTTTGATCTTGTACCCCAGGGAACAATACTGTACTCTGTAAAATAACCTTTTTTTCTGAGTGTAGAGCTCTCATTGATGTGTGTTTCCTGTATGTACTTATTTCCAATGATTATTGTTAAATGGAGTTTAAAAAGCTCCCAAACAAAAAGCTTTTAATGCTTTTAATGACATCTGATTGTGTCAATGTTGATCCCAGGAATAGCACTTTATTTGGGAAAACACATTTAGCCAATTAGGCTAGTTGAGTAAATAGGGGCATTTGTTAATGGGTTGTATATTTGATTCCTCCTGAAATACCCATTACACATCAATAAAACTTAAGCTTCAATAAAAACATCCAAATGGCAAGAGCATAAATATGTTTGCCTGAATATGTGGCCCTAAACTTTGCTTGTTATCCTAAACAAGAAAATATTATCTGTTGTGACGGCAACTTAGGATGTTTCAATCTCATGTCAGACCAACAAGAATTGGACAAATTCACAAACACGAAAACGCATGAGCGCACACACAAACGCACCTTCCAAAGTGCCCTTGAGCAAGGCACTTAACCCTAATACCTCAATGGGTCACCGTTGATAATGGCTGACCCTGACCGTGACCCCACTCTCCGAATGTGTCTCAGGTGGATTTGCAATGCAAAAAACACATTTCCAATTCACACATGCTTATAAAACACACTTGTCATGTGTGAAATAGGACAAATATAAGCACCCATCAAAATAATCATTCATTATTATTACCTGCCATTTAGCAACCATGCAGGGTCGATGAGCACTGAACAGTTCTCTATATATGCTCCGGTCTTTAAGTGCTGTTCATTAGATGCAGCTCATACTCTGTTGTATTAGTATAAGTCACAGCAGGTCAGATTGAGGTACAGCACTGAAGTACTCCAGAGTAATGGAAGTCAACGCAATTGCTGTAGGAATGTACCCTAATCACGCTGAATGGAGTTCAGTTGACGCTATTCACTAAAACCATTCCATTTACCATTTCTATATTCACCATTCTACTCCCATCACTGACCTTACAGCCTTTCCAAGATCCCAATGTTACATGTATTGAAAAAGGTTCCCTTGAAAGAAACGTTGAAAAATGTATACAAGAGAAATAATAAAAGCGGGAGTCATTTTGATAATTATACTGACAATGTAATTAAGCTTTTTTTATTCACAAACCAGGTTTCCATCCAACCTTTTTATACAGTGGGGGAAAAAAGTATTTAGTCAGCCACCAATTGTGCAACTTCTCCCACTTAAAAATATGAGAGAGGCCTGTAATTTTCATCATAGGTACACGTCAACTATGACAGACAAATTGAGATTTTTTTTCTCCAGAAAATCACATTGTAGGATTTTTTATGAATTTATTTGCAAATTATGGTGGAAAATAAGTATTTGGTCACCTACAAACAAGCAAGATTTCTGGCTCTCACAGACCTGTAACTTCTTCTTTAAGAGGCTCCTCTGTCCTCCACTCGTTACCTGTATTAATGGCACCTGTTTGAACTTGTTATCAGTATAAAAGACACCTGTCCACAACCTCAAACAGTCACACTCCAAACTCCACTATGGCCAAGACCAAAGAGCTGTCAAAGGACACCAGAAACAAAATTGTAGACCTGCACCAGGCTGGGAAGACTGAATCTGCAATAGGTAAGCAGCTTGGTTTGAAGAAATCAACTGTGGGAGCAATTATTAGGAAATGGAAGACATACAAGACCACTGATAATCTCCCTCGATCTGGGGCCCCACGCAAGATCTCACCCCGTGGGGTCAAAATGATCACAAGAACGGTGAGCAAAAATCCCAGAACTACACGGGGGGACCTAGTGAATGACCTGCAGAGAGCTGGCACCAAAGTAACAAAGCCTACCATCAGTAACACACTACGCCGCCAGGGACTCAAATCCTGCAGTGCCAAATGTGTCCCCCTGCTTAAGCCAGTACATGTCCAGGCCCGTCTGAAGTTTGCTAGAGTGCATTTGGATGATCCAGAAGAGGATTGGGAGAATGTCATATGGTCAGATGAAACCAAAATAGAACTCGACATGTTTGGAGGACAAAGAATGCTGAGTTGCATCCAAAGAACACCATACCTACTGTGAAGCATGGGGGTGGAAACATCATGCTTTGGGGCTGTTTTTCTGCAAAGGGACCAGGACGACTGATCCGTGTAAAGGAAAGAATGAATGGGGCCATGTATCGTGAGATTTTGAGTGAAAACCTCCTTCCATCAGCAAGGGCATTGAAGATGAAATGTGGCTGGGTCTTTCAGCATGACAATGATCCCAAACACACCGCCCGGGCAACGAAGGAGTGGCTTCGTAAGAAGCATTTCAAGGTCCTGGAGTGGCCTAGCCAGTCTCCAGATCTCAACCCCATAGAAAATCTTTGGAGGGAGTTGAAAGTCCGTGTTGCCCAGTGACAGCCCCAAAACATCACTGCTCTAGAGGAGATCTGCATGGAGGAATGGGCCAAAATACCAGCAACAGTGTGTGAAAACCTTGTGAAGACTTACAGAAAACGTTTGACCTGTGTCATTGCCAACAAAGGGTATATAACAAAGTATTGAGAAACTTTTGTTATTGACCAAATACTTATTTTCCACCATAATTTGCAAATAAATTCATTAAAAATCCTACAATGTGATTTTCTGGATTTTTTTTCTCATTTTGTCTGTCATAGTTGATGTGTACCTATGATGAAAATTACAGGCCTCTCTCATCTTTTTAAGTGAGAGAACTTGCACAATTGGTGGCTGACTAAATACTTTTTTCCCCACTGTACAAGTAAAGTACATGCTGGATAAAACATTTCATGACAGGACTGATGGAAACAGCTAATTTGTCTGTAAACTTTCCTCCAAAAAAAAATAAACGCTTGACAAGGTGGGAACTTTTTGTTTCTGTAAAAGAAATTATTTGAGAAATGGCAGTGGAAACGATTCTCTGTGCAAATATTGATATAATAACCATCATATCGAAGTAAACTTGGAGTCACGCGATATAGTGTGGTCCTCCCACTACGACTCAGGTACGCATACAGTTTATTAGGCTACAGATGAAATAAATTATGATGAACTTCACAGGGTGGTGAATGTGAAAGGTGATGAGCTTGATGCTCCTTTCCAATAAATATCAAGGTTCTCAATCTGGTGACATGATCATTGATGCTTGGCAGACGTTTGACAAATAAAAATAATCTCGCTATTTTGTCCATAATAATCTCATCATGTAGTAGGTTATACCCGCATTGTATCTGCGAGCTGTTGGCTAAGGCACATATGCCAATACCAGAGTTGACACATTCACTATATAATGGATTTATTTTGGTGAGAAAACCATCAGTAGTTGAAAATGAGATGGAAACCCATTCAACTTGTATTTTTTATCCAGTTCTTGGCAATTTAACCACTAAACTTACGTCACCACTACGTCATCACCACAGCCTTTTATCCGCAACAAGTCAATTTGATGAACACACATCTATGGTGGGAAAATATGTTCATGTTAATATTTACTCTCAAAGGCATTTCTAAAATTGCTGTGTTGTTGATATCCTAATAATTAAATAGTTTTCTCAATATAGTTCATAATGAGGTCCCTCAATATATAGCTAAGTGTACAGATGTAGGATCTTAATTTGATCACTCTTTTGATGCTGAGAATTTTCCTGAAACGCAGGAAATGCAGATGAGCTGCGTGATTTACGTAAATTCACTGAAAACCCACACTAACACACGGTTATATAACGGTATTGCACTTTTCATGTAGCCTACTTTTGGCCAGCTAATAGCCTAACCACCGATCAAACAACATTATGGACTACATGTTCAAATCCTGTTGCATGCAGGATTATTTAGCTGTGACAATATAGGTCAAATTAAGATCCTACATCTGTATTGTATGGTCTTTGATCCTCCCATAGCATGTCTAACAAACATGTGTGTATGTTAATTCTCAGGTGTTAACTGTTCAATTTTTTAAAGGATTCATCACCGGAAAGTCTTGTATGTACTTCCTGATTAACAAGCTCACCATAGAGTTAATTTCCAGGAATATTGAGGACAGTCAGACTAGAGCAAAATGGTTGATTCTCATGCTAACTTCACTCATTGTTATGACCTGAATAAGGAGACAGAGAGAGAGAGCCCTGCCCAGACAGTGGAATCAAATTAGCCTGACAACCAACTTTCATGTGTCTGAAAATGAGATGATTCAAGTATGAGCTGGGGGGTACTTACGTGTAGATGTTTGAGTGCCTGTGTGCACACGCATATGTAAGTGTGACCAGCCTCACTTCACCCATTCCTTCTGCAGGTTTACACAGATATTTCAGAGAACACACTCCCTGACGGGGCTTTCACTAACTATTCTACTGTATGCCCCTTTAGAAGACCAAGAAAGAGTTACATCCTAACTTCTAGTCTAGTCAGTATGCACTTTTTTTTCTCTTTGTGTCTGTGTCTTTCCTCCCTAAACTGTTGAGTGTTTCTCTTTTTTTCTACATAAGGGCTGATGAACTGCTTAGGGAGTCATGATGCAAGAAGGATCTGTTAATAGAGATCACTAACAGTTACTTAATCTCTTCTATTAAAGGTGTGTGTGTGTGTGTGTGTGTGTGTCTTTTATTTGTGTATCTATGCTACACTGTATGTCTCCTACCCTCTGTACTCTGCCAGCTGGAGAAGGTGGGGGTGGCAGGTTAAAGGTTTTCTGACAAGCATTTCGCTACACCTGCAATAACATCTGCTAAATATGTGTATGCGACCAATAAAACAAATATTTCTATAAATGCACAAACTGTATTTTGCCTTTTCAACTTCTTGATTTAATTCTCAAATGCCGGCTGCTGAAAAATAACACTACATTCCTCATAAATACTGATTCCTGCCTGTTTCATGGTGACATTACATCATAATTGAAACAGATTTTCAGGCTAGGACATTCAGATTATGGATGATATATTGAAAGTACCATTATTGTAAATATTCTCTCAGAGAATCTCCTGCATAAATGTGATTTATAGAAGTGTGTTTGTTTACTTTACATTGGTGGAGAGGATATGTGCTGAATGGATGTATGCGATAAAACTGGAGAATTCAGCACCGTGTTACTGGAATAAAACCATTCGTAGACCTACTCTTTCTCTGCAGATGAGAGATACCACAGTGGGTTGACCTTTGTCGATATAATCTTAAACATGTTGTAATATTGGGTCCAACAACTCAGTTTCCTAAATCTATGTAATGACAGTAACTACATAGTACTCATGATGGATCACCGTCAAAATCATTGACCCATAACAGCCAAGGCGTATGGGTCTCAGGAAGCAACATCACTGTACAAGCTGTCTTGCAACACCAACATATCAATGCATGAGTCATCGAGAAGCATGCTGTGTCCTTTGGGTATCCAGCCTCTCCTCATATGGAGTTGCAGCTGAGTTCAGCAGACTTTTGGTGCTCTGGAGGTTTTCAGCCTCCTCTTACATACTGTATTTCCACTACATACTTCCCTTGTTAGAATGGTAGTCATTCAAACAAATATCCTGCCCACTCCTGCTTACAGCACATGCAAAGTTTCACTTTTTGTATTGAAGTACACATTTATTAGAATGGTAGTCCTACCTTCAGAATTTGACAGCTACTTCTGGTTCTAGAGTGATTGTATCAGTATTATCTGCACCCCTCTGGTATGGCCTTTTGCAGAAATGAGGCAATGATCCACTTTAGCCTGGCAGATGAGTGCTCTTCAGCCGTTAAATAGATTAGGCTAACCAAGGACGCACTCCCCAATGGATGAACACAAGATAATTGTTACCATGGCACATGTTATGATGTCAGAGGGACTACACTATAAAAGCTATTGTTCAATCTTCATTCAGAAAGATGGCTGTTTGCACACTGTGTTGTGTTCCAGCTGCATTGGGGGAAAAAAAACTCAGCTTATTCCTCTCAAATTCTGAGCACAAATTTGTTTACATCCCTGTTAGTGAGCATTTCTCCTTTGCCAGGATAATCCATCCACCTGACAAGTTTGGCATATCAAGAAGCTGATTAAACAGCATGATCATTACACAGGTGCACCTTGTGCTAGGGACAATAAAAGGCCACTCTAAAATGTGCAGTTTTGTCATACAACACAATGCCACAGATATCTGAAGTGTTGATGGAGTGTGCAATTGGCATGCTGACTGCAGGAATGTCCACCAGAGCTGTTGCCAGAGAATTGAATGTTCTATTCTCTACCATAAGCCACCTCCAAAGTCGTTTTAGAGAATTTGGCAGTACTTTTTACCGGCCTCACAACCGCAGACCACGTTTATGGTGTTGTGTGGGCGAGCGGTTTGCTGATGTCAACGTTGTGAACAGAGTGCGGTGGGGTTATGGTATGGGAAGGCATAAACTACAGACAATGAACACATTTGCATTTTATCGATGGCAATTTTAATGCACAGAGATAGCTATCTATACACAATTCCTGGAAGCTGAAAATTTCTCAGTTCTTCCATGGCCTGCATACTCACCAGACACATTGAGCATGTTGGGGATGCTCTGGATCAACGTGTACGAGAGCTTGTTCCATTTCCCGCCAATATCCAGCAACTTCCCACAGCCATTGAAGAGGAGTGGTACAACATTCCACAGGCCACAATCAACAGCCCGATCAACTCTAGGCAAAGGAGATGTGCCGCACTGCATGAGGCAAATGGTGGTCAAACCAGATAGTGACTGGTTTTCTGATCCACACCGTACCTTTTATTTAAGGTATCTCTGACCAACAGATGCACATCTGTATTCCAAGTCATGTGAAATCCATAGATTAGGGCTTAATGAATGTATTTCAATTAACTGATTTCCTTATATACAGTGAGGGAAAAAAGTATTTGATCCCCTGCTGATTTTGTATGTTTGCCCACTGACAAAGAAATGATCAGTCTATAATTTTAACGGTAGGTTTACTTGAACAGTGAGAGACGCATGTCAAAACGCATGTCAAAAATGTTATAAATTGATTTGCATTTTAATGAGGGAAATAAGTATTTGACCCCCTCTCAATCAAAAAGATTTCTGGCTCCCAGGTGTCTTTTATACAGGTAACGAGCTGAGATTAGGAGCACACTCTTAAAGGGAGTGCTCCTAATCTCAGCTTGTTACTTGTATAAAAGACACCTGTCCACAGAAACAATCAATCAATCCGATTCCAAACTCTCCACCATGGCCAAGACCAAAGAGCTCTCCAAGGATGTCAGGGACAAGATTGTATACCTACACAAGGCTACAAGACCATCGCCGAGCAGCTTGGTGAGAAGGTGACAACAGTTGGTGCGATTATTCGCAAATGGAAGAAACACAAAATAACTGTCAATCTCCCTCGGCCTGGGGCTCCATGATAGTTCACACCTCGTGGAGTTGCAATGATCATGAGAACGGTGAGGAATCAGCCCAGAACTACACGGGAGGATCTTGTCAATGATCTCAAGGCAGCTGGGACCATAGTCACCAAGAAAACAATTGGCAACACACTACGCCGTGAAGAACTGAAATCCTGCAGCGCCCGCAAGGTCCCCCTGCTCAAGAAAGCACATATACAAGCCCGTCTGAAGTTTGCCAATGAACATCTGAATGATTGGGTGAAAGTGTTGTGGTCAGATGAGACCAGAATGGAGCTCTTTGGCATCAACTCAACTCGCCGTGTTTGGAGGAGGAGGAATGCTGCCTATGACCCCAAGAACACCATCCCCACCGTCAAACATGGAGGTGGAAACATTATGCTTTGGGGGTGTTTTTCTGCTAAGGGGACAGGACAACTGCACCGCATCAAAGGGACGATGGACAGGGCCATGTACCGTCAAATCTTGGGTGAGAACCTCCTTCCCTCAGCCAGGGCATTGAAAATGGGTCGTGGATGGGTATTCCAGCATAACAATGACCCAAAACACACGACCAAGGCAACAAAGGAGTGGTTCAAGAGAAGCACATTAAGGTCCTGGAGTGGCCAAGCCAGTCTCCAGACCTTAATCCCATAGAAAATCTGTGGAGGGAGCTGAAGGTTCGAGTTGCCAAACGTCAGCCTCGAAACCTTAATGACTTGGAGAAGATCTGCAAAGAGGAGTGGAACAAAATCCCTCCTGAGATGTGTGCAAACCTGGTGGCCAACTACAAGAAACGTCTGACCTCTGTGATTGCCAACAAGGGTTTTGCCACCAAGTACTAAGTCATGTTTTGCAGAGGGGTCAAATACTTATTTCCCTCATTAAAATGCAAATCAATTTATAACATTTTTGACATGTGTTTTTCTGGATTTTGTTGTTGTTATTCTGTCTCTCACTGTTCAAATAAACCTACCATCAAAATTATAGACTGATCATGTCTTTGTCATTGGGCAAATGTACAAAATCAGCAGGGGATCAAATACTTTTTTCCCTCACTGTAGATATATATATATATATATATATATATATATATATATATATATATATATATTTTTACCTTTATTTAGCTAGGCAAGTCAGTTAAGAACAAATTTTAATTTACAAAGACGGCGTACACCGGCCAAACCCGGACGACGCTGTGCGCCGCCCTATGGGACTCCCAGTCACGGCCGGTTGTGATACAGCCTGGAATCGAACCAAGGGGTCTGTAGTGAAGCCTCAAGCACTGAGACGCAGTGCCTTAGACTGCTGCACCACAACTGTAACTCAGTAAAATCTTTGAAATACTTGCATGTTGAGTTTATATTTTTGTTCAGTATAAGAATGCCAGTGTGCTGGATATGTTTTCCCAATGGAAATTACATATATAATTGAAAAAACTTCCACGAACCATCCTTCAATTACTAATTGTAATGGTAAGACTATATTTTAATTCAATGTTTCCACGGCATTCATAAGCTTTACATACCGTTGAGGTGAGTAATGCACTACTGTATGACACGTCTCCAGTAAGGACAGCATCATGGTTTCTATATTCCATATTTAATTTAATAACTTGTCAAGGTCCTGGTGAGGGCATGCATTAGATGCCAGAGACCCCATCACAGTGTGGTAATCATAACTCTATGACAAGTTTGTCTGCTCACATTAACATAGTTAAACAATAAACCGTTATAATATAGTCTGCAGCAGGCAAACGCCATTAGCTACAAGTTGTTGTGAAAGTGTGACAGAGAGACGAAGTTAATCCAATTCAATTAGCTACTGTATGTCTTCTCTTTTTATTTATACTGGCTCATCTTCTATGTCCAGCTACGGGCACTGTATCGCCCAGTAACATGTCCTGTTTGTCACATACTACCTCCCAGCTAAACTAAGAATTAAAGTGTGCATGTTATTAATGACTTTGCTGTGACTAGGCTGGTCATATGCATGTGAATTACAGAGGTCACCTTTACAAACCTCTTGGAGTTATTGCCAGGGGTCATAGGTCAACCACGACTGTCTGGAAGCACATCCATGAGAGGGCAAATTATTCAATTTATGTTGAGGGGTTAGCAATATGACTTTAAAAAAACATGGGTTTGCTTTTAGTGTAATTTGCTGCCTGGGAAAATAGGTGCCACCCACGAACAAATCTTTAGAAATTGCCTCCAGGAATCGGCTTCTCCGAACCAACCCATTAAAATACTGCGCCCCTCAAGGAAAGCTGGACCAATCTACATCAGTCTGTCAGGATGAAAACATGCAGTTAGAGCTCTATTGATGTTGTGTAACTAAGATCTGGAATAAGTCATATTGGTCCTGTTGCTTTTAACATGTTGTACCATAGAAGCATAAGAAAACTCATCTGTGCTGACTCACTCCATACAGCTCTTAGGTCAATGTCAAGTTCACATACACATCTATAATAACTTAGAGAACACAATGCTCATATAGCAGCATAGACTTGATATTGTACAGCACAACTTTAAGATTATATTTTTGTGGTTATCCATAGACATGGTGACAATCCTTGGTGCTGGCTTCACAATTGCATCTTAACCAAATTTCGGATCGACTTATCCTTTCACAAATGTACCACCTTCTTTCCAGAGTTTCACCCAAGCTCCACTAGCTCAAATAAGACTCTTTCTAGGTTTAAGCAGGGCTGCCAGCAGAATACATAATCACCTATTTCTCTGTCTGACAATACCTCACTGGTTCATGCTACAAAGTACATCACACTGTATCTCGGACAGCCTTGTGCATAGCTGAAGGGATTCCAGTATTTTCTTGAAAGCCTGAGGAGAGAGCTATTCAGCATTTGCTAATAGCTATTTTTCATTTAAACCGACTGTATGGGTAAGGCCCAGCCTTTGAAGCAAATGTTTTATAGCGCAATGGTTTAATCCTCCCAACATGGCAAAGGTTCACTCAATTGAGTTTGATAATTACTTTAGTCATGACCTTCTGTTTAATACACTGGACTGATAGTCATGACCTTTGTTTAATACACTGGACTGATGCCAACACTATGGCTAGTAAACATGTCAACATTTCCAGTGATAATGTTAGAAACGGGTAGTTGACTGAACTCAAGGCACTATGTAGAAGTAGCTTTCTCTATCTCTCCATGCTTGTATGTTTAAGTGTGTTGGGCTAATTGTGTGGACAGATGAAGCATTGTTGTTTAAGGGTTGTTCCATACATAAATAACCATTGACCCTTGATAGAAGCACTTCAGGACACTGTGTAAATATGCACAGCAAAATGTTCAATCGGAAACAGTGTTAATAGCAAAGATAAATTATTTAAGCAGCTTCAGGGCATTTTTATATTGTAATAATTAATTTTCTTTGCCACCGTTATTTAGGAGTGTCAGCAGCTTAATTTAAATCCCACTCAATTTCTGCTCAACTTTATCTTCATTATTTTCTCATTACTGGCAACTTGTTTACCAGTGATTTAAATGTTTAGGAGCAACGAAAGCTTCCAGTTATGCTGACCGCTGGACAAGGCACTTTCCTAATGATATTTTCATATGTTGAAATCTTACAACTATAAATCCCAATGTCTAATGACATCTCCAGTGCTACTGTAAGTGTACGTGGGTACATGAGGACTAATAACTTATAACAGTAAGTGCTGTGGATTATTTATGGCGCTCCATTAGTAGAATGGTAATTTGTAATCCAGATTGATACAGCAGTTGCGGTAACACAACATCAGACTATGGAAAACATAAATAACTTTTATTATTTAATTCATTAGCCCCCAAAGTGGCTGCAGTGAGACAGACGCTGGTAGGTATAATGTAATTAACAACACAATTACTGGGTCAATCAACAACTATTAGTGTTAGGTGGCAATCACTCTGAGCAGGAGCAGATCATTCCCAGTCACAGGGGAAGCTGCAGAGGAAGAAACAGATTCGATAAGACAATCTATCAATCCAATTTATTATCATATAATTATTTCAAAATGTCATCGCTGCAATGGGATATTATGTCATACAATAGCCTAGAAATGTTGTGATATTGCTTAATTCTGGGGTTGATATTGTCCTTCAATATGTCTGCTCTGTTGTGATTAATTAAGATGGAAATATCTATAATAAATCTGATTGGTAATAACGGTCTCTGGAGACTGGGTTTCTGCTTGATGACTGTCATTGACTCAGGGAAATTGATTACCTGAAGTCCATCGGTTTCTATGCAGTCTTCTACTGACCCGAGCCCACTGTGAGAGGCTTGTCAAATAAAGACTAAATTATGTATTAGTCTGTAAATTTGAGAAAGAGTTGATGATGTGATCTAGAAAAAGGACACTGTCTCTCTGTTTTACTTATTTGGAACAGTTTAGAACACACATTGAGCCATCCAGCATCATTCAGCTTAGTGGTTAAGAGCGTTGTGTCAGTAACCGAAAGGTTGCTGGTTCTAATCCCCGAGCTGACTAGGTGAAAAATCTGTCGATGTGCCCTTGAGCAAGGCACTTAACCCTAGTTGCTCCTGTAAGTCGCTCTGGATAAGAGCATCTGCTAAATGACTAAAATGTACTAAAAAAAATGTACTTTAATAATGTCTCTCTACAGTTTGGAAAGATAAATAACTCTATACTATCGCTCCGAATAGACTCCATTGTAGACCCTCTTGAATTTAAATTATGATATTTTTCCATCATTGTGGATTACGAAATAGTGCAGAGGAAGAGTCTTTGCTCAATGGGGTTAACCAGATTATTATCTGTGAAGGCGAGGAAGGTGAATCATTTAACCCCTGGTGGGGGATAATCTGGCTGGATCCAGTTGGCTGTTGGGGCAGCCTGCACCCACAGATAAGAACCAGAGGGCCCAGGAAAATAACTTAAGCACTCCGGTTTGTGAGGATTTGGAGGTTGAGACTGTGGCCTATACGGTGAACCAGTAAATTTACAGAAGAAAAATGTAACTCTCTCATCAACATCACGTCTGTTTCCTCTGTGCAGGGAGATTTTTCTACATCGTTCAAATCTAGTTGACAAACACCTTCATTTTTGGGGTTAGTTTATGTCGTGGATTTACAGACAGAGCAGAGCCCTGGTGATTCCAATGTAATTGCATATTCAAGTTTTTGAGTTGTGTTTTTCAGGGGGAGACTCGTGTTCGGCTGTTATCAAAAAATTAGAAGCAGAGAAAGGCGTGGGCATCATAGATAAACCCAGGCAGGGCAGCCTTCCTTCCCTCTGCTCTACCAGCATAATGTCAATGCCAGATGAATATAACATAAACCAACCGGCATCTACAGATTACACTGAGCAACACTGATAGCACTGTCTAACACTGAGAGTACTGCTATCCTATTCAAAAATGCATCATGCTATTTATTTTTGGGGGCCTGAAGGTAGAGGTAATGCATGTTCTAGTAGAAAAACACTGGTGGTTACCAAAGCACTGCCAGGTGCACTGTATGGGGAGATTTACATCCTGCTTGACATTTGTAAGTAATTTTCTTCGCAATGCAAACATTATCAATGATAGACTGCTAATTAGATGAGGAGACTGTTGATAATACAAACGGATGTAAAAAGTAATTGGTGTTACACCATATGAATGCACGAGGTGCTGTCAGGCTTGCTGAATGTGGATGTGGTGCAGGAATCAGGCGCAGGACACAGAAGCTTAGTCCAACAGACTTTAGTCACAAAAATACAAAACGAGCCTCAAAAGAGCCCGGAGGCGAGCGATTACGCACACAAGGCGTAAACTATAAAATACAAAGCAAACGCGCACAACCGTGCGCAAAACCTCTTCAACACAGAGGAGCAAATCTAACAGCAACAGTAGACAGGCGGAACAATAACACACAACACAAGACTAACCAAAAGAGAAACTTATAGGAGACATAATCAACCAAACAGGAAACAGGTGTACACAATCAGACAAAACCAAACAGACATCGAAAACATCAAACGGTGATAGCTAGTACTCCGGAGACGACGACCGCCGAAGCCTGCCCGAACAAGGAGGAGGAGCAGCCTCGGCCGAAACCGTGACAGGTGCATCCCCCATTTTATTAATATTCAGGTCCAGGAAACTCCTGGACATAGCCGCGGGAAGTAGGGGTGCTGAGAGTGCTGCACCCACTGATATAAAACATAAAATAAAAGAGTGAACTAGCAGCATAGAGAAGACCAGCAAGTGGGCCCTCATCAGCATCATGTAGACATGCCCTCACTGTGAGCATTCCTATGAATGGAACAGTCAGCCACATGTTGGCAAGCATCCGGCTAGCAACCTTCACCTGTTAGCAGCAATAGCTTTCACAGGCTCATCATTTTTACAAATACAGAAGGTAACCCATTTCATTACTTTGATTCATTTGATAACCCAATTGTGAAACATAATTTATGTAAACTGACATTATTTGTTGCTTATTTTCTACACTTTACATAGAAACGTATGTGGACACGCTTTCAAATTAGAGGATTCGGCAATTTCAGCCCCACCTGTTGCTGACAGGTGTATAACATAGAGCACACTGCCATGCAAACTCCATAGACAAACATTGGCAGTAGAATGGCCTTACTGAAGAGCTTAGTGACTTTCAACATG
The DNA here is from genome assembly GCF_020615455.1 of Coregonus clupeaformis. Classification (NCBI taxonomy): domain Eukaryota; kingdom Metazoa; phylum Chordata; class Actinopteri; order Salmoniformes; family Salmonidae; genus Coregonus; species Coregonus clupeaformis. Next base: position 52,941,964 of record NC_059211.1, on the reverse strand, counting down.
GCACCGCCATAGGATGCCACCTTTCCAACAAGTCAGTTCGTCAAATTTCTACCCTTCTAGAGCTGCCTCGTCAAAAGTAAGTGATGTTATTGTGAAGTGGAAACATCTAGGAGCAACAATGTCTCAGCCGAGAAGTGGTAGGCCACACAAGCTCACAGAACGGGACCGCCGAGTGCTGAAGCGCGTAGTGTGAAAAGATTGTCTGTCCTCGGTTGCAACACTCACTACTGAGTTCCAAGCTGCATCTGGAAGCAACGTCAGCACAAGAACTGTTTGTCGGGAGCTTCATGAAATGGGTTTCCATGGCTGAGCAGTCGCACACAAGCGTAAGATCATCATGCGTAATGCCAAACGTCAGCTGGAATGTTAAGCTCGCCGCCATTGGACTATGGAGCAGTGGAAACGCGCTCTCTGGAGTGAAAAATCACTCTTCACCATCTGGCCTTCCGACGGACAAATCTGGGTTTGGCAGATGCCAGGAGAAAGTTACCTGCCCGAATGCATAGTGCCAACTGTGAAGTTTGTTGGAGCAGGAATAATGTTCTGGGACTGTTTTTCATGGTTCGGGCTAGGCCTCTTAGTTCCAGTCAAGGGACATGTTAACGCAATGACATTCCAGACGATTCTGTGCTTCCAACTTTGTGGCAACAGTTTGGGGAAGGCCCTTTCCTGTTTCAGCATGACAATGCCCCTGTGCACAAAGCGAGGTCCATACAAAAATGGTTTGTTGAGACAAGTGTGGAAGAACTTGAGTGGCCTGCACAGAGCCCTGACCTCAACCCCATCGGCTTCTATCAATGTAATTGTCTGCATCATTTCCAATCCGCCATATATATATTTTTAAATATGTATATATGTACATACATATATATAAACATATATATATATATATATATACATATATATATATATAAATATATATATATATATATATATATTGTGATGTCACGAGAGGCTGTGTCCTGGAGGGACGTTACATCCCCCTGAGGTGGCTGCAAACCCAGACAGCTATGGCTCCATCTGCTGGTATGGTCGGGAACTCCAACCCTCTATGGCCAATCTTCCCACGCAGCTGAAACAAATGAGGAGCTGATGAGCTGAAGGTTTGGAAGGGAAGAGACACAGTCTCCAACCTGGGCTCTCTGGAGGACAAGAGTGCTGCACGTCCACTTCCATGAGGAATATAAGGATTTGGAGATACTTACCTTTGGGAAATACTCACCTTTGGATATATGCACCTGTGGAAATACGTGTGGGACATTTGGAAGGACGTTTTGCTGGGTTGGCCACTAGCTGCAACGTGGAATACAGTAAGACTGGGGAAAAGTTATTTGAGCGAGGGAGAGTTATGATTTTGGATGTGGAAGAGACATCCCTGAACTGTTAACCCTTAAAGAGCCACCAGAGAACAGAATTGTGTTATACTTTCGTTAGTTTCCCAAGACCTTTAATAAAATCCTTGTTTTGGTTGAACCTGGTCTCCTTGCACTACTTGAGCAATCCCGCTGAAAGCTGTGTAGCCTCTCGTGACATCACAGATGGTGGAGAATACGGGCACGCTCAAGCGTTAATAGTGCATGTCAGAGGAGGATACCGAAGGTTTGATCACCCAGTTTTCCAAGTTGGCCGTAGGCTCCCGCCGACGGAAATGGAGGACATATTGAAAGCCCTTGTTGCTGGCCAGCAAGCCCAGATGCAAGCAAACGTGGCTCTCTTGGAGGAGCAAAGAAAGCCAACCTTCTGAAGGCAGAGGAATTGCAGTTGCAGAGACAGAGGGTTGTCCAAAATACCCGCCCAATAAAGGCAAGTGACTTTATATCTAAGATGGGAGCTACCGATGACATTGAGGCATACCTGCATGCATTTGAGGCCACGGCCACTAGGGAAGCCTGGCCCAAGCAACAGTGGGTTGGGCTGTTAGCCCCCTTTCTAACCGGGAATCGCTGAATGCTGTCCGGGACCTGGGCCCTGACCAGGTTACTGACTATGATGCCCTGAAGTCTGAGATCCTCAGCAGATATGGACTCACAAAGTTTGGTATGGCCCAGCGCTTTCACAGCTGGACCTTCCAACCAGACCAACCTCCTCGGGCGCAGATGCATGAACTTGTCCGAATCGCAAGGAAATGGCTGGATCCGCAGAGGAATACAGCAGCGGCGGTGGTGGAGGCCGTTGTGGTGGATCGTTACCTCACGCGCCCTGCCTTATGAGGCAAAACGGTTCATCAGTCAACAGGCCTTGACCACGGCTGATCTGACCGTGGAAGCTGTGGAAAAGTACCAGGCCACAGCGGAGATGCTGAATGCTTCCCGAAAAGACCCCAGGAGTGCGGCCCCACCACAAATGGGAAGAACCCATCCAAAGGACCCCAAGGTCTCGAACCCAGCCACGTCAGGACTTATCCCGGCTCCAGGGGGAGCCAGAAACCAGGCGGGTCCAAGAAGAGTACACCAGGAGGGGGAAACTCGACAGTGTTACCGGTGTGGGGAGATGGGACATATCTCCTGGCAGTGTGGGAAACCAGCCGATGAACCTATGCCCACTGGCGGAGTCCTCCAGCTCAGCACCCACACACCGCTTTTGCCTCGCTCTTGGGAGTCGTAGATGGCGGCCCAGATCGACCCCCCCACCTGCCCGGTAACTGTGAATCACCATGATGTGGAGGCCTTACTGGATTCTGGTAGCCGGGCCACCCTGGTGCGTAAGGATTTGGTGGGCCCAACGTGTCTGACCCCGGGGAAAGTCCTCCCAGTTTCCTGTGTCCATGGGGACACCAGAGAATACCCCATTACTGAACTTACAATGACCAGCACACGGGGAACCATACACACGACGGCGGGGTGGTTGATTCCCTCCCCGTCCCGGTCCTAATTGGACGAGACTGCCCAGCCTTTTACCCACTCTGGAGAGAGTCTCAGGAGAGGATAACCCGAGTACCTCGGAAACGGAGAGGCAAGACTCATCCTGGGAAGGCTCCGGTGCAATCCTCCGAGTTACTCACTCCCGCCCGGGCTCTGATAGGGATGGCAGGTGCCCAGACCGACACAGAGACGGAGCTACAGAATCTGGACAAAGAACTGTCTGGTCTGAAAGGGGACCGCTGAGAGGTATCGTTTGTTGAAGCAACAGTTAGACATGAAGACAGAAGAGTTAGATATCCTCCAGGCTAAACTCCAACAGAGCTCCTTCCCTAAGCAACAGGAGGAGCTGGAGAGGCTGCGCAGGACCATCGAGGAGTGTGAGGAGACCCTGCGCAGTAGTAAGGAGGTCCAGAAGAAGGCAGAGGAGAAGTACAAGGTGTTGGAGAACAAGATGAAGAATGCGGAGGCAGAGAGAGAGAAGGAACTGAAAGCTGCTCAACAGAAGCTAAACTCTGCTAAAACCAAGGCTGATGCGTTCAGTAAGAAACTCAAGGAGAGACAACAGGAGGCTGAGTCCCTGGTCCTAGAGTTGGAGGAGTTGAAGAGAGAGCAGTCTGGCAAGCCCCACGGCAATGCGGACGCCCTCTCCCGGCGTGATGCCTTCTTCGCTGCCTTTACCCCAGCGAGGACGTCGGTCCCGAGAGGGGGATGTGTGATGTCACGAGAGGCTGTGTCCTGGAGGGACGTTACATCCCTGAGGTGGCTGCAAACCCAGACAGCTATGGCTCCATCTGCTGGTATGGTCGGGAACTCCAACCCTCTATGGCCAATCTTCCCACGCAGCTGAAACAAATGAGGAGCTGATGAGCTGAAGGTTTGGAAGGGAAGAGACACAGTCTCCAACCTGGGCTCTCTGGAGGACAAGAGTGCTGCACGTCCACTTCCATGAGGAATATAAGGATTTGGAGATACTTACCTTTGGGAAATACTCACCTTTGGATATATGCACCTGTGGAAATACGTGTGGGACATTTGGAAGGACGTTTTGCTGGGTTGGCCACTAGCTGCAACGTGGAATACAGTAAGACTGGGGAAAAGTTATTTGAGCGAGGGAGAGTTATGATTTTGGATGTGGAAGAGACATCCCTGAACTGTTAACCCTTAAAGAGCCACCAGAGAACAGAATTGTGTTATACTTTCGTTAGTTTCCCAAGACCTTTAATAAAATCCTTGTTTTGGTTGAACCTGGTCTCCTTGCACTACTTGAGCAATCCCGCTGAAAGCTGTGTAGCCTCTCGTGACATCACAATATACAGTGGGGAGAACAAGTATTTGATACACTGCCGATTTTGCAGGTTTTCCTACTTACAAAGCATGTAGAGGTCTGTCATTTTTAACATAGGTACACTTCAACTGTGAGAGACGGAATCTAAAAATCCAGAAAATCACATTGTATAATTTTTTTGTAATTCATTTGCATGACATAAGTATTTGATCACCTACCAACCAGTAAGAATTCCGGCTCTCACAGACCTGTTAGTTTTTCTTTAAGAAGCCCTCCTGTTCTCCACTCATTACCTGTATTAACTGCACCTGTTTGAACTTGTTACCTGTATAAAAGACACCTGTCCACACAATCAATCAAACAGACTCCAACCTCTCCACAATCGCCAAGACCAGAGAGCTGTGTAAGGACATCAGGGATAACATTGTAGACCTGCACAAGGCTGGGATAGGGCTACAGGACAATAGGCAAGCAGCTTGGTGAGAAGGCAACAACTGTTGGCGCAATTATTAGAAAATGGAAGATGTTCAAGATGACGGTCAGTCACCCTCGGTCTGGGGTTCCATGCAAGATCTCACCTCGTGGGGCATCAATGATCATGAGGAAGGTGAGGGATCAGCCCAGAACTACACGGCAGGACCTGGTCAATGACCTGAAGAGAGCTGGGACCACAGTCTCAAAGAAAACCATTAGTAACACACTACGCCGTCATGGATTAAAATCCTGCAGCGCACGCAAGGTCCCCCTGCTCAAGCCAGCGCATGTCCAGGCCCGTCTGAAGTTTGCCAATGACCATCTGGATGATCCAGAGGAGGAATGGGAGAAGGTCATGTGGTCTGATGAGACAAAAATATAGATTTTTGGTCTAAACTCCACTAGCCGTGTTTGGAGGAAGAAGAAGGATGAGTACAACCCCAAGAACACCATCCCAACCGTGAAGCATGGAGGTGGAAACATCATTCTTTGGGGATGCTTTTCTGCAAAGGTGACAGGACGACTGCACCGTATTGAGGGGAGGATGGATGGGGCCATGTATCGCGAGATCTTGGCCAACAACCTCCTTCCGTCTGTAAGAGCATTGAAGATGGGTCGTGGCTGGGTCTTCCAGCATGACAACGACCCAAAACACACAGCCAGGGCAACTAAGGAGTGGCTCCGTAAGATGCATCTCAAGGTCCTGGAGTGGCCTAGCCAGTCTCCAGACCTGAAACCAATAGAAAATCTTTGGAGGGAGCTGAAAGTCCGTATTGCCCAGCGACAGCCCCGAAACCTGAAGGATCTGGAGAAGGTCTGTATGGAGGAGTGGGCCAAAATCCCTGCTGCAGTGTGTGCAAACTTGGTCAAGACCTTCAAGAAACGTATGATCTCTGTAATTGCAAACAAAGGTTTCTGTACCAAATATGAAGTTCTGGTTTTCTGATGTATCAAATACTTATGTAATGCAATAAAATACAAATTAATTACTTAAAAATCATACAATGTGATTTTCTGGATTTTAGATTCCGTCTCTCACAGTTGAAGTGTACCTATGATAAAAATTACAGACCTCTACATGCTTTGTAAGTAGGAAAACATGCAAAATCGGCAGTGTATCAAATACTTGTTCTCCCCACTGTGTGTGTGTATATATAAATATATATATATATTTCATATTTTGTTGCCTTACAACCTGGAATTAAAATTGTTTTTTTGCGGGTTTGTATCATTTGATTTACACAACATGCCTACCACTTTGAAGATGCAAAATATTTTTTTTTGTGAAACAAAAAAGAAATAAGACAAAACAGAAAACTTGAGCGTGCATAACTATTCACCCCCCCAAAGTCAATACTTTGTAGAGTCACCTTTTGCAGCAATTATAGCTGCAAGTCTCTTGGGGTATGCCTCCTTAAGCTTGGCACATCTAGCCACTGGGATTTTTGTCCATTCTTCAAGGCAAAACTGCTCCAGCTCCTTCAAATTGGATGGGTACCACTGGTGTACAGCAATCTTTAAGTCATACCAAAGATTCACAATTGGATTGAGATCTGGGCTTTTAGTACGTCATTCCAAGACGTTTAAATGTTTTCCCTTAAACCACTCAAGTGTTGCTTTAGCAGTATGCTTAGGGTCATTGTCCTGCTGGAAGGTGAACCTCCATCCCAGTCTCAAATCTCTGGAAGACTGAAACAGGTTTCCCTCAAGAATTTCCCTGTATTTAGCGCCATCCATCATTCCTTCAATTCTGACCCGTTTCCCAGTCCCTACCGATGAAAAACATCCCCACAGCATGATGCTGCCACCACCATGCTTCACTGTGGGGATGGTGTTCTCGCGGTGATGAGAGGTGTTGCGTTTGCGCCAGAAATAGCATTTTCCATGATGGCCAGAAAGCTCAATTTTAGTCTCATCTGACCAGAGTACCATCTTCCATATGTTTCGGGAGTCTCCCACATGGCTTTTGGCGAACACCAAACGTGTTTGCTTATTTTTTTCTTTAAGCAATGTTTTTTTTCTGGCCACTCTTCCATAAAGCCCAGCTCTGTGGAGTGTATGGCTTAAAGTTGTCCTATGGACAGACACTCCAATCTCCGATATGGAGCTTTGCAGATCCTTCAGGGTTATCTTTGGTCTCTTTGTTGCCTCTGATTAATGACCTCATTGCCTGGTCTGTGAGTTTTGGTGGGCGGCCCTCTCTTGGCAGGTTTGTTGTGGTGCCATATTCTTTCAATTTTTTTAACAATATATTTAATGGTGCTCCGTGGGATGTTCAAAGTGTCATATATTTTTTTATAACCCAACCCTGATCTGTTTGGAGAGCTCCTTGGTCTACATGATGCTGCTTGCTTGGCGGTGCCCCTTGCTTAGTGGTGTTGCAGACTCTGGGGCCTTTCAGAACAGGTGTATATATACTGAGATCATGTGACAGATCATGTTACACTTAGATTGCACACAGGTGTACTTTATTTAACTATTTATGTGACTTCTGAAGGTAATTGGTTGCACCAGATCTTATTTAGGGGCTTCATAGCAAAGGGGGTGACTACATATGCTCGCACCACTTTTCAGTAATTTTTTTCATTTCACGTCACCAATTTGGACTATTTTGTGTATAAAATCCAAATAAAAATCTATTTAAGTTACAGTACATCACTGGGGCCAAGCTTCCTGCCATCCAGGACCTCTATACCAGGTGGTGTCAGAGGCAGGCCCTCAAAATTGTCAAAAACTCCAGCCACCCTAGTCATAGACTGTTCTCTCTGCTACCGCACGGCAAGCGGTACCGGAATGCCAAGTCTAGGTCCAAAAGACTTCTCAACAGCTTCTACCCCCAAGCCATAAGACTCCTGAACAGCTAATCATGGCTACTTGGACTATTTACACTGCCCTCCCACCCCATCTTTTTACGCTGCTGCTACTCTGTTAATTATTTATGCATAGTCACTTTAACTCTACCCACATGTACATATTACTTCAACTACCTCTACTAGCTGGTGCCCCCGCACATTGACTCTGCACCGGTACCCCCCTGTATATATAGCCTCCCTACTGTTATTTTATTTTACTTCTGCTCTTTTTTTCTCAACACTTTTTTTTAGTTGTTTTATTTTACTTTTTTTATTAAAAATAAATGCACTGTTGGTTAAGGGCTGTAAGTAATCATTTCACTGTAGTGTCTGCACCTGTTGTATTCGGCGCATGTGGCCAATAAAATTTGATTTTATTTGATTTGAGGTTGTAATGCATCAAAATATGAAAAATGCCAAGGGGGATGAATACCTTTGCAAGGCACTGTATATTTTCCTTCATTATTTTCCCCTAACCCTACCACTCCTCCCCTAGGCTTCTACTTCCAGCTTATACATACTATGTACATTTTACGGACACAGTATATTTTACATTAGTTATCCTTTGTTTATTTTTGCTATCCTCAACCTCTCCCATCTATCTCTGAAGACCATCCAGTTTTGATTTCTATTTGCCATATATCTTTCAACTGTGCTGTGATGTTTCACCAAAGTCCTGAACCTTTCTATTCTCATTGTTTCTAAAGATTGTAAATTGAAGAGTATTATTATATTATTGATGGATTGACTATGACTTTTCAAATCACCCAGCAGTGCTATTTTCAGAGTTAGCACCAGGTAAATATTGCAATTCTTCAGCCATTCTTGAACCTTCGACCAAAAACAAGTTACATATGGACAGTACCAAAACAAATGATAAATGTAATGATTCTGTCTCTTCGCAGCAAAATCTGCAGATCTGCGATGGTTGTATCCCCCAAATATAACATTATATTTGTTGCAAGAATTGTGTATAATAATTGAAATTGAAAAACTCATACGTTTTCAATCCAGCATAATTTTGTGTATCAGTTCGTAAAACATGTGCCATGGAAAAGGGTACATTGAAAATCTCTTCCCAACTATTTTGCAATCTGCATGGCACAGCTGTCAATTGGTTGGTCCTTAAATGAAACTGGTATACTTTTTTATTTATCACCATTTTTACTTTATCAAAAGCCTTTTCAAAGTCAGCTATGAATACCAGGCCTTGTTTCTCAGATTTTTCATAGTGTTCTATTGTTTCCAGTATTTGTGTTATACTATCTCCAATGTATCGTCCATGTAAAAAACCTATCTGATTAGGATCAATAATATCCAACATTACCTTTTTAATTCCATGCTCTATGCATTTTGCTAGAATTTTTGCATCACAACACTGAAGTGTAAGGGGCCTCCAATTTTATATTTACACCTGGGTCCTGTTTCAGTAATAGTGAAAGCAGGCCTTCTCGTTGAAAATCTGATAATCTACAATTTTTATAGGAGTGGTTAAAACATGCTAACAACGGTCCTCTGAGTACATCAAACAAGTTTTGATATGCTTCAACTGGTATGCCATCCAGCCCTGGAGTTTCCCGGACTTAAAGGCTTTAATCACATCAAAAAGTTTCTCCTCTGTAATTTGAGTCTCTGTACAGCTGTTAATTTTACATTATTAATAGAAAAAAATCCTTACAATTAACTTTGGTTAGCGGAGATGGAGGAGAATGAAATGAAAACATATGTTTAAAGTACTTTGCTTCCTGTTTCAAAATATTGTTTGGTGAATCATGGGTGACTAATTTGTAACAAGTTTCAGTAAATTATTTTTGGCAGCATATCTATGTTGAAGATTAGTTCACTCTATATTTACAATATATTACACTGGATCTTTCTTGAATAAGTTCTTCCAGTTTTTGTTTTTCCTCTAACTTATTCTGTGCCTCTATGGTACAGTTTTTATTGCTATCTATCTGTACTGTTAGTCCCTCTATTTCCTTTGTTAATATGAAATATTTTGACCTACTGTAAAGTGCTTTGTTTTAGATGAGTATTAAATTGCATGGCCTCTAAAGGCACATTTTAAAGTGTCCCATACAATAAGGGGATCTGCTGTACATATGTTATATTGGAAAAAGTCATTTATGAATTATTCTGTCCTGGTTAAAAACAAGTTGTCATCCAATAGGGTTTGATTAAATTTCCAATATCCTCGCCCACGTGGAAATTCTGTAAGAGTAAAATATAGTGCATTTGGAAAGTATTCAGACCACTTGAATATTTCCACATTTTGTTACGTTACAGCCTTATTCTAAAATGGATTCAATTGTTTTTTTTCTCATCAATCTACACACAATACCCCATAATGACAAAGCAAAAACTGGTTTTTATAAATTGTTGTAAATGTATTAAAAATAAACAACGGAAACACATAAGTATTCAGACCCTTTAGTCAGTACTTTGTTGAAGCACCCTTGGCAGCGATTACAGCCTCGAGTCTTCTTGGGTATGACGCTACAAGCTTGGCACACCTGTATTTGGGGAGTTTCCTGCATTCTTCTCTGCAGATCCTCTCAAGCTCTGTCAGGTTTGATGGGGAGCATTGCTGCACAGCTATTTTCAGGTCTCCCCAGAGATGTTCGATCGGGTTCAAGTCTGGGCTCTGGCTGGGCCACTCAAGGACATTCAGAGACTTGTCCCGAAGCCACTCTTGCACTGTCTTGGCTGTGTGCTTAGGGTCATTGTCCTGTTGGAAGGTGAATCTTCGCTCCAGTCTGAAGTCATGCGAGTTCTGGAGCAGCTTTTCATCAAGGATCTCTCTGTACTTTGCTCCGTTCATCTTTCCCTCGATCCTGACTAGTATCCCAGTCCCTGCCGCTGAAAAACATCCCCACAACATGATGCTGCCACCACCATGCTTCACCATAGGGATGTTTCCAGGTTTCCTCCAGATGTGACGCTTGGCATTCAGGCCAAAGAGTTCAACCTTGGTTTCATCAGACCAGAGAATCTTGTTTCCTTTAAGTGCCTTTTGGCAAACTCCATGTGGGCTGTCATGTGCCTTTTACTGAGGAGTAGCTTCCGTCTGGCCACTCTACCTTAAAGGCCTGATTGGTGGAGTGCTGCAGAGATGGTTGTCCTTCTGGAAGGTTCTCCCATCTCCACAGAGGAACTCTGGAGCTCTGTCAGAGTGACCATCAGGTTCTTGGTCACCTCCCTGACCAAGGCCCTTCTCCCCTGATTGCTCAGTTTGCCTGGGCAGCCAGCTCTAGGAAGAGTGTTGGTGGTTCCAAACTTCTTCCATTTAAGAATGATGGAGGCCACTGTGTTCTTGGGGAGCTTCAATGCTCCAGAAATGTTATGGTACCCATCCCCAGATCTGTGCCTCAACACAATCCTGTCTTGGACCTCTACGGACAATTCCTTTCCAAATCATGTCCAATCAATTGAATTTACCACAGGTGGACTCCAATCAAGTTGTAGAAACATCTCAAGGATGATCAACGGAAACAGGATGCACCTGAGCTCAATATCGAGTCTCATATCAAAGTGTCTGAATACTTATGTAAATAAGGTATTTCTGTTTTTTATTTTTAATAAGTTAGCAAAAATGTCTAAAAACCTGTTTTCACTTCATCATTATGGGCTATTGTGTGTAGATTGATGAGGATTATTTTTTAAAATCCATTTTAGAATAACGCCGTAACGTAAGAAAATGTGGAAAAAGTCAAGGGGTCTCAAGTGACTGTGTCCAACACTCCACCACCTAGTGTTATGTTGGGCTCATACTGACCCCCCCCAAAAAAAAAAAAAAATTGCTGTAAGAAAATATGGGAATTTTTCCACCAGTGGTGTGTTTCCACCAAACTGACTTGTTGGGTATAAAAATCAGTGCGTGATGACATAGTGCACACAAAATGTCCTTTTCTGCTTCAGTTTTCAAGTACCGAATAAAAATATGTTTCCATTGCATTTTTAACTCTACTGATAGTTTTGTCACAAACTGTTGCGATAAATAGCAAATGTGCCTACTCTGGTCTTGGCACGTGCACTCTAGCCAACAGCTCGCAGATAAAATGTAGGTAGGCTATGCGGGTAGGCTAGTCTACATTATGAGATTATTATGGATAACAGCGAGAATATTTTTATTTAACAAACGGCAGTCAAGCATCGATCATCATGTCACCAGAATCAGACACTCAATATTTATTGGAAAGGAGCATCAAGGTCACTGTGCACTTTCACCACCCTGTGAAATTCATCGTAAGTTATTTCATCTGTAGCCTAATAAACAGCATGGTTTCCCGAGTCGTAGTGGGAGGACCATACACCATATCATCGCATGACTCCAAGTTTACTTCGATATGATGGTTATTATATCAATGTTTGCGCATAAAGGGGTTTCCACCACCATTTCTCGCATTATTAATTTTACCAAAACAAAACAAAAGTTTAGTTGACATTTGGAATGTTTACCAACAAATGTTCTGTTTCCATCAGGCCTGTCATTACATTTTTTATCTGACATGTACTTCAAATCAACTTTTATTTGTCACAACAGGTGAAATGCTTACTTACAGTACAAGCCCTTTTAAGAAAATAAGAGTTAAGAAAATATTTACTAAAGAAACTAAAGTAAAAAAAAGTAACACAATAAAATAACAATAACGAGGCTATATACAGGGGCTACTGGTACCGAGTCAATGTGCGGGGGTACAGGTCAGTTGAGGTAATTGAGGTAAAATGTAGATGTAGATAGGGGTAAAGTGACTACCCTCTGTAGTGCCTTACGGTCGGATGCCGAGCAGTTGCCATGCCAGGCGGTGACGCAACCGGTCAGGATGCTCTCGATGGCGCAGCAGTAGAACCTTTTGAGGATCTGGGGACCCATGCCAAATCTTTTCAGTCTCCTGAGGGGGAATAGGCGATGTCGTGCCCTCTTCACGACTGTCTTGGTGTGTTTGGACCATGATAGTTTGTTGGTGATGTGGACACCAATGAACTTGAAGCTCTCAACCCGCTCCACTACAGCCCCGTCGATGTGAATTGGGGCGTCTTCGTCCCTCCTTTTCCTGTAGTCCACAATCATCTCCTTTGTCTTGCTCACATTGAGGGAGAGGTTGTTGTCCTGGCACTATACTGCCAGGTCTCTGACCTCCTCCCTATAGGCTGTCTCATCATTGTCAGAAATCAGACCACCGTTGGGTTGTCAGCAAACTAAATGATGGTGTTTGAGTCGTGCTTGGCCATGCAGTCATGGGTGAACAGGGAGTACAGGAGGGAACTAAGCACGCACCCCTGAAGGGCCCCTGTGTTGAGGATCAGCGGGCAGATGTGTTGTTGCCAACCCATATCACCTGGGGGCGGCGCGTCAGGAAGTCCAGGATTCAGCTGCAGAGGGAGGTGTTTAGTCCCAGGGTCCTTAACTTAGTGATGAGCTTTGTGAGTACTATGGTGTTGAATGCTGAGCTGTAGTCAATGAACAGCATTCTCACATCTCACAATTCAGATTGCGTCATCCGTGGATGTGTTGGGGCGGTATGCGAATTGGAGTGGGTCTAGGGTTTCCGGGATAATGGTTTTGATGTGAGCTATGACCAGCCTTTCATAAAAAGGTTGGATGGAAACCTGGCTAGTGACATGTATTGCTAAATAAAAAAGGTTTAAGGAAATACAGGCAGGCACCACATTACTACAAGACAAAACAGCTCGATTTATCAAGCTTGATGGTCTTGTAAGTATAAAAGCAAAGCTTGTTTTCATAAAATTCAAAAAAGCTTGACAAGGTAGAGAATGGGATTAGTGTGGTGTGTGAAGAATCCAATACTTTAACTTTTATGCAGTACAAATCAATCACATTATTGTGGGAGCACCTCATCTAAGAGTATGAATTAGGCTGTTGATGAAGGTTTGAATCCTAAGCAACCTGTCTACACATAGTTTGAAGTACAATAGACCAACATAGCTTCTGTATTAGGTTAAAGCTGTGTGCTGGAAAATGGGTGGAGTAGGCATCGTGGTGCTCATTCTTTTTCGGCTTCAGACCAATGCCTACTTTTCACTTAAAACACAGTTTTTTGTTTTTAATATATTAAACTGTCCGACGGACCCTTCTTAGAACTGCAAAGTCCTTCTTACAACCACAAAGTACAATGCCAAAAGCATAATTACACAAATATTTCCATTTCCAACTGGGGTACATATCAATAGGGGTCCATTGTTATGCAGAAGGCTCAATCAAAACCCTCAGGTGAAGGTGAGGCTGGTTTCCATCAAACATTATCTTGTTCAATCCCTACAGTGGCGCCAACACATTACACTACCAGTCAGATATGTACCCAAAGCAAACCTAGCTGCCTAGCACTATTCCAGGTGCCATGCTTCTGTATTAGCAGCTCTGAGCCCCTCTGAATCGCGGGTCCCCTTAGACCTTGCAGGCATTTAAAGCAGTCCTAACAGCTAGCTAATGAGAGGCGCCAGCACAGACGTACGCCTCAGTTTGACAGCTGCCTTACCTTACAGCAACACTTCTGAGAATCCTACACACATTTTTTATTTATTTATTGGGTTTTAATGCTTCCAGCCATCACCTGCCTGGCTGCGCTAAGACACTGGTGGGAAGAGTGGTGAAGGCTGGTAAGGAGGAGACTCTGTGGTCATTCTCTCTGAGTGCTGTGGGTTTGATATCATTGGAACAATTATGTAATTAAACTGAAGCCATGACATTTGCATTTCTAACCCCAAAAAAATCTGCATGCCTTTCATTGACATCAGTGCTTCACAAAAAGGTTTGATCTATGCAGGTATATCTAAATTTATTATTCAGCCCATAAAAATAACAGATTGGCCTATTACTTCCACCCTCACAGGAAAGCTCCAAATTACACCACAATCCAAAACAACACCGTCTCATTCAATACAACTGAACTTCTGATTCACCTGTATGTGTCATCTCCACTCATAATCAAAACGTTGAATGAAAGAGCAGGCTTTGAGCCTCTCTCATACCCTCCAGGCATCTCACACTGCCCATTTGTATTTGTATTTATTATGGATCCCCATTAGCTTGGCAGCTACTCTTCATGGGGTCCAGCAAAATTAAGGCAGTTATACAATTTTAAAAACTTTACAATACATTCACAGATTTCACAACACACTGTGTCCCCTCAGGCCCCTACTCCACCACTATCACATATCTACAGTACAAAATCAATGTGTACATGTGTGTATAGTGCGTATGTTATCCATGTGTGTGTATGCATGTGTCTGTGCCTATATTTGTGTTGCCTCACATTCCCCGCTGTTCCATAAAGTTTTTTAAAATCTGTTTTTAAAATCTAATTTTACTACTTGCATCAGTTACTTGATATGGAATAGAGTTCCATGTGGTCATGGCTCTATGTAGTACTGTGCGCCTCCCATAGTCTGTTCTGGATTTGGGGACTGTGAAGAGACCTCTGGTGGCATGTCTTGTGGGGTATGCATGGGTGTCCAAGCTGTGCACCAGTAGTTGAAACAGACAGCTCGGTGTATTCAACATGTCAATACCTCTCATAAATACAAGTAGTGATGAAGTCAATCTCTCCTGCACTTTGAGCCAGGAGAGATTGACATGCATACTATTCATATTAGCTCTCTGTGTACATCCAAGGGCCAGCCGTGCTGCCCTGTTCTGAGCCAATTGCAATTTTCCTAAATCATTTTTTGTGGCACCTGACCATGTCTCTGGTTGGAATAGAGATATCATGCAATCTCCTCATTCAAGGAAAAAACACAAACATTGGCCTCTCACCTACCTTCTGTCTCTATCCATTATACAGCTGAAATATGTGTTTTAAAGTATTCTAGATGGAATAAGATAGAAAATAATAGTACTTAATTTGTTAATCCTTCCAAAGAGTCAAAGAACCAACCAATATCAAAGAATAACTAATATATATTTTCATCAATGAAAAAATCTGAAGTATATTATCAAAGTGATACTGTATATACCAGTGACGTGTGTGGGTAGTCTACGTGGGCAGAAAACGTTTGAGGAGAAAAAATTAACATTTTCTCTAAGCACATCTTTTAGTTACCATATCCCCAGTGTTCAATCCCTTTAACACTCCAGAGCAGTCCTCACTTACACATGTCCAATCTCTCTGAAGATAAATTAAATAAAAATGCAAACAAGTGGATTAACCAAACATTACACAAATGTATGTATTTGCATTTTTCCAGACAAGGTTAATCAATACTACTCATATTGCTCAATTCCTCATTACACTCCCATGTAGCTGTCAGAGGAAAGCTTTTATCCCTTTCCCCAGCCTCTTCCTGCGAAGCATGCAGCTGAATCCCCAGCTCCGCCTCAGCCGCCTCAGATGAGCATGATCTAAAGCCTGTCTGGGCCGCTAAGAAAGAGTGCATGTGCTGTGTGCTAATTCCCAGTCCACAAAGCTCCTCTTCAAAAGTATGAACTCATCAGGGAGAGAAAGGCAAAACTGGTCCCCTTCTCCTTTTCAATTCCAGCCCTAATGAAAAAATTTACACCTGGAAATGGAGGCTTTATGTATGAGGGGGGAGAGCCAGCTAATGGGACTCAATAATCAATGAGGTGTGTGTGTATGTGTGTGTGTTGTGTGTGTGTGTGTGAGAGAGAGAGAGAGAGAGCGAGAGAGAGAGAGAGAGAGAGAGCGAGAGAGAGCGTGAGTGCGCGCGTGGATGAGAGAACTCTGAATTTAAAAGCAAAACCAAGATGCAATGAGAACCATAGTGAAACCCAACTGGGAGATGGGTCCATGGGTATGGGGTTATTTCAAAACCTTATATGGATATAGTCAATGTGGGTGGTATATGGAAAAAATATATGCATGGTTATCTGTGAGCGACTTGGACAGGAGCCAGACATTTTACCTAAAAAGTTGACCCTACTATAAAATGTAGAAGCTAGAAACCTTGTGTGAACTTGGTAGTAGACAGCAATTCATCCTTTGTTTAGTATTTTCTTGAACATAGCGCTAATCTCCTTTTTGTGTGAATATGCATTTGTTGAGTAAACAACAAATTGACCAATTCTGTTATTTTCTCAATTAGACAAACCTGTGTAAAATTCTGCTGTTGTGCGAACATAAGTCCTGTTTGATGATTAAGAGGAAGTATTGTATGATAATGTGATTACAAGTTTTAAGCTAACAGACACAGATGGCTTAACTGTATTAACAAGACCAGCACCATATTAGCAGAGGCTTGCTTGAATTCAAGACTTGCAGTGACAATTTCATTGACCGCATAGATAATGAACAGTGTGAGACCACATACCACTGATAACAGAGATTTTGTCACAGTTTCCCCTTATCTTATCACACTGCTGCTTCTGTTCATCAACTACACTTATCAACTCTACTTGAAGAAAAAGTTAGAAAACTCTTCATTCCGGAAGGGATTGACGGGCAAATTATACCGACAACTGAAAACACCTGTCCTCAGCTTTCACTCCTCTCACACTTCAGTTAGGAGAGACTGCAATGATTCAGGCACAGATAAGGCGTTTTTCGAAATGGGAGGAAATAGATAATTATATTTGTCTTGGTGGAGGGCATTTCATACCATTAGTAATTACAGTGGCTTGCGAAAGTATTCACCCCCCTTGGCATTTTTCCTATTTTGTTGCCTAACAACCTGGAATTAAAATGGATTTTGTTGGGGGTTTGTACCATTTGATTTACACAACATGCCTACCACTTTGAAGATGCAAAATGTTTTTTATTGTGAAACAAACAAGAAATAAGACAAAAAAACAGAAAACTTGAGTGTGCATAATTATTCACCCCCCCAAAGTCAATACTTTATAGAGCCACCTTTTGCAGCAATTAAAGCCTCAAGTCTCTTGGGGTATGTCTCAATAAGCTTGGCACATCTAGCCACTGGGATTTTTGCCCATTCTTCAAGGCAAAACTGCTCCAGCTCCTTCAAGTTGGATGGGTTCCGCTGGTGTACAGCTATCTTTATGTCATACCACAGACTCTCAATTGGATTGAGGTATGGGCTTTGACTAGGCCATTCCAAGACATTTAAATGTTTCCCCTTAAACAACTTGAGTGTTGCTTTAGCAGTATGCTTCGGGTCATTGTCCTGCTGGAAGGTGAACCTCCGTCCCAGTCTCAAACCTCTGGAAGACTGAAACCTCTGGTTTCCCTCAAGAAATTCCCTGTATGTAGCACCATCCATCATTCCTTCAATTCTGACCAGTTTCCCAGTCCCTGCCAATGAAAAACATCCCCACAGCATGATGCTGCCACCACCATGCTTCACTGTGGGGATGGTGTTCTCGGGGTGATGAGAGGTGTTGGGTTTGTGCCAGACATAGCGTTTTCCTTGATGTCCAAAAAGCTCAATTTTAGTGAACTTTTTTTTATTTCTTCCTTGAAGCAATGTCTTTTTTCTGGCCACTCTTCCGTAAAGCCCAGCTCTGTGGAGTGTATGGCTTAAAGTGGTCCTATGGACAGATACTCCAATCTCTGCTGTGGTGCTTTGCAGCTCCTTCAGGGTTTTCTTTGGTCTCTTTGTTGCCTCTCTGATTAATGCCCTCCTTGCCTGGTCTGTGAGTTTTGGTGGGCGGCCCTCTCTTGGCAGGTTTGTTGTGGTGCCATATTCTTTAAATATTTTAATAATGGATTTAATGGTGCTCCGTGGGATGTTAAAAGTTTCTGATATTTTTTTGTAACCCAACCGTGATCTGTACTTCTCCACAACTTTGTCCCTGACCTGTTTGGAGAGCTCCTTGGTCTTCATGGAGCCGCTTTCTTGGTGGTGCCCCTTGCTTAGTGGTTTGCAGACTCTGGGGCCTTTCATAACAGGTGTATATATACTGAGATCATGTGACAGATCATGTGACACTTAGATTGCACACAGGTGGACTTTATTTAACTAATTATGTGACTTCTGAAGGTAATTGGTTGCACCAGATCTTATTTAGGGGCTTCATAACAAAGGGGGTGAATACATATGCACGCACCACTTTTCCGTTATTAATTTTTATGAATTTAATTTCACTTCACCAATTTGGACTATTTTGTGTATGTCCAATACATGAAATCCAAAATAAAAATCAATTAAAAAAATTACAGGTTGTAATGAAATAAAATCGGAAAAACGCCAAGGGTGATGAATACTTTTGCAAGGCACTGTATCCTACTACCGGTCACGTTTTATGTATATACAGTGGGGAAAAAAAGTATTTAGTCAGCCACCAATTGTGCAAGTTCTCCCACTTAAAAAGATGAGAGAGGACTGTAATTTTCATCATAGGTACACGACAACTATGAAAGACAAAATTAGAAAAGAAATCCAGAAAATCACATTGTAGGATTTTTTTATGAATTTATTTGCGAATGATGGTGGAAAATAAGTATTTGGTCACCTACAAACAAGCAAGATTTCTGGCTCTCACAGACCTGTAACTTCTTCTTTAAGAGGCTCCTCTGTCCTCCACTCGTTACCTGTATTAATGGCACCTGTTTGAATGTGTTATCAGTATAAAAGACACCTGTCCACAACCTCAAACAGTCACACTCCAAACTCCACTATGGCCAAGACCAAAGAGCTGTCAAAGGACACCAGAAACAAAATTGTAGACCTGCACCAGGCTGGGAAGACTGAATCTTCAATAGGTAAGCAGCTTGGTTTGAAGAAATCAACTGTGGGAGCAATTATTAGGAAATGGAAGACATACAAGACCACTGATAATCTCCCTCGATCTGGGGCTCCACGCAAGATCTCACCCCGTGGGGTCAAAATGATCATAAGAACAGTGAGCAAAAATCCCAGAACCACACGGTAACAAAGCCTACCATCAGTAACACACTACGCCGCCAGGGACTCAAATCCTGCAGTGGCAGACGTGTCCCCCTGCTTAAGCCAGTACATGTCCAGGCCCATCTGAAGTTTGCTAGAGTGCATTTGGATGATCCAGAAGAGGATTGGGAGAATGTCATATGGTTAGATGAAACCAAAATATAACTTTTTGGTAAAAACTCAACTCGTCGTGTTTGGAGGACAAAGAATGCTCAGTTGCATCCAAAGAACACCATACCTACTGTGAAACATGGGTGTGGAAACATCATTCTTTGGGGCTGTTTTTTCTGAAAAGGGACCAGGACGACTGATCCGTGTAAAGGAAAGAATGAATGGGGCCATGTATCGTGAGATTTTGAGTGAAAACCTCCTTCCATCAGCAAGGGCATTGAAGATGAAACATGGCTGGGTCTTTCAGCATGACAATGATCCCAAACACACCGCCCGGGCAACGAAGGAGTGGCTTCATAAGAAGCATTTCAAGGTCCTGGAGTGGCCTAGCCAGTCTCCAGATCTCAACCCCATAGAAAATCTTTGGAGGGAGTTGAAAGTCCGTGTTGCCCAGCGACAGCCCCAAAACATCACTGCTCTAGGGGAGATCTGCATGGAGGAATGGGCCAAAATACCAGCAACAGTGTGTGAAAACCTTGTGAAGACTTACAGAAAACGTTTGACCTGTGTCATTGCCAACAAAGGGTATATAACAAAGTATTGAGAAACTTTTGTTATTGAACAAATACTTATTTTCCACCATAATTTGCAAATAAATTCATAAAAAATCCTACAATGTGATTTTCTGGATTTTTTTTCCTCATTTTGTCTGTCATAGTTGACGTGTACCTGTGATGAAAATTACAGGCCTCTCTCATCTTTTTAAGTGGGAGAACTTGCACAATTGGTGGCTGACTAAATACTTTTTTTCCCCACTGTACCTAGCTCAACCACTCCAGTACCCCTGCACATTGAGTATGGTACTGGCACTGACCCGTATTTAGCTGCATTCTCATGTTTCTTTATCTTATGTCGTATCTCTTGTAGGTTTATATTCTATTTTTTATTATCTATATTATTACTTTTATTACTGCACTGTTGGGAAAAAGCTCGCAAGTAAGAATTTCACTGTACTGTTTTACACCTGTTGTATCCTGTGCTTGTAGCGAATAAACTTTGAAACTTGAAACATAGCCAAACGCTCTCAACAGCACTAAGGGCTTCTTCAAGGATATCCACTCATGGAAAAAACACAGTCTGTAAGATATGCATAGCACTAAAGAGTTGCCCACCAACAAAAACTAAAACAATGGAGCAATATTACAATTCTGCATTCCATGACATTTTCACATATGCAAATAGCACTTGGTTTCCATGATACTGTATAGTGCTCCAGGAATAACTTTGCCTTTAAACAACAGCTCAGGCATATTGGAGGCGACATAAAAATGTTCACCAGTGAAATAGTGTTGTGGAGACATGTAATTTACATATGTAGTCTTAGCCTTTAAGATTTAATGGCAGCCTTATTATTCTGAGCTGATGAAGCATTTGTTATTCAAGGGGAAGATTCAGAGGTACAATAGAACGTGATTTCAAAGACCCTTCAGAAATGTGTGTGTGTGTGATCAGCAGTGTTTTTTTTCTCCTAAATTATGAGCAACTCTTCTTCTTCTGCCACAGCACTATGAACCATTCGTAACCTACACCTTTCCATTGTTAGTCCTCAGAGGAATTTGAAGTCATGTCTGGGCTGTGTAGCATAGGACAAGGCAATTACCTGGGGAACCAAACAATGCAGAGAAAACACAAACACACTTTTTTTTATGAATCATTACTTCCCTCAGGAAATGTACACAGCCTTTTATGTTTCAAATATCAAGTCCGTTAAGTAATTAGCTTTGCTAACAAATTGATGTGTTTTCAGAAAAGGTCAGACTTCATATTACGAGAGCTTGGGACTATATGGTTCTATCTGCAAAAAGAGGATTCTGAGATAAATAGCTTTATGGTATCAGTCATTTGTATATTGCATTATTTTGAACTTAACAACATGAATTGGGTGTATTTAGAGTCCTATATAGGTAGATAACATTGAACAGAACAAGGCTATGTCAATAGTTAAAGTTTTACAAAAATTATACAAAGAGCCAAAGTCAGATTTGTGTTACAGACCATGTCGGATGTGAAACATTTGCCTCCCCTTTCCTGATACAGTTCGCAGGGTTAAAGCCACAATTATCACTTTAGTGATCATTTCTGTCCTTTTACATCTTATAGAGAATCTCAAAATTATGAGGTTCTTGAAAAAGAACTGAGTAAAATCTAATAATGGTGATCTAAAATAGAAACAGTAAATGGAATAAGCCCATGACCTGGTTCAAAAGGTTATAACCAGCCAAGCATTCATATCTACAGATGTTGGATCTTAATTGGAGCCAGTTTTCCACGGCAGGAAAACAATCTTGCAGCAACAGGAAATGTGAATTATTATGAGGATGATAATTAATGGACTTTTTTGTAGGGGTTGATACATTTTTCGTAAGGGAAAATTAATTCTGAGATTTTAAAGTGGAAATTACAAACTTCAGAAGCCGTTTTAAACCGTTTTAAAGCCGTTTTAGACACTACAAGTTTTACATTTCCTGCATTGCAGGAACGTTCTCCTGCAACAGGGTGATCAAATTAAGATCCTACATCTATATGTGTTACATTACTGCTCCTAAAATTAACCTGTACACTGAGCTTTTCTGAATTGAATCATCAGAAAAACCAACCCGAAAACACAGCTCTCAGTGAGTGTAAAAGGACACGTGGCTCTCAGTAGCTTCCCCTATTGTTTGAGGTGGACTGATGTACCATAGCAGGTATCAAAGCAGAGTGTGCTAAAGCCACATCACAACATAGGTCAAGTTATGAGCACTTGTTAAAATAAAATACCCCACAGGCTTGTAGCATCACTTAATAAAAAGCTTGACTTTTGATATTATAATGATGGGAGTGTATTGAGTGGTGCTGAGGGGACATATTTATTGTTTTTCTGGCTAAGCAGTTTCCGTTACAGTGCTACTCAGATCTTTCACTGGCTCACTTATCTCCAAGGCACTGGCTGGCGCATAGGACAGACAACAAAGTATCTCCACGTCTGGTGGTCTTCAACTACTTCATACACTGTTTCAGATCACACTGAATATGTCCCTACCCACTGGACGCAAACTGGTCGAATCAACGTTGTTTCAACATAATATGTCAACGTATTGTGACGTGGAATCTACGTAGAAAATACATTAGATTTGAAAATGGTTGTTTTGAGGCTTAAATTTCAACCACAGGATTATGTCATCATTGTAACCAAATTTCAACATAGACAAACCTTGAATAAAATATGTTGAATTTGTACTTTTAAAACAATGTCAGATTTCAATGCTATATGCACTATCAAAAAAAAAAAAAGGCGTGACATCACATTCTACTGGAAAATGTACAGTATTACCTACAGCTATCCTTTGTTCTCCCATCCAGGGATTTTAACAAGCCTAGCTACGATATTTGTCATTGACTATTACCAATGTGCT
Source organism: Coregonus clupeaformis (assembly GCF_020615455.1). Lineage (NCBI taxonomy): Eukaryota > Metazoa > Chordata > Actinopteri > Salmoniformes > Salmonidae > Coregonus > Coregonus clupeaformis. The sequence continues at coordinate 52,919,106 of NC_059211.1, read as the reverse complement.
ATCGAGAGAATGATTTGTGAGGGATCTCCACTTAAAAACTACACTGAACAAATATATAGACGTTTCATGAGCTCAAATAAAATATCCCAAAAATGTTCTATATGCACAAAATGCTTATTTCTCTCAAATGTTGTGCACACATTTGTTTACATCCCTGTTAGTGACCATTTATCCTTTGTCAAGATAATCCATCCACTTGACAAGTGTGGCATATCAAGAAGCTCATTAAACAGCATGATCATTACACATGTGCACCTTGTGCTGGGGACAATAAAAGGCCATTGTAAAAAATATGTTGTTTTGTCACATAACACATGCCACAGATGTCTCAAGTTTTGAGGGAGTGTGCAATTGGCATGCTAACTGCAGGAATGTCCACCAGAGCTGTTGCCAGAGAATCTAATGTTAACTTTTCTACCATAAGCTGCCTCCAATGTCGTTTTAGAGAATTTGGCAGTACGTCCAACTGGCTTCACAACCGCAGACAACGTGTAACCACTCCAGCCCAGGACCTCCATGTCATGCCCTGGCTCTGGGGACTCTTATATGTTGAGCCAGGGTGTGTAGGGTCTATGTTTTGTGTTCTATGTTCAGTTTCTAGTTCAAGTGTTTTCTAGGTTGGCCGGGGTGGTTCTCAATCAGAGGCAACGAGAATCAGCTGTTGCTTGTTGTCTCTGATTGGGATCCATACTTAGGCAGCCTGTTGTGCACTTGTGTTTTGTGGGATCTTGTTCCGTGTTGGTTTGTGTTGTTAACCGAGGACTTCACGTTTCGTTTGGTTGTTTTGTATTTTGTATCGTGTTGCCAGTACACTATTAAAAAGATGTACGCATATCACGCTGCGCCTTGGTCCGTTACTTCTAACGATCATGACACTCCACATCCGGCTTCTTCACTTGCAGGATCATCTGAGATGAGCCACCCGGACAGCTGATGAAACTGTGGGTTTGCACAACCAAATATTTTCTGCACAAACTGTCAGAGATCTTCTCAGGGAAGCTCATTTGTGTGATCGTCATCCTCACTAGGGTCTTGACATGACTGCAGTTCAGCATCATAACCGACTTCATTTACATTTTACATTTACGTCATTTAGCAGACGCTCTTATCCAGAGCGACTTACAGTTAGTGGGCAAAGACTTCACTGGGCAAATGCTCACCTTTGATGGCCACTGACAGGCTGGAGAAGTTTGCTCTTCACGGATGAATCCTGGTTTCAACTGTACCGGGCAGATGATAGACAGCGTGTATGGCATCGTGTAGGCAATCGGTTTGCTGATGTCAACGTTGTGAACAGAGTGCCCCATGGTTGCAGTGGGGTTATGGTATGGGCAGGCATTAGCTCCTGAGTGGCGCAGTGGTCTAAGGCACTGCATCGCAGTGCTAACTGTGCTACTAGAGATCCTGGTTCGAATCCAGGCTCTGTCGCAGCCGGCCGCGACCGGGAGACTCATGGGCGGCGCACAATTGGCCCAGCGTCGTCCAGGGTAGGGGAGGGAATGGCCGGCAGGGATGTAGCTCAGTTGATAGAGCATGGCGTTTGCAACGCCAGGGTTGTGGGTTCGTTTCCCATGGGGGGCCTGTATAAAAAAAAAAAAATGTATTCACTAACTGTAAGTCGCTCTGGATAAGAGCGTCTGCTAAATGACTAAAATGTAAATGTAAATAAGCTACGGACAATGAACACAATTGCATTTTAATCGACAGCAATTTGAATGCACAGAGATACCGTGATGAGATCCTGAGGCCCATTGTCGTGCCATTCATCCGTTGCCATCACCTCATGTTTCAGCATGATAATACAAGGCCCCATGTCACAAGGATCCTGAAAGCTGAAAATGTCCCAGTTTGTCCATGGCCTGAATACTCACCAGACATGTCACCCATTGAGCATGTTTGGGATGCTTTGGATTGATGTGTATGACAGCATGTTCCAGTTCCCGTCAATATCCAGCAACTTTGCAAAGCCATTGAAGAGGAGTGGGATAACATTCCACAGGCCACAATCACCAGCCTGATCAACTCTAAGCGAAGGAGATGTGTCACGCTGCATGAGGCAAATGGTGGTCACACCAGATACTGACTGGTTTTCTGATCCACGCCCCACTTTTTTTTTTTTTTACGTATCTGTGACCAACCGATGCATATCTGTATTCCCAGTCATGTAAAATCCATGAATTAGGACCTAATTAAATGTATTTCAATTGACTGATTTCCTTACATGAACTGTAACTCAGTAAAATCTTTAAAATTGTTGCATGTTGCGAAAAAGCTGAAGAACATAGGCACATCCAGTTACTTTCTGCAGGTGCTGGAGTTGTAGGCAAACTCATGGAAAACAGAAAGGAAAACGCTGCACACTGCTGCTTAAGCTCCCAGGTGATTTTATTGTAACAACTTTTCAACCCTTAGGTCTTCATCATGCAGCCATATTCCAGGTGGGGGTGGAAGGTCCTATATATACAGTGGGGAGAACAAGTATTTGATACACTGCCGATTTTGCAGGTTTTCCTACTTACAAAGCATGTAGAGGTCTGTAATTTTTATCATAGGTACACTTCAACTGTGAGAGACGGAATCTAAAACAAAAATCCAGAAAATCACATTGTATGATTTTTAAGTAATTAATTTGCATTGTATTGCATGACATAAGTATTTGATACATCAGAAAAGCAGAACTTAATATTTGGTACAGAAACCTTTGTTTGCAATTATAGAGATCATAAGTTTCCTGTAGGTCTTGACCAGGTTTGCACACACTGCAGCAGGGATTTTGGCCCACTGCTCCATACAGACCTTCTCCAGATCCTTCACGTTTTGGGGCTGTCGCTGGGCAATACGGACATTCAGCTCCCTCCAAAGATTTTCTATTGGGTTCAGGTCTGGAGACTGGCTAGGCCACTCCAGGACCTTGAGATGCTTCTTACGGAGCCACTCCTTAGTTGCCCTGGCTGTGTGTTTCGGGTCGTTGTCATGCTGGAAGACCCAGCCACGACCCATCTTCAATGCTCTTACTGAGGGAAGGAGGTTGTTGGCCAAGATCTCGCGATACATGGCCCCATCCATCCTCCCCTCAATACGGTGCATCCCCAAAGAATGATGTTTCCACCTCCATGCTTCACGGTTGGGATGGTGTTCTTGGGGTTGTACTCATCCTTCTTCTTCCTCCAAACACGGCGAGTGGAGTTTAGACCAAAAAGCTCTATTTTGTCTCATCAGACCACATGACCTTCTCCCATTCCTCCTCTGGATCATCCAGATGGTCATGGGCAAACTTCAGACGGGCCTGGACATGCGCTGGCTTGAGCAGAGGGACCTTGCATGCGCTGCAGGATTTTAATCCATGACGGCGTAGTGTATTACTAATGGTTTTCTTTGAGACTGTGGTCCCAGCTCTCTTCGGGTCATTGACCAGGTCCTGCCGTGTAGTTCTGGGCTGATCCCTCACCTTTCTTATGATCATTGATGCCCCACGAGGTGAGATCTTGCATGGAGCCCCAGACTGAGAGTGATTGACCGTCATCTTGAACTTCTTCCATTTTCTAATAATTGCGCCAACAGTTGTTGCCTTCTCACCAAGCTGCTTGCCTATTGTCCTGTAGCCCATCCCAGCCTTGTGCAGGTCTACAATTTTATCCCTGATGACACAGCTCTCTGGTCTTGGCCATTGTGGAGAGGTTGGAGTCTGTTTGATTGAGTGTGTGGACAGGTGTCTTTTATACAGGTAACAAGTTCAAACAGGTACAGTTAATACAGGTAATGAGTGGAGAACAGGAGGGCTTCTTAAAGAAAAACTAACAGGTCTGTGAGAGCCGGAATTCTTACTGGTTGGTAGGTGATCAAATACTTATGTCATGCAATAAAATGCAAATTAATTACTTAAAAATCATACAATGTGATTTTCTGGATTTTTGTTTTAGATTCCGTCTCTCACAGTTGAAGTGTACCTATGATAATAATTACAGACCTCTGCATGCTTTGTAAGTAGGAAAACCTGCAAAATCGGCAGTGTATCAAATACTTGTTCTCCCCACTGTAGGGGCAATACTCAGTAACATCACTTCCTGAAACAGGAGGTAAAAATATATTACATAGGTTCACAATATTAACATTCAATGTATAAAAATATATGATAATAAACAAGGAATGTGATCAATATTTAAAGTAATATATAAAGTGCATTCGGAAAGTATTCAGGCCCTTTGAAGTTTTCCACATTTTGTTACGTTGCAGCGTTATTCTAAAACTGATTAAATACATTTTTTCCTCATCAATCTACACACAATACCCAATAATAACAAAGCGAATACAGGTTTTTAGATTTTTTTGCAAATGTATTAAACATAAAAAACGGAAATACCTTATTTCCATAAGTATTCAAACCCTTTGCCATGAGACTCGAAAATTGAGCACAGGTGCATCCTATTTCCATTGATCATCCTGAAAATGTTTATACAACTTGATTGGAGTCCACCTTTGGTATATTCAATTGATTGGACATGATTTGGAAAGGCACACACCTGCCTATATAAGGTCCCACAGTTGACAGTGCATGTCAGAGCAAAAACCAAGCCACGAACTCAAAGGAATTGTCCGTAGAGCTCCAAAACAGGCTTGTGTCGAGACACAGATCTGGGGAAGGGTACCAAAACACTTCTGCAACATTGAAAGGCCCCAAGAACACAGTGGCCTCCATCATTCTTAAATGGAAGAAGTTTGGAACCACCAAGACTCTTCCTAGAACAATCGGGGGAGAAGGGCCTTGGTCAGGGAGGTGACCAAGAACCCAATGTGGAGATGGGAGAACCATCCAGGACAACCATCTCTGCAGCACTCCACCAATCAGGCCTTTATGGTAGAGTGGCCAGATGGAAGCCACTCCTCAGTAAAAGGCACATGACAGCCCGCTTGGAGTTTGCCAAAAGGCACCTAAAGGACTCTCAGACCATGAGAAACTAGATTCTCTGGTCTGATGAAACCAAGATTGAAGTCTTTGATCTGAATGCCAAGCGTCACGTCTGGAGGAAACCTGGCACAACCCCTACGGTGAAGCATGGTTGTGGCAGCATCATGCTGTGTGGATGTTTTTCAGCGGCAGGGATTGGGAGACTAGTCAGGATCGAGGGAAAGATGAACGGAGCAAAGTAAAGAGAGATCCTTGATGAAAACCTGCTCCAGATCGCTAAGGACCTCAGACTGGGGTGAAGGTACACCTTCCAACAGGACAACGACCCTAAGCACACAGCCAAGACAATGCCAGAGTGGCTTCAGGACAAGTCTCTGAATGTTCTTGAGTGGCCCAGCCAGAGCCCGGACTTGAACCCGATCGAACATCTCTGGAGAGACCTGAAAATAGCTGTGCAGGGTTGCTCCCCATCCAACTTGACAGAGCTTGAGAGGATCTGCAGAGAAGAATGGGAGAAACTCCCCAAATACAGGTGTGCCAAGCTTGTAGCGTCATACCCAAGAAGACTCGAGGCTGTAATCGCTGCCAAAGGTGCTTCAACAAAGTATTGAGTAAAGGGCTTGAATACTTATGTAAATGTAACATTTAAATTTTTTATTTTTTTTAAATTAGCACCAAAAAAATACATGTTTTTGCTTGGTCATTATAGGGTATTGTGTGTAGTTTGACAATTTTTGTAATACATTTTAGAATAAGGCTATAATGTAATTTTTTTTCGAAAAAGTCAAGGGGTCTGAATACTTTCCGAATGCACACAATATTCAATTAGGATAAAAAAAACACAATAAATGTGGACATTTTGAAACTATAAAAACAGTTTCAAGTCGAACTCGTTAAGGCTAAGAGGAGACAGTGTGTTGAGTTTGTGGATCCAGAAACATTTCCTTTGAATAATTGTCCTCTCAATGTCCCCTCCCTTGCATGACATCTTGACCATTTCTATTCCAATGTATCTCAGTGAACTAAAAGGATGTCCAGCTTGTACAAAATGAACAGCAACTGGATTTTTTTCCTCATCTGTCCGTATATTGATGCGGTGCTCACTGATCCGGTCTGAAGGCTTTTATGAGTTTTCCCTATGTAAGACAGACCACAAGGACATTTCAAAATGTAAAAAACATTGGTGGACATCAGGCCTTTGATCTTAAATCTTTGTCTTGTGTGGGGGTGGTTAAATTAGTTAAAATTGTGCAGCCAATCAGAATTAGTTTTTCCCCAGAAAAGGGCTTTATTACAGACAGAAATACTCCTCAGTTTCATCAGCTGTCCGGGTGGCTGGTCTCAGACGATCCCGTAGGTGAAGAAGCCGGATGTAGAGGTCCTGGGCTGGCATGGTAACACGTGGTCTGCGGTTGTGAGACCGGTTGGACCTTCTACCTACTTCTCTAAAGTGACGTTGGAGGCGGCTTATGGTAAGAGAAATTAACATTACATTCTATGGCAGCAACCCTGATGGACATTCCTGCAGTCAGCATGCCAATTGCACGCTCCCTCAAAACTTGAGACATCTGTGGCATTGTGTTGTGTGACAGAACTGCACATTTTAGAGTGGCTTTTTACATATTTACAGTACCAGTCAAAAGTTTGGACACACCTACTGTTTCTCTCAACCAGCTTCACCTAGAATGCTTTTCAAACAGTTTTGAAGGAGTTCCCACATATGCTGAGCACTTGTTGGCTGCTTTTCCTTCACTCTGCGGTCCGACTCATCCCAAACCATCTCAATTGGGTTGAGGTCAGGGGATTGTGGAGGCCAGGTCATCTGATGCGGCACTCCATCACTCTCCTTCTTGATAAAATAGCCCTTACACAGCCTGGAGGTGTGTTGGGTCATTGTCCTGTTGAAAAACAATTAATAGCCCCACTAAGCCCAAACCAGATGGGATGGCGTATCACTGCAGAATGCTGTGGTAGCCATGCTGGTTAATTGTGCCTTGAATTCTAAATAAATCACAGACAGTGTCACCAGCAAAGCACCACCACACCATAACACCTCCTCCATGCTTTACGGTGGGAAATACACATGCAGGATTCATCCGTTCACATACACCGCGTCTCACAAAGCCACGGCTGTTGGAACCAGAAATCTCCAATTTGGACTCCAGACCAAAGGACACATTTCCACCGGTCTAATGTCCATCACTAGTGTTTCTTTGCCCAAGCAAGTCTCTTCTTATTATTGGTGTCCTTTAGTAGTGGTTTCTTTGCAGGAATTCGACCATGAAGGCCTGATTCTCCTCTGAACAGTTGATGTTGAGATGTGTCTGCTACTTTAACTCTGTGAAGCATTTATTTGGGCTGCAATTTCTGAGGCTGGTAACTCTAATTATCTTATCCTCTGCAGTACATGTTGGCACCGACGAAGATGGCGGCCTCGCGACTAGCTCTAAGGAAACATTGCAGTATTTTTTTTTTTATCTATTATTTTTTTACATTATTAGCTCAGTAAGTGTTTTGCATCATTACATACAGTCAAATCTAAGTTAAACAGTAGGACTGTATCAAATCAAACTTTTTAAAGTGCATTTAGAGTTTGATTTGATTGAGTCCTATTCTTTAACTTAGAGTTTTGGTTGAGATGGAGACGTGAATCGAAAAATCTATTATTAATTTGTAGACCAACTGGAATTAAAGCCAGACTAAGTCAGTGGCACAGATGGAACTATCCAAGCAGAATATAAATATCTAATGAATGTTGATATTTGGTTGCGTTCACAACCAAAGAAAATGTCATATCTTGAAATACAATAAATAGCCTATTAACTTGTCGACAAGTTATCAAATTATATGTTGGATTCACATCTCCAACTCAACCAAAAATAAAAGTGAAATAATGGGATTCATTTAGTGGCTCAGATGGAACTATCCAAGCAGTAAATACATGACCTTTAAATGTTGATATTTGGTTGCGTTGTCAACCAAACACAATTCAATATTACTTTTGTAACAGTAAATAGTTTAAGTGAAGGCTATTTTACAAACTAATGTAACATTCAACCTTAAAATGTTGAGGTTACTGTAAATATACATTTCTTCTTATGTAATCATATAAAGTGTGCATGTTCAAGATAGCATGTATAGGTCGTCGGAGGTCTGTGGAGATCTTCACTGTAATAATCTGCGCAAAATCTCCAATGTCATTGATCACTTGACCATGTACTTTTAATGTAATCTCAATTGCAATCCAGGTCATTTGGTTCTGCTATTAGATGAATCACAGTGATAACACATTAATCTGTGGTGCTTTTAAATAGTTGAAAGCACAGTGATAGACATTTAGGTGACAACTAAACCAAAAATTAGACACTGTTTTTCCATTGGAATTTGGTTGTACATTTAGATGGTTGAAAGCATAGTCAAACACATTGAAAATTCAACTAACTTTTGGTTGTCTTTTTGAGTGGGTGAATATACGTTGTAATCTCATTGATCAACATCTCAACCAAAATGTAATTATCCACTTTGAAATGACGTGGTGTGCCCAGTGGTTAGTGAGTTATGCCGTTTTTGAGCATAATAACACATTGTCAAACTCTTCCCAAGCTGATGTATTTGCATTGTTTGTATTGTACCATTTCTCTTAAATGTCCAGAATGATTGTCCTCTGTTTCATACTGGTTCTGGTCTCATTTACAGTAAATCAATGCAGACCTATTTTTACCGGTCTGAATAAAGATTACAGTTAAAAAGTGGATCGGGAAAAGGCTTGGCAGTAGACACACTTTAGACACACAGCCTCTATTGTCTGGCAGCCTTTGTGAGGCTAGTAATAATTGCTTTCCCAACCAGCAGAAAAAGAGAAAGAAAAGAGAAATGTAATGTCAGTACTTTCAACTCAGACGCTGCCGCTGAAAATTAACACCCGAGATGCCTATCATTTATTGTATCTTCCTCACTGTAAAATATTCCAGTAGGAATTAGTCATTATATACAAGACACAATTGTGTGTGTGTGTTAGTGTGTGTGTGTGTGCGCGTGCGCGTGTGTGTGTACAGTATGTGTGTATGTGTGTGCATGGGCACGCGCAAGATGGCCTTATTTCAGCAGGAGTTGATAACGAAGCTGGAAGACAGAGAAGTGGAGAATTCATTCTCCACCCTTTCAAGTCTCAGCAAAATGAAAACTGTCTCTGCCATCAACCACGACATGCTATTCAAAAAAAAATTATGTGTGGGTTATTTCAGTATATTTGCTAAAAGGAAAAGCTCGATTGCTGTTTGAATTTAATTAATTTAGTGATATGATGGAAATGATTACATCCCAATTTCAAATATGCCTACCTCCAGGGTATATTAAGAGGAAATCTGTAGAGGGAAAAAATAACAATTACAACTGTCACAGACTGCCTTTAAACGTGTAAAGATTTCCTCTTTGCCTATCTAATTTATCTTTCTTTTTTAATCTGAGTTGAATTTATCTTAAGAGGTTTTTCCCAGCCTCTGTTATCAAAAGGAAAGTTCACATTCTGATATGAAAAATTGTATATTTTATTTTCCTGCTCTGAGAGATGGAAGCTCTGGTAGCATTTGTCTCTTTGGGCAGCTGTATAAAACTTATCTGATACTGTGGAACCATCCTGATGACGTGTGAGTGATGGTGGACTGTAGATTGTCTCTTTGGGGCATAGAATGTCCACAAGATACACAATGAAGCACTAAGAAATACTGCACTGTTAGTATTAGTTCAACCTCTGGTTGAAACCTCTGGGGCATCCAATAATAATAATAATAATATACCATTTAGCAGACGCTTTTATCCAAAGTGCCAATCACTGGTATATAATAATATTCTTACAGAAAGGACACCTTCTTAAAAGGCTGTGGGTTTTCTAGGTTGTGGCACCATAAGAATGTTTACTCTATCTATGGCATGTCTCAAACTCTTGAATATTCAATCATCATCCTCTTGGTTTAAAACTGAGTGAACCTTGTGACACTAGACAAGAAACGTCAGAAAACAAGAAAGACAAGGTCCCCACAAAAAATAATTTACTGTAAGTAGTACAGTGTGCATGACAAAGAGGGTGAGTTTTGAGTCATGCATTGATTGGGTTCATCCACTTGAAGAGAAATGTTAAAGTGATTTCTGAGAATGTCGATGATGAGAATACTCACAGTAGAATAGGTTGTACATTACTTTTGTTTGGATGTGAATATTTCAAGGTTTTATCTTCTTTATTTCTATCTCTTTATCATCTCATTGTACAAAGGGACTATCTGCACTTCACCACTAAGCACATATTGCACCACTAAGCACACACAGGGAACCAAGGTAAGAACCTTGTAAACTCATGTTTATACAGAACTTTCCCACTGCTTCTGAGTTTCCCACTCACAACCTTAACAAAACTAGTCAAGGAAGAGCTGAGCAGCATCCCGCCTGACAAACAATATCCTATTGCTTTATTTCATAACCCCCTCTCCTCCTGTGGAGGTAATGGCACAGATAGATTGAGGTGAGCGCTCCCATTCAAGCGCTGCTGAATATTTGACCACATCACTATTGATTGTGTCACCCGATAGTGGTCACCAGACAGCTGATAGATAGTGAAGGATACACTTCATTAACTCTGACTGTCTTCTCCTCCATCTGCCTTCTAAATTTCCCTCGTTTTTCTCAAGCACCTGTCAATACACACACTATCATCAGAGAACTGGAGCTTGTCTGTCCTCTGCTCCACATTCTCTTTATTCAAAATAAATCTAAATCAAATCAAAGTTTCTTGGTCACTTACACAGATTTGCAGATGTTATCACAGGTGCAGCTAAATGCTTGTGTTTCTAGCGCCAACAGTGCAGTTATACTTAGCAATAAAACAAAAACAATACACACATAATCCCCCCCCACACACAAAAAATTAAGAAAATTAATATCAGAACGAACAATGTGAGAGACCAGAATATAAATATCTACAAATATAATGTATAGAAATATATATATATATATATAATAATATGCCATTTAGCAGACGCTTTTATCCAAAGCGACTTACAGTCACGCGTGCATACATTTTTGTGTATGGGTGGTCCCGGGGATTGAACCCACTACCTTGGCGTTACAAGCGCCGTGCTCTACCAGCTGAGCTACAGAGGACCACATATATATATATACAGTGGGGAGAACAAGTATTTGATACACTGCCAATTTTGCAGGTTTTCCTACTTACAAAGCATGCAGAGGTCTGTAATTTTTATCATAGGTACACTTCAACTGTGAGAGGCGGAATCTAAAACAAAAATCCAGAAAATCACATTGTATGATTTTTAAGTAATTAATTTGCATTTTATTGCATGACATAAGTATTTGATACATCAGAAAAGCAGAACTTAATATTTGGTACAGAAACCTTTGTTTGCAATTACAGAGATCATACGTTTCCTGTAGGTCTTGACCAGGTTTGCACACACTGCAGCAGGGATTTTGGCCCACTCCTCCATACAGACCTTCTCCAGATCCTTCAGGTTTCGGGGCTGTCGCTGGGCAATACGGACTTTCAGCTCCCTCCAAAGATTTTCTATTGGGTTCAGGTCTGGAGACTGGCTAGGCCACTCCAGGACCTTGAGATGCTTCTTACGGAGCCACTCCTTAGTTGCCCTGGCTGTGTGTTTCGGGTTGTTGTCATTTGAGGTTTGCAGTCAATTGAGAATGGTTGACTAAATCAGTCAGTGGTTGTCAATTCTCTCCTCAGAGACCTTCAGCTGTTCCAGATGTAGCTCACTTGATTCAACTTGTCAATTAACACAATAATAACACCTATGAAATTTTAACAATATGGCTGACCAAGCATCTACAAAGAACCTTTTACATTGAGAACTGTTCTTTATAGGTTTATAGGTTCTATAAAGAACCGTAAAAAAGGGTTCTATATAGCCCCAAAAAGGGTTGCAACCATAGCGGAACCCTGTTTTGGTGCTATATAGAACCTTTTATAATGGTTCTTTATAGAATCTTAGGAAAGGTTTCTTTATAGCAGCATACAGGTTTCATTTAGAACCTTATGAGCATGGTTCTTTATAGAACCTTCGAAAAAGGGTTCTACATAGCACCAAAAACGGTTCCGCTATGGTTACAAGCCAAATAACCCCTATCTGGTACTATTTAGAGAAAAAAAAAAATGTGTGCATATATGGCAGTCCATGCATGAAACTGAGTTTAGATTCATTAGGGAGGTCATGATAAACGTCACAACCTAGTGGACAGCCCTCCTAGCTATAGACTGTTAGATACTCTAGCTCAATCTCTTCTCACTCTAAAGCCACCCACTCTCATACCCCGAGAGATATTCAACACACTAATGGGAGAGAAATATCACTTTTCTTAATTATCCCCTACCGCCTCACATCATTTGAAACTCAACGACACTTCAGAATAAAAGGGCACCAGTAAAACAAGCACAAGTGACAGCCTTGTTCTATTATTAAGTGTGACTGATTCCTGAATGTTGTTGTATTTCTCAATTAATGAATTAGACACAGACGCATGAAATACTAATTGTGCTAATATCCAGGCAAAGTCATTCTCTCAATGCATATTAACTCCATGTTGTATGTCAGCCTAGAATAAGGCTTCTGCTGAGTATCTTTTAGTTTATTCCTAATCCGCAATGTTTTTGTTAGAGTTGACCTGTTGGTTGAGGTAACTGAATCAAACTTGATTTAGTCGACAGTGTTTTACTAATGATAATAAACACAGCCACATAATACACACCATATACTATGACGTATACAATGTCCTCAAAATGTCCCTGACTACCTTTATTCAGGCCCGACCCACTTTGACAACAGACAGGGTGAAACTGCATTTGTAAGCAAAGCATGTTGTCTTTTACATATCATTTGGAGAAAGACTGCAGGGGTCCGTCCCAGTGCACTTGACTCCATTAAACAGGCTACTAATGTAAGCGTTCTAAGCCTGAGATGCTCCGCTCCTCTCCAGTCTCCTGTTTGTGCCACCGAGCCTTGTTTCAAATACCTGGGCATATTAAAACCACACACACAAATAAGCAAACGTGAATGTTGGAACACACACACACTATTGTTTTCATCACTGTGTAATGTGTAATGTAATGGACATGAATTGATGAGAACCTGAGTGAGTCATTACACACGCTGATTGACTTGTATGAGCAGTGTGACAGCCGCTCATTACAATTGCCATCTTCAAACACCATGTCCTCTTGACAAAGACAGAACCATTGGAACACTGATCAATATCTGCTCCTCGGATTATGTTACAAACAGCATTGTGTTCTCACTCAACAGGAAATATTGATGGCTCTCTGTTTCTAAAGGCATGCATAGATCTGTTTCAATGCTGTGCAAAGACCTTGAAGCAGGCCTTTTCATATCCTTGCTCAGTGTGATGTATTGTTGGGAACATCACAAGCTTGCTAACACTATAAACAATAGGCTAGCCTCCATGGGGCAGCTCCTAGCTCCACACACACAACCACCTGCCCGCCCGCGCGCACACACACACAGGGAGTGTTAGCTGAGGATCCACTGTGACATATTAGCTGCCTTCCTCGTGTGTTTGTTCTACAGCTATTTCACTTTCCTCAAATGGTGTGTATTCAGTTGAGACGAGAAGACTATGCCTGCTAGGAGCTCGTCCCTGGAGGAGACAAAGTTGTGAGATGACAAAACACTAATAAAGACATGTTAGTCATTCATCGGAAGTTCACTGGACTATAGGCTATCACCATTTCCAGTCTAGTATGACTTCCTATGTTACTTTACATGTTGCTATACATTCTTGGCTATATTGAAGACTTGAAGGTGTGGGATGAGAGATGGATGGATGGATGAATTTAAACCAAATCCATCTCCAGTGTTAATATTTCATCCTTTAATTAAACTTGAGTGTGTCCATCCATCATAGCTTCAGAGAGATGGATGGATGACCAGAGACTAGATGGATGGATGGCTATGTTTTATTGATGAACAGGTAGTTATTTTTGATTGCTTTGACATTTTGCTCAACCGTGGCAGTAGAACTATTGTCTCCTTGCCTTTACTGAGTGATCAATGTGCACAGCTTTGTTAGCGTCATGATTTAATCCAAGTATTTAGTTTAGAATCTTAACCTAGAGTAACATCTCAACAAAATTGAAATACTTGGAGCTACTGTTGGTAATGCTCCCTTCTCATCACACTATTTGTAGCCCTTGGTTGCATTCAACTACAGTAACACTTTATTTGGATAGTCCATCTGCAGATGCTCTACATACTAACTACAAACTATCAGTAACATTTCAACTAACTATCTACTAACCCTAACCCTAGCCCTAACCCTAATCTTAACCCTAGTTCTCACCCTTACCCTTACCCTTATTCTAAACTTAACCCTAATCCTAACCGTAACCTTAGGAAGCAGTTGCTTATCAATAGATCGTTTGTTGATAGTATGACCATCTGTAGAGCATCTACAGATGGACTATCCAAATAAAGTGTGACCAAAAGTAGAAATTGATATATTGCGTTCAATGTGAATACTAACAATATATAAGACAGTAGCAGCTGTGCAAAGTGTCTGAGTTCAGTCTTTCCCATCACCATTCACTCCAGCTTTTAGAAACTAAAAGCATTCTGTTATCGTAAATAGAAAATATATTACCAGAGAACCTATTAGAAAGAATGAGCTTTCGACATGGCCACAAATTATGAGTTAGCCAAAAAGTAAAGCAGAGCTTGAAAGGAAGCAGAAAAGCCTGAGGAAATCCTTCTGTGCTGGGAGACATCTTATGGCAAATTAAAAAGGTGATTCCTTTTCAAAAACCCAGAGCTTGATCTTCTTTTCTCTTTCAAGAAGCCTCATGTCATATTGACACTAGTGCTGTTCACACACATTGTCTAATTTTGCAAGCCACACGTACAAACATACCCACACACCCACACACCCCAACACAAATGCCTATAGAACGCACAGACACACACACGGTCCCTGAAACATATGTTATTTCACCGCTACCTTGGGGCACATTCAATTGATCACACAATAGATAGTCATCCAACAGAGAATAATTAGAAAAATGTGTGGCTGATTCCATATCCCAATCTCTGGAATAATGTCTCCTCACCAACCGTGACAGACACTTTCTTCACTGGTCTTTCCATTTTCGGACACATAACCATAATATTTTTGTTCATCAGACCTATAATACAAGACAAATAAAAACATTCTGCATTTGTTGTACCTACTTGATGTGGTTTTAGGTACTGGAGCAATACTACGATCTAGAGAGAGCTCTTGACTTTTGTCAACATGCAATTCTTATGATCATGTCCATATGGGCCTATAAACAAGACTGAGAGAATTCAAATGAAGATAGACTCAATACTGTATACTTCTCCTGAACATAAAATCAGAATACTTCCACCATTCCAAATAGGGCCTTGCCTTTCCTAATGTTAATTTGTTTTATTAACACAATCAATCAGAGCTGCCAGTGAAGGATGTGATAGGAACCAACTAACTACATGCTGCTGAGTGTTGCTGCAGGGAGTCCTAGGGCTGTCAGTGTGCATAGCAGATCTCCGACTGGGACAGGCTGACAGCTTAGCTAGTCTAGCAGGACTGCTCTTTCCCCTGCTCAGACAGACAGTGTGTCCGCCAGCCTCACATGGGGCCCTGTCTAGCCCTGCCTGGCCTCTCAGACTCTAATGGAACACGAGTCTCCTGTTTAGATGATCTGAGCAAAGCTTCCAGAATGATCATCATCAGCCAGGGAACACAGAACATTCTAAAACAGAGCCTCATCAAGGAGCATCAGCTGATTCAGTGGTGAAGGCGCACAATGCTTACACAGGCTTAAAGGAGACAAGCAGTCCATGGGAATGGAAATGGTCATGTAGCCATAGCGGTACAAGGATCAGGCCCCTGGCTATCGGGTCGCATATTATTTCAGATATGCTTAGCAGACAGTTGGCCAGCGAGCCATGGATCCACGAGTTTACAGCAGCGACAATCTTTGAGCCGTGAGAAGAGACTGCTTACTGTTGGACTTCTCAAATTGAAATTGAGAACACTACCATCCACATTTTTCATGTCATGCCCAAGAAAATCCTAATAAGTTGAAGCAAATCCTGTGTCTGCCTACTGTGTCTGCCTTCAAGGGGCCCTCAAATACAGCAGGTAATGAAGATAACATACATTGAAAATGGATGCTGGCTTAACTTTGAAATATTAGTTTTATTCTGTTTATCATGATAATGTGCACAGTAGTTTCACTTACATCGCTACATTTCAATGTCACACAGAGGTTTCTGAAACATTTTAGAATGCTTTTTCACAACTATGTTAATGAAAATCCAACGTAACACTTCCCCTCGCCCACCCCTACAGAACATGAAACACAACTGGATCCTGGGTAATAATATGACTGCAGAACGCCTGCCCCTGAGAGTCGCCATAGAAACACACTGCCAACAGTGCCGTGCTTGCAGACATTTGTGATGGTCTCCTGAAAAAGCCCTCCAGCCAACTCCTGCACCAGTCATTAGTCCGCTGTGTCTGCCTTCATTACTAGACAGCCCAGTCTGAACTGTCAAACACTCTTCCACAACGTGAAGGTCATATCAGACCTGATGCTGGTACTCTTATGACATCGGAGAATGAAAAATAAATAATTATTTCTCCCTTATTTGAAATAGTAACATTGTTTGTACCTCCTGTACTTCAGTGTTTACAATTGGAAGGTTATTTGCCCTTTCAAATGTCTCTACTGTGTATTTTGTTTGCATGAAATGAACTAGACAACTTGACTAAACTGGTGTGAACAATGGCAAGGTCATGATAATCACAAATTGTTGTATAGGCTATTCACCAGTGACGGCTATTCACATGGGATGAAAACAGTTAAAAGTGTTTTATCATAACAGTCTGCTTGGCTGTTTTGTAGAACACAAAAGGCAGCCGAGGCAGCCTGGCAGGCACGCCACACACACACACACAATTGCATTTGTGACTATGAGGGGGAATTTAAGGGCATGTTTCTCCCAGCAATAAAACAGGCTTGTAGGGTCACTTATCTACACTTACAGTATATACTTTTTTACGTGCATGAAGGGAACAGGCAAACTGACTGGCAGGTGAATAGAGCTGAGACTCAACAAGAGCTTTCTCAGGGCCTGAAAAACACA
The DNA here is from genome assembly GCF_020615455.1 of Coregonus clupeaformis. Classification (NCBI taxonomy): domain Eukaryota; kingdom Metazoa; phylum Chordata; class Actinopteri; order Salmoniformes; family Salmonidae; genus Coregonus; species Coregonus clupeaformis. The sequence continues at coordinate 52,902,000 of NC_059211.1, read as the reverse complement.
AATAAAGGGATTAAGCAAACAGGCACACTGGGATAACACACCACAGTTACAATCTAGGGATAGAGGCAGATCAAACTGTCAGTTCCCAACATGAAACAGATAGCATGATGGAGAGTGAGAGGGAGAGAGAGAGAGAGAGAGAGACAGAGAGAGTGGAGAAAGACCATGTCCCAACAGTTCCAGCCTAGTCTCATTGACTATATGTAACATAGTATACGTAAATCTGGGACACTCAAATTAGAATGATGTGTTACGTATGGTATGGTTACTGTTATGATGATTTGTGAAGCTGTATGCGGACAGAGGACAAGGACACACCATGTGTTATTGGTGTCACGAGTGAGGAACAGAAGGTCAGTGTGCCAAGATAGATTGGGGGCCACTGTTGCTATTCTTAGGATGGGTGTGTGTTCATGCAGGAATTCCAATATACTGTCATTATAATGGCGCCGGAGAAGATGGCTGCCGTTTTACAGCCCTCTAACCAATTGTACTATTATGTGTGTTTTTCCTCGTTATTTGTAATTTATTTTGTACATAATGTTTCTGCCATCGTCTCTTATAACCAAAAAGAGCTTCTGGATATCAGGACAGCGATTACTCACCTCGTATTGGACGAAGATTTTTTCTTCAATGAGGCGGCCGCGAAGGATATCCTACAGACACCCGACAAGGCCCAAATCCCCGTCATTCGCATGAGGAAGAGACGGAGATATCGTGGACGTAGGTCGGGGTGCCTTGTAAGGATCCTACGGATCCATCAATCCTATTAGCCAATCTTCAATCATTTGAGAATAAATTGGATGACCTAAGATTACGGTTATCCTACCAACGGGACATTAAAAACTGTAATATCTTATGTTTCACCAAGTTGTGGCTGAACGACGACATGGACAACATACAGCTAGCGGGCTATACGCTACATCAGCAGGATAGAACGGCTGACTCCGGTAAGACAAGGGGTGGCGGTCTGTGTATATTTGTAAACAACAGCTGGTGCACAAAATCAAATACTAAGGAAGTCTCAAGGTTTTGCTCGCCTGAGGTAGAGTATCTTGTGATAAGCTGTAGACCACACTATTTACCAAGAGAGTTTTCATCTATATTTTTCATAGCTGTCTATTTACCACCACAAACCAATGCTGGCATTAAGATTGCACTGAATGAGCTGTATAAGGCCATAAGTCAACAGGAAAATGCTCATCCAGAGGCAGCGCTCCTAGTGGCCGGGGACTTTAATGCAGGGAAACTTACATCCGTTCTACCTAATTTCTACCAGCATGTTAAATGTGCAACCAGAGTAAAAAAAAACTCTAGACCACCTTTACTCCACACACAGAGACGCATACAAAGCTCTCCCTCGCCCTCCATTTGGCAAATCTGATCATAACTCTATCCTCCTGATTCCTGCTTATAAGCAAAAACTAAAGCAGGAAGCACCAGTGACTCGGTTAATAAAAAAGTGGTCAGATGACGCAGATGCTAAGCTACAGGACTGTTTTGCTAGCACAGACTGGAACATGTTCCGGGATTCTTCAGATAGCATTGAGGAGTACACCACATCAGTCACTGGCTTCATCAATAAGTGCATCGATGATGTCGTCCCCACAGTGACCGTACGTACATACCCCAACCAGAAGCCATGGATTACAGGAAACATCTGCACTGAGCTAAAGGGTAGAGCTGCCGCTTTCAAGGAGCGGAACTCTAACCCGGACGCTTATAAGAAATCCCGCTATGCCCTCCGACGAACCATCAAACAGGCAAAGAGTCAATACAGGACTAAGATTGAATCGTACTACACCGGCTCTGACACTCGTCGGATGTGGCAGGGCTTGAAAACTATTACAGACTACAAAGGGAAGCACAGCCGCGAGCTGCCCAGTGACACAAGACTTCCAGATGAGCTAAACTACTTATATGCTTGCTTCGAGGCAAGCAACACTGAAGCATGCATGAGAGCACCAGCTGTTCCGGATGACTATGTGATCACGCTCTCCGTAGCCGATGTGAGCAAGACTTTTAAGCAGGTCAACATTCACAAGGCCACAGGGCCAGACGGATTACCAGGACGTGTACTCCGAGCATGTGCTAACTGAGTCTGACTGAGTCTGTAATACCAACATGTTTCAAGCAGACCACCATAGTCCCCGTGCCCAAGGACTCTAAGATAACCTGCCTAAACGACTACTGACCCGTAGCACTGACATCTGTAGCCATGAAGTGCTTTGAAAGGCTGGTCATGGCTCACATCAACACCATTATCCCAGACACCCTAGACCCACTCCAATTTACATACCGCCCTAACAGATCCAAGATGATGCAACCTCTATTGCACTCCACACTGCTCTTTCCCACCTGGACAAGAGGAACACCTACGTGAGAATGCTTTTCATTGACTACAGCTCAGCATTCAACACCATAGTGCCCTCAAAGCTCATCACTAAGCTAAGGATCCTGGGACTAAACACCTCCCTCTGCAACTGGATCCTGGACTTCCTGACGGGCCGCCCCCAGGTGGTAAGGGTAGGTAACAACACATCTGCCACACTGATCCTCAACACGGGGGCCCCTCAGGGGTGCGTGCTCAGTCCCCTCCTGTACTCCCTGTTCACCCATGACTGCATGGCCAGGCACGACTCCAACACCATCATTAAGTTTGTCGACGACACAACAGTGGTAGGCCTGATCACCGACAATGATGAGACAGCCTATAGGGAGAAGGTCAGAGACCTGGCCGTGTGGTGCCAGGATAACAACCTCTCCCTCAACGTGGCCAAGACAAAGGAGATGATTGTGGACTACAGGAAAGAAAAGAGGACTGAGCACGCCCCCATTCTCATCGACGGGGCTGTAGTGGAACAGGTTAAGAGCTTCAAGTGTCCACATCACCAACGAACTATAATGGTCCAAACACACCAAGACAGTCATGAAGAGGGCACGACAAAGCCTATTCCCCCTCAGGAGACTGAAAAGATTTGGCATGGGTCCTCAGATCCTCAAACAATTCTACAGCTGCACCATCGATAGCATCCTGACTGGTTGCATCACCGCCTGGTATGGCAACTGCTTGGCCTCCGACCGCAAGTCACTACAGAGGGTAGTGCGTACGGCCCAGTACATCACTGGGGCCAAGCTTACTGCCATCCAGGACCTCTATACCAGGTGGTGTCAGAGGAAGGCCCTCAAAATTGTCAAAAACTCCAGCCACCCTAGTCATAGACTGTTCTCTCTGCTACCGCACGGCAAGCGGTACTGGAGTGCCAATTCTAGGTCCAAAAGACTTCTCAACAGCTTTTACCCCCAAGCCATAAGACTCCTGAACAGCTAATCATGGCTACCCGGATTATTTGCACTGCCCCCCCCACCCCATCTTTTTACGCTGCTGCTACTCTGTTAATTATTTATGCATAGTCACTTTAACTCTACCCACATGTACATGTTACTTCAACTACCTCAACTAGCCGGTGACCCCGCACATTGACTCTGCACCGGTACCCCCCTGTATATATAGCCTCCCTACTGTTATTTTATTTTACTTCTGCTCTTTTTTTCTCAACACTTTTTTGTTGCTTTATTCTACTTTTTTATAAAAAAATAAATGCACTGTTGGTTAAGGGCTGTAAGTAAGCATTTCACTGTAATGTCTTTACCTGTTGTATTCGGCGCATGTGGCCAATCAAATTTGATTTGATTTGATTTGATGGAATGGCCTGACTAGGGTGCCACACGACACCAAGGAGGCACATGATATGGTGGTGGATGAGTGACACTAAATGATGGTTAGCAACTGTGTAAAATAAGAATAGAGTGGAAGTGCATTATATAAGCTGAGAGATTTTCTATGGAAGTCATTCAGATGGCAGTAGGCTATGTCCATACCCCCTGTCAATGAATCCAATATTGTGACCATTAAATAATGACTGAATCCAATCTCCATCTGTGTAACGTACTCTCTTGCATCATTAACTTCTCGATACCAGAAATTCAGCATAAAAGATTGGCGTCTAAACGAACAGGATGCAGGCTTTCATTTTTTTGATTATGTCAAATTCTGCTTATCTGTGGTAAAGCTATGCTGTAACGAACGTTTAAAAAATCAATATTTTAAAGGGGACGCTGAGTGGTGTTGAGGTATGTATAATGGATGTATGGAGAATTATCAAATTAGACAATAACATGGTACTATGATTCTAAGCAGGTTTTGTTCAGAGAAATTACCAAACACAAAAGAGGAGAAGGAGAGTGGGTTTCACAAGATTGGGAGTAGGGTCTTTTAATGTGTACGCCATTATAAAATAGGTTTGAGTCCTATAAAGTGAAATAACCCATTATAAAGTTCAAGTCCTAGATAAAATAGGTTCAAGTCCTAGATAAAAGTAGGTTCAAGTCCTAGATAAAATAGGTTCAAATCCTAGATAAAGAATAGACATTGGTCCTCGGGGAAGCAGAATAAAGAGATAGATGTGAAGAGGTTCAAGCCCTCAACCATGTTATAAAAGCCCTATGAGAGAATTAGTCCCTTGTGAATTACTCAAAATGGCCAGGATAGGGAGCAGTAACATATTGAATCATAGCACCAAAGACAAAATAGGCAAACAAAATGTTAATACAGATCGAGATTGGGATTTGATATAAGTATTTGATTACTAATATTGCATGAACTCATAGCAGTAATGAATGGCCAGCTTAGTAGACCGGTATCTGGAAAAACAGTCACCATTAAGAGTAAAGCAGAGCTTCATTTAACTCGAAGAGAGAGACAGGAAATGACAAAATTATTACAGACGAATCCGCATTTAGAAGAAGTCTCTTGTAAAAGTAATATAAATCAAATAATGTGCAAATGGATGTTAAGTAAATTAGGATTTTTCTATGTGGGACAATATCTTGGTGATTTATCAGCATGGACAGATAATGACTATCCTCAAGAAGGTGGTGCAGTGGTCTAAGGCACTGCATCGCAGTGCTAGCTGTGGCACTAGAGATCCTGGTTCGAATCCAGGCTCTGTCATAGCCGGCCGCGACCGGGAGACCAATGGGGCGGCGCGCAATTGGCACAGCGTCATCCAGGGTAGGGGAGGGAATGGCCGGCAGGGATGTAGCTCAGTTGATAGAGCATGGCGTTTGCAACGCCAGGGTTGTGGGTTTGATTCGCACAGGGGGTATGAAAAAAATTAAATAATTATGCATTAACTGTAAGTCGCTCTGGATAAGAGCGTCTGCTAAATGATGTAAATGTAAGGTCGTTTTAAGAGGGATAAGTTACAAGTAGCGCGAAAGTGTATACAGTGGGGAGAACAAGTATTTGATACAATGCCGATTTTGCAGGTTTTCCTACTTACAAATAATGTAGAGGTCTGTAATTTTAATCATAATTACACTTCAACTGTGAGAGACGGAATCTAAAACAAAACTCCAGAAAATCACATTTTATGATTTTTAAGTAATTAATTTGCAATAAGTATTTGGTCACCTACAAACAAGCAATATTTCTGGCTCTCACAGACCTGTAACTTCTTCTTTAAGAGGCTCCTCTGTCCTCCACTCGTTACCTGTATTAATGGCACCTGTTTGAACTTGTTATCAGTATAAAAGACACCTGTCCGCAACCTCAAACAGTCACACTCCAAACTCCACTATGGCCAAGACCAAAGAGCTGTCAAAGGACACCAGAAACAAAATCGTAGACCTGCACCAGGCTGGGAAGACTGAATCTGCAATTGGTAAGCAGCTTGGTTTGAAGAAATCAACTGTGGGAGCAATTATTAGGACATTTTCTTTATTTATTTTTTATTTAACCTTTATTTAACCAGGTAAGCCAGTTGAGAACAAGTTCTCATTTACAACTGCGACCTGGCCAAGATAAAGCAAAGCAGTGCGATAAAAACAACAACACAGAGTTACATATGGGGTAAAACAAAACATAAAGTCAAAAATACAACAGAAAATATATATACAGTGTGTGCAAATGTAGCAAGTTATGGAGGTAAGGCAATAAATAGGCTATAGTGCAAAATAATTACAATTAGTATTAACACTGGAATGATAGATGTGCAAGAGATGATGTGCAAATAGAGATACTGGGGTACAAATGAGCAAAATAAATAACAATATAGGGATGAGGTAGTTGGGCGGGCTAATTTCAGATGGGCTGTGTACAGGTGCAGTGATCGGTAAGGTGCTCTGACAACTGATGCTTAAAGTTAGTGAGGGAGATAAGTGTCTCCAGCTTCAGAGATTTTTGCAATTTGTTCCAGTCATTGGCAGCAGAGAACTGGAAGGAATGGCGGCCAAAGGAGGTGTTGGCTTTGGGGATGACCAGTGAGATATACCTGCTGGAGCACATACTACGGGTGGGTGTTGCTATGGTGACCAATGAGCTAAGATAAGGCGGGGATTTGCCTAGCAGTGATTTATAGATGGCCTGGAGCCAGTGGGTTTGGCGACGAATATGTAGTGAGGACCAGCCAACAAGAGCGTACAGGTCACAGTGGTGGGTAGTATATGGGGCTTTGGAGACAAAACGGATGGCACTGTGATAGACTACATCCAATTTGCTGAGTAGAGTGTTGGAGGCTATTTTGTAAATGACATCGCCAAAGTCAAGGATCGGTAGGATAGTCAGTGTTACAAGGGCATGTTTGGCAGCATGAGTGAAGGAGGCTTTGTTGCGAAATAGAAAACCGATTCTAGATTTAACTTTGGATTGGAGATTCTTAATGTGAGTCTGGAAGGAGAGTTTACAGTCTAACCAGACACCTAGGTATTTGTAGTTGTCCACATACTCTAGGTCAGACCCGTCGAGAGTAGCGATTCTAGTCGGGTGGGCGGGTTCAAGCAGTGTTCGGTTGAAGAGCATGCATTTTGTTTTACTAGTGTTTAAGAGCAGTTGGAGGCTACTGAAGGAGTGTTGTATGGCATTGAAGCTCATTTGGAGGTTTGTTAACACAGTGTCCAATGAAGGGCCAGATGTATACAAAATGGTGTCGTCTACGTAGAGGTGGATCTGAGAGTCACCAGCAGCAAGAGCAACATCATTGATATACACGGAGAAAAGAGTCGGCCCAAGAATTGAACCCTGTGGCACCCCCATAGAGACTGCCATAGGTCCAGACAACAGGCCCTCCGATTTGACACATTGAACTCTATCTGAGAAGTAGTTGGTGAACCAGGCGAGGCAGTCATTTGAGAAACCAAGGCTATTTAGTCTGCCAATAAGAATGCGGTGGTTGACAGAGTCGAAAGCCTTGGCCAGGTCGATGAAGACGGCTGCACAGTACTGTCTATTATCGATCGCGGTTATAATATCGTTTAGGACCTTGAGCGTGGCTGAAGTGCACCCATGACCAGCTCGGAAACTGGATTGCATAGCGAAGGTACGGTGGGATTCGAAATGGTCAGTGATCTGTTTGTTAACTTGGCTTTCAAAAACTTTCGAAAGGCAGGGCAGGATGGATATGGGTCTGTAACAGTTTGGATCGAGCGTGTCACCCCCTTTGAAGAGGGGGATGACCGCGGCAGCTTTCCAATCACTGGGGATCTCAGACGTTACGAAAGAGAGGTTGAACAGGCTAGTAATAGGGGTTGCGACAATTTCGGCGGCTAGTTTTAGAAAGAAAGGGTCCAGATTGTCTAGCCCAGATGATTTGTAGGGGTCCAGATTTTTTAGCTCTTTCAGAACATCAGCTGTCTGGATTTGTGTGGGGGGTGCATGGGCAAGTTGCAGCGGAGGGTACAGAGCTGGTGACCGGGGTAGTGGTAGCCAGGTGGAAAGCATGGCCAGCCGTAGCAAAATGCTTGTTGAAATTCTCGATTATTGTAGATTTATCGTTGGTGAATGTGTTTCCTAGCCTCAGTGCAGTGGGCAGCTGGGAGGAAGTGCTCTTATTCTCCATGGACTTCACAAAACTTTTTGGAGTTAGTGCTACAGGATGCAAATTTCTGTTTGAAAAAGTTAGCCTTTGCTTTCCTAACTGCTTGTGTATATTGGTTCCTAACTTCCCTGAAAAGTTGCATATCGCGGGGGCTATTTGATGCTAATGCAGTACGCCACAGGATGTTTTTGTGCTGGTCAAGGGCAGTCAAGTCTGAGGAGAACCAGGGGCTATATCTGTTCTTAGTTCTGTATTTTTTGAATGGGGCATGTTTATTTAAGATTGAGAGGAAATTACTTTTAAAGAACAACCAGGCATCCTCTACTGACGGAATGAGATCTCTATCCATCCAGGATACCTGGGCCAGGTCAATTAGGAAGGCCTGCTCGCTGAAGTGTTTTAGGGAGCGTTTGACAGTGATGAGGGGTGGTCGTTTGACCGCGGACCCGTTACGGACGCAGGCAATAAGGCAGTGATCGCTGAGATCCTGGTTGAAGACAGCGGAGGTGTATTTAGAGGGTAAGTTAGTCAGGATGATATCTATGAGGGTACCCATGTTCACGGATGTAGGGTTGTACCTGGTAGGTTCGTTGATAATTTCTGTGAGATTGAGGGCATCTAGTTTAGATTGTAGGATGGCTGGGGTGTTAAGCATATCCCAATTTAGGTCACCAAGCAGTACGAACTCTGAGGATAGATGGGGGGCAATCAATTCACATATGGTGTCCAGGGCACAGCTGGGGGCTGAGGGGGGTCTGTAGCAAGCGGCAACAGTGAGAGATTTATTTCTGGAAAGGTGGATTTTTAGAAGTAGAAGCTCAAACTGTTTGGGCACAGACCTGGATAGTATGATAGAGCTCTGCAGGCTATCTCTACAGTAGATTGCAACTCCACCCCCTTTGGCAGTTCTATCTAGACGGAAAATGTTATAGTTGGGGATGGAAATTTCAGAATTTTTGTTGGCCTTCCTAAGCCAGGATTCAGACACTGCTAGAACATCAGGGTTGGCGGAGTGTGCTAACGCAGTGAATAACTCAAACTTAGGAAGGAGGCTTCTGATATTTACGTGCAGAAATCCAAGGCTTTTACGGTTACAGAAGTCAACAAATGATAGCTCCTGGGGAGTAGGAGTGATACTGGGGGCTGCATGGCCTGGGTTAGCCTCTACATCACCAGTGGAACAGAGGAGGACTAGAATAAGGATATGACTAAAGGCTTTAAGAACTGGTCTTCTAGTGCGTTGGGTACATAGAATAAAGGGGGCAGATTTCCGGGCATTGTAGAAAAGATTCAGGGCATTATGTACAGAAAAGGATATGGAAGGATATAAGTACAGTTGAGGTAAACCTAAGCGTTGGGTAACAATTAAAGAGATAGCATCACTGGAGGCACCGATTGAGCCGGTCTCGGCGTGTATGGGGGGTGGAACAAAGGAACTATTTGAGGCAGTTTGAGAGGGACTTGGGGTTCTACAGTGAAATTGTATAATACGAACTAACCCAAACAGCAATAGGCAAGGCATATTGACATGGGAGAGAGGCATAAAGCAATCACAGGTGTTATTAGAGAGAGCTAAGACAACAACTGGTAATGGCGATAAAGTTTGGGCTGAGGCTAAACAGAATAAACAGGACAGGGTACCGTGTAAAGGAACAGTCCAGCAGGCATCAGCTGTGCAGCTGAGTGATCATGTCCAGTGAACAGCAATATGTGAGTCCGAGAGCAGTTCAAATTGGTGCTTCAGCACAGCTAGCAGGAAGCACAGTTGTAGTTTGCGTGTGCTAGTGGGCCGGGGCTAGCAGATGGATCTTCGTGGTCGTCGCAACGGGAAGCCTTTTGAAACCACATCAGACGATTTCGTCGGCAAACCAGTCGTGTTGGATCGGCGGGGCTCAGTGTCAACACTAGGAGGTCCCGTCCGGTTGACAGAGAGGTAGATAGCCGGGAGATGGGCCTGAGGCTAGCTCAAGGCTAACTGGTGCTTGCTATGGGGCAATGGTAATTAGCCAACAACAGGTTGCAGCTAGCTGGTTGCGATGATCCGGCGCTAGGGTCCAGTGATTCCGGCAGAAAGTCCGATATGCTCTGGGTCGATAGCACGCTGTGCAGACTGGCCGACGAATTGTTCAGGCTAGAGCTAGAGCTGGCTGGTGGATAGTGTATGCCACGGACAATGGTGAAGACGCTAACGGTGACTAATAGCAAGTAGCCATTCAGTTGCAGCAAGACTAGTTTCAGCATGAGGTTCTTGATGAAAGTTATAAAGAAATAATAGAATCCTTCCACGTTGGGTGAGGCGGGTTGCAGGAAAGTATATTTAGTTAAAGAATGAAAAGTAAAATTGAGAAATATATACAAAATAGACAAAAAAAACAAGAAACTGGATATTTACACTAGGACACAGAATAAAACCACGACCGCCATCTTGGATCTAAATGAGAAGACATACAAGACCACTGATAATCTCCCTCGATCTGGGGCTCCACGCAAGATCTCACCCCGTGGGGTCAAAATGATCACAAGAACGGTGAGCAAAAATCCCAGAACCACACGGGGGGACCTAGTGAATGACCTGCAGAGAGCTGGGACCAAAGTAACAAAGCCTACCATCAGTAACACACTACGCCGCCAGGGACTCTAATCCTGCAGTGCCAGACGTGTCCCCCTCCTTAAGCCAGTACATGTCCAGGCCCGTCTGAAGTTTGCTAGAGTGCATTTGGATGATCCAGAAGAGGATTGGGAGAATGTCATATGGTCAGATGAAACCAAAATAGAACTTTTTTGGTAAAAACTCAACTCGTCGTGTTTGGAGGACAAAGAATGCTGAGTTGCATCCAAAGAACACCATACCTACTGGGAAGCATGGGGGTGGAAACATCATGCTTTGGGGCTGTTTTTCTGCAAAGGGACCAGGCGACTGATCCGTGTAAAGGAAAGAATGAATGGGGCCATGTATCGTGAGATTTTGAGTGAAAACCTCCTTCCATCAGCAAGGGCATTGAAGATGAAACGTGGCTGGGTCTTTCAGCATGACAATGATCCCAAACACACCGCCCGGGCAACGAAGGAGTGGCTTCGTAAGAAGCATTTCAAGGTCCTGGAGTGGCCTAGCCGGTCTCCAGATCTCAACCCCATAGAAAATCTTTGGAGGGAGTTGAAAGTCCGTGTTGCCCAGCAACAGCACAAAAACATCACTGCTCTAGAGGAGATCTGCATGGAGGAATGGGCCAAAATACCAGCAACAGTGTGTGAAAACCTTGTGAAGACTTACAGAAAACGTTTGACCTGTGTCATTGCCAACAAAGGGTATATAACAAAGTATTGAGAAACTTTTGTTATTGACCAAATACTTATTTTCCACCATAATTTGCAAATAAATTCATTAAAAATCCTACAATGTGATTTTCTGGATTTTTTTTTCTCATTTTGTCTGTCATAGTTGACGTGTACCTATGATGAAAATTACAGGCCTCTCTCATCTTTTTAAGTGGGAGAACTTGCACAATTGGTGGCTGACTAAATACTTTTTTCCCCACTGTAGATAGTTAAGTGGAAACATTCTTTAACAAGTTCTAATTGTTATTACTTTATTCTATAGTTTCCGTAACACCAGTGACGTATGCAAATAGAATTATAAAAACGATAATCTGTTTATGGTATGTTGTACAATGGGAGATAGTTTTTACTATTAGGCTGATGGGGTAGTAAACATTTTTTTGTAAGTTAATAAATAATAGGTTGTTATTTTAAAACATAAATGCAACAAGTGGAGATGATTACATTACCAGACAGGTGTTATAGGTTTATAATAGAAGGTGTAGTGAACTTAATGAAACGTGGTATTATCTGATGTGTTTTGAGTGGGAGTTTTCTTTCCAGGATTGATGGAAGTCCCCTACAGTTTATGTTAAGAGAAAAGTAGGAGACAACGTCTCAATTTTTTTTTTTATAGATGCCTGGGATAAAATATCACAGCTTCCGTACGCAGAGTAATTGATTATATTGGCGAATGAATGAAATATGACATTTAGAGGGGTGACAGGAACAATATCAGGGGAAACAGATATTTCCTATGTTGATTGATCTAGTAACAATACGAGGATAATTTGATATGGGATCAAAAGGAGCAAATTTAGGGGTTGGATAATCATTGTGAGATTTACAGAGAATGAAGTCTGAAGGGTAATCAATTAAAAATACTCACTGTAAACTCAGAGAAACTTGAGTGCTTTTCATCTTTTGAGATTGTATGTCATCTTCTTCTGGAGTAGTTATGAGGAATTAGATTAAAACAAACTATTATTGATGTGAGATAGGACAGGGTGTAAATCTGCATAATGTTTTGTGTGTAATTAATATTTTTGGATTGCTGATTATAATTGAATGTTAACAAAATGTATACTTTCTATTCCAGGAAAATTGGGATTTCCTTATATCTCATTGGGATGTGTCAAAAGTCTGTGGGATAGGTGGAACAGTTAGTAAAATTAGGCAGTCTTATTATTAGGTCGTAAAAGGGAGCTACCAAATATTGGGGTTTTTCAAATAACCACACACAACCCACCTATTATAATGGTTATATAGGCTTTTATTTTTTATTTTAGGGTGTTTTAGCAGGTAAAAGGTGATAAATCTTAAAGGAGCACACACATGGAGCTTCATGAAGTTTTTTTCTGTTATGAGTACGTTTTGGGTAAACACGTGATTTATTTTGAGAAGAAATGTCATGAGGACTTAATATACACTGGGGATAAGTAACATTTATGAAATGTTTTGACTGTTGTTAATGATTAGTTTATACTATAGAATGGAACACTTCTTTGAAGGATTTCAATGACCTCTGAACTCTGTCCTGATTTTCTAGTGTGAATTGATCACCCACACTGGAAATCCTAGAGGCAGGGGATGAGGAATTTAAGGTGATTTATAATACCAAATTGGGGGGTTATTTATAATATGGATAATTATGAAAACATGTATAATTTGGCAATAGTTATATATATGATTAGGAAAAAAGAAAAGAAAGACATAGTGAGAGAGCTAGTCCTGAATGAGGGATAACTGTTGCTAGCCGATGTTGATATTACTTGAATTACTTTGTGGGATACAATTAAGTTAAGGTATTATCAGATATTGTCATTTTAATTTCATTTATTATTTTGGTTTAACAGGCTATTTTGTTTAGTTTTTGAACTCATGAATCACGATGTGAGTCATGTGTCCAGAGGGGGAAGTACTGATCGAATGAGGCTTTTCGGTAAATATGCAAATTAATTAAGAATATGAGCAGTAGTAATTAATGTGTTATGGGTTAGATTAAATGTTTTGGGTGAAAATGTATTTGTGGTATAAGGCAGGATGAAGAGAAGGCCTGTCTAGGAAACTAGTGGACAAGCTGAAAAAATGTGCACTTTCTAATATCAAGGTTTCTACTGAATGATATGAAGACAGGATATAGCAGCATAGGGTATATCATCTAACAATGTTCTAAGACTTTCTTCCAAGGGTGAAGGCTTCTCTGCCAGACCTAACAGGAGAATCTGGGCATTGTATGCGCCTTGGAGACTATGTGGCAGTAAAGGATTACAGAAGTAAGAGCTGCACAGAATCTAAGTGGAGAGGTCAGTAATGGGTGATGGCTGATTCCCTCGGCGGAGGGACAGACCTACAAGAACGTCCAAGAACTTCAAGATCTTCCAGAATTTCAAGATTCACCTGACTGTCACACCATTCACTTCTCTGTCTGAGGAGGGTTTACCTAACATAAATTGGGGAGTATATTAGAAATTGGTATTAAGAATAATTGGTAATACATAATAATTTGTCACATATAGTCATGCTTATATGGATTTATTGGATTAGAAATGAAATCAATTAAACTGTTACATGTTGTCTTCTAGTGAGGTAAATACAAATGGTGTCTTGATGCATAGCAGAGAAAATTGACCTAGAATGGTGTGAACCTTAAAAAGAAACAACCTATGAACCGGTTGAAGATGAATATCAGAGGCGTTGAAGACATTTCTGTAAAGCACCATTTCTACATCCAACAGGTGTAAAACAGCCCATACAGTAGAAGCTATCAACTGATTTTCTCATGTTTCTATATCGAGAGAGTGGGACAGGAGTCCACCATTGAGTGAGAATGGAGAAATATATGTTTAAATACAACATTTCTCATGTTGTTGGTATAATGGTTGGCAAATAGACAAGACACAATGGGGTGTAGAGATGGTGGTGACTCGGATAAGACATTGAAGTTGGGACATTGTCATGGGCAATTCATTTTGAAATATGAAGATGTCTGAAGAACATAATGAAGAGACGGCAGAAGATTTACGTGCCGGAGAAAGAAGGGGTTGGTTAGTTGGGTTGATAATACATTTGGATTTATCTAAATTTAATAATTTGGATAGGAGGTATATACACTGCTAAATTAATAGTATTAAGAATGCATTGAGACAATGATCTGTATTTATTATCATGATGAGGAAAGACATAATTAAATGATGGATGTTTATACTGTATGTTAAAATAAGTGTACATTCTGACAGTTGTAATGGGTAATAAAGTTGAGGGTTTTAATTTAGATTGATAAGGACCAAGTGAAACAATAACAATTGTCATTCTAAATTTGGTTTTGGTTATAATTTATATATAATTTATATATATATATTAGTATAACTATTTTCAGCATGAAGGATATTGATTGTACAATTGAGATAACGGTCTTATATAGATATTATGGTTAAAACAGCGATACATTATTGTAATGTCTTAGGATACACTTATATGATTTATTTTGAGTAGACATTGTTGAATCTTACTGTTTGAAACATGTAAGGTAATATAAGGATTATGACTGATAACATGTTGATTATTAAGTTACCGTATTCACATATTAGTCACTATATACATTTGAAGTATTGGATGGTATTGATATGGATGTGTAAAGTGGTACATTTCTCTGTTGCTAGGCAAGAACTTAATTGGTTCCTATCATGGGGTTTTGGTAGATGAGACATTGGACTGTTTATGCTATTTTCATATGATCTGATTTTGGTTGAATTCCTCAATCCTAACTAGTTCAGGGGTGTACTGATTTCACAGGGACTGGAAACAGAGTGTTATATTGTGTATCTCTCACCAGGCATATTAGGGGTTGAACAGAGTTGAATATTGTACATATTAACAGTCATGGGTTTACAAGCAATTGGGTAGGAGATGGAACTCATTAGACAATATGCAATTGATAATCGCATAGCATTGGATGCTATTGTAGTAGATAAAGGGGGAATGTATGTGATTATAGGGGGAGAATCATGTTGTATATACTTACCATCAGGATTGAGAAGGTCTTGGGAATTTATGTAAAGCTATGGGAAATATTAGAGACATGCAGGAAGGCATTGAGGGTACTAATTTTTCATCTATATCATGTTATTCCAGTGTAGAATTAATTGATAATGTTGATTGAGGAATAGGAAATGTTAAGTTGGAAATGTATCACACGTGGAATTTAAGGTTTACAGGATTGAAGATGTGGAAACAAGACTCGCTATCTGATCTCAGTTGATCAGATAGCGCCCCAAGTGAACAGAGAAAAGCTTGGGGTTCCTCTGAAGGAACATGGAAAGCAAGATTGAAGTTATTTTTATTGGGATATATTCATTTGAATATATTATTTCAGTGTAAATTACAAAGTGTCATGAATCAATATATTTTCTGGGATGATGTTAGGAATTAATTTGTATGTTTTGGTTTGTTTGGTTCAATTAATGTTATATTAATGGAATTCTCTTTGCAACAACAAATAGAAAGAAAAATAGGAATTGTTATGATGATTGGTGATACAAGATTCATTAATGTATGAAGCTGTATGTGGACAGAGGACAAGGACACACCATGTGTTATTGGTGTCACAAGTGAGGAACAGAAGGTCAGTGTGCCAAGATAGATTGGGGGCCACTGTTGCTAATCTTAGGATGGGTGCGTGATGGAATGGCCTGGCTAGGGTGCCACACAACACCAAGGAGGCACATGATATGGTGGTGGATGAGTGACACTCAATGATGGTTAGCAACTGTGTAAGATAAGAATAGAGTGGAAGTGCATTATATAAGCTGAGAGATTTTCTATGGAAGTCATTCAGATGGCAGTAGGCTACAGTGAGGGAAAAAAAGTATTTGATCCCCTGCTGATTTTGTACGTTTGCCCACTGACAAAGAAATGATCAGTCTTTAATTTTAATGGTAGGTTTATTTGAACAGTGAGATACAGAATAACAACAACAAAAATCCAGAAAAACGCATGTCAAAAATGTTATAAATAGATTTGCATTTTAATGAGGGAAATAAGTATTTGACCCCCTCTCAATCAGAAAGATTTCTGGCTCCCAGGTGTCTTTTATACAGGTAACGAGCTGAGATTAGGAGCACACTCTTAAAGGGAGTGCTCCTAAAATCAGCTTGTTACCTGTATAAAAGATACCTGTCCACAGAAGCAATCAATCAATCAGATTCCAAACTCTCCACCATGGCCAAGACCAAAGAGCTCTCCAAGGATGTCAGGGACAAGATTGTAGACCTACACAAGGCTGGAATGGGCTACAAGAGCATCGCCAAGCAGCTTGGTGAGAAGGTGACAACAGTTGGTGCGATTATTCGCAAATGAAAGAAACACAAAAGAACTGTCAATCTCCCTCGGTCTGGGGCTCCATGCAAGATCTCACCTCATTGAGTTGCAATGATCATGAGAACGGTGAGGAATCAGCCCAGAACTACACGGGAGGATCTTGTCAATGATCTCAAGGCAGCTGGGACGATAGTCACCAAGAAAACAATTGGTTACACACTATGCCGTGAAGGACTGAAATCCTGCAGCGCCCGCAAGGTCCCCCTGCTCAAGAAAGCACATATACATGCCCGTCTGAAGTTTGCCAATGAACATCTGAATGATTCAGAGGAGAACTGGGTGAAAGTGTTGTGGTCAGATGAGACCAAAATCGAGCTCTTTGGCATCAACTCAACTCGCTGTGTTTGGAGGAGGAGGAATGCTGCATATGATCCCAAGAACACCATCCCCACCGTCAAACATGGTGGTGGAAACATTATGCTTTGGGGGTGTTTTTCTGCTAAGGGGACAGGACAACTTCACCGCATCAAAGGGACGATGGACGGGGCCATGTACTGTTAAATCTTGGGTGAGAACCTCCTTCCCTTAGCCAGGGCATTGAAAATGGGTCGTGGATGGGTATTCCAGCATGACAAAGACCCAAAACATACGGCCAAGGCAACAAAGGAGTGGCTCAAGAAGAAGCACATTAAGGTCCTGGAGTGGCCTAGCCAGTCTCCAGACCTTAATCCCATAGAAAATCTGTATAGGGAGCTGAAGGTTCGAGTTGCCAAACGTCAGCCTCGAAACCTTAATGACTTGGAGAAGATCTGCAAAGAGAAGTGGGACAAAATCCCTCCTGAGATGTGTGCAAACCTGGTGGCCAACTACAAGAAACGTCTGACCTCTGTGATTGCCAACAAGGGTTTTGCCACCAAGTACTAAGTAATGTTTTGCAGAGGGGTCAAATACTTATTTCCCTCATTAAAATGCAAATCAATTAATAACATTTTTGACATGCGTTTTTCTGGATTTTGTTGTTGTTATTCTGTCTCTCAATGTTCAAATAATCCTACCATTAAAATTATAGACTGATCATGTCTTTGTCAGTGGTCAAACGTACAAAATCAGCAGGGGATCAAATACTTTTTTCCCTCACTGTATGTCCATACCCCCTGTCAATGAATCCAATATTGTGACCATTAAATAATGACTGAATCCAATCTCCATCTGTGTAACATATTCTCTTGCAACCACAACAAATTGGAATGCGTAACATATCATACAGATTTTCATTGGTAACATATCATACAAAATGGATAATGGACATCCACAAATGAATACTTACCAGGGGCGCAACTTTGGTTTTAGAAGTGGGGGGGACATTATTTATATATTTATTTCATCAATGTAATTGTCTGCATTATTTCCAATCCCACATATATTTTTTTGTAAATATACAGCACCAGCCAAAAGTTTGGACACACCTACTCTTTATTTTTAATATTTTCTACATTGTAGAATAATAGTGAAGACATCAAAACTATGAAATAACACATATGGAATCATGTAGCAACCAAAAAAGTATATATAATCAAAATATATTTTATATTTGAGATTCTTCAAATAGCCACCCTTTGCCTTGACGACAGCTTTGCACACTCTTGGCATTCTCTCAACCAGCTTCATGAGGTAGTCACCTCGAATTCATTTCAATTAACAGGTGTGCCTTATTAAAAGTTAATTTGTGGAATTTCTTTCTTTCTTATTGCGTTTGAGCCAATCAGTTGGGTTGTGACAAGGTAGGGGCGGTATACAGAAGATAGTCCTATTTGTTAAAAGACCAAGTCCATATTATGGCAAGGACAGCTCAAATAAGCAAAGAGAAATGACAGTCCATCGTTACTTTAAGACATGAAGGTCAGTCAATATGGAACATTTATTTCCGTATTGCAGTCGCGAAAACCATTAGACCGGTGGAAATCTGTCCTTTGGTCTGATGAGTCCAACTTGAGATTTTTGGTTCCAACCGCCGTGTCTTTGTGAGACGCAGAGTAGGTGAACAGATGATCTCAGCATGCATGGTTCCCACCATGAAGGATGGAGGAGGAGGTGTGATGGTGTGGGGGTGATTTGCTGGTGACACTGTCTGTGTTTTATTTACAATTCAAGGCACACTTAACCAGCATGTCCACCACAGCATTCTGTAGCGATACGCCACCCCATCTGGTTTGCACTTAGTGGGACTATAATTTGTTTTTCAATGACAATGACCCAAAACACACCTCCAGGCTGTGTAAGGGCTATTTGACCAATAAGGAGAGTGATGGAGTACTGCATCAGATGACCTGGCCTCCACAATCACCCGACCTTAACCCAATTGAGATGGTTTGCAATGACAGCAGAATGAAGGAAAAGCAGCCAACAAGTGCTCAGCATATGTGGGAACTCCTTCAAGACTGTTGGAAAAGCATTCCTCATGAAGCTGGTTGAGAGAATGCGAAGAAGCTGTCATCAAGGCAAAGGGTGGCTACTTTGAAGAATCTAAAATCTAAAATATATTTTGATTTGTTTAACACTTTTTAGGTTACTGCATGATTCCATATGTGTTATTTCATAGTTTTGATGTCTTCACTTGTCACGCCCTGATCTAGAGAACTCTTGTTGGTTGGGTCAGGGTGTGAGTTTCTGTTGAGATCTATGTTATTGTATTTCTATGCCTACCTTAGTTGTGGGATCTTGACTCGTGTTTGGGTTGTTGTGTTGTAGCCACTGTTTGAGCTTCACGTTTCGTTGTTTTGTTATTTTGTCTAGTGTTTATTCGTATTAATAAACATGTAAGCATACCACGCTGCACCTTGGTCTGACCCGTCTCTCAACAATCGTGACAGAAGATCCCACCAAACAAGGACCAAGCAGCATGCTCAGAGGGAGCAAACACCCTGGGCACAGGTGGGGAAATTGTGGTCTTGGGAAGATATTTTCGTTGGTAGGAGAGGATCGACGGCGACATCAACGGTGCCGGCCCGAAGAGGAAGCCCGAGAGGCAGCCCCAATAAAAAAAATTTGGGGGGCTAAAGGGGTGGTCGGGGATCGAGAGAGAAGAGGTTTGGATTCCCTACAACCATAGGAGCAGGAATGGAAACAGATTTATACAGAGGAGTCGGAGGAAGACGACGACGATGAATTTCTGTTCCCTCACTCGTGGGGGCTCCCGGAGGAGTCCTCACTAGAGGGGGATTGGCGGTGGAGAGAGAAGGACTGGAACAGTCGTACCTCTCCAACGTCAGTTCCCAGCCCGGTAAGCCCCGTGCCTGCCTCTCACACCAAGCCAGTGGTGCGTGTTCCCAGTCCGGCAAGGCCCGTGCCTGCTCCTCGCACCAAGCCAGTGGTGCGTGTTCCCAGTCCGGCACGGCCCGTGCTTGCTCCTCGCACCAAACCAGTGGTGCCTGTCGCCAGCCCGGTACGCCCCGTACTTGCTCCTCGCACCAAACCAGTGGTGCGTGTATCCAGTCCTGTACGGCCCGTGCCTGCTCCTCGCACCAAGCCGGTGGTGCGTGTTCCTAGTCCGGCACGGCCCGTACCTGCTCCCCGCACCAAACCAGTGGTGCGTGTCGCCAGCTCGGTACGCCCCGTACCTGCTCCCCGCACCAAACCAGTGGTGCGTGTATCCAGTCCTGTACGGCCCGTGCCTGCTCCTCGCACCAAGCTGGTGGTGCGTGTTCCCAGTCCGGCACAGCCCATGCCTGCCTCTCGCACCAAGCCAGTGGTGCGTGTTCCTAGTCCGGCACGGACCATACCTGCTCCCCGCACCAAACCAGTGATGCGTGTATCCAGTCCAGTACGGCCCATACCTGCTCCCCGCACCAGATCAGTGGTGCATGTATCCAGTCCAGTACGCCCCGTACCTGCTCCCCGCACCAAACCAGTGGTGCGCGTATCCAGTCCGGTACGACCCATACCTGCTCCCCGCACCAAACCAGTGGTGCGTGTCGCCAGCCCGGAACGCCCCGTACCTGCTCCCTGCACCAAACCAGTGGTGCGTGTATCCTGTCAGGCACGGCCCGTGCCTGCTCCCCGCACCAAACCAGTGGTGCGTGTCACCAGCCCGGTACGCCCCGTACCTGCTCCCTGCACCAAACCAGTGGTGCGCGTATCCAGTCCGGTACGGCCCGTACCTGCTCCCCGCACCAAACCAGTGGTGCGTGTTCCCAGTCCAGCTCCAGTCAGCTGCTCCGCTCCAGGGCCAGAGCAGTCCGCTCCACCGGTGCCCAGTCCAGCTCCGGTCAGCGGTTCCACTCCAGAGCCAGAGCAGTCCGCTCCACCGGGGTCCAGTTCAGCTCCGGTCAGCGGCACCACTCCAGGCCCAGACGTCAGCCCCTCTCCAGGGTCAGGGCCTCACACACCAGGGTCCAGACAGGGCTTGGTGCATCGCGGGAGGATTGCCGATCCAGGCCCAGACGTCAGCCCCTCTCCAGGTTCGGGGCCTCCCACACCAGGGTCCAGACAGGGCTTGGTGCATCGTAGGAGGAAGGAGAGGGGAAGTGTCACGCCGAGGTCCAGACCAGGGGTGCAACAGGGAGGCAGAGAGGGAGAGGTCGTCACGCCCGGAGCCGAAGCCGCCTTCGAGGCTGAATGCCCACCCTGACCCTCCCCTAATGAGTCAGGTTGGTCCGGCCGGAGTACGCACCTTTGGGTGGGGGGGTACTGTCACGCCCTGATCTAGAGAACTCTTGTATTGTATTTCTATGTTGTAGATCTAGGTTGGTATTTCTATGTTTGGCCGGGTGTGATTCCCAATCAGAGGCAGCTGTCGCTCGTTGTCTCTGATTGGGGATCATACTTAGGTAGCCTGGTTGCCTACCTTAGTTGTGGGATCTTGACTCGCGTTTGACTTGTTGTGTTGTAGCCACTGTTTGAGCTTCACGTTTTGTTATTTTGTCAAGTGTTTATTCGTATTAATAAACATGTACGCAAACCACGCTGCACCTTGGTCTGACCCGTATAATTTTCAAATGTGCTGTGATGTACTCCTTTTGTCGTATAGTATTCCATACAAGGCACCCAGACCTTATGAAAGTTGCACAGTATACCCTTAATCTTAAAACAAATCTAGTGATACTGTACACTAGATTCCATACATTGTGGGAGCATAACCAACCTTCCAGTTAATGGCAATGCATTTATTAGCCATTATAAATGCTAGGTTACTTCTGATAACCAGTATCCAGTATCAACATTTCCAAGCAAACAAAAACAGGGAGAAGGGATATGCTGAGATAAAAGGAAAATACTCTTTGCCAGAATTCAGCCAGCCTTCACAAGACCACAACATATGCAAATATTTCCCCTTTTGTGCTTTACACCTCCAGCAGAATAATACAATTTCTGAGTGCATGATATTCAGTTTCACTGGCATATAGTACGTTCTATGGATGGTTTTAAACTGCAGTAATTTATGTCTGAGATTATATGAACATGACTGGGCATTCAAACATATCTGTATCCATTCATCATCATCAATAGCGTCTCCCAGGTCTTCCTCACATTTTTGTTTTACATGTTTTGTGTCATTGGGAAAAGCCTCTATCAACCCTTGATACGGTTTCGAAATCAACTTTAGAGGTTTGTCAGACTGCCTTAAAATAGCATCTGGCTTGTCCAGTGTTTGCTGGACAGAGAAAATAGAAAATCCACCTCACCACTGTCACACGACTTGTCTTCCCTGGCTGCCTGACCCTGCTGAGACCCCTGTCACCATCTGAACCTCCTAAAATGAGGTATGACAAAGAATTACCTTGGTGTACATTTATACATTATATTATCCAATAATAGAATCAATGGTTCAATAATTGAAATGACCATTATTCCCAAATCCCAGACTGTAGCTTTAAGCTTAAACTGCTGTCCTGTAGCTACTGTAGGTCTACCCATCAATTCAAGACGGAACATTATATCATTCACTGAATATACTGCAAAATTCACCTGATCTCCGTAGACTGGTCTTTCCTGGCTGTCTGACCATGCTGGCTGTCTGACCCTGCTGGGACCCCTGTCACCATCTGATCCTGCTAAAACATGATGAGCATAGTGTTGTGTACTGACTGCGGGTCCCGACCGAGATCATTGCGGCGCAGTCTGCATTTTTCATTCTGCTGGCGGGAGCGGGCGGTCAGACAGACAACTTTGGGATGAAAATATTTTTGTTGTCCCACAGATTATTTTGAAACAATCCTCTTTCTGCTTTGTATGCATTAGCCTACCTACTGTATTAAAAGCACATATTTTTCGCATTATTCACAAACTCAGAATTCGCTGCTTCAACTTCAGTAGCCTACCTCTCCTAGTTGGGCATGAGAGTTCAAGTTCGCCTAGTATGTGGGGTCTCATTGAAATAGAGTAGGCTGCCTACATGGGTGGAGAATAATGTGGCAGTTAACTTGAATATGAAATTAACTTAAATATAATTAGACTGTAATTTACTACAGTGTCTGTAAATAAATAAATATTGATAATAAAAAGAAGTGGAGGGCGCTCAACCAACGTGAGTCGAAGTGCAATCAAAAAATGTAATCATTGAAAAGGAAAAGGTACAACGCACACATAGGTTAGGCTACTATGGTGAGCGAGCGGTGTGCCTTTTTATTTTAAATAAGTATGGATTACCCATTTACTTGCCTCTGCCTAAAAATCATCCTCCTAAAAGGTAAGCTATATCCTATGGGACTATGCAAAACGTAGCAAGTGTCACTGTCATCATTCTTGCTACCTCCAGTTCAGTAGCCATACCTGCGAGATCAGGTGAGCGTGTGGTCTCAATTAAATAGAGTAGGCTATAGCCTATGTATACATGGGCGGAGAAGCACGGGGCAGTTATCTTTCCAAGGAAATGTACTTCCTAAATAGGCCTATGATTTGGCTTTGGTTCACTACATTGCCTAGTAAATAGGCCTAAATATTGATCACCCATATTTCTCAATCTGAAGATCTTCCCACTCCTAAAAGGTAGCCTATAAAAATAGCTAAAGAGAAAGTGCAAGTCTCTCCAACTCTGCTCTCTTCAAACTACATCTAGCATATTGGCTGATATAGCCCAGTAATACAATGTAAGGGCCATGTGAGAATCTCTGGTAATTTAACCTATTTCCTAAGTTATTTTTGCGCATTTGATATTGCCTATAGGGCGCAAAATTGCTGGGACCATGCTGGCAAGTGAACTGCGTCACATACACCTAAAATAACATTACGGGACTGCGATTATGTTTGGGACCAGTTCTTGCAGTAGCGGGTGGGAGTCGGACAGAAAGCCAGTGGGTGCAGGCGGGAGCGGGATGAAGAAATCTGTCCCGTGCAGACCTCTACTGTGCACCATGACAGTGAAGCTTGTAATTTTAGAGCAGTTTATTACTGTGTCAGTGTGAAAAGTAGGGAATTAGTTGGGGAAATTAACAGATCAATAACATTACATCGACATACTGACTAATACAACTCACATTGCACTGAAAAAACATCAGAATATCAATCTTCATTGAAGACTTCAATCGTTTGGCCGATGATTGCATCGTTTGATTCAGGTCTAGTTTGATTGAGGCAAAAATAACAGCTAATGTAAGCCAACTTTTGGCCAGCTCTCTCTCTAATGGTACATCAACTGGTGAAAGCTTGCCAAGTTCCTTTACTTTTGAAACGTGACAAAACAAAGGCTTCAAAACATTTCCATACAAACAACTGCTGTTAGATAGTAATAAATAGCCACCTCATATCGCTATCTGACAGATAACTAGAGGCTAGAGCTGACCTGACTGTGGTAGCTACTCACTAGCGTAGCTTATTCATTCACCTCAGTCGAAAGGGGATGAAACATTAGCTAACGTTACATGTCAGTTACAATGCTAGCTCAGCACTGCGAATAAACACTAGTTTAGTTTATCTCTGTTAAGTTAAACAGCAGTTACCTTGCCAGCTACATCAGTGAACTAAGGAGTAGCCAGTTTCTCTTCTGCTTCCTTTTACAACTTGGTGAAAGAGCGCAACACTATGTTCAACTCTCCCGTGCTGGTCCAGCCAGCCTTCCAGAAGCTTTGCCTTCACACAGCCTGTCAGCCCGCTCTGTGGTGTCCGTGCGGTCTTAAATCCAGTCGGATAAACACACCAAACAGCCTACCCCACCGCTCGGTGGCGTCTACATGGTCCTAAAGCACACCTTTGCCGCGTGTTGTATCACATTCCAATGATAAAACTATGGGGGGACAAAAATGCAATTTCAGAATGTGTGGGGGACATGTCCTCCCCCCGTCCCCAGTGAAAGTTGCACCCCTGATACATACCATATGAAACGTAACATATCATACTAATTGGAGTGTCCTGGATATACTTTTACTATGTTACGTCTACTCCAGTCCAGATTGACAGTACAGGTGCAAGGGACTTACAAAGTGCAATGTGTTACAAAGCAGATATGAGACAAACAGTTGGCAACAGACCACCATTATGTCTGCAAGCCCTCTGAGTGAGACATTGTAAATGTGCAGCAACAACTCAAGCTTCAGCATAATCAGCACTTCATTATAGACCTAAACTTCCCCGCTACTCATTATTCACAACAGCAGCACTTTTCAGAAAACAAGCATTTAACATGAGAGGTTTGGATGAGGTAATTTTCTGCATCATTTGAGAGGGAACAAATCACTAAATGGAAGCAGAGAGGTTGCTTTGTGAACGCTGAAGCAAAACTACACCTCTGTTTCACTCTCCAGGGAGTCAAGCAGAGGAGAAAATAGAGAGAGGAGAGGAGAAGAGAGAGGAGAGGAGAGAAGAAGAGAGCGGAGAGGAGAGGAGTCTGCAAGTTCTCATAGGGTGATATGAAATCATAAAAACACTTCAACTTCTTCAAAGAGCCGCTCTCTCCGGGCTATCATTGTTGTGTCAACTGTCTCTTTGGCACCTCTCACGGTCTGTCACTTACCAAGCTGAGAGTATTACTTTATAATCCTCTATAGACTTATGTTATCCTGTCCTTGTCAACAGCAGCATAATCTAGTTTTAAATGTACTCCATCTGCAACCATTGTTTTTTTTGTTGCAGATATGTTGTTTGATCCCCTTTTCTTGGAAATACTTCAAGTGGAAATCTCTCTCAAGCAATCACTGATGCTATTTTGCCAATATAACATTTACTCTACTCTACCACTGTCATTTTTTTGACAATGATTTCCATTGCACCCATTATAGATTGGCTGTTGAAATAATACTTTTCGTTACAGGGGCGTGTCTTGAAAAAGGCCTAGTAGTAAAATTGGTGACAATAAGATGTATCAGTTCAATGAATTTATCCTTATTCTCTCCCCATTCCATTTCTCAACATTCATTACCTTTTATTTCACCAAGAATAACATTGAGACTCAGACTCTCATTTAGCTGATTGTCTGTGGGATTGGAGATGGGGAACAGAAACACTTACCACAGTTTTACTGAGTAAGAAAGAACCTGTCGTGATTTAACTGGATTTGAACCCAAATGCAGACAACTACAACAAGCCAGAGAAGGTTTAACAGGTTTATTTATAAAGTTCAATTTGTCCAGGTTTCCAATAATAGGGGAAGAGCAAGTCCAGGTTTACAGGGAGGGTAACAGATCCAGGTTCAGAGCAGGTGTGGTACCGTAATGTCCTAGTGTCCGTAGTGAGTCCAAAAGGGAGGTCCGGTAGTGGAAAGCAGGATGGTGGTGGCAGGAGTGAAGCGGAGGCAGGAGTCAGGTTCCAATAATCTGTGGCACAGGAGAAAAGTAACTAGAACAGGCCAAAAACACAAAGGGCGAAAACAAGCAGGTTGAGTCAACAGCGAAACTAACATGGTCGTCTTGACTATGATCTGACGATGAGTGGCAAGTTTGACCGGGTCTTAAAGGCTGAGGTGATTATGGTGAATGAGCTGCAGCTGGAACCCTGACTCCCGCACACCAGACTTCACTCCTGCAATCAAGGACAGACAGAGGGGAGGGGAAAAGCAGAGAGAGAGCTACCTAGCAGCAGTAGGCCTAACAGTACCCCCCTCTACGGACGCCACCTGGCGGCCGACAGGGTTTATCGGGATGTAACCTATGAAATTCACGGACCAGAGCAGGATCCACAATGAAGCTCCTGGGCACCCAGGAACGTTCCTCAGGACCATAACCCTCCCAATCCACCAGGTACTGGAAACCACGACCACGGCGGCGAACATCCAGAAGTTGCCGGACAGTGTAGACAGGACCCCCACCCACGATCCTGGGCGGAGGAGGGGGACGAGAGGGCGGGCACAGAGGGCTAACCGACACAGGCTTAATCTGGGAAACATGAAAAGTGGAATGAACCCGTAGGGAGGCAGAAAGCTGTAGCTTAACCGAGCAGGGGTTAACAATAGACAGTATCTTGAACGGTCCTATAAAACGCGGCGCCATCTTCTTAGACTCCACTTTCAATGGAAGATCACGTGACTTAAGCCATACCTCTTGACCAGGAGAGTAACCGGGAGCCTGGGACCGGTGACGGTTGGCTTGCCTCTGCATGTACGACGAAGCTCGGGACAGAGCTACCCTGGCCTTCCTCCAGACCTTGAAGCAGCGGCGCATGTGGGACTGCACCGAGGGTACCGCCAGTTCCCTCTCTTGAGAAGGGAACAGGGGAGGTTGATAACCCAGAGCACACAGAAAGGGAGACAAACCAGAGGAAGCGTTAGTCAAGGTGTTATGAGCATATTCCACCTAGGGGAGCATGGAGCTCCATGACCCAGGGTTAGACCTTGTGACACAGCGGAGAGCGGTCTCCATCTCCTGGTTCGCTCTCTCGGCTTGCCCGTTGGTCTGGGGGTGATATCCAGAGGACAGGCTGGATGTGATGCCCAAAGCTTTACAGAAAGCTTTCCATACCTGGGAGACAAACTGGGGACCCCTGTCAGAGACAATATCAGTGGGTAGACCATGAGAGCGGAACACATGTTCAACCAAAATATCAGCCGTCTCTCTGGCAGTGGGCAGTTTAGGTAGGGCCAAAAAATTAGCGAACTTAGAAAAACGATCAATCACAGTAAGAATGACAGTCTTTCCAGACGAGGGGGGAAGTCCAGTGACAAAATCCATAGCATTGTGCGACCAGGGCCGGCTGGGTATTGGCAGAGCTCGTAGATGACCAGCGCTGGCCTGGGTGGAGTTCTTACTTCGTGCACATACCGTACAAGCAGCAATGAAGGCTCGAGTGTCCGCCTCCATCCTGGGCCACCAGAACTTCCATCGCACAAAGTCAAGGGTCCGCGTAACTCCAGGGTGACAGGTAAGGGGAGTCGAGTGAGCCCACTGAAGTACCTGGGAGCGAGCAGACTCAGGGACAAACAACCGGTTAGGAGGACCCCTCCCAGGGTCAGCTTGATGATGTTGAGCCTGTCTAACAATCCCTTCGATGTCACATGTGATGGCCGCAATACTGCAGGTAGGAGGCAAGATGGGTTCAGGGTTACTACCAGTATCAACAGCCGAATGAACACGAGACAGGGCGTCAGGCTTGACGTTGCATGACCCAGGACGGTAAGACAGAGAAAAATGGAATCTCCCAAAAAATAGTGCCCACCTGGCTTGACGGGGGTTGAGCTGCTTCGCTGACTGGATGTATGCCAGATTTTTATGATCCGTCCAAACGATGAAGGGTTGTTCCGCCCCCTCCAACCAATGCCGCCACTCCTCGAGAGCCAGCTTAACGGCGAGCAGTTCACGATTGCCAACATCATAATTCCTCTCTGCCTGAGAAAGTTTATGTGAAAGAAAAGCACAGGGATGCAGTTTGTTATCTTCAGGAGAACGTTGTGACAACACCGCACCTACCCCAGTGTCGGATGCATCCACCTCCACGACAAACTGGCGGTCGGGGTCCGGCTGCATCAGAATGGGAGCCGAGGCGAAGCGATGTTTCAGTTCTTCGAACGCTGATTCGGCCCCTTCATTCCAAGCGAACGGTAGTGAGATGGAGGTGAGAGCAGTGAGTGGCGCCGCAATGCGGCTGCAGTCCTTGATGAACCTCCTGTAGAAGTTCGCAAACCCCAGGAATCGTTGAAGTTGTTTGCGAGTGGAGGGGGCTGGCCAGTCCGTGACAGCAGAGATCTTAGCTGGGTCCATCCGCAACTCCCCCTGAGCTATTATGTAACCCAAAAAGAGGTCTCAGACACATGAAATTCACATTTCTCCATCTTCACAAACAGTTTGTTCTCCAACAACCTTTGCAACACCTGGCGCACATGCAGTTCATGTTCCTGGGAGGACTCTGAGAAAATCAGGATATCATCCAGATAGACAAAAACAAACCGATTCAACATGTCCCGAAGGACATCATTGACTAGTGCCTGAAAAACAGCAGGGGCATTGGACAACCCAAAAGGCATGACCAGATACTCAAAATGTCCCAAGGGTGTGTTGAAGGCAGTCTTCCATTCATCACCTTTACGAATGCGCACCAGGTGATACGCATTTCGTAGATCCAGTTTGGTAAAGATAGTTGCACCATGAAGGAGGGGAAAAGCAGAATTAATTAAAGGCAGAGAATATTTGTTCTTAATGGTGATGTTGTTAAGTCCACGGAAATCAATACAGGGTCTGAGGGTCTTATCCTTCTTTCCCACAAAAAAGAATCCCGCTCCTACAGGTGACGAGGAAGGACGAATAATACCTGCCGCCAAGGAGTCCCGAATGTAGTTCTCCATAGCCTCCGTCTCCGGGCGGGAGAGATTGTACAGGCGACTGCTGGGGAGAGGGGCTCCTGGCTGGAGGTCAATGGCGCAGTCGTAAGGCCGGTGAGGAGGAAGAGAAGTAGCTCTGTGTTTGCAGAAAACGGATGCCAGGTCATGATACACGTCAGGGACAGCAGAGAGATCCATGGACTCCAGTGGAGGTTGAGGCACAGTGCTGGCAGGGGTCTGAGCAGAACACAAACAATTCACATGACAAAATGTGCTCTATGAAACAATTCTACCTGTCACCCAATCAATGTGTGGATTGTGTCTTATGAGCCAGGGGATACCAAGGACCAGGGGGGTCTGTGGGCAGTCAATGATGTGAAACTGAATGTTCTCCTGATGATTACCCGACACTCTGAGACAAACAGGCACAGTCTGATGAGTAATATGGGTCAACAATTGTCCATTTAGATCCTTAGCCTGCAGCGGACGGTCCATAGGTACAGTCTCTAAATCCATTTGTTTAGCCAACTCTCGATCCAAAAAGCTTTCATCGGCACCAGAGTCCACCAGCGCACTAACAGGGAAATCCTGGGACTGCCACTGGAGGGATGCCTGGAGCAGAATGCGGGGAGAAGAGGAAGAATCCGCTGCTCGGCTCACCAAAACTTCTCCCATTAATGATGAGCCGGCCCTTTTCCCGGACGAACTGGGCAGGAAGGAACGAAATGACCAGCTTCTCCACAATACAGGCAGACCCGAGCCTGAATACGACGTGCACGCTCCTCTGAGGACAACCGTGCACGACCCACCTTCATGGCTTCGGGTTCAGTGCTCCTAGTATCGACTCGGGAAGACTCGGCCTTCTCCGTAGGGAAGAGGCGGGGAGGAGTTGGTTGACGACAGACAGGTTGCTTGGAACTACCACTCCTCTCCCGGCGGCGCTCCCGAATCCAGTTATCCAACCTGATGGTGAGTGAAATAAGATTATCCAGCGTAAGCGATTCATCATATGACACCAATTCATCTTTCAAGGTCTCATCCAAAGCATTAATGAACACTCCTTGTAATGCCTCGTCATTCCAACCACTCACTGCCGCTAAAGTCCGAAACTCCACTGCCATCTCCGCCACACTGCGAGACCCCTGCCGAAGAGAAAACAAACGTTTAGCAGCCTCCTTGCCCCGTACGGGGTGGTCGAAAACCTTCCTCATCTCAGTGGTGAAGGCAACGTAAGCGTTGCAAATGTCCGACTGACTCTCCCAGACCGCGGATCCCCAGGAACGAGCGGAACCGCTAGTAGAGTTGATAAGGTAGGCAATACGGGCTCTTTCTGAGGCGTAGGTGAGGGGCTGTTGTTCAAACACCAACGAGCATTGAGTCAAAAAAATCACCACAGGTTCCCATGTTCCCGTCATAGCGCTCTGGAGCAGGAACAAAAGGCTCTCTGATCTGGGCTGGAGGAGCCGGAAAAACAGGCGGAGCATGAGAAGGAGCAGTTTGTATGCCATGAACGAGGGGTGCATTATTAACTTGGGTAGTAAGGGCAGACACTTGATTGGTGAGTAATTGAACCTGATTAAGCAGCACCTGACTGTTCTCGGATATAGTCTTAAACAGGGTATCATGTTGGCCAAGTAAAATGCCCTGATTGGCTATGGCAGTCCGAATTTGAGTGCACTCTGGGGTGGTATCCGAGCTACTGTCTGCTGGGTTCATGTTGGTCAGATCATACTGTCGTGATTTAACTGGATTTGAACCCAAATGCAGACAACTACAACGAGCCAGAGAAGGTTTAACAGGTTTATTTACAAAGTTCAATTTGTCCAGGTTTCCAATAATAGGGGAAGAGCAAGTCCAGGTTTACAGGGAGGGTAACAGATCCAGGTTCAGAGCAGGTGTGGTACCGTAATGTCCTAGTGTCCATGGTGAGTCCAAAAGGGAGGTCCGGTAGTGGAAAGCAGGATGGTGGTGGCAGGAGTGAAGCGGAGGCAGGAGTCAGGTTCCAATAAACTGTGGCACAGGAGAAAAGTAACTAGAACAGGCCAAAAACACAAAGGGCGAAAACAAGCAGGTTGCGTCAACAGCGAAACTAACATGGTCGTCTTGACTATGATCTGACGATGAGTGGCAAGTTTGACCGGGTCTTAAAGGCTGAGGTGATTATGGTGAATGAGCTGCAGCTGGAACCCTGACTCCCGCACACCAGACTTCACTCCTGCAATCAAGGACAGACAGAGGAGAAAAGCAGAGAGAGAGCTACCTAGCAGCAGTAGGCCTAACAGAACCAGTGTTATGATTACCCTGTAAAAGGCTGGTAAGTGCACGCATGTATGGTGTGATCACTTATAATGTACAAGAACATCTCAGGGTTTTCTTGGAAAAAGTGATGTAACACTTATTCCATGTACTAACTACATTCACATTACATTTTAGTCAATTATCAGACGCTCTTATCTAGTGCGACTTACAGTAGCAATTAGGGCTCAGGGCTTCGAACCAGGGACCTATCAGTTACTGGCCCAACACTCTTAACCACTAGGCTACCAGCCACCCTTACATGCCATGTACACCATTTTTATAAATAACAACCTCATCTTTACCTTGGAATAACGCCTATCCTGTATGTAAGTACTGTTCGATCCAGTCCTCGGGGATCACCAAACAGTTACATTTTTTTATATATCCCAAGACTAGCATACCTGATTTAACTACTGGTATTCATCCTTCATTATCCTTCATTAGTTGAATGTGTGGCTATATTGAAATAGATCAAATCTGAAATGGCTGGTGGTCCCTGAGGACTGGGTTAGGAAACACTACTGTACTGTGTAAGGTTTGCCGGAGGAGCATTGTTCATAACACTGTAACACAATAACCTCGGCTTCAACCCTGTGAAGATGTTGAGCTGTGATTGTATTTTCATTTCACTCTGGCATGTGTGATGTCACCAGCACTTAGGCCGGATGGTCTGAGACAAGGTCCAGATGCCAGGGCTGTCCTCCTCTCCATTCCTCTCCAATCTGGGCCTGGTTACACTACACAGGCATAGTGGAGGGCTTTCCTGCCTGACAGATTGATGTCCCTACTCCAGTCCATTACTGCATCGCTTTTATTTACCATTTGGCGTACAGGCACTCGGCTACCATAGCCTAGCTGGGACTCGTTCTGTGTGAGAGTGTCATCTGCTTCTGTTTCAGGGAGAGAGGATTTGTCCTCATGCCCAATACACACAAACATGCACTCACGCACACACACGAACTCACACACAAACAGCCTGACAGTTCGAGCCTGTGGTTCTGGTTGCTCACCAGCAAACCCGACCACTCCTCTGGTAGTCCCTGTGATAAGCAGTGTGTGATTGCTGTTTCTTGTAGGAATGGGCATTTGAAATTATTTCACTGTTTGAATAATATCATGATTTTTTGTCTGATATCCGGACAGTCTAAATATCTGTGTTTTAAAGAAGAAAAAACTTTTTTGTAAACTTCAATGGAGACTTGCTTGCGCAACTTGGGAGAGAGCTAGTGCGCTGCTCTGCTTGTTTCAGGTGGGGATGGGAGAGGAGAGGAGCAGGGGCCGGTTTGTATGACTGACAGGCTAAGTGTGCGGCATGGAGGGAGAGAGAGAGAGAGAAAGAAAGAAAGTAGCCAAACCGACTCGTGCTAGTTAGACAAACTTGTTGCTGCCATGGGTTATCTATCATCCCATCTGGTAGTGACTAGTATTCTGACAGCAGCACAAATTATGACATCATGTGAGTATGGTAATGAGTAAACCTAATTAAAAAAAAATAATAATAATAATAATAAATTTGGGAAAGTGGTTATCACACTGGCTATAGGGTGAATGCACCAATTTGTAAGTCGCTCTGGATAAGAGCGTCTGCTAAATGACGTAAATGTGCCCTTGAGCAAGGCACTTAACCCTAATTGCTCCTGTAAGTCGCTCTGGATAAGAGCGTCTGCTAAATGACTAAAATGTAAATGTAAATGTAAAATGTAAAAGATATTGTATTTTAATCAATGGCCACTTTTATTGTGGCAATAAGTAATTTATGAAAACAAAACAAAATAGGGTTTTACTTCTTTTTTTGTTGTTGAAAATACTATGTTGACACTGGTATGTTGAGAATATTGGGCTAAAGTGGTGTGGAAAATACTCAGTAGGGTCTCTACTAACCAAATATGGTTAGTTTTTGAGGGGGACTTTGTCGCACGGTCTGCTGCTGCTGGCTTTTCACTCCGCCCCCTTCATAGCCCCCAATGCAATACACTGTAATAGACTGTACATGGGATACATATTGGCTTGCAGAGAGAACTTTTCAACCTGTTTGAAATACGACTTGGTTCAACTATTCGTTTTTTAGCCTGGCTATACAGTGACTGCAATTTTGAAAGCATAAACTTTGAATGTGGAGGAGATCACATATCACTGTTTTGAAGCCTCTGTTGAAGCAATGGTTGTGTAGTCTGTTCTGACTTCTCTGCCTTTTTTTACTTACGGAAAAGTGGTGATTCCTAAAAATAATTGTACAATAGAGATTTGATTCCTTTACTTTTGCTGCAAATAAGCCTTCCCAGATATATGTTTGAAAATTCCTGACACCTCTTTGTGAATGGACCTTTTCCCATTCATTAAACACTTACTTACTTGGAGTTTTCCACCTAAATTAATCCAAAATGCTTCAGCTGACAAAGCACACTTGATTAAAGGCTGCGTATCTGCTTCATCCTCAGAATCATTAGATTCAAGTGTTTCCTTGCTTATCGATGGTTATCAATGGTCATCTTCACAATAGTGTTCCTTATCAGTTAAACTACAATCTGACATGATTTGCATTGGGGGTTATGGTGGGGGTAGAGAACGAAGTGCTGTTGGATATGTGCGACACAGTCCCCCTCCAAAAATACACATATTTGGTAAGTAGAGACCCTACTGAGTATTTTTCACCCCATTTTAGCTGAGACCGGTAGAAATATCTTCTCTCTACAAGTCAATATGTATCCCATGTACAGTCTGTTATAGAGGTCTTAACGGATATAAACTAACCCAATACCAAAGACTCGACCAGGTCTCCAAACAGGTTGGATCCCAAATTCTGTAGTTGACCCTCGGATCCCGGGTCGGGTCACGCTCGGTAGCCACGGACACGTCTGAAAATGTATGAAATACCGACCAGATCCAAAATTATATTTGAAGAAGAAAATATCCTGATGAAAATAAATATCCTCTATAAATCACATTTGCTACCCATGGCAGTTGTTTCAGTCAAAAGCATTAATCTCTATCCTCCACCTGTCTGCCTCTCTCTCTGTCTGGCTTGAGCTCTCACTATAACGAATTTGGAACATTGTTTCAACTGGGCCCTCACTGTTTCCTGCGCCAATGAGGTCAGAACAGACACAGCTGTATTTGGGCAAGGGAGAAGTGTTCAGGTAGCTTATTTTATGACGTTTCCACTGGAGATATGGGATCAGCAATATGTTGCTATTTCACACCAAGGTGAGGTGGCAACTTAGTTCTATTGAGAAGGAGAATGTTGGAAAGATTTTTCAAATAGAGTGAGCAACTATTGTCATTCGCAATGGATGTAAAATATTCTGTTGACTTTCTGTGTGAGGTGACGAACAAAATACTTTAAGAAGCTCCGCAGCTCATTCATGGTGGTGAGTTAAGACAATCAGAAATACTTTTATAGGCCTACATTTGAGCACAGGCCAGATACTTCTATGCACGCTCAAGCAAAATATATAAAATATTAACATTAACAAATGGCAAACAACTCACTCAATGAAACAAATTAGAACAAATTAGAAAAAGAGAGATTAAATTCAGGAGACGTGCTTATAGTGCGTCTTTGCCACCCCCTCCCTTCTTGTGTCGACATTTGAAATTAGGGATGTCATTTATGAAAATACTAAGCTGTAGTGTAGACCAGAACTCAATTATTTTAGATAGGCCTACAACAGAAAATACATGTGAAACGTTAACGTTCACTGCTTGCCAGACAAGTCAAAACAATTCTGATGGCTTGCACAGAAATAAAGCTGCATTCTTTATCTTTCAGATCCATTTGGGTCCGATACAGACACAACCCAATTTGGATCCGATTCTCCCTTATCTCTGACATATCCAAATCACCACAACCCAATAAATATCACATATACAATGTATTGCATTGCAGTGAATGGAATGGGTGGAGTAAGGAGTCAACAGCACTCTGTATTAAACACGTTGCCCAGCACAATAGACCAATTTAAGTTTAGCAGACAATTAAGCAATTCCAATAACATATATTTGAATTCTATTAAAAGTGCATTTCTTTAAATATACAGTGCCTTCAGAAAGTGTTCATACCCCTTGACATATTCCACATTTTGTTTTATTACAGCCTGAATTCAAAATGGATTACAAATATTTTTTTATCACCGATATACACACAATACCCCATAATAATAAAGTGAAAACATGTTTTTTGAAAAGTTTGCAAATGTATAAAAGAAAATGATATACAGAAATAAAGTCAATACCCCCCCAAAGTCAATACCCCTGAGTTAATACATGTTAGAATCACCTTTGGCAGCAATTACAGCTGTGAGTCTTTCTGAGTAGGTCTTTAAGAGCTTTGCACACCTGGATTGTACAATATTTGCACATTATTATTTATTTTTAATATTCTTCCAGCTCTGTTAAGTTGGTTGTTGATCATTGCTAGAAAGACATTTTCAAGTTTTGCCATAGATTTTCAAGCCGAATCAAGTCAAAACTGTAATTAGGCCACTCAGGACCATTCAATGTCATCTTGGTAAGCAACTCCAGGGTATATTTGGCCTTGTGTTTCAGGTTATTGTCCTGCTGAAAGGTGACTTTGTCTCCCAGTGTCTGTTGGAAAGCAGACTGAATGTCACACCCTGGCTCTGGGGACTCTATATGTTGAGCCAGGGTGTGTATATTCTATGTTTTGTATTTCTGTGTTGGCCAGAGTGGTTCCCAATCAGAGGCAACGAGTGTCAGCTGTTGCTGGTTGTCTCTGATTGGGAGCCATATTTATAGAGGCTGTTTTCCCACAATAGTTGTGGGATCTTGTTCCAGTTGGTTTGTTCCTTTTGGTCTGTACCGTAGGACTGCACGTATCGTTTGTTGTT
This sequence comes from Coregonus clupeaformis, assembly GCF_020615455.1. Lineage (NCBI taxonomy): Eukaryota > Metazoa > Chordata > Actinopteri > Salmoniformes > Salmonidae > Coregonus > Coregonus clupeaformis. The sequence goes on along the minus strand of NC_059211.1, from coordinate 52,865,668 downwards.
TTGTTCGAGTGTTTACTCTCTTTAAATAAATATGTTTGCCTGCAACGCTGCGCCTTGGTCCACTCTCTCTAACGATCGTGACAGAAGATCCCACCATACCAGGACCAAGCAGCATGTCCAGGAGCAGGCGGCCTGGACATGGGAGGAAGCGCCGGGAAAGGAGCTGGAGAGGTTGGCGATGGCCCAGGTGGGCAAATCGTGGTCCTGGGAGGACATGCTCGGGGGCAAAGGGCCATGGGCTAAGATTAAGGCCCTGGCGAGAGAGGAGCAACGGCGTCAACAGTGTCATCGTCGGACGGACGAGAGGCAACCCCAGAAATTTTTTAGGGGGGGGCACACGGCATGGGCGACTGGGCAGCAGGAGGCTGCCACAGGGCGAAATGGGAGATGAGGAGAGAAGGCCACCGGGTTACGGGAGCCATTGGTGAGAGGAGGGAAGGAAGTTGTAGAGGCACGGCGAGAGGTACTGAGGTGTATTGCCAGTCCGGTCCGGCCCGTTCCTGATCCCCGTTTAAGGCCAGTGGTGTGTGTTCCCAGTACGGTCCGGCCTGTTCCTGTTCCTCGCACCAAGCCTACGGTTCGCGTCGCCAGCCCGGCCCGGCCTGTTCCCGTCCTTCGCACCAAGCCTACGGTGCGCGTCGCTAGCCCGGCCTGTTCCTGCTCCTCGCACCAAGCCTACGGTGCGCGTCGCCAGCCCGGCCCGGCCTGTTCCTGCCCTTCGCACCAAGCCTATGGTGTGCGTCGCCAGCCCGGCCCGGCCTGTTCCTGCTCCTCGCACCAAGCCTACGGTGCGCGTCGCCAGCCTGGCCCGGCCTGTTCCTGCCCTTCACACCAAGCCTACGGTGTGCGTCGCCAGCCCGGCCCGGCCTGTTCCTGCTCCTCGCACCAAGCCTACGGTGTGCGTCGCCAGCCCGGCCCGGCCTGTTCCTGCTCCTCGCACCAAGCCTACGGTGTGCGTCGCCAGCCCGGCCCGGCCTGTTCCTGCTCCTCGCACTCAAGCCTACGGTGTGCGTCACCAGCCCGGTCCGGCCTGTTCCTGCTCCTCGCACCAAGCCTACGGTGTGCGTCGCCAGCCCGGCCCGGCCTGTTCCTGCTCCTCGCACCAAGCCTACGGTGTGCGTCGCCAGCCCGGCCTGTTCCTGCTCCTCGCACCAAGCCTACGGTGTGCGTCGCCAGCCTGGTCCGGCCTGTTCCTGCTCCTCGCACCAAGCCTACGGTGTGCGACGCCAGCCCGGCCCGGCCTGTTCCTGCCACTCACACCAAGCCTACGGTGTGCGTCGCCAGCCCGGTCCGGCCCGTTCCTGCTCCACGCACCAAGGCAGGGGTGCGAGTCGTCAGCCCGGTCCGGCCCGTTCCTGCTCCACGCACCAAGCCAGGGGTGCGCATCGTCAGCCCGGTCGGGCCCGTTCCTGCTCCACGCACCAAGCCAGGGGTGCGCATCGTCAGCCCGGTCCGGCCCGTTCCTGCTCCACGCACCAAGCCAGGGGTGCGCATCGTCAGCCCGGTCCGGCCCGTTCCTGCTCCACGCACTAAGCCAGGGTGCGAGTCGTCAGCCCGGTCCGGCCCGTTCCTGCTCACGCACCAAGCCAGGGTGCGCATCGTCAGCCCAGTCCGGCCCGTTCCTGCTCCACGCACCAAGCCAGGGGTGCGCATCGTCAGCCCGGTCCGGCCCGTTGCTGCTCCACGCACCAAGCCAGGGGTGCGATCGTCCAGGCCAGTCCGGCCCGTTCCTGCTCCACGCACCAAGCCAGGGGTGCGGCGTCGTCAGTCCGGCACAACCCGTGCCTGGGTCACCGGTGCCTGGTCAGGTACCGGTCAGCTGCTCCACACCGGAGCTTAAGCAATCCGCTCCTACGATGTCCAGTCCAGCTCCAGCCAGCGGGCCAGACCGGATCAGGGGCGCTACGGGGGATTATTGGAGGGTGGTGGGCGAGCCCGGAGCCGGAACCGCCTCCGAGGAGGAATGCCCACCCAGCCCTCCCCTGGTTTGTTTATGTTTAGGCGCGGTCGCAGTCCGCGCCTTTAGGGGGGGGTACTGTCACACCCTGGCTCTGGGGACTCTATATGTTGAGCCAGGGTGTGTATATTCTATGTTTTGTATTTCTGTGTTGGCCAGAGTGGTTCCCAATCAGAGGCAACGAGTGTCAGCTGTTGCTGGTTGTCTCTGATTGGGAGCCATATTTATAGAGGCTGTTTTCCCACAATAGTTGTGGGATCTTGTTCCAGTTGGTTTGTTCCTTTTGGTCTGTACCGTAGGACTGCACGTATCGTTTGTTGTTTTGTTCGAGTGTTTACTCTCTTTAAATAAATATGTTTGCCTGCAACGCTGCGCCTTTGTCCACTCTCTCTAACAATCGTGACACTGAACCAGGTTTTCCTCTAGGATTTTGCATGTGCTTAGCTCTATTCCGTTTATTTTCATTTAAAAATCCTCCCTAGTTCTTGCCGATAACAAGCATATCCATTACATGATGCAGCGACCACCATCCTTGAAAATATGAAGAGTGGTACTCAGTGATGTGGTGTGTTGGATTTGCCCCCAAACATAAGGCTTTGTATTCAATTACCCATAACGGGTGTGAATATTTATGTAAATTGATTACAGTATTTCTGTATTTTCAATTCGTCATTATCGAATATTGTGTGTAGATGGATGAAGAAAATATATATTTAATCAATTTTGAATTAAGGATGTAACACAACAAAATGTGGAATGTGAGTACATTCTGAAGGCACTGTATGCCTTTTCTTCCTCCATTTCTATCTCCTTCCCATTGCCTTTCTTTTTCTATTGCTCTTCCCTTCCTCCTCTCCCATTATATGAGCAACATTTACCATTACACAGTAGTAGGGGCACCAATAGCAGTAATCAGTTCTGCCAATGTCAAAATGCAAGTATACAGTGGCTTGTGAAAGTATTCACCCCCCTTGGCCTTTTCCCTATTTTGTTGCCTTAACCCTCCCGTTGTCCTAGGGTCAATATGACCCGCCACTGTGTTGAACCAACTTTATTTAATTTTTATATTTTTTGGATCATTTGTGAGAAGAAGTCTCACTGCCTCCTTCTCACAAATGATCCCAAAAAAATTAAAATTAAATAAAGTTGGTTCAACACAGTGGCGGGTCATTTTGACCCTAGGACAACGGGAGGGTTAAAACCTGGAATTAAAATGGATTTTTGGGGGGTTTTGTGTAATTTGATTTACACAACATGCCTACTACTTTGAAGATGCAAAATATTGTTTATTGTGAAACAAACAAGAAATACAGAAAACTTGAGCGTGCATAACTATTCACCCCCCCAAAGTCAATACTTTGTAGAGTCACCTTTTGCAGCAATTATAGCTGCAAGTCTCTTGGGGTATGTCTCTATAAGCTTGGCACATCTAGCCACTGGGATTTTTGCCCATTCTTCAAGGCAAAACTGCTCCAGCTCCTTCAAGTTGGATGGGTTGCGCTGGTGTATAGCAATCTTTAAGTCATACCACAGATTCTCAATTGGATTGAGGTCTGAGCTTTGACTAGGCCATTCCAAGACATTTAAATGTTTCCCCTTAAACCACTCGAGTGTTGCTTTAGTACTATGCTTAGGGTCATTGTCCTGCTGGAAGGTGAACCTCCGTCCCAGTCTCAAATCTCTGGAAGGTATCCCTCAAGAATTTCCCTTTATTTAGCGCCATCCATCATTCCTTCAAATCTGACCAGTTCTGCCACCACCATGCTTCACTGTGGGGATGGTATTCTCAGGGTGATGAGAGGTGTTGGGTTTGCGCCAGACATAGCGTTTTCCTTGATGGCCAAAAAGCTCAATTTTAGTCTCATATGACCAGAGTACCTTCTTCCATATGTTTGGGGAGTCTCCCACATGCCTTTTGGCAAACACCAAACATGTTTGCTTATTTTTTTCTTTAAGCAATGTATTTTTTCTGGCCACTCTTCCGTAAAGCCCAGCTCTGTGGAGTGTACAGCTTAAAATGGTCCTATGGACAGATACTTCAATCTCCGCTGTGGTGCTTTGCAGCTCCTTCAGGGTTATCTTTGGTCTCTTTGTTGTATCTCTGATTAATGCCCTCCTTGCCTGGTCCATGAGTTTTGGTGGGCGGCCCTCTCTTGGCAGGTTTGTTGTGGTACCATATTCTTTCAATTTTTCTATAATACATTTAATGGTGCTCCGTGGGATGTTCAAAGTTTCTGATATATTCTGATAACCCTGATCTGTACTTCTAATTTGTCCCTGACCTGTTTGGAGAGCTCCTTGGTCATCATGGTGCCGCTTGCTTGGTGGTGCCCCTTGCTTAGTGGTGTTGCAGACTCTGGGGCCTTTCAGAACAGGTGTATATATACTGAGATCATGTGACAGATCATGTGACACTTAGATTGCACACAGGTGGACTTTATGTAACTAAATATGTGACTTCTGAAGGTAATTGGTTGCACCAGATCTTATTTAGGGGCTTCATAGCAAAAGGGGTGAATACATATGTATTTTTTGAAACAAGTTATTTTTTTCATTTCACTTCACCAATTTGGACTATTTTGTGTATGTCCATTACATGAAATCCAAATAAAAATCAATTTAAATTACACGTTGTAATGCAACAAAATAGGAAAAATGCCAAGGGAGATGAATACTTTTGCAAGGCACTGTATATGATTATTTAGAACCAATCTATCTGCCAACTCAACCCTTAATATGTATCTAAACGTTGACCCTAACATGTATTCATGTATCTATTGTAAAGGGATGAAAAATTATCCAATAATCATCATTATCCAGCGTCAGTAAGAAGAGGTGGAATGACACAGGTCAGGGAGCTGGGAAAGTGCATAGAAAATCTTCAGAAAATAAAAGGTGTCATCTCTCTCAGCATGACCGCAGTGCACAGCTTGAGGACGTAGCTCAAAGGTTCACGAACACACACACACATAGATGTCCACCTTGCCAAGCACACACAACTACCTCAGAGTGAGCAGTATGGAGCGGCGTCAAACTCCCGTCCACAGGAATAATAGCCCAGGTGTTGTGGAGGGGGAACCGTGACACGGGGACTTCATCTACCTCATAAAGGGGAAATTATGTACATGGCTATGATCATATTGCCTTTCACAGGACCAGTCGGTAATATTTGGATAGAAGACATAATGATGAAATATCTATGAGAAGATTAAAAAGTAATAATTTTCCTTTGGAAGAACAGAGTGGCCTCATGAATCTCTGCCTTAAGCAGGCAGAAATCTATAAGGGAGATCTGATGTGGAACAATTTACAGACGACACATCACTCATCACTTTGATATTGGAAAACATATCACCAGATCCTCCTCTCCAGTGTGATAGGCCTCCCTGACAAGAGTAATGTGGCATAATGTTTTATAGATTTGATGGGGGAGGCTGAACTCTGAAGAAATGTAATCAGAGAACATCAATAGCTAACTTTTAATATAAACTTTAAGCATTCAGAGCTAGGAGAGAAGAGGGAAGAAAAAAAGGCTTTATTTCTTCCGGTATTTGTAATATTGATTCGCCAATAGCTTTCATCCAGCCTCCTCCCTCCATTAATTCATTGGCCTCTCTGTTTGACTTGAGTTTATTTAATATCTGTACAACAACAAATCCCACGCACAGACAGACAGACAGACAGACAGAGAGAGAGAGAGAGAGAGAGAGAGAGAGAGAGAGAGAGAGAGAGAGAGAGAGAGAGAGAGAGAGAGAGAGAGAGAGAGAGAGAGAGAGAGAGAGAGAGAGAGAGAGAGAGAGAGAGAGAGAGAGAGCGAATGGACATTAATATTCACACTTCCAAAGAAAGATTTTAGAAATCCCATTTTATAGGCATTAGATTTTGAAAGAAATCTGCTAAATGGGTCTTTCTGGCCGCTTCAACGTTAAAATAGTGCTAATGTCAATGAACAAAGGCCTGCTGTGATTGGAGAAACTGCTCTAAAATGCTTTGAATGCATAAACAGCTTTTCCGCCTCACCGCAGACTTTGTGTTGCTGTCAATGCTCCTTACAGGCTATAGCTTCCTTTTCAATATGTTTAACAAAACGATAAGAAACGAGTCAAATAGACCTCAATTATGGTAAATGTCAGGGTACAGAGTTGTGTTAATCACAAGACAATTGATATGCATTTCCTACATCCATTATCATGGAAATATTTTTTATTTTTAATTAAAATGTAAAATTGCTTCCTTCACAACTTCACCCTTTGAATTGGTGGAGAATGCAATCAGATTTCACAGCTTTTCTATGGAAGGGGAAGGTTGTGTGAGGCTGGAGTTGAGTTAACTAACTTCACCATAAGCTCTCTCAGCTCTCATTCTGGAGAGAACTTCCACGGTTATATTTGGATACATTCTTTGTACAATGCTTCATGTGACATTTGGTGGCCCTGTTCTGAGTCTGACAGTTTAAATGTTTTGAAATACAGTATATTACAGATAGGTACAGTAGCTAAGAGGCCATCGATTTGAAAGTTGCCATTGTCAATTTGAAAGACCTTCTCAGGTAAGAAATAATACAAATACTGGAAAAGGCAATCCTCTCCATCTCGGGAAGAAAATTAGTTACCTTACCCACTACAATAACATCTAGTCTCATTTTACTACTGTACTTTCAATTATCACATTCACCGTAAGGCTGTGACTCTTGCAGATGGTAGAATCCAGAATAAAATAATATGTACTGCAGCAGTATTCCTTCGTGAATACCATACTGAGAAGAAACTGTTAATTCTAAGAACTCTTTCAGCTTTAATTCAGTTTAGATTCAGTTAAAAAAACATCCAAACTATTGTGTCTTCATGAGCTTAGTGGTAGGTGAGGAGTCAGGGGAGGGTAGGTGCTATAGATGTTCTCATCAGAACAAACGCATCTATAACTCGCTACATACAGTAATCTCAAAGAAGGTGGTCCTCCCTGGCGAATACACTGTTTTCCAGCTCCAGCTCTACTCAGCATCCTCAGCCCCCGCTCCTCACAACAAAACACAACACACTCACTGACTCTCCGCTCCATCCGCTAGCTCCCCATCCTCCTCCCCCTACAGACAGACAGAGGCCCAGGTAGTGGGTGTGGGTTATGGGATGCGGAAACCAGCGGTCGCAGTAAACACGCTTGACAGATATTCCTCTGTGGCAAGTCTAGAAGTGGGTAGCACACCCACAGCACCTGCTATGGAGGGGGGTGTTACGTCACAGTGTGTGTCACCTGTAATAACGTTCCCCGGCTGAGGAGAGGGAGGGCTGTTGTGTTTGGGAGAGAGGGGGAAGGTAGGGAGAGGAAATAAAAAGAGGTGGGATGAGGGCTGTCTCAGCAGGGTTCGAGTAATGTACAATACAACGAGATCATCACTCCCACAATGCATTTTTAACCAGTGGAATTCACACAACTGACAGCAGCTTCTGAGGGGCATTGACACATACTTATTCTGAATGAAGAATGATGATAATGTTTTTCTCACTAACTCACTTGTTCTCTGCTTCCACTTCTCTCTTTCTGTCTGCCAATGCTGCAAATTCACACTGTAGACTAAACATTATTACATTGTTGCAATATTAGAAGATCCAAAACCAGTTATACCATTAACCCCCTAAGATCGATGTCCCCGTGGAAATCTAATTAGCATAATAAAAATATCCCCATAAAAATCTGTCAGTTTAAGCTAGAGATATGTTGTTGTTTTTTGCATTGGATGCGTCTCAATCCATCGCATCCACCTACAGTGGGGGAAAAAAGTATTTAGTAAGCCACCAATTGTGCAAGTTCTCCCACTTAAAAAGATGAGAGAGGCCTGTAATTTTCATCATAGGTACACGTCAACTATGACAGGAAACATGAGGAAAAAAAATCCTGAAAATCACATTGTAGGAGTTTTTATGAATTTATTTGCAAATTATGGTGGAAAATAAGTATTTGGTCAATAACAAAAGTTTCTCAATACTTTGTTATATACTCTTTGTTGGCAATGACACAGGTCAAACATTTTCTGTAAGTCTTCACAAGGTTTTCACACACTGTTGCTGGTATTTTAGCCCATTCCTCCATGCAGATCTCCTCTAGAGCAGTGATGTTTTGGGGCTGTCGCTGGGCAACACGGACTTTCAACTCCCTCCAAAGATTTTCTATGGGGTTGAGATCTGGAGACTGGCTAGGCCACTCCAGGACCTTGAAATGCTTCTTACGAAGCCACTCCTTCGTTGCCCGGGCGGTGTGTTTGGGATCATTGTCATGCTGAAAGACCCAGCCACGTTTCATCTTCAATGCCCTTGCTGATGGAAGGAGGTTTTCACTCAAAATCTCACGATATATGGCCCCATTCATTCTTTCCTTTACACAGATCAGTCGTCCTGGTCCCTTTGCAGAAAAACAGCCCCAAAGCATGATGTTTCCACCCCCATGCTTCACAGTAGGTATGGTGTTCTTTGGATGCAACTCAGCATTCTTTGTCCTCCAAACACGACGAGTTGAGTTTTTACCAAAAAGTTATATTTTGGTTTCATCTGACCATATGACATTCTCCCAATCCTCTTCTGGATCATCCAAATGCACTCTAGCAAACTTCAGACGGGCCTGGACATGTACTGGCTTAAGCAGGGGGACACGTCTGGCACTGCAGGATTTGAGTCCCTGGCGGCGTAGTGTGTTACTGATGGTAGGCTTTGTTACTTTGGTCCCAGCTCTCTGCAGGTCATTCACTAGGTCCCCCGTGTGGTTCTGGGATTTTTGCTCACCGTTCTTGTGATCATTTTGACCCCACGGGGTGAGATCTTGCGTGGAGCCCCAGATCGAGGGAGATTATCAGTGGTCTTGTATGTCTTCCATTTCCTAATAATTGCTCCCACAGTTGATTTCTTCAAACCAAGCTGCTTACCTATTGCAGATTCAGTCTTCCCAGCCTGGTGCAGGTCTACAATTTTGTTTCTGGTGTCCTTTGACAGCTCTTTGGTCTTGGCCATAGTGGAGTTTGGAGTGTGACTGTTTGAGGTTGTGGACAGGTGTCTTTTATACTGATAACAAGTTCAAACAGGTGCCATTAATACAGGTAACGAGTGGAGGACAGAGGAGCCTCTTAAAGAAGAAGTTACAGGTCTGTGAGAGCCAGAAATCTTGCTTGTTTGTAGGTGACCAAATACTTATTTTCCACCATAATTTGCAAATAAATTCATTAAAAATCCTACAATGTGATTTTCTGGAATTTTTTTCTCAATTTGTCTGTCATAGTTGACGTGTACCTATGATGAAAATTACAGGCCTCTCTCATCTTTTTAAGTGGGAGAACTTGCACAATTGGTGGCTGACTAAATACTTTTTTTCCCCACTGTATGTCGCACTTCCGTAACTGCGGAGAAAGGTTACATAGCTAGAGCAGTGTTTGTCAGACTGCGAAAATCAGTCTTCTCACAAAACCGTCTGTAGCAAGCGAACAGTTTGGGCTACACACTAATATGACCCCTCTGTGGAAAGGTGAGACTCTGTAGAAAGGTGAGACTCTCACGAACACGTACATGTCAGTTGTGTTGCTGATATGTACGTTGTTTTGCTCTAGGACGCTCACAGGCCTGACAAGACTTGTCTGAAGGTCCCCTGGTAGCAGTTGAAAAATGTATCGAAGTACACTGTATATGGAGACTGTTTAGTGCCAAAAATAAGGGATTAAATACATGTACTGGGCCGTACACACTACCCTCTGTAGCGCCTTGCAGTCAGATGCCAGGCAGTTGCCATACCAAGCGGTGATGCAGCCAGTTAAGATGCTCTCAATAGTGCAGCTGTATAACTTTTTGAGGATCTGAGGGACAATGCCAAATCTTTTCAGCCTCCTGAGGGGGAAGAGGCATTGTCGTGCCCTCTTCACAACTGTGTTAGTGTGTTTGGACCATGATAGATCTTTAGTGATGTGGACACCAAGGAACTTGAAGCTCTCGACCCCCTCCACTACAGCCTTGTCAATGTGAATGGCGGCGTGCTCGGCCCTCCATTTCCTGTAGTCCACGATCAGCTCCTTTGTCTTACTGACATTGAGGGAGAGGTTGTTGTCCTGGCACTACATTGCCAGATTTCTGACCTCCTTCCTAAAGGCTGTCTCATCGTCGTCAGTGATCAAGCCTACGACCGTCATGTCGTCGATAAACTTAATGATGGTGTTGGAGTCGTGCGCGGCCACGCAGTTGTGGGTGAACAGGGAGGGCACTAAGCACGCACCCCTTTGGGGCAAGACTGGGGGATGCCCGTCAGGAAGTCCAGGATCTAGTTGCAAATGGAGGTGTTCAGTCCCAGGGACCTTAGCTTAGCAAAGAGCTTCGAGGGCACTATGGTGTTGAACGCTGAGCTGTAGTCAATGAACAGCATTCTCACGTAGGTGTTCCTTTTGTCCAAGTGGGAAAGGGCAGTGTGGAGTGCAATAGAGATTGTGTCATCTGTGAATCTGTTGGAGCAGTATGCGAATTGGGGTGGGTCCAGGGTGTCTTGGATATTGTTTTTGTGAGCCATGACCAGCCTTTCAAAACATTTCATGGCTACAGTTGTGAGTGCTACGGGATGGTAGTCATTTAGACCGGTTTCCTTGGCGTTCTTGAGCACAGGGACTATGGTGGTCTGTTTGAAACATGTAGGTTTGTAAGTCGCTCTGGATAAGAGCATCTGCTAAATGACGTAAATGTAAATGTAAATGTTTAAAAAAAAAAAAAAAAAAAAAAAAAAAAAGGTTTTCTGGTCATTTTTATATCTTTTATATGATTTATTGTATACTTCAAGGGGTCTTAAAGTAAAAAATGTAAAATGATCCTTGGTATGACCTTCTTAAAACAATTACATATAGCTTAGTAGAACCCCCGGCTTAGACAAGGCTTAGACTCTTATGGGTTAAGGAAAGTAACTTTGGAGACAAAGTGTCAAGGACACCATATGGTTCTGAGGATCCCCACCCCATTGGGACTGACAGAAAATTTTATCCAAACTTCATTAGGGTGAGCCAATAGACAGGGATTTCCAGGGAATGGGGAGGACAGTAGAGCCACAGTATATATTGCTGTTTTTCATCAGGATCACATCACACTACCCTGATTGCTGCTGACAGAGCAGGCCTAGAATAAAGAGGAACTTCACTGTCCCCTGACTGTGTGTGTGTGTGTGTGTGCATGTTCTACTATCCTTCTACCCAGGTGTGGGATGGCTGTGCCTGTCTCTAGAGAACACGGTTTGAGCAGAATGAAGGGAGAGGAGCGATAATAAAGATTCATCACTGCAGTTTGTCCTCAAGGCACAACTCATCTCAGGAGGGAGCAGGACATCATTCCTGTGGTGTTGGATGACTTGCAGATGTTCAGTGTACCTCGGTAGACTCTCTAAGAGCTTTTCAGTGGAACTCCTCAGCATGCATGCTCAGCATCCTCTTTGCAATAGTGTGATATGGTTTTCTATGGAGCAAAGCTATTTCCTGAGGCAAATAGTTCGGAAGGTAAAGCATTGATCTAATATCCTTGGTAGAAAATTAAATAAAAATCAACAGTCTAGTCTTGTCAATAAAAACATTACACCACAAAGAATAAGTCATGTGAACTGTGATTTGGCAAGCCTTTGACACGATGGGGTTAAATAACACAACAATTACGTTTATTCTGTGCCGTATACATGTAGAGAAAGGTTGAATAGTGTATAAATTCAGGATGAAAACATCCATTCAGCACTGGCTAACAAGGCCATCATATGTGGTCCCTTGTAGCTCAGTTGGTAGAGCATGGAGTTTTGGCACCACTTAACTCATTTAAAGCTGTCAAACATGTCCAATCACCAGCCAGTTGTCCGTGTTTCATAAGCCAATCATGTATAGCTTCTTCTTTGAAAGAAGGACACAGCCAATAGCGTCGCACCCCTCCACCTGGAAAAACAAGAACGACGTCTAGACAATGCACGATCGAGACAGAGAACTATAGCCGACGAATTGAGGCTGTTCTGAGGGCAAAAGGGGGTGCAACTCAATATTATGTTTTGTTCACTCAGTAAAGTATTCATACCCCTTGACTTATTCCATTTTGTTGTGTTACAGCCTGAATTCAAAATGGATTAAACAGTTGTTTTTTTCACCCATCTACACAAATGTTTGCAAATGTATTGACAATTAAATACACATATCTAATATACATACGTATTCACATCCCTGAGTCAATACTTTGTAGAAACACCTTTGCCGGCGATTACAGCTTTGAGTCATCTTGGGTATGTCTGTATCAGCTTTGCACGTCTGGATTTGGGGATTTACTCCCATTCTTCCTTGCAGATTTTCTCAAGTTCTGTTAAGTTAGATGGGGAGCAGCGGTGAACAGCAATCTTTAAGTCTATCCACAGATTTTGAAAGGGATTCAAGTCTGGTCTTTGGTTGGGCCACTCAAGGACTTTCACATTCTTGTTCTGAAGCCATTCCAGCTTTGCTATGGCTGTATGCTTGAGGTCATTGTCCTGTTTGAACGTAAATCTTCCCCCGCAGTCTAAGATCGTTTGCATTCTGAAGCAGGTTCTCATCAAGTATTTGCCTGTATTTGGCTCCATTCATTGTTCCCTAAATCCTTACCAGTCTCCCAGTCCCTGCCGCTGAAAAGCATATCCTTAGCATGATGCTGCTGCCACCACCATGCTTCACGGTAGGGATGGTGTTGGACGGGTGATGAGCTGTGCCTGGTTTTCTCCAGACATAGCACTTTGCATTCAGGCCAAAGAGTTAAACTGTTGTCTCATCAGACAATCAGTCTTTTGCCTTATGCTCTCAGAGTCTTTCACGTGCGTTTTTAGCAAACTCCAGGCGTCCTGTCATGTGGCTTCCGTCTGGCCACTCTCCCAAAAAGCGCAGATTGCTGAAGTGCTATAGAGACTGATGTCCTTCTGGCAGGTTCTCCCATCTCAGCCAATGAACTCTGTAGTTTTATCAGAGTGAACATTGGGTTCTTGGTCACCTCCTTGACCAAGGTCCTTCTTGCCCAGTTGCTCAGTTTGGTCGGATGGCCAGCTCTAGGCAGAGTCTGGGTAGTTCCACATATTTTCCATTTCCTAATGATGGAGACCGCTGTGCTCTTGGAAACTTTCAACACTCTAGAAATTGTTTTATACCCTTCCCCAGATATATGCCTCATCACAATTCTATCTCGGAGCTCTACGCATAGTTCCTTGGGCTTCATGGTATAGTTTCTGCTCTGACATGCACTTTCAACTGTGGGGCCTTATATTCTGTATATGTGTTTCTTTCTAAATAATGTCCAAACAATTGAACTGATCACAGGTGGACTCCAGTCAAGTTGTAGTGACATCTCAAGGATGATCAAAGGAAATTGGATGCACATGAGCTCAATTTGGAGTGTCATAGCAAAGAGGTATGAATACTTATGTAAATGAGATATTCAAAAAACATGTTTTCACTTTGTCATTATGGGGTTTAGAAGAGAACAAATCTATTTAATCAATTGTAACAACAAGATGTGGAATACTGTAAGTCAAGGGTATGCATACTTTCTGAAGGCACTATACAGTATATATTTATTCTGTCTGCAGTAAAAATCTATTTGCGGCAGCTCAAGGCATTTCTTCAAGGCAGTGGTGTAAAGTACTTAAGTAAAAATACTTTAAAGTACTACTTAAGTAGTTTTTTGGGGGTATCTGTATTTTAATATACTATTTATATTTTTGACTACTTTTACTTCACTACATTCCTAAAGAAAATAATGTACTTTTTACACCATACATTTTCCCTGACACCCAAAAGTACATTTTAAATGCTTAGCAGGACAGAAAATGGTCCAATTCACACACTTATCAAGAGAACATCCCTGGTCATCCCTAATGCTTCTGATCTGGCGGACTCACTAAACACAAATGCTTTGTTTGTAAATGATGTCTGAGTGTTTTGAGTGTGCCCCTGGCTATCCATACATTTAAAAAACAAGAAAATGGTGCCGTCTGGTTTGCTTAATATAAGGAATTTTAAATTATTCATACTTTTACTTTTGATACTTAAGTATATTTAAAACCAAATACTTTTAGACTTTTACGCAAGTAGTATTTTACTGGGTGACTTTCACTTTTAGTTGAGTCATTTTCTGTTAAGGTATCTTTACTTTTACTCAAGTATTACAATTGGGTATTTTTTACAATACTGCTTTAAGGTTTACATGTTAGCCTAGAGGGTAGAAAATTAGGATAGATTAACGTAATGAACGATAATCTCAGTTCATTATCTGGTTTCTTAGTCATTGTTGTTTTTAGCAGCATGGTTCGCTGAGAGAAAACAATCGGCAGATGACTTGGATTCCGTTGAGTATGTCAACAAATATGCAGGGTCAGTTGTTTTTGAGATTCCTCTACAGATTTCCAACAGTGGGCTCTCAAATGCAAACACTGCTGACGACTCGAGGACAAAGCCAGACTCGAGGACAGAAATAACAGAAGTGCTGAGTCATGGATACTCGACTGTATAAAGGAAACGCTCAGTCACAGTCCTCCTCTCCATGGTCATTTCAAAGACAGAGTTTAAGTATTGTAGTTGAGGCCAACCACTCTTCAGAGTTTCCACACAGGAGTCTGAGCAGAATATGGGCAACAGCACGACTGCATTACTGTCAGTACCATGTCTTGACCTCAGTACAATGCTCTGTAATAGATACTGCTGCCTTGAGCATGGCATAATTATATGACTTACTTGACTCTAAATCAGTCTTATAGGGCCATGAATGGCATGACAATCTCATGAAGATTTTATGAGAATTTTGATGTATACATATACACTATGACTTTTGACTAGTAAAGATACTAAAGAGTTACAGTACATTTCATCAAACTCAGAGCTTCAAAGTTAGTTTTACCCTTACATTTGATGTCTGATGATATTTAGTTGAGCGGTTGATAATTCATCCGTATCAACAGGGTCAGAACTGTGCATCAAGAAAACAATTTCAGATGAAAAACAATATGAGTGATTTCACACTGGTGTTGGTCCTGCAATAACTTAAGTCCCCAATATATTGCCATGCAGCATCGGTTAGAAATCACACAATAAGCCTTTGATCCAAAAAGAATTGGACTATTGCCTTTCCCACATAAGAGCAGTTTGTTTTATGGTTTGAGTCAGTTAATTGTCATGCCTATTGCCTATCATACAAGTACAGTGGCTTGCGAAAGTATTAACCCCCCTTGGCATTTTTCCTATTTTGTTGCCTTACAACCTGGAATTAAATGTATTTTGGGGGGTTTTGTATAATTTGATTTACACAACATGCCTACCACTTTGAAGATGCAAAATATTTTTTATTGTGAAACAAACAAGAAATTAGACAAAAAACAGAACACTTGAGCGTGCATAACTATTCACCCCCAAAAGTCAATACTTTCCAATTTGTAAGTCGCTCTGGATAAGAGCGTCTGCTAAATGACGTAAATGTTTATAGAGCCACCTTTTGAAGCAATTACAGTTGCAAGTCTCATGGGCTATGTCTCCATAAGCTTGGCAAATCTAGCCACTGGGATTTTTGCCCATTCCTCAAAGCAAAACTGCTCCAGCTCCTTCAAGTTGGATGGGTTCCGCTGGTGTACAGCAATCTTTAAGTCATACCACAGACTCTCAATTGGAGACTGAAACAGGTTTCCCTCAAGAATTTCCCTGTATTTAGCACCATCCATCATTCCTTCAAATCTGACCAGTTTCCCAGTCCCTGCCGATGAAAAACATCCCCACAGCATGATGCTGCCACCACCATGCTTCGCTTTGGGGATGGTGTTCTCGGGGTGATGAGAGGTGTTGGGCTTGCGCCAGACATAGTGTTTTCCTTGATGGGCAAAAAGCTTAATTTTAGTCTCCCACATGCCTTTTGGCGAACACCAATCATGTTTGCTTATTTTTTTCTTTAAGCAATGGATATTTTCTGGCAACTCTTCCGTAAAGCCCAGCTCTGTTGAGTGTACGGCTTAAAGTGGTCCTATGGACAGATACTCCAATCTCTGCTGTGGAGCTTTGCAGCTCCTTCAGGGTTATCTTTGGTCTCTTTGTTGCCTCTCTGATTAATGCCCTCCTTGCCTGGTCCGTGAGTTTTGGTGGGCGGCCCTCTCTTGGCATGTTTGTTGTGGTGCCATATTCTTTCCATTTTTTAATAATGGATTTAATGGTGCTCCGTGGGATGTTCAAAGTTTCTGATATTTTTTTGTAACCCAACCGTGATCTGTACTTCTCCACAACTTTGTCCCTGACCTGTTTGGAGAGCTCCTTGTTCTTCATGGTGCTGCTTGCTTGGTGGTGCCCCTTGCTTAGTGGTGTTGCAGACTCTGGGGCCTTTCAGAACAGGTGTAAATACACTGAGATCATGTGACAGATCATGTGACACTTTTAATTCATTTTGTGACTTCTGAAGGTAATTGGTTGCACCAGATCTTATTTAGGGGCTTCATAGCAAAGTGGGTGAATACATATGCACTCAGCACTTTTCCGTTATTTATTTGTTAGAATATTTTGAAACAAGTTATTTTTTTCATTTCACTTCACCAATTTGGACTATTTTGTGTGTGTCCATTACATGAAATCCAAATAAAAATCAATTTAAATTACAGGTTGTAATGCAACAAAATAGGAAAAACGGCAAGGGGGATGAATACTTTTGCAAGGCACTTTATAATATAAATTGGAATCCCACTATGCCCTATTATTGGATATCATCATCATTATGAATGTTCACATTTTCAGAGAACAGTTTCTAACTGAGCCCAGCTGCGTTTTCACATTCCCTCTGAGGATCTTTAATTGATCACATAATTGGCTGTTTAATAACTTAAAAGCAGGTTTTGGGTGAATTACAACTCACTCTGAAATGTCTTGAGTTTAATTTGAGTCATACGTTGTTAACAGTTGAAGTGATGATGTCTACTTACGGACGCTAGCTCAGGCATTTCATTTCAAGTAAAACTTTGTTCAACAGGGAACCGCTGCAATTTAAATGATTGGCAATAGGACACTCTGACACATTATGAGCATTTTGGACGGGTTAAATACTGTATGTCCAGTGGGTGACACAACGTGGCCAAGATTCAATATGGCGCCCTGAAAATGAAATGTTTCGTCTTTGATTGAATAACTTAAAAATTGACTGGCTCAGCTCTGCTTCGCTCAGACTCCCTTCTATTGCACATCCTGTATTGAGTATCCTCTTTACTAGTTCTGATTGACCTGCCAGTCGGAATCTACTGAAAACTCACATCTTTATTTAAATCTATTCATTTACCCAGCCGACAATTTTGCCTGCATCGCCTGGACATTACCTGGGCCATTTTGCCTTCTGAAATTGCTGATGCTGTAAAGAAAATAGCACATTTCATGACTCATTTCCATATCGCAGCAGGTGGGGAAAAACGGTTGTCAGGGAGCATCGCTATGGAAATATGGATAACTACTGTGCCTTATAGAGACGCCTATCCTACCTGTCCCAGCAGTATCCATCACTGTATGCAAATGGTAATGTCATACCACTGCTGTGCAGCGATCAAATGCAGCTACTGTTCTCCAAAAAGGGATCAGGGGCCGCAATGCTATTTCAGCAGGAGGGAGGTGTTTTATTGTTCTGTGTGAAAGAGCAAAGCGAGCTGGATATCAAAAACACGTCAAATTCAAATGACCTTTCTGAGGCGAAGGGGCTTTACGGTGCTTTATAAGAACAGCCTACAGACAGAAACAGAAAGGACTGCAGTAAAATTAATATATATTTTTCATTTTGCCATACAGCGGTGTGACTGTGTCTGTCCTCTGTTATGATAAGAAGTGGTGGTGGCGGAGATTAATGGCGTGGTGGTAGAATCAGCACAAACGCTGCGGCACTCAGGAGATGCCTTTGCTGACAAGCCACTGTGTCCTCTCTCCTAAGATCTGTGGGCCATCAGGCCAGCATCCCACCCCCTGACCGTCCACATAACCCCCATAACGCCACATCAAACAGATTACCATCCCACATCACTGGATTTACTGGAGTTATTTAGTTGCTCAAAAGGACATCCAAGCATTTTCTACTGGTTTATCACCATGTTGTCCTTTTACCCCAACAAACAGAAATGTGGCGGTTTCTACAACCATACCCATCGAATATAATGCAATGAGTTTCTTAATACGTTGAACTGAACATTTTCTATTATCTACAGATTATACACCAACCCCTCAGTCTCCGGAGACTGACAAGTCACAGTCCCCCGCCCCTCCGCTTCCATTAACAATATTCAATCCATTAGACATAAAACACACACACACACACATATAAACCAGTGTCTTTAATAGCTGTGACAGCGGCTGTGGTGGGAATCTATATAAAGCTAATTGGCATTTGGGTTATATAAGGGGGATTTGAATTGCATCTGGCACAGGCATGGATTGGGTGTTAGGTCTGATTAAATAGCCCAGCCTCCTGTTAGACACAGTTGGGTTGGCACCACTTGTCTCTGTGTACTGGGGCTCCTCCTGGCTGGCTCACCCTGCTCCCATCTGGCACCGCCAGCACTGCCAGTAAGCCTTTCCTCTTCTCTCACCCGCTCTGCTCCAAGCTATCGGTCTGTGTCCTTCTACAGTACTTCTATAAAGCCGATGAGAGCGATTCGTCATTTCCTGTTGTGGATACAGGTACTAAGAAGGATCAGACACAATCTGAGTGGAGGTTTTCTAATCGGTGGATTTGTGGTGGTGTCTACTTTTTTTCAATCAGCATTTCGTACGTTTTGTAATTGTATCTTATTTGGCATTTCACTTTTAAATAACTAATTGGTTTCAGGAATCCTGCCTCCACAGTTGTTGTATGGCCCTGCAGTTGACTCACTCGTCATACCATGCTGTGTACTGAAGAGGTGCCTATCACAGTCCAAGGTGACCCAAACATCAGCCACCAATCAGAGAGAAACTAAGCAACGGACGGAGTGTGGGAGGAATACCAGCAACGTAACCAGGGCCGGTTCCAGGCATAAGGGCCAGTGCGTAATTTGTAAATCAGTAGGTGCCGGAAGACAAAGTGAGCGCGAGAGGGGGGTGACCTTGGGAGCTCTGAGGTACCGGAACGCATGAGAAAAAGAAAAAAAATTATTTATAATAATAAACCATTGCATGCATATCACCACATTTGCATAGCGGCATAGAGCAGTAGAGTAGAGGCATTACAGAAGTTGCACACATGGGAAAATGTTTAGTGGCCTAGAGTCCAGGAAAATGTTTGCCTTTTATAAACGCATTTCATGCAATTCTACATCCTTTTACATGACTGAAGACTTTGGCATAACCTTTTTTAATGCTGCGTTCAAGACAACTGGGAACTCAGAAAAAAACAAGCAACGGTCATCCAACTCGGAATTCCAAGTCTGGAACTCAGGCCTCTTTCTAGAGCTCTGACTTTCCGACCTGAAAATCACTGACATAATGATTTGACATAGTTTTTTTCCCCCGAGTTCCCAGTTGTCTTGAAAGCACCATAATACCGCACAAATTATTGAAATGACAGGCTACTTTGACAATGACAAACTGAGAATCTGAGATGAATAAAAACAACCTTGTCTTGATTCCATCAATAGCCTATTAGGCCTAGGTGTGTGAAGACACATATTGTAGGCTACAAGATGCAGAGGAAATTATAGTCCTAAAATTGATATCCAGTTTTACTGATTCACCCAATGATGTGCAGCTCACTCGCTGGTGATGGCCGATGCACTCGTGCCAAAAACCTCTTTCTCCCTTGTTTTACTTTGTAAAACAATATTTGGAAGTTGCTAAAATATGTTGGTAGCCTACAGCATACAGATTAGTGTTTTCTCTTTTCAGCAGGAGCCATTTGCTTTCCAACCTATGTTTTCCCATGATTGTATTTGAAATATTGCGAAAGGGCTGTTTTGTCTGCATGCTGTTTGTTCATTAACAGATTTGCAGCACGTTCCCAATTGTAGGATATGCCTTGTTTTTAGGCTACACTCCACAGCTAGGTAATTTTTTAAAAGAAGCTATTGATCCTCTGGGGCAAAAATATAGGCTTTCTCATGGTGTAGTAGGCTATTCTGAACAGACAGTAGTAACTCTATAGATTTTTTTCTCCAAATGTATTTCAATTTATCAGGGGTGCTGCACCTCCTCCAGAACCTTTGCGTGGCTATGATTCTATAAGGAAATAAATGATGAAGTGCAATGCGGGAGAGAGGGAGTGAGATCCTAGAAAGTCAATCTCATTCTAGTTCTGTGAAAGATACAGGCGCGCTTTTCACACAGCCAAGGCTACGTGTTGGTCTCAAACACGCGTTGGTCTCAGGAGAATTAACGAAGAGGCAACTCGAATGACCTTTTTAATAGCTTTTATTATAATTTTTGCATTGCAGAAAGTGAACATTATTTTTCATGCCAGGAGAGGTACAGTACCAGTCAAAAGTTTGGACACACCTACTCATTCAAGGGTTTTTATTTTTGGAGAATAATAGTGAAGGCATCAAAACTATAAAATAACACATATGGAATCATGTAGTAACCAAAAAAGAGTTAAACAAATCAAAATATATTTTATATTTGAGATTCTTCAAAGTAGCCACCCTTTATAATATAATATAATATGCCATTTAGCAGACGCTTTTATCCAAAGCGACTTACAGTCATGCGTGCATACATTTATTTATTTTTTTGTGTATGGGTGGTCCCGGGGATCGAACCCACTACCTTGGCGTTACAAGCGCCGTGCTCTACCAGCTGAGCTACAGAGGACCACCTTTGCCTTGATGACAGCTTTGCACACTCTTGGCATTCTCTTAACCAGCTTCATGAGGTAGTCACGTGGAATGCATTTAAATTAACAGGTGTGCCTTGTTAAAAGTTCATTTTTGGAAATTATTTCCTTCTTAATGCGTTTGAGCCAATTAGTTGTGTGTGACAAGGCAGGGGTGGTATACAGAAGATAGCCCTATTTGGTGAAAGACCAAGTCCATATTATGGCAAGAACAGCTCAAATAAGCAAAGAGAAACGACAGTCCATCATTACTTTAAGACAAAATTTCATTTCAAAATGTTCAAGTGCTATGATGAAACTGTCTCTCATGAGGACCGCCACAGGAAAGGAATACCCAGAGTTACCTCTGCTGCAGAGGATAAGTTCATTAGCGTTAACTGCACCTCAGATTGCAGCCAAAATAAATGCTTCACAGAGTTCAAGTAACAGACACATCTCAACATCAACTGTTCAAAGGAGACTGCGTGAATCAGGCCTTCATGGTTGAATTGCTGCAAAGAAACCACTACTAAAGGACACCAATAATAAGAAGAGACTTGCTTGGGCCAAGAAACACGAGCAATAGATATTAGACTGGTGGAAATCTGTGCTTTGGTCTGATGAGTCCTGATTTGATATTTTTGGTTCCAAAGTGAGACCCAAAGTAGGTGAACGGATGATCTCTGCATGTGTGGTTCCCACCGTGAAGCATGGAGGAGGAGGTGTGATGGTGTGGGGGTGCTTTACTGGTGACACTGTCTGTGATTTATTTACAATTCAAGGCACACTTAACCAGCATGGCTACCACAGCATTCTATACGCCATCCCTTCTGGTTTACGCTTAGTGGGACTATCTTTTTTTTTTTTACGGACAATGACCCAAAACACACGTCCAGGCTGTGTAAGGGCTATTTGACCAAGGAGAGTGATGGAGTGCTGCATCAGATGACCTGGCCTCCACAATCACCTGACCTCAACCCTATTAAGATGGTTTGGGATGAGTTGGACCGCATAGTGAAGGAAAAGCAGCCAACAAGTGCTCAGCATATGTGGGAACTCCTTCAAGACTGTTGGAAAATCATTCCTGATGAAGCTGGTTGAGAGAATGCCAAGAGTGTGCAAAGCTGTCATCAAGGCAAAGGGTGGCCCCCAGCCACTTGCGGGCCCATGGCCAAAAGAAAGTCGGCCTCCTTTTTAGGAACTCAGTCAGGGCCTCAACTTACTATTTACAGTAAGAATAGTAGAATACACATGGTGCAATTTCTACATTAGGTTGTGCATCAGCAGTTTTTCTCTTGTTATGTCAGTCACTGACAGTCACTCAATTAGCCATGTCAGCTGACAATTATTAGATTGGTAGTTAGTCTAGCCAGTTATCTAAACATGTAGTAATCATGGCCGAATACCGACCGGGCACACAGTGGCCCTGATCTCCAGGAGGCCCCCATTGATTTTGTTAGTCATTCTCACTCAGATATCATATTAACATGGCATAAATCATTACACATTGGGTAGAATTGCAGAAAATTAGCTTTTTTCTCTCTGCCCCATTTCAAAATGAGTAGAATTGCATGAAATGTGTTATAAAATTGCTACGTTTTTTCTCCACTGTCAAGAAGGGGTCATTAAAATGTTTTGCCTCGAGGTTGTCCCCCCGCCAACCAAATCTTGCTTAGGGCCCCCAAAAGGCTAGAGCCAGCCCAGAATGTAACCACTATTAAAACATTTACATTTTAGTCATTTAGCAGACGCTCTTCTCCAGAGCGACTTACAGTCAGTGCATACATTATTTTTTTATTTTTCATACTGGCTCCCCATGGGAATCGAACCCACAACCCTGGCGTTGCAAACGTCATGCTCTACCAACTGAGCTACATTCCTGCTGGCCATTCCCTCCCCTACCCTGGGCCAATTGTGCGCCGCCCCATGGGCCTCCCACGGGGAGCCAGTATGAACAAAAAAATGTATGCACTAACTGTAAGTCGCTCTGGATAAGAGCGTCTGCTAAATGACTAAAATGTAAATGTACAATGTCTCCCGGTCGGCTACAACAGAGCTTGGATTCAAACCAGGATCTCTAGTGGCACAGCTAGCACTGCGATGCAGTGCCTTAGACCACTGCGCCACTCGGGAGTAAACGTACTGAATTTTAATCTGAATAGTAAATAAGAACTTGTTGGAATGTAAGAATTGTAAGAGCGATAGATAGTACTGGAAATAAAACATTCCCTTCTGTTTACAATTATTCATCAGTACAAAACTATAAAACCAGGACAATGAATCCTGTTATTTTATGCTGGTTAGGTAATGCTGTAGGGGAGAGTGGGGTAAGTTGTTCCAAAGGGTTAGTTGAGCCACCCCTTGTTTCCAGGAAAACATACACAAAATGTGTCATGTGGCAAAATATTTAGGAGGAGGTCTGTGAAAGTAGAAATCACATGGGAAAAGTGTTAAGCAAGTTAGGTCCAAAAAACAGATTTTCACAACGTCAAATTACTGTATTATGTTATAGTTTTCATGGCGCTTGTATCTAAACCAAAGTAGATAGTTTAAAGACTGTTTTATACATCAGTTGGGGTCTATAAGCTACAATATGATGTCCTAAACCTAGCATGAAAGTGCGTCCTTGTAGCTGTGTGGGCAAAATATAGTCAAAATGGTTGCTTTGGGGTAAATTGTGCCATTTGGCCAGGGGAAGATTGAGCCAATGGCTCAACATACCCATACAAATTATGATTACATTTTGTCTGTTTTATGTATAATTAAATAGCTCTTTTGCAATTTGTCATGCATATGAACTCAATACATGCATTTTTATTGTTACAGAGCAGACATCATCATGCCACGTGTATACAAATGTAAAACAAGCAGGGGTCTAGCCCCCCTTGAGGTTCTTGAAAGAGCAGCCAAGGAAGTGATGAGAGAAGGGAAGAAGTCCATTTGAGCAGCAGTAAGGGATGAAAAAATAGACTGAATGACACTGAAGAGGTACAGTACATTGACAAAAAATTAAATGAACATGTATCTGTGCGAAAGAGAGGCTTTGATAGAGTAGCAGAGGCACACAAGGTCTTATCTGATGACATGGAGTCTGAGCTTGCTAAACATATCAGGAATCTCGCGGACCAGTTTCATGGGCTTAGTAGCCTCAAATGCAAAAATGACAATTTACCCTGTCCCATGCTCAGTTGTGCCAAGAGACCACTTTTTTTTAACAAGCTATGTTTTCAAAACTGTTGTGTTTACATTAATTCTGATTATTTCCAGGGATACACAACATCCTAAAAAAAAGAAGAGTAAAGTGAAACAACCCAATAAACTTTTAATGAGTTTTAATAACACATCTAATTGAGTATTTCTAGAGATAGCTGGTGAACAACATGTAAACACATAAAAAGAGCCAACTACCGAATTTGCAGTGGCAATACGTTGCTCTGAACTTTTCAACCGAGGCTATATCATTACTGAACAGATATTTGTTGACTGTTAATCAGTATGCATACAAACAGTTTAATGGGCTCTATAAATTCTCAGCAACTCTGAAATGACTAATCATAATCAGAAGGCTTGTTATACAGCAGCTCGTAAATGATTTAGTTTATGATGCAGGAGATAAATCCCCAGTAAGACCTATAGCATGGTGTCAGCATTAACAATACATGAGTCATGCAGCCTCACTGGAGGATCGTAATGGTTATTTGGATTGTATTTAATATTTATACACATTTTGGTATTTGTAATCCTTTTTTGGAATATAATGGGTTGAAATAAATATTTCCTTGATGAAAGTGATAAGAATAGCAATAAAACATTGAATGATCGAAACTTATATATGAAGTAATATGTTCTTTGTAAGTTGTTTGGACTCAGTGCTATAAAGCAGCAGCGTCATGAGGTGTTTTGGGGAAACACGGAGTGCCTGCATTTACTGCCAAAGTGGAGTCGACTGTGCTCTGCTCAGCTGCCGGCCATATGTACATCACTCAAAACCTTAGAAGAGCTTTCTCTCTGTATCAAAATGGGGAAATTGGCTCCCTCCAAACCGGCCCAGCATGAAGAAAATCAGAGGCTGAGGTGCGTGCCAATCAAGTCCGCTTTCACTCACAGGGAAAAAAATCGATGTGTGCTAACCTGTCCGAGCAGAGAGGCTGACAGACAGACATAATCTCTTCAGGAGTCAGAGCTCTGTGCAGGGGATGAGGGATGAGGAGAAGAGGGGTGGAGGGGTGGAGTGGCAGAGGGTGCAGGGTGTGAGTGTATGTTAAAAGCCCTTGTTCTCTCAAGCGCTCTCCATTCTCCTCTCACCCTCTCTCACCATCTTTCTCTCTCTTGCTCTTATTGCCTTTGCCACCAGCTCAGTATTTGTACAAAGCTGCTTTCAACTTATCTTAGCGCATGCATGGTTGTGAGTGACAAGGTATGGCTGGTGCATGATGTGGCCCTCTCTGGTGAACCAGAAGGGCTGAGACAGAAGAGGACGGGAGGGGAACCTGTCACACTGCTTCCCTGCTTGAGTTAAGCAGTGATGCAGTGATTGCACACATACTGCATTCAGACTGCACTGGACGGAAAAGTTCTATATCAGGGTATATCTTTACATGACACGTTTTTGATTTTCTAGAGAATACAGACCATTTCCAATGCATATTTGGAGTTTTGTGGATATGCACCACATCCTGACAAATTCGGAATCCAGATGTGTCGTTTAGACATATATGATATTGGGATTACTCTGTCACGCCCTGGCTCTGGGGACTCTGTTATGTTGAGCCAGGGTGTGTAGAGTCTATGTTATGTGTTTCTATGTTGGCCGGGGTGGTTCTCAATCAGAGGCAACGTGAATCAGCTGTTGCTTGTTGTCTCTGATTGGGAACCATACTTAGGTAGTCGTTTGGCATTTGTGTGGTGTGGTATCTTGTTCCGTGTTGGTTTGTGTATTTGACCGTGGACTTCACGTATCGTTTTGTTGTTTTTGTTCGTGTGGTGAATATAAATAAAGTATGTTCGCATTCCACGCTGCGCATTGGCCCGTTTCATCAAATGACGAGCGTGACATACTCCGAATAACACATATGGACATTTCCTATGGCCGGATATGGACTCATTCGATATCCTGAGATATGTGACATCCTATTTTTTCTCTTCATGTTGACAAAAACGGACTGTATACATAGCATATCTGTGTTTTCTCAGAACATTTAAAGTGTCAATACAAAATGTTTTGGGCGACCCACCCACATTCACATAGAAATGTGAGTTATATATGTATCATTCTACTTGAAAGCAAGTCCAAGAAGCGGTAGATTTGTTCTATGTGAACCAATATGTTACATGGACTCTGAGTGAAATAATTAGGTTGACATAATTTTTTTAAATGATTAACCCTTCCTCTGTCCCCCATACATACAACATCTGTAAGGTCCCTCAGTCAAGTATTGAATTTCAAGCACAGATTCAACTACAAAGACCAGGGAGCTTTTCGAAAAGCCTCATAAAAGGGCATGATTGTTAGATCGGTTACAATATCAAATCAGACATTGAATATCTCTTTAGGCACTAAAGTAATACTGCAAAAACAATGTGGGCCTAAATGCAAAGCCTTATGTTTGGGGCAAATCCAACACAACATATCATTGAGTAACTGCTGCCTTATTTTCAAGCATGGTGGTGGCTGAATCATGGTATAGGTATGCTTGACATCGGTAAATACTGGGGAGTTTTTCAGGATAAAAAGAAACGGGATGGCGCTAAGCACAGGCAGAATCCTAGAGGAAAACCTGGTTCAGTCTGCTTTACAACAGACACTGGGAGAGGAATTCCCCTTTAAGCAGGACAATAACCTACAACACAATGCCAAATCTACACTGGAGTTGCTTACCACGAAGTCAATGAATGTTCCTGAGTGGCCAAGTTACAGTTTTGACTTTAATCTGCTTGAAAATCTATGGCAAGATTTGAAAATTGCTGTGTAGCCATGAGCACCAACATCTTGACAGAGCTTGAAGAATTATGAAAAATATAATGGTAAAATGTTGCACAATCCAGGTGTAGAAAGCTCTTAGAGACTTACCCAGAAAGACTCCCAACTGTAATCACTGCCAAAGGTGATTTTAACATGTATTGACTCCGGTGGTTGAATACTTATCTAATCAAGATATATTAGTGTTATATTTTTCATATATTATTTTTACAAATGTTGGAATTGTCTTCCACTGACAGAGCATTTTGTGTAGATTGTTGACAAAAAAATTACAATTAAATCAATTTTAATCCCACTTTGTAACAACAAAATGTGAATAAATCCAAGGGGTATGAATACGTTTGCAAGGCACTGTAGTTTCAATGACAATAATGAGTTTTGAAGTACTTTCTGAATTCCTATTCAGAAGAGTGCAGAGAAAGCTGATAATGATAATGATTGTTTATTACACAGCTGAGGAACACGCTTCCTAAGAGTATACTTTTTCATATATCAAGAAAGTATTTTTAACTTAAATGTCCACAAAATATATTTAAAGTATACTTTCAAAAACGAATGTGCACAAAAATCTGCATATTCCCCAGCATCCTTTTCTGCAGTTGAAGTTTGATTTATAATATGATATTGTTCCTCATATTTAGCTTATTGGAATGTTTTGATATTCATTTTCAAACTGAATAATGTATTTTTAATTACCCAAGACATATTACACATTTTATTGAAATGTTCATGTATTACCGTATTGTGAACAACAACTAAAGTGGGAAATGCTAACGGTGCACAGTTCTCAACAAGTGTTACTTGTAAATTGCTGCTCTAGCCACAACTAATTTTACAAATACACTTCTACTCATTAACCACATTAGCTATTATAATTAGCCCTGTAAATGTTACCTTGATTGACCAAGGCATCTTCTAAGCCAATCAAGGTAACCTTTACATGGCTAATTACAATAGCTGATATGGTTAATGAGTAGAAGTGTATTTGTAAAAGTATATACAAATACAAGAATTCTAATTCAAATACCAATTTTAGTGTATTTCTAATTTATGAGAAATATACATAAAATGTACTTAAGGTGTATTCAAAGTATATTTGTTTTGCTCTTTATCTAATATACTAAGAATATGAAAAAGTGTCCCAATTTAGATTATTTTAAATGTACAGTTGAAGTCAGAAGTTTACATACACTTAGGTTGGAGTCATTAAAACTCATTTTTCAACCACTCCACAAATTTCTTGTTAACAAACTATAGTTTTGGCAATTTGGTTAGGACATCTACTTTGTGCATGACACAAGTAATTTTTCCAACAATTGTTTACAGACAGATTATTTCACTTATAATTCACTGTATCACAATTCCGGTAGGTCAACACCTTGACTGTGCCTTTAAACAGCTTGGAAAATTCCAGAAAATGATGTCATGGCTTTAGAAGGTTCTGATAGACTAATTGACATCAATTGAGTCAATTGGAGGTGTACCTGTGGATGTATTTCAAGGCCTACCTTCAAACTAAGTGCCTCTTTGCTTGACATCATGGGAACATCAAAAGAAATCAGCAAGACCTCAGAAAAAAAATGGTAGACCTCCACAAGTCTGGTTCATCCTTGGGAGCAATTTCCAAAGGCCTGACGTTACCACGTTCATCTGTACAAACAATAGTACGCTGGTATAAACACCATGGGACCACGCAGCCATCACACTGCTCAGAAAGGAGACGCGTTCTGTCTCCTAGAGATTAACGTACTTTGGTGCGAAAAGTGCAAATCAATCCCAGAACAACAGCAAAGGACCTTGTGAAGATGCTGGAGGAAACAGGTACAAAAGTATCTATATCCACAGTACAACAAGTCCTATATCAACATAACCTGAAAGGCTGCTCAGCAAGGAAGAAGCCACTGTTCCAAAACCACCATAAAAAACCAGACTACGGTTTGCAACTGCACATGGGGACAAAGATCGTACTTTTTGGAGAAATGTCCTCTGGTCTGATGAAATAAAAATAGAACTGTTTGGCCATAATGACCATCGTTATGTTTGGAGGAAAAAGGGGGGTTTTGCAAGTAGAAGAACACCATCCCAACCGTGAAGCACGGGGGTGGCGGTATCATGCTGTGGGGATGCTTTGCTGCAGGAGGGACTGGTGCACTTCACAAAATAGATGGCATCATGAGGAAGGGAAATTATGTGGATATATTGAAGCAACATCTCAAGACATCAGTCAGGAAGTTAAAGCTTGGTCGCAAATTGGTCTTCCAAATGAACAATGACCCCAAGCATACTTCCAAAGTTGTGGCAAAATGGCTTAAGGACAACAAATTCAAGGTATTGGAGTGGCCATCACAAAGCCCTGACCTCAATCCTATAGAACATGTGTGGGCAGAACTGAAAAGGCATGTGCGAGCAAGGAGGCCTAAAAACCTGACTCAGTTACACCAGCTCTGTCAGGAGGAATGGGCCAGAATTCACCCAACTTATTGTGGGAAGCTTGTGGAAGGCTACCCGAAACGTTTGACCCAAGTTAAACAATTTAAAGGCAATGCTACCAAATACTAATTGTGTGTATGTAAACTTCTGACCCACTGGGAATGTGATGAAAGAAGTAAAAGCTGAAATAAATCATTCTCTCTATTATTATTCTGATATTTCACATTCTTTAAATAAAGCGGTGATCCTAACTGACCTAAGACAGGGAATTTTTACTAGGATTAAATGTCAGGAATTGTGAAAAACTGAGTTTAAATGTATTTGGCTAAGGTGTATGTAAACTTCCGACTTCAACTGTATTTAATATACTTAAATGCTAATTAAATACAGTGAGGGAAAAAAGTATTTGATCCCCTGCTGATTTTGTATGTTTGCCCACAGACAAAGAAATGATCAGTCTATAATTTTAATGGTAGGTTTATTTGAACAGTGAGAGACAGAATAACAACAACAAAATCCAGAAAAACGCATGTCAAAAATGTTATAAATTGATTTGCATTATAATGAGGGAAATAAGTATTTGACCCCCTCTCAATCAGAAAGATTTCTGGCTCCCAGTTGTCTTTTATACAGGTAACGAGCTGAGATTAGGAGCACCTAATCTCAGTTTGTTACCTGTATAAAAGACACCTGTCCACAGAAGCAATCAATCAATCAGATTCCAAACTCTCCACCATGGCCAAGACCAAAGAGCTCTCCAAGGATGTCAGGGACAAGATTGTAGACCTACAGAAGGCTGGAATGGGCTACAAGACCATCGCCAAGCAGGTTGGTGAGAAGGTGACAACAGTTGGTGCAATTATTCGCAAATGGAAGAAATACAAAAAACTGTCAATCTCCCTCAGCGTGGGGCTCCATGCAAGATCTCACTTCGTGGAGTTGCAATGATCATGAGAACGGTGAGGAATCAGCCCAGAACTACACGGGAGGATCTTGTCAATGATCTCAAGGCAGCTGGGACCATAGTCACCAAGAAAACAATTGGTAACACACTATGCCGTGAAGGACTGAAATCCTGCAGCGCCCGCAAGGTCCCCCTGCTCAAGAAAGCACATATACAGGCCCGTCTGAAGTTTGCCAATGAACATCTGAATGATTCAGAGGAGAACTGGGTGAAAGTGTTGTGGTCAGATGAGACCAAAATCAAGTTCTTTGGCATCAACTCAACTCGCCGTGTTTGGAGGAGGAGGAATGCTGCCTATGACCCGAAGAACACCATCCCCACCGTCAAACATGGAGGTGGAAACATTATGCTTTGGGGGTGTTTTTCTGCTAAGGGGACAGGACAACTTCACCGCATCAAATGGACGATGGACGGGGCCATGTACCGTCAAATCTTGGGTGAGAACCTCCTTCCCTCAGCCAGGGTATTGAAAATGGGTCGTGGATGGGTATTCCAGCATGACAATGACCCAAAACACACGGCCAAGGCAAAAAAGGAGTGGCTCAAGAAGAAGCACATTAAGGTCCTGGAGTGGCCTAGCCAGTCTCCAGACCTTAATCCCATAGAAAATCTGTGGAGGGAGCTGAATGTTCGAGTTGCCAAACGTCAGCCTCGAAACCTTAATGACTTGGAGAAGATCTGCAAAGAGGAGTGGGACAAAATCCCTCCTGAGATGTGTGCAAACCTGGTGGCCAACTACAAGAAACGTCTGACCTCTGTGATTGCCAACAAGGGTTTTGCCACCAAGTACTAAGTCATGTTTTGCAGAGGGGTCAAATACTTATTTCCCTCATTAAAATGCAAATCAATGTATAACATTTTTGACATGCGTTTTTCTGGATTTTTTTTGTTGTTATTCTGTCTCTCACTGTTCAAATAAACCTACCATAAAAATTATAGACTGATCATGTCTTTGTCAGTGGGCAAACGTACAAAATCAGCAGGGGATCAAATACTTTTTTCCTTCACTGTACAAATAAAATTGACATTAAATGCATTATATGTATAAAACAAAATCTAATTTAGATAGTTTTTAATATACTTAAAATATGTTAATGAGGTATGATTTAAGTATATTTAAATATATATATTTTTCCCCGCTTGGGATTACATACATGGTATGGCTGGATATGGACTCATTAGATATCCTGAGATAGGCCTATGTTGACAGGATCAGGATCAGGATCTTGATATGCATTTTGATATGCTAAATAAGGACAATTTCAGATGCGTATTTGAGTTTTGAGGACATGCTCAATAATAGGACAAATATTAAATCCATATAATTCTTTCAGACATTATAGTTGTTATATTCCCTCCGGATAAAGGTGGGCATGCGCAAACCGCAAGCTAAAAGCATTGTAACTGGTAGCCTAGCAACAAGAATCAAGTATTTTCTGCTGCAGATTTTTGTTACCTGAACAGCTAAGATAATTTGGCCGCTGGACATTTCATGAGTTGGATTTAGACCATTAAAATATCTGATTCACATATCATGTAAGGATATGTTGAAATTTGTTACAACTACAGATACAGTGGGGGAAAAAAGTATTTAGTCAGCCACCAATTGTGCAAGTTCTCCCACTTTAAAAGATGAGAGAGGCCTGTAATTTTCATCATAGGTACACGTCAACTATGACAGACAAAATGATTTTAAAAAAATCCAGAAAATGACATTGTAGGATTTTTAATGAATTTATTTGCAAATTATGGTGGAAAATAAGTATTTGGTCAATAACAAAAGTTTCTCAATACTTTGTTATATACCCTTTGTTGGCAATGACACAGGTCAAAGGTTTTCTGTAAGTCTTCACAAGGTTTTCACACACTGTTAATGGTATTTTGGCCCATTCCTCCATGCAGATCTCCTCTAGAGCAGTGATGTTTTGGGGCTGTCGCTGGGCAACACAGACTTTTAACTCCCTCCAAAGATTTTCTATGGGGTTGAGATCTGGAGACTGGCTAGGCCACTCCAGGACCTTGAAATGCTTCTTACGAAGCCACTCCTTCGTTGCCCGAGCGGTGTGTTTGGGATCATTGTCATGCTGAAAGACCCAGCCACGTTTCATCTTCAATGCCCTTTCTGATGGAAGGAGGTTTTCACTGAAAATCTCACGATACATGGCCCCATTCATTATTTCCTTTACACGGATCAGTCGTCCTGGTCCCTTTGCAGAAAAACAGCCCCAAAGCATGATGTTTCCACCCCCATGATTCACAGTAGGTATGGTGTTCTTTGGATGCAACTCAACATTATTTGTCCTCCAAACACGACGAGTTGAGTTTTTACCAAAAAGTTATATTTTGGTTTCATCTGACCATATGACATTCTCCCAATCCTCTTCTGGATCATTCAAATGCACTCTAGCAAACTTCAGACGGGCCTGGACATGTACTGGCTTAAGCAGGGGGACATGTCTGGCACTGCAGGATTTGAGTCCCTGGCGGCGTAGTGTGTTACTGATGGTAGGCTTTGTTACTTTGGTCCCAGCTCTCTGCAGGTCATTCACTAGGTCCCCCCGTGTGGTTCTGGGATTTTTGCTCACCGTTCTTGTGATCATTTTGACCCCACTGGGTGAGATCTTGCGTGGAGCCCCAGATCGAGAAAGATTATCTGTCACGGTTTACTAAGCCAGAACCCAGTGGGGTCAAATAGAAACAAAACGGAGGTAAGTACACGGCAAGCCAACAAGGTGCAAAACAACAAAACTAACGCTAGAAACTCCAAGGCTGATACACTGACAAACATACTGTTCATGGCTAACGATCCGGCAGGGAATGGATGTCAGGTCAGGGCTTAAGAAGGGTGATGATCAGGACCAGGTGTGCAGACCGCTGATGAGATGCAGGTGCGGTTAATCGGAGATCTCCCGCCTAGCAACGTCGCCCGGCAACCAGGCCGGAGCGTTCACGAACCCTCAGGAAACTGGAGATTCCGAGTAGAAAAATGGCAACACAGGCAGGAACCGACTCAGGATGCAGGGTTCATGACAGTACCCCCCTCCGACGAATGCCACCGGGCGGACTACCCGGAGCGCCAGGATGGAGGCGGTAGAAGTCACGAAGGAGGTCAGCATCCAGGATCTGGCGCCGAGGAATCCAACTCCTCTCTTCAGGACCATACCCCTCCCAGTCCACGAGATACTGGAAACCCCGGCCCCGCCGTCTGGAATCCATAATGCGGCGCACCGTGTAGGCAGGACCACCTCCGATCATCCGAGGGGGAGGAGGAGGAGGCGGAGGGGGTAACAGAGGACTGAGGAGAACAGGCTTGAGGCAGGAGACATGAAAGGTGGGATGGACTCTGAGCGTTCTAGGTAACTTGAGTCGAACCGCCACAGGATTGATCACCTTCTCCACCACAAACGGACCAATGAACTTCGGTGACAGTTTCTTAGACTCAGTCCGCAGAGGAAGATCCCGTGTGGCCAACCAGACCCTATCTCCGATGGTATAGGTGTGGGCGGGAATCCGGCGACGATTCGCCTGGAGCTGATACCGGTCAGGATCTCTAAGGAGGGCCTTTCTGGCCCGATGCCAGGTCCGGTGGCAACGACGAATGTGGGCCTGAACAGAGGGCACTGAGAGATCCTTCTCCTGAGAAGGAAACAAGGGAGGTTGGTAGCCATACAGGCACTGGAAGGGAGACATCCCAGTGGCAGATGTAGGGAGAGTATTGTGGGCATACTCAACCCAAGGCAACTGAGAGACCCAGGAGGTGGGGTTGGAGGAGACGAGGCAGCGTAGCGTGGATTCCATCTTCTGGTTGGCTCTCTCCGCCTGACCATTAGATTGGGGGTGAAAACCAGATGTGAGACTGACTGTAGCTCCAATGGCCAAACAGAAAGACTTCCAGACAGCAGAGGTAAACTGAGGGCCACGGTCGGAAACTATGTCACTGGGCAACCCGTGGACCCTGAAAACCTCCCTAACCAGGATCTCGGACGTCTCAGAGGCCGAGGGAAGCTTGGAAATGGGCACAAATTGGGCGAACTTGCTGAATCTGTCCACGATAGTCAGAATGACCGTGTTCCCCTCAGAAGAGGGCAACCCAGTGACAAAGTCCAGGGCCAGATGCGACCATGGTCGCCGGGGAATAGGGAGGGGGTGAAGTAGTCCAGAGCTGGGCCGGTTGGCACTCTTATTCTGCGCACACACTGGACAGGCAGCAACAAACCTCCGAGTATCTTCTCCCATGGCCGGCCACCAAAATCGTCTGCGAAGTAACGCCATCGTCCGGGCCACGCCAGGGTGACAAGCCATCTTGCTGGCGTGGGACCATTGGAGGACAGCAGAACGAACCGACTCAGGCACAAACAAACGACCGGGTGGACCGTTACCGGGACCGGGCTGCGTCCGAAGGGCCGCCATAACCTCCTCCTCAATCCTCCACATAACTGCTCCCACGACACAGTTCCGGGGAAGAATCGTCTCGGTCTTGGCCCCACCCTCCTCCGTCTTGGAGAACATCCGGGACAAGGCGTCCGCCTTGGCGTTCTTAGACCCAGGTCGGAACGTCAGGGAAAAATTAAAGCGTCCGAAAAACAAAGCCCACCTGGCCTGACGGGAGTTGAGACGTCTAGCCGATTGCACGTAAGCAAGATTCTTGTGGTCGGTCCAGACAATAAACGGTTGCTCCGCCCCCTCCAACCAGTGGCGCCACTCCTCCAAGGCAAGCTTCACCGCGAGAAGCTCCCGGTTACCCACATCGTAGTTCCTCTCCGCAGACGAAAGACGACGAGAGTAGTAGGCGCAGGGATGGAGTTTCCCGTCATTGGAGCATCGCTGGGACAGGATGGCGCCAACCCCCACATCAGACGCATCCACTTCCACGACGAACTGACGGGCCGTGTCAGGTTGAGAGAGAATCGGTGCATTGGTGAATCGCCTCTTCAAATCCAGGAACGCTCGGTCCGCCTCAGGGTTCCAACTGAAGGTCCTGGTACTGGAAGTCAGGGCAGTTAAAGGAGCGGCCACACGGCTGTAATCCCGGATGAATCTGCGATAGAAATTCGCAAACCCCAGAAACCTCTGGAGCTGCAATCTCGTACCGGGCTGGGCCCATTCCAGAACCGCCCTAACCTTCTCCTGGTCCATCCTGATCTCTCCCCTGGAGATGATGTACCCGAGGAAGGATGTAGTGTGGGCGTGAAATTCGCACTTCTCGGCCTTCACGAACAGGCGATTCTCCAACAATCGCTGCAGAACCTGCCTGACATGCTGGACGTGGCTGGAAGGTTCCTTCGAGAAGATAAGAATGTCATCCAGGTAAACAAACACAAAGAGACCGATCATATCTCTCAGGACGTCATTCACCATACTCTGGAACACTGCTGGAGCATTGGTCAGTCCAAACGGCATCACCTGATACTCGAAGTGACCCATCGGTGTATTGAAACCCGTCAACCACTCGTCCCCCTCTCTGATCCGGACCAGGTGATACGCATTGCGTAGGTCTAGCTTGGTGAACACAGTAGCACCCTGTAAGGAGTCGAAGGCAGAGCTCATCAAGGGCAGGGGATACTTGTTCTTGACCGTGATATCATTCAACCCCCGATAATCAATACACGGTCGAAGAGAGCCATCCTTCTTACCCACAAAGAAGAATCCTGCCCCCAGGGGGTGATGATGAGGGACGAATGAGACCAGCCGCTAGGGACTCCTTGATGTAGGTCTCCAAAGCCTCACGTTCAGGTCGGGAGATGCTGTATAACCGTCCCTTGGGATAGACAGCTCCAGGGAACAGGTTTATGGCACAGTCATATGGTCGGTGGGGAGGGAGTGACAGAGCCCTCTGCTTACTGAACACTTCCCCCAAATCGTGATATGTCTCGGGAACCAGGGACAAATCTGGGGGTCTAGCCTCAATCACCTGACTGGGAACAGAATGGGAACAGGCAGTCTTGAGGCAGTTAGCATGACACTCAAGGCTCCAACTAGTTACCTTGCCAGTCACCCAATCGAACGTGGGATTGTGTTCTTTCAGCCAGGGGTATCCAAGGACCAGAGGAACATGGGAAGAAGGCAGAATGAAGAATGAGATCACCTCAGAATGATTCCCTGACAACAGCATCTTAACCGGTTCAGTCCTCATCGTGATACGTGCCAGACTACTGCCGTTCAGAGTGGTAGCTTCAATGGCTTCCGGTAATCGCTCCTTGGAAAGCCCCAGCTGTTCCACCACTTCGGCATCAATAAAGCTTCCATCGGCACCTGAATCGACGAAAGCGTTAATCGCTAGACTCTGATTCCTGTTCATGAGGGTAGCCGGGAAACGGGGTCTGACAGAGGTACTGAGAGGTTGAAACTGGCTTGCTAAAAGTCCTCCCAACTTTAGCGAGCCGAGCAGTTTGACGACCGCCGGGAACAAGTGGACGGGCCCCATTGCTTCTCCCTCCTTCTCTCTCAAACTCGGTTATCTACCTGAATAGACAAGGCTACCAAGCTGTCCAGGTCACTAGGCTCCGGATAGGAGATCAACTCATCCTTGAGCTGCTCCGACAGCCCCTGGTAAAAGGCCGCTTGCAGAGACTCCTCATTCCACCCACTCTCCACAGCCAAAGTCCTGAACTCGATCACGAAGTCGGCAACGCTGCGAGTTCCTTGGCGAAGCGAAAACAGGCGCCTAGCTGCATCCATACCTCGGACGGGATGGTCAAATAGCTTCCTCATCTCGGCCGTGAACTCCTGGTATGAGGCCATGCAGGTGTCCTGTTGTTCCCAAACGGCTGAAGCCCACTCCAGAGCTCGACCACGCAGCAACTCAATGACAAAGGCTATCCTAGCCTTGTCTGTGGCATAAGAGTGGGGCTGTAGATCGAACACTAATCCACACTGCATAAGGAAAGAACGGCATCTTCCCAACTCACCCTCATATTTATCAGGCGTCGGAACCTTGGGCTCACGGAAGGGCACAGCTCCAGAAGCGGCAGGCGAGATGGGTGAAACCGGTCGTGGATTCTCCACCGGCAAACTGAGCTGAGCCTGGATCTTCGTCAGACTGGTAGAAAAGTTCCGAACGGACAAAGCTATCTCCTGTAGCGCCATGCTATGTTGTCCCAACATCTTCTCCTGATGGGTAATGGCATGGCGAACAGAGTCCAGGTCCGCTGGGTTCATTTCTGGCCGGATCGTTCTGTCACGGTTTACTAAGCCAGAACCCAGAAGCAGACCAGGACAAGGTGAGTTGAAACGAAGGTGAGTATTTATTTAACAGATTCAAAAAAACGATGTAGAATAATCCAGGGGACAGAGCGGACGGTGGAGATGAGTTGGTGGAGGTGCAGTGGTAGATCCAAGAATGGCTCGGCAGCCGCCGACAACCAGGCAGGGGTTGGGTGAAGGTTCCGGGAGATTGACTGCAGATAGAAACAAAACGGAGGTAAGTACACGGCAAGCCAACAAGGTGCAAAACAACAAAACTAACGCTAGAAACTCCAAGGCTGATACACTGACAAACATACTGTTCATGGCTAACGATCCGGCAGGGAATGGATGTCAGGTCAGGGCTTAAGAAGGGTGATGATCAGGACCAGGTGTGCAGACCGCTGATGAGATGCAGGTGCGGTTAATCGGGAGATCTCCCGCCTAGCAACGTCGCCCGGCAACCAGGCCGGGAGCGTTCACGAACCCTCAGGAAACTGGAGATTCCGAGCAGAAAAATGGCAACACAGGCAGGAACCGACTCAGGATGCAGGGTTCATGACATTATCAGTGGTCTTGTATGTCTTCCATTTCCTAATAATTGCTCCCACAGTTGATTTCTTCAAACCAAGCTGCTTACCTATTGCAGATTCAGTCTTCCCAGCCTGGTGCTGGTCTACAATTTTGTTTCTGGTGTCCTTTGACAGCTCTTTGGTCTTGGCCATAGTGGAGTTTGGAGTGTGACTGTTTGAGGTTGTGGACAGGTGTCTTTTATACTGATAACAAGTTCAAACAGGTGCCATTAATACAGGTAACGAGTGGAGGACAGAGGAGCCTCTTAAAGAAGAAGTTACAGGTCTGTGAGAGACAGAAATGTTGCTTGTTTGTAGGTGACCAAATACTTATTTTCCACCATCATTTGCAAATAAATTCATTAAAAATCCTACAATGTGATTTTCTGGAAAAAAAAATCTCAATTTGTCTGTCATAGTTGACGTGTACCTATGATGAAAATTACAGGCCTCTCTCATCTTTTTAAGTGGGAGAACTTGCACAATTGGTGGCTGACTAAATACTTTTCCCCCCACTGTACCTATTTGCTTATGGTCTTGCCTACGCCTAGCGAACAGTTTTTTTAATTATATGAGAAAAAAATATTCCGTTTTATTTGGAACGGCAAGCCAGACAAAATTAAACGGGCCTATTTATATAATGAATATGAATTCGGAGGACAGAAATTATTAATATTAAAGCATTAGACCTATCACTAAAAACTTCAGTCATACAAAACTTATACCTAAATCCAAACTGGTTCTCTAGCAAATTAGTAAGATTGTCTCACCCAATGTTCAAGAATGGCCTTTTTCCCTTTATTCAGATTACAACCTCTCACTTTCAGTTATATGAAAAGGAAATATTCTCCCAAATATCACTATTTCTAAAACAAGCCATAGAAAGTTGGTTGCAATTTCAATGTAATCCTCCAGAAACGACAGAACAAATAATGCAACAGATATTGTGGTTAAACTCAAATATACTAATTGATAAAAAACTTTTTTTTTTGACAAAATGTTTAAAAAAGGTATAATCTTCGTAAATGATATTATCGGTAGGACTGGTGGAGTTATGTCGCACACATGCAGCTAACAAAAACATATGAAAATGTCTGGTCTACCCAAAATTACAACCAAATAATTGCAGCATTACCGCAAAAATGGAAAAGGAAAGTGGAAGGGGGAAAAAGTAAGGAACTTGTCTGTCGGCCTTGCATTAAAGAATATAATTGGTTAAAGAAAATTGTGATGAATAAAAAAGTATACCAGTTTCATTTAAGGACCAAAGGATTGACAGCCGTCCCATATAGATTGCAAAATAGTCAGGAAGATATTTTTGACGTACCGATTCCATGGCATAGTGTTTATGAAATGATACGCAAAACGACGCCGGATTCAAAACTTGGAATCTTTCAATTTAAATTATTATATAAATTCTTGCTACCAATATAATGTTATTTATATGGGGGGATACAATCTTCCCAGCTCTGCAGATTTTGCTGCGAAGAGACAGAATCATTAGATCATTTGTTTTGGTACTGTCCATGTGTAGCTTGTTTTTGGACACAGGTCCAGGAATGGCTAAAGGATTGCAATATTTACCTGGAGCTAACCCTGCAGATAGCACTACTGGGTGATCTGAAAAGTCATTGTCAATCGATCAATAATATAATAATACTTTTAGCAAAAATGTTTATTTTCAATTTACGATCTGTAGAAACAATGAGAATAGAAAGGTTCAGAACTTTTGTAAAACATCACAGTACAGTTGAAAAATATATGGCAAATAGAAATCCAATATGGATGGTGTTAAGAGATAGATGGGAGGTGTTGAATGGAGCTTAAGGATGGGACTAATAACAACAACCAATAAGAACAAGATAACTAATGTAAAGCATACTGTGTCCATAATAAGTATATAGGTTATAGGTTGAGAGCTTTTGTGAAAGAGCACAGTTAGAAAAAATATGTCATATAGATGCAAACCAGATGGACATCATGAAAATGATCGGAGGAAGTTCAGGAGTAAAAACAAACAAAATATAATGATTGTAAAATTTGACTGTGTCCATAAAATGTATATAGTATGTATGGGCTGGAAGTAGAGGCCTAAGCGTTGTTATTCACTAGTTTACTCCAATTGGGGAAGGGGTGGTGGGGTTGGAAAGTAATGAAGGGAAATGTAATTTTAAAAAGGATATGTGTGTGTGTGTATGGATGTATGTATATACAGTGGGGAGAACAAGTATTTGATACACTGCCGATTTTGCAGGTTTTCCTACTTACAAAGCATGTAGAGGTCTGTAATTTCTATCGTAGGTACACTTAAACTGTGAGAGATGGAATCTAAAACAAAAATCCAGAAAATCACATTGTATGATTTTTAAGTAATTAATTTGCATTTTATTGCATGACATAAGTATTTGATCACCTACCAACCAGTAAGAATTCCGGCTCTCACAGACCTGTTAGTTTTTCTTTAAGAAGCCCTCCTGTTCTCCACTCATTACCTGTATTAACTGCACCTGTTTGAACTCGTTACCTGTATAAAAGACATCTGTCCACGCGCTCAATCAAACAGACTCCAACCTCTCCACAATGGCCAAGACCAGAGAGCTGTGCAAGGACATCAGGGATACAATTGTAGACCTGCACAAGGCTGGGATGGGCTACAGGACAATAGGCAAGCAGCTTGGTGAGAAGGCAACAACTGTTGGCGCAATTATTAGAAAATGGAAGAAGTCCTGAACCCAATAGAAAATCTTTGGAGGGAGCTGAATGTCCGTATTGCACAGCGACAGCCCCGAAACCTGAAGGATCTGGAGAAGGTCTGTATGGAGGAGTGGGCCAAAATCCCTGCTGCAGTGTGTGCAAACCTGGTCAAGACGTACATGAAATGTATGATCTCTGTAAATGCAAACAAAGGTTTCTGTTCCAAATATTAAGTTCTGCTTTTCTGATGTATCAAATACTCATGTCATGCAATAAAATGCAAATTAATTACTTAAAAATCATACAATGTGATTTTCTGGATTTTGTTTTAGATTCCGTCTCTCACTGTTGAAGTGTACCTATGATAAAAATTACAGACCTCTACATGCTTTGTAAGTAGGAAAACCTGCAAAATCGGCAGTGTATCAAATACTTGTTCTCCCCACTGTATATATATATATATATATACAGTGAGGGAAAAAAGTATTTGATCCCCTGCTGATATTGTACGTTTGCCCACTGACAAAGACATGAGCAGTCTATAATTTTAATGGTAGGTTTATTTGAACAGTGAGAGACAGAATAACAACAAAAAAATCCAGAAAAACGCATGTCAGAAATGTTATAAATTGATTTGTATTTTAAATGAGGGAAATAAGTATTTGACCCTTCTGCAAAACATGACTTAGTACTTGGTGGCAAAACCCTTTTTGGCAATCACAGAGGTCAGACGTTTCTTGTATTTGGCCACCAGGTTTGCACATATCTCAGGAGGGATTTTGTCCCACTCCTCTTTGCAGATCTTCTCCAAGTCATTAAGGTTTCGAGGCTGACGTTTGGCAACTCGAACCTTCAGCTCCCTCCACAGATTT
Organism: Coregonus clupeaformis; assembly: GCF_020615455.1. Lineage (NCBI taxonomy): Eukaryota > Metazoa > Chordata > Actinopteri > Salmoniformes > Salmonidae > Coregonus > Coregonus clupeaformis. Next base: position 52,824,244 of record NC_059211.1, on the reverse strand, counting down.
TCTATGGGATTAAGGTCTGGAGACTGGCTAGGCCACTCCAGGACCTTAATGTGCTTCTGCTTGAGCCACTCCTTTATTGCCTTGGCCGTGTGTTTTGGGTCATTGTCATGCTGGAATACCCATCCACGACCCATTTTCAATGCCCTGGTTGAGGGAAGGATGATAAAAAAATAAGAATAATTTTTAAAAAATTGTAAAAAAAAAAAAAAAAAATGCGCTACGGTTTCATCTGATAATAACCTACTTTTATTACAAAACTGTGTGTTAACAATGGTTACTCAACACAACTTTTTACTGTCAGATAGTCTACTGAATGTAGGCGTGTTTTTTAAATAGATTATCATATCATCAGGCTTCCCTTGGGTCATTTATTAAGTTTAGCAGCTGTAATAGAAAGAACAACATGGCAAATGATGTGAAATGATGACTAGCCCATACATTTTAGTGTAGGAAGAGCCTAAGCAAGGCTACTGTGTATGAAATGTCACCATGGCCCTTACATATGACTAGTTACGTTTCATCTGTATAAAGCTCAGTCTGCAGATAAAACAGCCCCTTCTTATTGTGTGTGACAAGCCTTGGATGTTCCATCACACATAAAGTCGAGCTGCACAAGAAGCCACTCACAGGAACCCCGTTGCCATCAATAGCAGTGGGATTTCTGAAAGGATTTGGCTGGTCTCGCTAGTCTTGCGAGCACTGATCCATAATGCCTTATCTGATGAGAGGTGTGTGTGTGTTTGTGTATGTACTTGCCTCTTTGTGTGTGTCTGAATCTCTCTCTCTCTGTTTGTGTGTGTGTGTGTGTGTGTGTGTGTGTGTGTGTGTGTGTGTGTGTGTGTGTGTGTGTGTGTGTGTGTGTGTGTGTGTGTGTGAGAGAGAGTGTGTGTGTGTCCAACCTCTCCCCTTGGTTCCCCTGACACAGCACCAGCCACAGCTGCAGCCATCAGGAGAGTTTAAAATGTAATTTCTGGAAATAATGAACCAATTAAAACCAAATGCCACTCACAAAATATAGTAAAATTAAGCACATCATTTTCTGTAGTTTATCTAAAAACAGTAATCTCTTCTGATTAAGGGTCCCATGTTTCTAATACCCACCGTGGTAGTGAGAGATGACTGTTCTTTAATCACATAAGAAACACCATCACGTTTCTCAACTCATTTGAGACAGTGATTGCTATAGAAACAGAAATGACTGTTGAAAAGGGGAGTTTATTATTAGTCATGTAAAATACATCCATATTATTTTCAGGTCACGAAATGTGTCTGTGGATCCTAATTAATTCCTGCAAAACAGAATTGATTAAGCGTTTCACTTTTTCATGGACTTTCTGACAAAACAATGGAGAAATTCAGTGGTCTATTCCTTTTATGATCTCTTTCCATACATGCCATGAGTCCAAGCAGCTAGTACACGCTCAACATCGTGACTACAGCCATAACAAGTCTTTTTTCATCATCGCCCGTGCCTCATGTAAAAGTAAATCACATCGCCTGTACTTTATAATAGTTTCTTCCAGTCATCATCTCTCAGTGTACCTGTTCCGAGAGCGCAGCCAGGAGTGCTTTTGAGGGGATTTGAATTATTAAGTAGCAACATAAAATCTAATTCAGAGTGATGAATGAAATTGCATTAAGTTAGAGCCAGGGCTGTGGAAGTGGATCTGTACTCAGAGGGGCTTGGAATAATGGTAGAGCCGGAAGGTAGTGTGTGTGTGTGTGTGTGTCATGATTAATGCCTTTTTCCTGCTGTGGCTGTCCGCCTGAAACTGTGAGCCTGCGTCTATGGAACCGCAAGTACTCTACCCATTGTGTTTGTGTGTGTGTGTGTGTGTGTGTGTGTGTGTGTGTCTACTACACATTCACTGCTAAGACAAACTTCCCCATGCTCATCCTTGCTCTGTTGGTTTAAGACACTGTCGGACAGCCTACAATTTAGTCCCATTGCAAAGAACAAGCTTGTTCCCAGTGACCACACACACACACACACACACACACACACATACAGAAATTCAGACATACACACAAACAAACCCTGTGCGTACCTCTCCTAACCTTTCTGATGTTTACCTGAGGAGAGAAGGCCTTGGCGCAGTGTGAGGTTCAATGGGTCGCTGTGCTGCATTCTGTTCTGTTCTACTCTGTTCAGCCAGTGGGCGATGTTATTCTGGAGCCCTCCAGGTGGGCAGGATCACTGACACACACAGGAGAGGACCATTCACAGCCAACATCCATTATTCATCTCCATTTAACTCTGGCACTAAGGCTCTCACACACTAATTTGTTCACAGAGAGGAGTTCCAAGGGTTAATAAGACAATGTTGGGGATTCCTAATTTGAATCCTGAAGAGAGGAGAGTGGATTTACGCCCTGTCACAGAGATATCTACTGTTTGTTTGTTTTACGACAACAGAACATGCAAGACCAGCATGACTCTATTAGTGATCCCTAGTCCATCAATACGATCAATTAAAATGTATTATGATCGATCGAACGTGTAAAACCTTTTACTGCAGTGGGCTAAATCAGGGTCACACAGAGTGATTCTTGGTAGTCTTAAACAAATCTACTTTGAAACAAAAGTATACACCTCACACACATGGTTATGGGCTTTTAAAAAAGAAGACACCGGTACCATGTCAGATATAGAGTTGAAATCTATTCAATTTTGAGTTTGCATCCCAATATTACACTTTATATACATCACAGAAGAATGAAATATAACAAAAACGTTTGACATAGAAACACCTGACTTTCTGCAAAAAAAATGTTTTTCTAAAATGAAACATATTAATAACATTCCACCCATGAGGCCAAAGACGGCAATTTGACTGCAGGAAAGGGCTACCTGAGAGATTTTTAATATGAGCATCTAAACCCCTGTTGCTGCACAATAAGTCCCCATTAGGAGGACCTGACAATCACAGGGCCAGAGTCACAGTAATGACAGAGTCCCCGTAAACCATAAAGTCCTTATAATCAACTTATTAAAACACATTCCTTATTATGATCCCCACTGCAGCCCAAATTCACTGAATGGTTAGCATTAAACTTTTAAGCTGTAATTAAAAAAGGAGAAATACATTCAGCCTCTGTGCCCCCACTGCCCCCAGGGGAAAATATCTGTCTTCTATCCCATTTTAAATGAGAGCACACCTAGCAGCTCACTGCAGAATAATGGGGATTAGAAGAATGAATGCAGCAACTGTGAAGAGTGATATGGGCTGTACTGTGTCTGGATGCTGAGTTTATAAAGCTCACATTCAGGATTGGGGTGAGAATGCTTCTTGTCTCTCTTTGAATTTGAGGATTTAAAGTCTCCAGAGCATCAGAGGGGGGTGAATAAAGTGATTTTGTAATTTTAGGTTGGCACTCCAGATATAATAATAATTATTTTTTTTATTTTTTTTTATAACAGCACCTAGTCAGGGTAAGGAGTAGATGCACTGTCACAACCAGCCTCTCTGAAAATGGAATGACAGCATTGAGAAGCCAGTCCCTTTTACAAACAACAACAAGACGGAGGTCATATTGACTATATATTGAACGGTGCACAGACTTTAGTGTTTACATCACTTGATGTTTTGTTCACTTGGGATTCACATTTGCTACAAGGCAAAAATAAGGCTTATCATCCAACATCCAGTTTGACTTCTATCTGCATTCAGATTAATACCAACATGATACACTGTTTGTGTGCACTTCCTGCTTTACTACAGTATAAACCAAAGCTACAGCATCATGGGTGTCCTTCTCTACTGCTATTTACCACCTTTATCCCCAATCAGCAGCCTCCCCAGATCATGATGAGGTTCTTCCATGGAGGTGACAGATATGGAGGATTCCACTGACCCCATCATCAACCCCCATCACCACCAACCCCATCACCAACCCCACCCATCCTTCACCAGATGGAGTTGACCCCACCACCAACCACACCAGTTGACCACACACTGACAGAAGCCATTCTATTTCAGCTTTGCCTCGCTGGAAATTGTGTGTCAGGCTTTTACTTGAGCGGATTATACACTGGCCTGGCATGAGATTGTATGGGTTATTTCTTTAATCCTCGATGCTGCCACTGTTGTGCCTTCTTCACAGCCATACACTTTCTGCGCAGTGTGGTCCTTCTTGTATGGGAGACATTTTCAGTTCAGATTGTTGGTAAATTAGCTTTTATTGTTTAAAGAAATTATGAAAGAGATTCGTGTGTTTTTTTTCACTATCTAATCATGCCATGGGGTTGTTTAATGACAGACATGTATTTGTTTAAAATCTATCACTTGAGAGTTTCAATTCAGAGAGACAAATAATCATGTTTTTTTGCAAAATGCTATATATATATATATATATATATATATATATATATCTGCCTCACTCAGAGGAATAAGTAGTACTGCTAGGTTTTACACTGTCAAATGTAACAAATAACTACATTTTTTTATAAAGAAATGTACAAATGAGACATTTGTGACATCAATATGAAATATGTTTAAAAATAATAATTCAATACAGTAATATGTAAAACATTAACATTTTATATTTTAGTCGTTTAGTAAGTGCATTCATCTTCAGATAGCTAGGTGAGATAACATTTAAATTTTTAATTTTTGTCATTTAGCAGACGCTCATATCCAGAGCAATTTACAGTTAGTGAATGCATTCATGTTTACATTTTTTAAAATAATAATAACACATCACTGCCGGCCAAACCCTCCCCTACCTTGGACGACGTCCATGGGTCTCCAGGTTGCGGCCGGCTGCGACAGAGCCTGGACTTGAACCAGGATCTCTAGTGGCACAGCTAGCACTGCGATGCAGTGCCTTAGACCACTTTGCCACATATCATAGTCAAATATACAGGATACGAACATTACATTGCAGCTAAACAATGGATATATTTTTGGCCAAACAATCTGAGAACAGCAATATTTTACACACACATGAAGGTACCCATAAGCAATCATTTCTGATGGAAGAACACAAATGTGAAAAATTGGATTTTAATGTTATAGCTTTCTCGTTGTGCAATTGAACTTCACAATGGACAGTGAGTTGAAACAACTACAATGATATGAAGTTGATAGTTACAGGATTTTTATGGTTTGTATGTGTTTCATGATTGAGAAAGAATTTGGTTGTTTTTGGATATACTGTCTAAATCTAAGAAGCAAAGCCTTTACTTTAAGTATCCTTCGAAACAAAAACTTTAGAATGCAGTATCAGCATAAAACATATTGATGTGCTCATTAAACTTTGGATGGCTGGTGGAACTCATGTGAGTCTGACTAATGTGAAGCTGACTAATGATACAACCGTAATGACTTTGGTCTAAAAGTAATGAATTATCCACCAAGTTTTTAACAATTTTTGATCAGGCTCAATTAATAATTTGGTTTCCGATCCAAAACAATATTTGTTTTCTTCCATTCCCATTATGCGCGTTTTCAGACCATTATAGCTCACAAAGCTTAGTCATAAGCAACTACTCTAACTATGCTTGACACGTAGCACCCTGTTGGTCACTACAGCTCATTATCCACATGTATATCTGTTTGGTATCATTGTAGTGCATTCACAAGGCCAAGAGGCACCACAGCTAGCCACGTAGGAACAACAGGAGTAGGCACACACGGACACCTGCTCATCGAACATCTCATTCCAAAATCATGGGCATTAATATGGAGTTGGTCCCCCCCTTTGCTGCTCCACTCTTCTGGGAAGGCTTTCCACTAGATGTTGGAACATTGCTGCGGGGACTTGCTTCCATTCAGCCACAAGAGCATTAGTGAGGTCGGGCAATGATGTTGGGCGATTAAGCCTGGCTCGCAGTTGGCGTTCCAATTCCTCCCAAAGGTGTTCGATGGAGTTGAGGTCAGTGCTCTGTGCAGGCCAGTCAAGTTCTTCCACCCCTATCTCGACAAACCATTTCTGTATGGACCTCGCTTTGTGCACGGGGGCATTGCCATGCTGAAACAGGAAAGGGCCTTCCCCAAACTGTTGCCACAAAGTTGAAAGTATAGAATCGTCTAGAATGTCATTGTATACTGTAGCGTTAAGATTTCCCTTTACTGGAACTAAGGGGCCTAGCCCGAACCATTAAAAACAGCCCCAGACCATTATTCCTCCTCCACCTTACTTTACAGTTGGCACTATGCATTAGCGTTCTCCTGGCATCCGCCAAACCCAGATTTGTCCGTCGGACTGCCAGATGGCGAAGCGTGATTCATCACTCCAGAGAACGCGTTTCCACTGCTCCAGAGTCCAATGGCAGCGAACTTTACACCACTCCAGCCGACGTTTGGCATTGAGCATGGTGATCTTAGGCTAGTGCTTGGCTGCTCGGCCATGGAAACCCTTTTCATGAAGCTCCCGACTAACAGTTGTTGTGCTGACGTTGCTTCCAGAGGCAGTTTGGAACTCTGTACTGAGTGTTGCAACCGAGGACAGACGATTTTTACGCGCTTCAGCACTCGGCGGTCCTGTTCTGTGAGCTTGTGTGGCAAACCACTTAGCGGCTGAGCCGTTGTTGGTCCTAAACATTTCTACTTCACAATAACACCACTTTAAGTTGACCGGGGCATCAATAGCATGGCAAAAACGTGATGAACTGAATTGTTGGAAAGGTGGCATCCTATGATGGTGCCACGTTGAAAGTCACTGAGCTCTTCAGTAAGGCCATTCTACTGTCAATGTTTGTCCATGGAGATTGCATGGCTGTGCGCTCTATTTTATACACCTGTCAGCAACGGGTGTGGCTGAAATAGCCGTATCCACTATTGTATTTGTCTGGTCGCCTCCTTGAAGGGAAAGTTCAGGATTTTAAAACATGATGTTAGATGGTTCCTCACCTTGAAAGTAGACTATGGGCCAGTAGAAACTTGAATATATGGTTTGGTTTTCTTTAAACAGCCACTACAAACTTCAGCTAACTTTAGCCACTGCTGTATTTTAATTTGGCAGTATAGGTGACCAACACCAGCCAATCAGACAAAACGTTTAACTAATGGCAGTCTACTGTATATCCTGCTCTCACTCCTGCATTACAAGTTAGAAAAAAGGAGACAACAGTTGATGTGATGTAAAAGCAGTGTAATTGAGACAGTGAACTGGACACAGATATTAATTTCTCAGAGGGCAGCGTGTGCCGCAGAGTAGCAGATAGATGTAATTAGGAAGACATTTCATCTGAGAGCTGCAGCACCGGGGCATGGAGACCCAGGCTGAACTCAGCTACTCAGATAACTACTGGCCATATTAGAATGCCAAATTATTTGTACTTAGCTTTGATACATAATGTTAATTCATTATTTGAAGGAGATGTACAGTACATTGATATTTAATAAGAGTAGCTAGCTACCTACGCACATCCAGCTGTAACTGTTGAAACCTATAGAAACGCTTATTAGCTGTATCTGGGGTTTGTGGAAAGAACTTGTTTGAAGCCGTTGAGAATATGGCAAGTAATGTGTATACTGTACAGTGACAAAGGAGGGGAATCATTGTTTAATTCCACATTCTCACCCAGTATGGAAAATATATTTCACATTTATGTTTCAGCTTACATTGCACTTACAGATTCTGAGCCATTTTGTAATACAGGCAGACACATTCATTTAAACTGCGCAACCACCTCCCTCGCTCCTCTCCGCACACAAAACAATCTGCAATCTGTTTTCCCGATGGTGTCTCCTCCTGACTTATGCAAAACCTAAATCTTGCCAGGGTAATTTATTACTTTCCTGGAGAAGCTGGATGAATCTCCACTATTTCTGCTGAAAGTGGCTAAAAGGAGCTCAAAACCACACACTTACACACCATTACACAGCAGAGAGAGAGAGAGAGAGAGCGAGAGAGAGAGAAATCTGGATGACTGACTATGCAGGCCTTGGCATAATCCTTATACACTCTAATACAAAGAAACCCTGCATATGTATGTTTGGCTAACAGTGATGGGGAGTAGTGAACTACATGTAGTTCAACTAGTAATTTAATTACATTTTACTGTGGCCTGGTGGTAGTTGAACTATATTCAAATTTTGGTTGTGTTTTCAGTAGTTAATTACTTTTTTGCCATGTAGTGGTGTAGCTAACTACTGGAAGTACACAGTACTTTTTCTGCAAAAACAACAGAAAATATGGGTAAAGTCGGAAAGATTTCCTTTCTTTTTCGGCATTAGACCTGCCTAATTGTCACTTGAAACATTGTTTTTGTGTTTAAAAGGCTAAATTACACAGTGTTAAAATCTGACTCCAGAGTGATCTGTTCTTGCAGTTTGTAGTCTATGACATTTCAGATTTAGATATGATTATTTTTCACTAAGTAGTTTTGGATGTAGTAAACTACTTTTTCAAAGTAACTTTAGTTAAGTAAACTATATGGTTCTTAAGGGTAGCTTTAGTGTAGGTTAACTTCTTCCATTGTGAAGTAATTGGTAGCTTGGGGATGGAGCGAAATGTACAGAATGGGTACCTGGAGGAAAATAGGGGAGGGTCATGCTTTTTCAATTTCAGTGAAGGGGAAGGTTTAGTATTTTTTTAATGTAGTCCAGGGGAGGGTCATGTAATTTGTAATTGATTACATTTCAATATTTCTCAGTGTTTTAGAATTAGTTACATATTAGGCTATATATCGATGTGTGCCCCCCCCCATCTCTGATTCTCTGCTGGGTGAGCTATATCAGGTGACCCTATAGGCTATTTAGTGTCGTCTCAATCAAATCATCCATATACTATAGGCTACAGGCTACGAAGTGCATGCTCGGAGAAGCACAGAGCAAAGTTATATTTCTAAGATGGCTGCTGGGATGGTGTAAATAAAACAAAGCTGCATTACACATGTCAATGGATATTCCAACCCTGAGCCCTGGCCTGCTCTGCTCTTGCTGATCAAAACCTTTTTTTGTGCTGCCTAACCAATGCTGTGCTGTGTAGGCCTACAGTGGCAGTTCAGCAAGAGAGTCAAATAATTAGTCAAAAAATGCATTATCTTGCATTTGGACTAGCCTATAGCCTATGTTCTATTCAGTTTGAGAAGGAGAGTGTGAAGATGAGAAGGAAGACCGGAGGTCAACTTTTTTTCATGCCCATAATGTATTTATCAGAGTTATTGACCTCACAACAAGCCAGATAGGTACTAACTTACATTGCGGTGTTAAAACTTTAAGCAGCAGTCTTGGCAAAATCTATCGGAAATGTACAGCTGAAGTTGCTGAAAGTCGGCAAATTCGAGTAGGCATAATTCATTTTAACGGTCTTCATTTTAATTAGACTTTACTAACAACAAGAGGGCTTTGTGTTGGGAGACTATTTCTTCCTATTCTTAAATTTGAAGAAATAAGAGGTAGGCCTACCTGTTTGACAGACGAAATTAGGCTATAAACTGCTATATACAGTACATAGATTTCTCAAGCAATTAATCTTCCCACCATGCAGTCTTTAAATAGCCTACCTCCATGTCAGTGAAAGGCTTTTAAGTTAATACCAGGACTCGATTTTTGAGGGGTTATGACAGGGTATGCCATAGACCTACCTTTTATTAAAGACAATAGCAAAAAGCACAGTCCCACAGTTGGCAGTGCATGTCAGAGCAAAAACCAAGCCATGAGGTCAAAGGGATTGTCTGTAGAGCTCTGTACAGGATTGTGTCGAGGCAGAGATCAGGGGAAGGGTACCAAAAAATTTCTGCAGCATTGAAGGTCCCCAAGAACACAGTGGCCTCCATCATTCTTAAATGGAAGAAGTTTGGAACCACCAAGACTCTTCCTAGAGCTGGCCGCCTAGGCAAACTGAGCAATCGGTGGAGAAGTGCCTTGGTCAGGGATGTGACCAAGGACCAAATGGTCACTCTGACAGAGCTCCAGAGTTCCTTCGTGGAGATGTAAGAACCTTCCAGAAGGACAACCATCTCTGCAGCACTCCACCAATCAGGCCTTTATGGTAGAGTGGCCAGACAAAAGCCACTCCTCAGTAAAAGGCACATGACAGCCCGCTTGGAGTTTGCCAAAAGGCACCTAAAGGACTCTCAGACCATGAGAAACGCTGGTCTGATGAAAACAAGATTGAACTCCAATGCCTGAATGCCAAGCGTCACGTCTGGAGGAAACCTGGCACCATCGCTACGGTGAAGCATGGTGGTGGCAGCATCATACTGTGGGGATGTTTTTCAGCGGCAGGGACTGGGAGACTAGTCAGGGTCGAGGGAAAGATGAACGGAGCAAAGTACAGAGAGATCCTTGATGAAAACCTGCTCCAGAGCGCTCAGGACCGGGGGTGAAGGTTCACCTTCCAACAGGACAACGACCCTAAGCACACAGCCAAGACAATGCAGGAGTGGCTTCAGGGACCAGTCTCTGAATGTTCTTGAGTGGCCCAGCCAGAGCCCAGACCTGAACCCGATCGAACATCTCTGGAGAGACCTGAAAATAGCTGTGCAGCAACACTCCCCATCCAACCTTACAGAGCTTGAGAAGATCTGCAGAGAAGAATGGGAGAAACTCACCAAATGAGCCAAGCTTGTAGTGTCATACCCAAGAAGACGCGAGGCAGTAATCGCTGCCAAAGGTGCCAAAGGTGCTTCAACAAAGTACTGAGTAGAGGGTCTGAATACTTATGTACATGTGATATTTCAGTTTTTTGTTTTTAATACATTTGCAAAAAAATCCCAAAACCAATTTTTACTTCGTCGTTATGGGGTATTGTGTGTGGATATAATTATTATTATTATATATATTTTTTTGCTTTATTTAACCAGGTAAGCCATTTGAGAACACGTTCTCATTTACAACTGCGACCTGGCCAAGATAAAGCAAAGCAGTGCGATAAAAACAACAACACAGAGTTACATATGGAATAAACAAAAACGTACAGTCAATAACACAATAGAAAATAGAAAATCTATATACAGTGTGTGCAAATGTAGTTTGTTATGGAGGTAAGGCAATAAATAGGCCATAGTGCAAAATAATATCAATTTAGTATTAACACTGGAGTGATAGATGTGCAGAAGATGATGTGCAAATAGAGATACTGGGGTGCAAATGAGCAAAATAAATAACAATGTAAATAACAATATGGGGATGAGGTAGTTGGGTGGGCTAATTACAGATGGGCTGTGTACAGGTACAGTGATCGGTAAGCTGCTCTGACAACTGATGCTTAAAGTTAATGAGGGAGATAAGTGTCTCCAGCTTCAGAGTTTCTTGTAGTTCGTTCCAGTCATTTGCAGCAGAGAACTGGAAGGAATGGCGGCCAAAGGAGGTGTTGGCTTTGGGGATGACCAGTGAGATATACCTGCTGGAGCGCATACTACGGGTGGGTGTAGCTATGTTGACCAATGAGCTAAGATAAGACGGGATTTGCCTAGAAGTGATTCATAGATGACCTGGAGCCAATGGGTTTGGCGACGAATATGTAATGAGGTCCAGCCAAAGAGAGCGTACAGGTCACAATGGTGGGTAGAATATGGGGCTTTGGTGACAAAACGGATGGCACTGTGATAGACTACATCCAATTTGCTGAGTTCAGTGTTGGAAGCTCTTTTATAAATTACATCGCCAAAGTCAAGGATCGGTAGGATAGTCAGTTTTACGAGGGCATGTTTAGCAGCATGAGTGAAGGAGGCTTTGTTGCGAAACAGGAAGCCGATTCTAGATTTAACTTTGGATTGGAGATGCTTAATGTGAGTCTGGAAGGAGAGTTTACGGTCTAACCAGACACCTAGGTATTTGTAGTTGTCCACATATTCTAAGTCAGTTAGTTGAGACATCAAGGCTATTTAATCTGCCAATAAGAATGCGGTGATTGACAGAGTCGAAAGCCTTGTCCAGGTCGATGAAGACGGCTGCACAGTACTGTCTGTTATCAATCGCGCTTATTATATCGTCTATTCACATTCTGTACAATAGAAGACGTTTAAACCCAGACAACACTTGTGACCTTCTCTTGTTGGGTTAAGCCATGGAAGAAGAGTAGCCAGCAGTGAAAGCTTACATTTTTTGGCGTCGGTAGGCCTACTGTCTGGGGTGGAAAAGTAGGCATAACTTTTTAAAGTACCATGCTCAGATTCCTAATGACAGATTTAATTATTTGCAAACAGGGACAGTTTTGTTGCAAACAAGACACACAATTTGGCATTGGAGGAATATGATAAAATGAAGATATCGGTCCATTCTAATTTGTGTGGGGTTAAAACATATTCTGCTAATTCGTAAAATGAAGTAGAATTGCATGACATTTTTATAAAATGCAATTTTTTCACAGACCTGCAAATACAATGATAGATTCATTCAATGCTTTTACTAAAAAAGGAGCTCTTTCCATCCCTTTCCACGGTGGTCTGTGAACCCACAACCTTCTGGCCCGCAGCCATGTGCGCTATATAAATTCCTGTGTTGCCATGTAATGCTTACAGCACGAATAACCGTTTCTAAAACTGCATATCTAAGGCTCTGGTCTGTCCAAGAAGTGAGAGTAAACTGTAGACACGTTCTCTGCTATCCACTTTATGTTTTAATTATTATTTTTGGTCTAGGGGAGGGTCACTTTCTTTTTTTGAAGCGTTCAGGGAGGGTTTAGGTAAAATATAGGCCCGATTGTCTCCTTGTAAACCTTATTATAAATAGCGTTCACTCCCTTGTATAACTATATTTTCAGAGTAGCTTGCCCAACACTGTTAGCTAATACAGCACAGTGAAATCATCTGTAGTTGTCTATGTATTGTGTTGGAGTGCGTTTCTGTCCCCTAACTGGGTCAGTGCATTCATTCTGTGCATTCATACGGTGAGGCATGTGGTCACCACCCTTCACGCTGGATAAGGTAAGGACGTGTTGAAACACGATTACTCGTGTTAGGCCATAACTGTGCCTGCACTTTACAGAGGGAGCTTAGAGAGTTGGGCATAGAGTAAAATTGGCTGCATAATGCCTGGTAGCTATGCCATGCATAGACTTGCCTACCATGTTGTATGCAACATATGCCCGTGTGTGTGTGTGTGCGCTCCAAGGTTTGCTGTGTAGCCTAAGTTTTGTTTTGGCTTGATAAGCAGTGCATCACATGGATAAGCCATTAAAGCAGATTAGCTTTAATTATTTTAAAACAAACCCCTGCCTAAAATATGAATGTGATTAAAAAACAAGATGTTAGATTAACGTTCTGTTTGATTGATTTTCCCCTCCCAAACCTTTCAATACTTGGTGATGAGGTGTCTGTCTATAGCAGTACCGGAGTCTGCAGCATCCTGGGCATTGGGTGGTTGGTAGTCACAGTAGAGAGTGCTTATGAATTCCCCATCCATCACAGTTCATTAGCAGCATTGTCTCCCCCTGCCTCCCCATGGACAGCTCCTGTCAGAGGGATCCTCTCCCAGTTTCATATTTATGTAATTAACCTCTCAGGCATGGCACTCTACAGCCAGCCAGCCAGCCAGGCAGCCAGAGGATGAGCATGGACTTAGACAGTCAACACAGTAGCTAAATACAGTAACACTAACTAACAGTAACTTACACAGTCACAATATTAAAGGCAAACATGCTTCGTAGGACAAAGTTGACTGTGTTTGGCTAGTCTTAGGGTCATGATGTAATTATCTCCAACACAACCTCCCTCAAAAAAATTGTTGTGTTATGGTGAGTTAGGTCTAGCAGTCTGTTGAGGGGTTATGCGGTACAAATTATTAGCCCCAATGCGGTGAAATTTAGCAAAACTGCAGGGTGAGTTCTTTATCATGATAATACAGAACCGTATATGATTTATCTTCAAGCTAGCTATGTTCCCGCTTGGGGACCACAGATGCAAATTAGCTTGCAAATTACCTAACTCTTGTGCTATGTATAAGTTGTGCATGGTCCCTGGGAAATAAACAAACTTATGAATAGATTGAATTAATTAATAAGCAGCATCTCCAGAAGCACCTGTGGAAATACACTCCAGGTGAACAAAAACATTCCCTGGCATGGAAGCTAAAAGAGAGGAAGAGGCAAAGCGAGAGGGTTTACACCGACCAAAATCTGTCCACGAAAATAAGACCACGAAGTGATGAATTTTTATATGGAGGTAAATGAGAGAGTGTTGAATTTGGTCAAAACATTTTTTATTGCTAATTTGCTACGTGAGGCTTATTTGATCTAATAGAAGAGGCGAAGCGAGAGGGTTTACAAAATTAGAAGTTGTTACGAATACACTGACATTTCGGTAACTTTGAAAAAAACAACTTCATATCTGAGTTGTGCCTGTTGTTCACATGCATACCTGACCTCTCATTGGCTAGAATGGTCCCACCTAATCTTGCCTCCTCCAGCCTGCCTTCCATGTTTGAGGACATGTATGTCCATTGTTACAGCGGTTACTCGACTATCTTGTCAATATAATAGATCATCTTTTACGCTGATTTTATGGATAAAATGGAGATCAAAATGGAGGATGCACCAAATGGCTTGTCTGTTATGAGTCATTATGATGACACCTTTTCTCCTAAAGACATCCTCATATGTGACCCGTTTCAAGAAGCTAGGCATATGTTGCATATCACTACTTCACAGGAGAGGCATTTGAACGTTTTTAAAAAATCTAAAAGCGTTTTTGGGGCAGGAAGGCCTTCTGGAACATGTGAACTTTAATGTGCCTTAATAGCAAACTTGCATGCCATCTGTAAATAAGAATACAATTGTTAAATTACGAGCCTAGTTGGTTCAGCTACTGAAAAGTACAGGAACTTTCCCGCTAGCCATGATTGTCTGAGATAATGGATGGGCTGGACATGCCGAGAGATGAGTTCGGATTGGTCTGCCATGTATCATGCTTCTATCTATAACATGAGTTGCTCAGTATGTGTGGATAATCTTTTCTACCGCAGCTTTTTTTTAAAGATATCATGAAGAACTGAAAACGTTTTGCTATTGCTCTCAACATTGCTGCCCTGAAATTAATAGCGTTATCGACAAAGATCAGTGGGAAAAAGTTGGACTACTTTCTGGAGGACGATCGTGACTCTCTCTGACACTGAAAATGAATCAGACAATGAGGAAATCCCTGATTTAGGTAAAAACATTTTAATTGAACCAGACATTGTAGAGTCTTCTGATGACAATGGTGGGGAAGAAACAACATTGTCACGGAAGAAGTTGACCGAGTTTTGAAATCAGTGGAATGCCCAGTGGAAGCAGAGAGCTGATTGCAAAAATGCAGAGAGAGTCCAAAAGAGAACACCGAAGGCTGTTGTATAAAACACCTATCTCCAGATTGCATCTTCTAACTAAGAGCAACCATGGCATCAATGACAGAGAGGGAGAAGCGTTCATCCATATATACGGGTAAGAGTCTAGCTATATTTTCAGCTTTTATACGTTTCTAATTTTGTCAGAAAGTCATTTTCATTGCAAGTTAAACCATACTGCTAGCTAGCTAGCTAGCTAGCTAACGTTAGCTGGCTGGCTTGCTAGCTAACATTACGGTTATGATCTGTGTAGTAATATTATTTGTATCTCAGAAATCCATTTGCATTGCTAGTCATGATAGTATTGTCACGTTCAAAACAACTGGGAACTCGGAAAAAGAAGAGGTCAAATCATGACGTCAGTAAACTTCAGGTTGGAAAGTCGGCGCTCCAGAAAGACCCCAGAGTTCCCGAGTTGGAATTCGGTGTTGGATGACCATTCATATCTATTTTTTCCCAGTCTGAACTCATTTTGTTTTTCAGAGTTCCCAGTTGTTTTGAAAGCACTGTAGTCGGAAGTCGGAGATTTACGAGTTCCCAGCTGTTTTGAACGTGGCATTGGATTTGGGTTAATTGTTTAGCTAGCTAGCTACATGTCTAAACAAAAGACTCCACCTTGCAAGTAACCATTTCACTGTAGTGTTTACACCTTCTTTATCCTGTGCATGTGACAAATAAACTTAGATTTACTTTGATATAGTGTGTTTAACAGAGACGGTAATGTGAAGAACAACATGACCTGCACCAAAGTCAGATTAGGATATAGGCCAAGGACTAGATTAAGTGTATTTTTACTATTGCTTTTTGCTACTACTTTCACCACTTTTAGTCTTGAATACGTTGGTTGTTTACGACACTGTGAATCCTTAAAGAGATGGGTGGGGCTAAAGCGTAAAAGGGTGTGAACGATGCTGAATGGATGTAGACAAAGAAGAGCTCTCCAGTAGGTACCAAAACATTCACGGGCCATTTTCTCAAAAGTGAGGGTACAAGTTTATCTACTTTCAAAGCAGAATTACTTTCCCATTGTTCCTCAACTGTAGTGTATGATATACCATTTTTTAGCTCTGAGTCTCTACTTTTATCCAATGTAAAAATCACAATTTCAAATTTTGCTACATGGGACCAAATTGAGCCGGTCGGTCACATATAATCAAGCATGGTAAAGATGCTTCCTCAGCCCTCACCAACCCATGACATCATGGTTTAGACAGAGGGAGAGAACCTTGTCCACATTATCATGTGGAGGAGATTACACACATGTAAAGGGATCCCTATGGCCAGCTGTCTGAATTCCTACATAAAACACATATCAGAACCCTCAGCATAAAAGGTCAGTCTCTGCCTAGATGCGTGTGTGTGTGTGTGTGTGGGTGTGTGTGTGTGTCTGTGTGTGAGCACGGAAGTTGTGCAATCTAGGCTGGTTCTTTTAATAACGCCCAGTCTACTCCATTGCCTCTCCTCTCCTACAGTAACTGAATTATTATTGGTAATAACAGCCACAGAGGATTTCTGGGATGAGGAGTAATAAAAGAAACAATAGCGAAAGAGCCTGTCTCCGTTCTGCACAATCTTTTAAAGGCCCAGTGCAGTTGAAAACGTGACTTTCCTGTGTTGTATGCATATTTTCACACTATGAGGTTGGAATAACATCGTGAAATTGTGAAAATTATAAGAGCTGTTTGTTTTGGTGGGATGGTATTTTGGCATCACCCGGCGGTTAATTAGTTAATAGACCAATAAGAAAGAGAGTTCCAAACTTCTCTGCCAATAACATATAGTTTTCAGTTTTCCCCTCCCCACTCAGACCGCTCCCTTGACGGTCTTAGCAAAATTCTTGCTTGAGAGATTGCTCTTTGCTAAGAAGCTATTTCTGTTTCTTTTTTTACCATTAAAATTGAAAACAATCACAGTAAGTCACTTAATTCTTACCTAGAAATGATTTGATATTGAGAATAAAATGGCTGCATTGGACCTTTAATGGACTTTACTCAAGTTACATTTCTTCCTGCACAATAAGGAATTTTGCTGCAGTCGATAAAAGCCGGCACTAAATTGTTTACTTCCCTTGCAGGTAAATCATCTCAAAATTGGCTTGATATTAAGGCCTTTCCCTGAGAGCGTGTAGCCCGGTCCTGTGTGATTACAAAGCAAACTACTACAACCTCTCTGGACTCAAAATGGACCTCTGTAGACTCACTAATTACCATCTCTCCTCTCTTTCTTGCCTCAGGAAACAGAATAGTAGCCAGGTTTATTGGGGTATTGTATTCAAATGGTTGAATGAAACCAGTGGATTTGTGAAGCAGAGAAACATAGGACCAGCCATCTGTAGCTGAGTCATATTACAGGACTCACGGGACTCCTTGTATAGCCCTCTGAAAGGAATACAGGTTTCACATGTATTGAAGAACCTGGACTGAAGGATACTGTAGATACACAATGTGCTTCTGTACAGTATGAAACTGTACAGCGGACCAACTGGCAGGTGTCTTCACTGGCATTTTCAACCTCACCCTGACCGAGTCTGTAATACCTGCATTACGGTATGTGGTGAAATAAGTATAGCCAGTAATAATTGTAATGGCTTAGCAGATAATAACAAAATAAGAACAATATTTACATGGCTCCAAGAGAAGGAATATAATACAGTGGGGGAAAAAAAGTATTTAGTCAGCCACCAATTGTGCAAGTTCTCCCACTTAAAAAGATGAGAGAGGCCTGTAATTTTCATCATAGGTACACGTCAACTATGACAGACAAATTGCTGGAAAAAAATCCAGAAAATCACATTGTAGGACTTTTAATGAATTTATTTGCAAATTATGGTGGAAAATAAGTATTTGGTCACCTACAAACAAGCAAGATTTATGGCTCTCACAGACCTGTAACTTCTTCTTTAAGAGGCTCCTCTGTCCTCCACTCGTTACCTGTATTAATGGCACCAGTTTGAACTTGTTACCAGTATAAAATACACCTGTCCACAACCTCAAACAGTCACACTCCAAACTCCACCATGGCCAAGACCAAAGAGCTGTCAAAGGACACCAGAAACAAAATTGTAGACCTGCACCAGGCTGGGAAGACTGAATCTGCAATAGGTAAGCAGCTTGGTTTGAAGAAATCAACTGTGGGAGCAATTATTAGGAAATGGAAGACATACAACACCACTGATAATCTCCCTCGATCTGGGGCTCCACGCAAGATCTCACCCCGTGGGGTCAAAATGATCACAAAAACGGTGAGCAATAATCCCAGAACCACACGGGGGGACCTAGTGAATGACCTGCAGAGAGCTGGGACCAAAGTAACAAAGCCTACCATCAGTAACACACTACGCCGCCAGGGACTCAAATCCTGCAGTGCCAGACGTGTCCCCCTGCTTAAGCCAGTACATGTCCAGGCCCGTCTGAAGTTTGCTAGAGTGCATTTGGATGATCCAGAAGAGGATTGGGAGAATGTCATATGGTCAGATGAAACCAAAATATAACTTTTTGGTAAAAACTCAACTCGTCGTGTTTGGAGGACAAAGAATGCTGAGTTGCATCCAAAGAACACCATACCTACTGTGAAGCATGGGGGTGGAAACATCATGCTTTGGGGCTGTTTTTCTGCAAAGGGACCAGGACGACTGATCCTTGTAAAGGAAAGAATGAATGGGGCCATGTATCATGAGATTTTGAGTGAAAACCTCCTTCCATCAGCAAGGGCATTGAAGATGAAACGTGGCTGGGTCTTTCAGCATGACAATGATCCCAAACACACCGCCCGGGCAACGAGAGAGTGGCTTCGTAAGAAGCATTTCAAGGTCCTGGAGTGGCCTAGCCAGTCTCCAGATCTCAACCCCATAGAAAATCTTTGGAGGGAGTTGAAAGTCCGTGTTGCCCAGCGACAGCCCCAAAACATCACTGCTCTAGAGGAGATCTGCATGGAGGAATGGGCCAAAATACCAGCAACAGTGTGTGAAATCCTTGTGAAGACTTACAGAAAACGTTTGACCTGTGTCATTGCCAACAAAGGGTATATAACAAAGTATTGAGAAACTTTTGTTATTGACCAAATACTTATTTTCCACCATAATTTGCAAATAAATTCATAAAAAATCCTACAATGTGATTTTCAGGAAAAAAAAATCTCATTTTGTCTGTCATAGTTGACGTGTACCTATGATGAAAATTACAGGCCTCTCTCATCTTTTTAAGTGGGAGAACTTGCACAATTGGTGGCTGACTAAATACTTTTTTTTCCCACTGTACATGTTTCAAGCAGACCACCATAGTCCCTGTGCCCAAGAAAGCGAAGGTAACCTTCCTACATGACTATTGCCCCGTAGCACTCGGTAGCCATTAAGTGCTTTGAAAGGCTGGTGTCATGACTTCTCCTTGGTGAGGATCAAAGGTGCCAGATCAGCTTGGCAAATGGCTGACAGATAGCCAGACCCCCTCTCTCCCACAGGAGAGGAGAAGGGGGAGTTGGGCCGGTTTTATGACTTAACAGCCAGTCATAAATAGTTTGCAGAAAATGACACCTTTTGGTCTCTAGGGAATGGGAAGAAAGAAATCTCTTTGTTACAGAGAGACTCTTGCCGCCTGAAAACTCTAACGTCAAAAGATTGGACATTGGAACATTATTCCTGACCACCACATGTTTGGAATGGTCAGTGGGAATCTGAAGAATAATCATGTCATATTGTTTATTATTTTGTGATGTCATTAAGGATGGTATCAAGAAATATCTGTAACTCGGAAAGTGTACATATTCTATGTATCACGTTTACATCTAAATGTTGTATAAAATATATGATTAAGTATGAGAGTATTTTGGTGAAGATAGGAATGTGATTTTAGTCTTCTAATGAGATAATTGTTTTTCATATAAACTATGCACAGTGACTAGCCACGCCCCGAGTGACATCAGAGATCGTGTCATCACGATCTCCCCTTTTAGCCAGAGGGCATAAAAAGCCTTGAAAAACAAATCAACCTTTACACCAGGAAGCGTGAAGCTGTCGCTACACGGCTTAAAATGATTAGAACAGAAAACGTGAGCGTGCCGACTGCACATTTAGAATGGTTAGAACTTTGAATGAGAAAAATTAGAAGCGTGGAGCTGTGGCCACATGGCTTAAAATGTTTGACACTCTACAGACCAGAAAACATGCGACGGTAGTCCATATGTTTGAAATGGAGAAACTCTGAAACTCTCAATCTCTACACGAGAAGAAGACCACGCATTAGACCTTATCATATCAGTCTGCAGGTGTACATGTAAAGTTGTCTAGAACATTTGACTAAAAACACAAGGTATGGAAGGACAATCCCTATCGGACAACCGTTGGTACATCTGAAGTATCTACTCTAACGAACACTCTATTCGAAGACAAGCCAAGTCTCAACGAAGTGGGATAGGACACTCAAACCCTTTTTGAGAAAGTGGTTCAACAGAGAGACGACGATTAAGGACAGCTACGTGTAATTATGCATTGCATTTCTTATCCGAATGAGCAGTGGTTTCCAAATGTAACAATGATAAGTTGAATCTCTGTTTCTCCCTTTCACTCTCTTTCTATTGACCCCTCCTTCGCCTAACCAAGCAGTCATGCTATTGTTAGTCCAGTCCACTAGGGACCTGGTTTCATTGTATTACGTTAGTAATCAGTAACCTATACTGTGTGTGTGGGTTTGTATTCTGTGTTATTATTGAGTTAGTTAGTAAATAAATAATTAAGCCAATTTGTGAATTGCTGATTCATCAATAAGGTTAGGGTTCTTGCAGGTTCAAGGATTGTGCGACATTCAGAATGAAACTGATGATGTAATGATTTAATAAGTGACTGTTATCGATATATAACATATATATATATTTTAAGAGTTTAATTCGGGAGATGGTAACTCGTTAAACAACTTCTTCCGTGGTGCCCCAAATTCCTAATGAGTTAATTTTACATGATTAATTTAATCGAGTCACAATTAAACATAGTTAATTGATTTGATGAATACAGTCATCACATGAATGCAAGTCACGTCATGACACTGGTCATGGCTCACATCAACACAATCATCCCGGAAACCCTAGACCCACTACAATTCGCATACCGCCCCAACAGATCCACAGATGATGCAATCTCAATCGCACTCCACACTGCCCTTTCCCACTTGGACAAAAGGAACACCTATGTGAGAATGCTGTTAATTGACACCAGTGGCCTCAAAGCTCATCACGAAGCTAAGGACCCTGGGACTAAACACCTCCCTCTGCAACTGGATCCTGGACTTCCTGATGGACCGCCCCCAGGTGGTAAGGGTAGGCAATAACACGCTGATCCTCATGGGTGCATGCTTAGTCCCCTCCTGTACTACCTGTTCACCCATGACTGCGTGGCCAAGCACGACTCCAACACCATCATTAAGTTTGCTGACGACACAACAGTGATAGGCCTGATCACTGACAACGATGAGACAGCCTATAGGGAGGAGGTCAGAGACCTGGCCGTGTGGTGCCAGGACAATAACCTCTCCCTCAATGTGGGCAAGACAAAGGAGATGATCGTGAACTACAGGAAAAGGAGGGCCGAACATGCCCCCATTCACATTGACAGGGCTGTAGTGGAGCGGGTCGAGGGTTTCAAGTTCCTTGGTGTCCACATCACCAACAAACTATCATGGTCCAAACACACCAAGAAAGTCGTGAAGAGGGCACGACAACGCCTTTTCTCCCTCAGAAAACTGAAAAGATTTGGCATGGGTCCCCAGATCCTCAAAAAGTTATACAGCTGCATCATCGAGAGCATCCTGACCGGTTGCATCACCGCCTGGTATGGCAAGTGCTCGGCATCATACCGTAAGGCGGGATAGTGCGTACGGCCCAGTAAATCACTGGCGCCAAGCTACCTGCCATCCAGGACCTATATACTAGACAGTTTCAGAGGAAGGCCCAAAAAATGGTCAAAGAATCCAGTCACCCAAGACATAGACTGTTCTCTCTGCTACCGCATGGCAAGCGGTACCGGAGCGCCAAGTCTAGATCCAAAATGCTCCTTAACAGCCATCAGACTGCTGAACAATAAATCAAATGGCCACCCATACTATTTGCATTGACACCCCCCCCCACATGTACAAATTACCTCGACTAACCTGTACCCCCGCACATTGACTCGGTACCGGTACCCCCTTTACATAGCCTCATTATTGTTAATTTATTGTATTACTTTTTTTAATTTACTTTTTTTTACTTTAGTTTATTGAGTAAATATTTTCTTAACCCCATTTTCTTAAAACTGCATTGTTGGTTAAGGGCTTGTAAGTAAGCATTTCACAGTAAGGTATTCGGCGCATGTGACAAATAAAATTTGATTGGATTTGATCGTGTATACGTGCTACATGATATAGTATAAAACACATATATAGATCATTTACATTAATACCAGACTTTTCCATGCTGTGACTGACTACAGTATACACAAACCTATATGTCTAATATGTCCACGTCAGATGATTTACAGTAGGCCTGTTCCAACCTTACCTCGGTTGGTAACCTTCAGAGATATGTATTTCCTGGTTTCAATATGTTAGCATCTGTGTGACCGATAGCGGGGAGGTTTTCCATCTGAGGATGGGCGTGAGAAGATGGGCTAGGCTTGGTTATCTGGCCCTATATTTCACCCACTGAACGTCCATTTGTCTCGCTAGCTGTGCGTTAATAACAAACAGGGCTTGGCGAGCTGTTTATCAGCCTAACGTTACGCTCTTTATTCATATGCCATCGCTCTGAATTATCACACACACACACACACACACATTCAAGAACACAGGCACACACACACAGATGCAGATGCACACACACACACACAGCCTTCACTCATCCCCTCCTCCCTCGTCTAAATCAACTTTTTCTAGAAGTCACTGGGAGAGTGGAGCTCCAAAGCTCCATATGTCAACAAGATTTGCCCTTATAGTGAAGGAAAATAAACAGTCAAAAGACAAGCAGGCTCCTCGTGAAATATTGAAACTCTGAAGGCGTACGTACATGTGTTCTAATGGAAATGCCACAGGCTATGCCGGAAAATTGCCACATCGCGTTCATCAGTGTACATTAGAGCGGAAAAATATAACCTTTATCCGGTATGATAATTATTTAATCAAGATACCTTGTTTTTATCATCATGTATCTTTAATGTTCTTTTAATGCCGTTGTTGGCTTGTGGAGTGCTCATCAAGGCAACACACACTGCTGATTGGGATCCTCCTCAGAGTGAACACACACACACACAAAAGCAAGCACACACACACAAGCATGCACACACATACATATGCATGTACACGCACACTCACACACACCTAGCTAGGGGGATTATTGCAGACAGTATGTCAGTGCAATTTGATGCCACTGGTTTCCATGGTAATGTAATCTATGATGGCGGCTTGCTGGCAGGGAATGGGAGGGGTGGGTACTGGTAGAGTAAAGTCTGAATAAGAGATTAAAGCAGGAAGTGGCCAGGAGCTTCCTCCAAGCCATTGTCAGTCACACTGGTTAACTGATACACATGATCATCCTGTAGGGCACACAGGATCCATCTCTCTCTGACAGGACACAGGGAGGGGATGGTGGAGTTGACAGAACAATCTGGTGGCTACACTTTCCCTGAACCCTACATTATAAGGTAATACTAAATAGTGATATAGACAGGATATAACAGATGTTATAAACTCGTATAGCTAGGGCCCTGAAGGCCATATGACGAATGGTTTGAGAAAAGTGTGGCCATCTCTGTGCAACATCTGCCACATGCAAATCTCTGCAAATCTCTTGGAACATAAGAAGTCATTGCATGAACAAAGGAAAATATTTGAATGAACACATGGCCCTGCAAAAAATAATGTGTTTTGCCATTTTCCGTTCTTCCCTCTCTCTCGCTCTTATATTGAGGCGTTCTCTCGAAGTCGCTCCACATGACTGTCTGTCTGTAAACTTGCTTGGGCATGGAATTGTTCCATATTCACAACACAGTCCACACACTCAGTATCGCAGAAGTGGAATAGATATTTCAAATATATACACTGCTCAAAAAAATAAAGGGAACACTAAAATAACACATCCTAGATCTGAATGAATGAAATAATCTTATTAAATACTTGTTTCTTTACATAGTTGAATGTGCTGACAACAAAATCACACACAAATTATCAATGGAAATCAAATGTATCAACCCATGGAGGTCTGGATTTGGAGTCACCCTCAAAATTAAAGTGGAAAACCACACTATAGGCTGATCCAACTTTGATGTAATGTCCTTAAAACAAGTCAAAATGAGGCTCGGTAGTGTGTGTGGCCTGCACGTGCCTGTATGACCTCCCTACAACGCCTGGGCATGCTCCTGATGAGGTGGCGGATGGTCTCCTGAGGGATCTCCTCCCTGACCTGGACTAAAGCATGGAGCGAGACATGATGTCCCAGATGTGCTTAATTGGATTCAGGTCTGGGGAACGGGCGGGCCAGTCCATAGCATCAATGCCTTCCTCTTGCAGGAACTGCTGACACACTCCAGCCACATGAGGTCTAGCATTGTCTTGCATTAGGAGGAACCCAGGGCCAACCGCACCAGCATATGGTCTCACAAGGGGTCTGAGGATCTCATCTCGGTACCTAATGGCAGTCAGGCTACCTCTGGCGAGCACATGGAGGGCTGTGCGGCCCCCCAAAGAAATGCCACCCCACACCATAACTGACCCACCGCCAAACCGGTCATGCTGGAGGATGTTGCAGGCAGCAGAACGTTCTCCACAGCGTCTCCAGACTCTGTCACATCTGTCACATCTGTCACATGTGCTCAGTGTGAACCTGCTTTCATCTGTGAAGAGCACAGGGCGCCAGTGGCGAATTTGCCAATCTTGGTGTTCTCTGGCAAATGCCAAACGTCCTGCACGGTGTTGGGCTGTAAGCACAACCCCCACCTGTGGACGTCGAGCCCTCATACCACCCTCATGGAGTCTGTTTCTGACCGTTTGAGCAGACACATGCACATTTGTGGCCTGCTGGAGGTCATTTTGCAGGGCTCTGGCAGTGCTCCTCCTGCTCCTCCTTGCACAAAGGTGGAGGTAACAGTCCTGCTGCTGGGTTGTTGGCCTCCTCCACATCTCCTGATGTACTGGCCTGTCTCCTGGTAGCGCCTCCATGCTCTGGACACTACGCTGACAGACACAGCAAACCTTCTTGCCACAGCTCGCATTGATGTGCCATCCTGGATGAGCTGCACTACCTGAGCCACTTGTGTGGGTTGTAGACTCCGTCTCATGCTACCACTAGAGTGAAAGCACCGCCAGCATTCAAAAGTGACCAAAACATCAGCCAGGAAGCATAGAAACTGAGAAGTGGTCTGTGGTCACCATCTGCAAAACCAGTCCTTTATTGGGGGTGTCTTGCTAATTGCCTATAATTTCCACCTGTTGTCTATTCCATTTGCACAACAGCATGTGCAATTTATTGTCAATCAGTGTTGCTTCCTAAGTGGACAGTTTGATTTCACAGAAGTGTGATTGACTTGGAGTTACATTGTGTTGTTTAAGTGTTTCCTATATTTTTTTGAGCAGTGTATTTTTTCCAAAATGAATTATAGCAAGCTTTTTATTACTTTCCAATGCTAGTCGCAATTAATAAAGTCTTACATCTGAAAGTACAAGTGATATTCATATATATATATATATATGTAATATATTTAGGTATGTATATACAGTGCATTCGGAAAGTATTCAGACCCCTTGACTTTTTCAACATTTTGTTACGTTACAGCCTTATTCTAAAATTGATTAAATTGTTGTTTTTTTTCTTCTCATCAATCTACACCCAATATTCCATAATGACAAAGCAAAAAACAGGGTATTAGAAACCTTTGCAAATGTATAAAAAAAATACACAACTGAAATATCACATTTATATAAGTATTCTGACCATTTACTCAGTACTTTGTAGAAGCAACTTTGGCAGCGATTACAGCCTTGAGTCTTCTTGGGTTTGACGCTACAAGCTTGGCACACCTGTATTTGGGGAATTTCTCCCATTCTTCTATGCAGATCCTCTCAAGCTCTGTCAGGTTGGATGGGGAGCGTTGCTGCACAGCTATTTTCAGGTCTCTCCAGAGATGTTCGATCGGGTTTAAGTCCGGGCTCTGGCTGGGCCACTCAAGGACATTCAGAGACCGAAGCCAATCCACGTTGTATTGGCTGTGTGCTTAGGGTCACTGTCCTGTTGGAAGGTTTCAATCTTGGTTTCATCAGACCAAATAATATTGTTTCTCATGTTCTGAGAGTCCTTTAGGTGCCTTTTGGCAAACTCCAAGCGGGCTTTGGTCACTCTACCATAAAGGCCTGATTGCTGGAGTGCTGCAGAGATGGTTGTCCTTCAGGAAGGTTCTCCCATCTCAACAAATGAACTCTGGAGCTCTGCCAGAGTGACCATTGGGTTCTTGGTTACCTCCCTGACCAAGGTCCTTCTCCCCAATTGCTCAGTTTGGCCTGGCAGCCAGTTCTAGGAAGAGTCTTGGTGGTTCCAAACTTTTCCATTTAAGAATGATAGAGGCCACTAAATTTGCAAACATTTCTAAAAACCTGTTTTCGCTTTGTAATTATGGGGTATTGTGCGTAGATTGATTCAATATTTTATTTATTTAATCAATTTTAGAATAAGGCTGTAATGTCACAAAATGTGAATCTATCTATACAGTCCCACAACTGATTGGCTCAAACGCAAATTAACTTTTAATAAGGCACACCTGGTAATTGAAAATGCATTCCAGGTGACTACCTCATGAAGCTGGTTGAGAGAATGCCAAGAGTATATACACATATACACATACAGTATACAGTACCAGTCAAAAGTTTGGACACACCTACTCATTCCAGGAATTGTCTTTATTTTTACAATTTTCTACATTGTAGAATAATAGTGAAGACATCCAAATTATGATATAACACATATGGAATCACGTAGTAACCAAAAAAGTGTTAAACAAATCAAAATATATGTTATATTTGAGATTCTTCAAATAGCCACCCTTTGCCTTGATGACAGCTTTGCACACTCTTGGCATTCTCTCAACCAGCTTCATGAGGTAGACACCTGGAATGCATTTCAAGGTGGGGGGTATACAGTAGATAGTCCCATTTGGTAAAAGACCAAGTCCATACTATGGCAAGGACAGCTCAAATAAGCAAAGTGAAACGACAGTCCATCATTACTTTAAGACATGAAGGTCAGTCAATATGTAAAATGTCAAGAACTTTTAAAATTTCTTCAAGTGCAGTCGCAAAAACCATCAAGTGCTATTATGAAACTGGCTCTCATTAGGACCACCACAGGAATGGAAGACCCAGAGTTACCTCTGCTGCAGAGGATAAGTTCATTAGAGTTACCTTGCTCGCGCACGCTTTTTCAGTTCTGCCCACAAGTGTTCTATAGGATTGAGGTCAGGGCTTTGTGATGGCCACTCCAATACTTTGACTTTGTTGTCCTTAAGTCATTTTGCCACAACTTTGGAAGTATGCTTGGGGTCATTGTCCATTTGGAAGACTCATTTGCGACCAAGCTTTAACTTCCTGACTGATGTCTTGAGATGTTGCTTCAATATATCTACAACATTTTCCTTCCTCATGATGCCATCAATTTTGTGAAGTGCACCAGTCTCACCTGCAGCAAAGTACCCCCACTGCATGATGCTGCCACCCCCGTGCTTCACGGTTGGGATGGTGTTCTTCGGCATGCAAGCAACCCCCTTTTTCCTCCAAACATAACGATGGTCATTATAGCCAAACAGTTCTATTTTTGTTTTATCAGACCAGAAAAAGTACGATATTTGTCCCCATGTGCAGTTGCAAACCGTAGTCTGGCTTTTTTATGGCGGTTTTGGAGCAGTGGCTTCTTCCTTGCTCAGCAGTCTTTCAGGTTATGTCGATATAGGACTTGTTTTACTGTGGATATAGATACTTTTGTACCTGTTTCCTCCAGCACCTTCACAAGGTCCTTTGCTGTTGTTCTGGGATTGATTTGCACTTTTCGCACCAAACTACGTTCATCTCTAGGACACAGAACGCGTCTCCTTCCTGAGCGGAAGGACGGCTGCGTGGTCCCATGGTGTTTATACTTGCGTACTATTGTTTGTACAGATGAACGTGGTACCTTCAGGCATTTGGAAATTGCTCCCAAGGATGAGCCAAACTTGTGGAGGTCTACAATCTTTTTTCTGAGGTCTTGGCTGATTTCTTTTGATTTTCCCATGATGTCAAGCAAAGAGGCACTGAGTTTGAAGGTAAGCCTTGAAATACATCCACAGGTACACCTCCATTTGACTCAAATTATGTCAATTAGCCTATCAGAAGCTTCTAAAGCCATGACATCATTTTCTGGAATTTTCCAAGCTGTTTAAAGGCACAGTCAACTTAGTGTATGTAAACTTATGACCCACTGGAATTGTGATAGAGTGAATTATAAGTGAAATAATCTGTCTGTAAACAATTGTTGGAAAAATTACCGACTTGCCAAAACTATAGTTTGTTAACAACAAAAGTGTGGAGTGGTTAAAAAACGAGTTTTAATGACGACCGACCGACCGACCGACCGACCGACCGACCGACCGGAAAATATGTTGCTTAGGGAAAAACAATATCCCAAACGGTTTCCCATGCTCAGTATGCTTGGCTGTTCTAGAGGGAAAAAGAGTCCAAGAGAATTACCAGCTAGTAAATGAATGAAAGAACTCTGAAAGTTCTGACGGAAGAAAGTATTCTGTTTCAGTGATTTCAAATTCAGAACTTCACAAAGTTGTGACAGCAGCAGAAGATATGACATTTGATTTAAATCAAAACAAAGATTAATAACACAAAATAGAATAGTTTTATAGGAACAAATAACCTCCAATAGTGAGCCAGGCCAGTCAATGCAAAGCAATGTAATGGAAACATCACCTAGTCCTGTCTCCACCGAACACAATGTTATTTCACGGGATATTCAATAAAGAGGAACAGGGATTCATAAGGATACTGTGCCCATTGGGCACAAACTGGTTGAATCAACGTTGTTTCAACGTAATTTGTCAACGTATCATGACGTGGAATCTACGTGGAAATAAACTGTTGTTTTGAGGGTGATATTTCAACCACACGATTATGTCATTATTAGGGTTGCTAAATTCCGAGTACTTTCAATCAATTCCCTGGTTTTCCGAAATCCCGGTTGGAGAATTCCCGGAATCAAGAGGGAATAAGCAGGAAATCCAGAATCCTCCAACCAGGATTGCAGGAAAACCAGGGAATTTATTTGGCAAACCTAGTCATCATTGTAACCCATTTTCAACATATACAAACCTTGTATAAAATATGTTGAATTTGTACCTTTGAAACAACGTCAGATCTTCAACATTATATACAGTGGGGAAAAAAATATTTAGTCAGCCACCAATTGTGCAAGTTCTCCCACTTAAAAAGATGAGAGAGGCCTGTAATTTTCATCATAGGTACACGTCAACTATGACAGACAAAATGAGGGAAAAAAAATCCAGAAAATCACATTGTAGGATTTTTTATGAATTTATTTGCAAATTATGGTGGAAAATAAGTATTTGGTCAATAACAAAAGTTTCTCAATACTTTGTTATATGCCCTTTGTTGGCAATGATACAGGTCAAACGTTTTCTGTAAGTCTTCACAAGGTTTTCACACACTGTTGCTGGTATTTTGGCCCATTCCTCCCTGCAGATCTCCTCTAGAGCAGTGATGTTTTGGGGCTGTCGCTGGGCAACACGGACTTTCAACTCCCTCCAAAGATGTTCTATGGGGTTGAGATCTGGAGACTGGCTAGGCCACTCCAGGACCTTGAAATGCTTCTTACGAAGCCACTCCTTCGTTGCCCGGGCGGTGTGTTTGGGATCATTGTCATGCTGAAAGACCCAGCCATGTTTCATCTTCAATGCCCTTGCTGATGGAAGGAGGTTCACTCAAAATCTCACGATACATGGCCCCATTCATTCTTTCCTTTACACGGATCAGTCGTCCTGGTCCCTTTGCAGAAACACAGCCCCAAAGCATGATGTTTCCACCCCCATGCTTCACAGTAGGTATGGTGTTCTTTGGATGCAACTCAGCATTCTTTGTCCTCCAAACACGACGAGTTGAGTTTTTACCAAAAAGTTCTATTTTGGTTTCATCTGACCATATGACATTCTCCCAATCCTCTTCTGGATCATCCAAATGCACTCTAGCAAACTTCAGACGGGCCTGGACATGTACTGGCTTAAGCAGGGGGACACGTCTGGCACTGCAGGATTTGAGTCCCTGGCGGTGTAGTGTGTTACTGATGGTAGGCTTTGTTACTTTGGTCCCAGCTCTCTGCAGGTCATTGACTAGGTCCCCCCGTGTGGTTCTGGGATTTTTGCTCACCGTTCTTGTGATCATTTTGACCCCACGGGGTGAGATCTTGCGTGGAGCCCCAGATCGAGGGAGATTATCAGTGGTGTTGTATGTCTTCCATTTCCTAATAATTGCTCCCACAGTTGATTTCTTCAAACCAAGCTGCTTACCTATTGCAGATTCAGTCTTCCCAGCCTGGTGCAGGTCTACAATTTTGTTTCTGGTGTCCTTTGACAGCTCTTTGGTCTTGGCCATAGTGGAGTTTGGAGTGTGACTGTTTGAGGTTGTGGACAGGTGTCTTTTATACTGATAACAAGTCCAAACAGGTGCCATTAATACAGGTAACGAGTGGAGGACAGAGGAGCCTCTTAAAGAAGAAGTTACAGGTCTGTGAGAGCCAAAAATCTTGCTTGTTTGTAGGTGACCAAATTCTTTTTTTCCACCATAATTTGCAAATAAATTCATAAAAAATCAGACAATGTGATTTTCTGGATTTTTTTTCCTCAATTTGTCTGTCATAGTTGACGTGTAACTATGATGAAAATTACAGGCCTCTCTCATCTTTTTAAGTGGGAGAACTTGCACAATTGGTGGCTGACTAAATACTTTTTTTCCCCACTGTATATATTTTTAAACAATAGACTAGGCAGCACCTCCTACCGGATAGTTAATCTACAGCTATTCATTTGGTCTCCCATCCAGGGTTTTAACCAAGCCCAGCCCTGCTTAGCTTTTATATTCTACCAATGTGCTATCGTGAGAATGATTATTGAGAGACCTCTTAATAAATAAATATTTTCACTGTTGCCATTGAAGTCATTCCAAAGGGTAGGTTTAAAAGAACAAATAAAATGTAACCGTACTTTATAAGTCATATATCATCAATTATACTATTTAGGCCTATATAGCATTTGCAAAGTCATCAATAGCTATTGTTTCAATTCAACCCAAGGTTCAACAAACAAGGACAATACATATAGGCCTAGGATTTCAAGCATTGGTTGATTTCAAATTGAATCTTCAAGTTAATCATTAATATGTTGGATCCACATCTCCATCTCAACCAAATATCGAAGCTAAAGTATAGGACTAAATCAAATCAAACTTTATTTAAAGTAGATGTTCTCCTGAGTGGCGCAGTGGTCTAAGGCACTGCATCGCAGTGCTGACTGTGCCACTAGAGATCCTGGTTCGAATCCAGGCTCTGTCGCAGCCGGCCGCGACCGGGAGACTCATGGGCGGCGCACAATTGGCCCAGCGTCGTCCAGGGTAGGGGAGGGAATGACCGGCAGCGATGTAGCTCAGTTGATAGAGCATGGCGTTTGCAACGCCAGGGTTGTGGGTTCGATTCCCACGGGGGGCCAGTATAAAAAAATATATATATGTATTCACTAACTGTAAGTCGCTCTGGATAAGAGCGTCTGCTAAATGACTAAAATGTAGATTAGATTGAGTCCTATTCTTTAACTTAGATTTTTGGTTGAGATGGAGATGTGAATCTAATATATCCATTATTCATTTGTATACAAACTGGATATTGAATTGTGTTTGGTTGTCAACGCAACCAAATATCAACATTTGAAAATGTATTTTCTGCTTTGATAGTTCCATCTGTGCCACTGACTTTGGAATTTGTTGACAACCAGACAAGATGCCGCCAACAGACACAGTCACCCTGTTTCTAGCTCCTAGCCAACTTCGCAGTTTTTTGTTATTCTTATTTCTTACATTCTTTGCTCAGAACGTTTCTTGTATTATTACCTACTGACAAAAATAACTCATGGACATTAGATAGGCGGTCACTAACCAGAAATTAGATCAGAAATTCAACTTCCCTGACCTGGATCCTTTGTTTGAACTTACTGAGGGAGCTCTATTCATCTCATGGGCTGCACCAAGACGCCAACGTCGGAGAAGAGGAAGAAAAAGTGGGGTCCTAGTCAGACTCAGGCGGAGTGAATACCATCCACCGCTTCCGAGAATATTACTTGCTAACTGAAAGCGGGAACCACCGCTTTTAACCATGGCAAGGTGACTGGGAACATGGATGTGTACAAACAGACCAGCTATGACCTCCGTAAGGCAATCAAAGAGGCAAAACGACAGTACAGGGAATAACAATTCAATGGCTCAGACACAAGACATGTGTGGCAAGGACTCCAGAAATTCATGGATTATAAAGGGAAAACCAGCCACGTCGCAGGAAATGACACCTTGCTCCCAGACAAGCTAAACAACTTCTTCGCCCACTTTGATGAAAACAACATCAAGCTGCCAACACAGGCCCCCTCCACTCACGAGGACTGTGTGCTCTCGTTCTCTGTGGCTGACGTGAGTTAATAATTTAAGCGCGTTAACTCTCGCAGGGCTGTCGGCCCAGACGGCATCCCAAACTGAGTCCTCAGAGCATTTGCAGACCAGCTGGCTGGAGTATTTACATATTCAATCTTTCCATATCCCAGTCTGTTGTCCCCACGTGCTTCACGATGTCCACCATTGTTCTTGTACCCAAGAAAGCGAAGGTAACTGAACTAAATGACTATCGCCCCGTAGCACCGTCATCATGAAGTGCTTTGAGAGGCTAGTTAAGGACCATATCACCTCCACTGTACCCGACAACCTACACCCACTACAATTTGCATACCGCCCCAACATATCCATTGACTACAGCTCAGCCTTCAACACCATAGTGCTCTCCAAGCTCATCACTAAGCTCGGGTCCCTGGGTTTGAAGCCCTCCCTGTGCAACTGGGTCCTGGACTTCCTGACGGGCTGACCCCAAGTGGTGAAGGTAGGTAACAACACCTCCGCCATGCTGATCCTCAACACAGGGGCCCCACAGGAGTGCATGCTCAGCCCCCTTCTGTACTCCTTGTTCACCCATGACTTCGTGGCCACGCATGTCTCCAACTCAATCATCAAGTTTGCTGATGACACAACAGTGGTAGCCCTGATTACAAACAATGACGAGACAGCCTACAGGGAGGAGGTGAGAGCTGTGGCGGAGTGGTGCCAGGAAAATAACCTCTCCCTTAACATCAACAAAACGAAGGAGAGGATTGTGGACTACAGGAGACAGCAGAGAGAGCACGGCCTCATCCACACTAATGGGTGGAGACGGTCAAAAGCTTCAAGTTCCTTGGCGTGCACATCACTGACAACCTCCACCTACTCCACAATACTAACCGAAATGACAGAGTGAAAAGAAGGAAGCCTTTACAAAATAAAAATATTCCAATACATGCATCCTGTTTGCAAAAGGCATTAAAGTAAAACTGCAAAAAATGTGGCAATTAAATCAACTTTACAGTGGGGAAAAAAAGTATTTAGTCAGCCACCAATTGTGCAAGTTCTCCCACTTAAAAAGATGAGAGAGGCCTGTAATTTTCATCATAGGTACACGTCAACTATGACAGACAAATTGAGGAAAAAAAATCCAGAAAATCCCATTGTAGGATTTTTAATGAATTTATTTGCAAATTATGGTGGAAAATAAGTATTTGGTCACCTACAAACAAGCAAGATTTCTGGCTCTCACAGACCTGTAACTTCTTCTTTCAGAGGCTCCTCTGTCCTCCACTCGTTACCTGTATTAATGGCACCTGTTTGAACTTGTTATCAGTATAAAATACACCTGTCCACAACCTCAAACAGTCACACTCCAAACTTCACAATGGCCAAGACCAAAGAGCTGTCAAAGGACACCAAAAACAAAATTGTAGACCTGCACCAGGCTGGGAAGACTGAATCTGCAATAGGTAAGCAGCTTGGTTTGAAGAAATCAACTGTGGGAGCAATTATTAGGAAATGGAAGACATACAAGACCACTGATAATCTCCCTCGATCTGGGGCTCCACGCAAGATCTCACCCCGTGGGGTCAAAATGATCACAAGAACGGTGAGCAAAAATCCCAGAACCACACGGGGGGACCTAGTGAATGACCTGCAGAGAGCTGGGACCAAAGTAACAAAGCCAACCATCAGTAACACACTATGCCGCCAGGGACTCAAATCCTGCAGTGCGAGACGTGTCCCCCTGCTTAAGCCAGTACATGTCCAGGCCCGTCTGAAGTGCATTTGGATGATCCAGAAGAGGATTGGGAGAATGTCATATGGTCAGATGAAACCAAAATATAACTTTTTGGTAAAAACTCAACTCGTCATGTTTGGAGGACAAAGAATGCTGAGTTGCATCCAAAGAACACCATACCTACTGTGAAGCATGGGGTTGGAAACATCATGCTTTGGGGCTGTTTTTCTGCAAAGGGACCAGGACGACTGATCCGTGTAAAGGAAAGAATGAATGGGGCCATGTATCGTGAGATTTTGAGTGAAACCCTCCTTCCATCAGCAAGGGCATTGAAGATGAAACATGGCTGGGTCTTTCAGCATGACAATGATCCCAAACACACCGCCCGGGCAACGAAGGAGTGGCTTCGTAAGAAGCATTTCAAGGTCCTGGAGTGGCCTAGCCAGTCTCCAGATCTCAACCCCATAGAAAATCTTTGGAGGGAGTTGAAAGTCTGTGTTGCCCAGCGACAGCCCCAAAACATCACTGCTCTAGAGGAGATCTGCATGGAGGAATGGGCCAAAATACCAGCAACAGTGTGTGAAAACCTTGTGAAGACTTATAGAAAACGTTTGACCTGTGTCATTGCCAACAAAGGGTATATAACAAAGTATTGAGAAACTTTTGTTATTGACCAAATACTTATTTTCCACCATCATATGCCAATAAATTCATTAAAAATCCTACAATGTGATTTTCTGGAAAAAAAAATCTCATTTTGTCTGTCATAGTTGACGTGTACCTATGATGAAAATTACAGGCCTCTCTCATCTTTTTAAGTGGGAGAACTTGCACAATTGGTGGCTGACTAAATACTTTTTTTCCCCACTGTATGTCCTGAATACAAAGTTTTATGTTTGGGGCAAATCCAACACAACACATCACTGAGTATCACTCTCATATTTTCAAGCATGGTGGCGCCTACATCATATTATGGGTATGCTTATCATCGGCAAAATAAAGGCACCACAGTAAAACTGTCTCGCACTGCTCGTATGAACTGCTAAAACCAAAACAACATATTCTGTTAGCTTTCGGTTATGGCTTTCACTCCACAGCAGCAGGTGTTAGTTGGTCTTGACGCGCCAGGGCAGCTTGTACACAACCCAAAGCCTGTCTGGCCTCACATGGTACGAGACTGTAATCCATCACCAGGAAGACAAAAGGCTAGGGGAGAAGACTAACAAATCAACTCCAAAATCTCATGAAACCAGAAATGGTGGACGGTTAGGCATGGGGCTAGCAACCCCAACGGTTGGCACCTACAACACCAACTATGAGCGAACAATGGGGAAGCACGGCTGTGGAGAGATTAATGACAACGGGGAGAGACTGGCAACATTCTGCATCATAAATAACCTGGTGATTGGTGGCAGCCTGTTTCCCCACACGAATATCCACAAGCTCACATGGTACTCTCCTAATGAAAGAGACAATAACCAAATTGACTAGCTGATGATCAACGGCAAGAAGTTCGCTGAGGGACGTCAAGGTGCGATTGGGGGCAGACGTTGCCAGTGATCACCATCTTGTGACTGCCAACATCAAACTAAAGCTAAAATGTTGAAGACCACGGACAAAAGGAATAACAACATTTGATGTTGGCATGCTGGGGGACCAAACCGTCATGAAAACCTTCATAATGCAAGTTCGCAACAAGTATCAAGCCATTTCAAACAACACAGAAAAAGAAGATGAGGAGGCGACTGAGGGAAATATAGACAGGAAGTGGGAGAAAGTGTTTAAAGCTTACAGTGAAAGCAGCAAGAAAACCATAGGACACAGACGAAGGCAACACAAAGAATGGATCACCCCAGAAACATGGGAAATGATCGAGGGATGAAGGGACCTGAAAAATAAAACAACAGATGCCAGATCACAAAGGCAAAAACTGAAATTGAAGGAGCAGTACAGAAAAATCAACACACGAGTCAAAAAGCTAGTAAGAGACAAAAGGGCCTACCTGGAGGAGCTGGCAAGTGCATCTGAAAAAGCAGCAGCAAGCAGCCAGCAAGGAACAGTACACAAAATCACTAACCTAATCTGTGGCAGAAAGGTCAAGTAAAATACTCAAATCAAAAGACAAGCAAGGAAATCTCCTGAATACAGAAAATGAACAGGAAGCAAGATGGACAGAACATGTGAGATAGGTTCTCTACAGAGAACCCCTTGTGGATGCAATTAACACACCTGAAGCTGATCCAGAAGATCTAGACATAAACACTGATCCACCAACCAAAGAAGAAATAATCACTACCACCAATACACTAAAGAATGGGAAAGCTCCAGGTCCTGATAACCTCAATGCATAGCTGTTCAAAATCGGTCCAGTATTGGCTACCAACATCCTTCTTTCACTCTTCACTGACATCTGGATGAAGGCAAATATATCTTCAGATTGGACCAAGGGTCATCATACAGGTAGCTAAGAAGGGCACACTATCTGATTGCAACAACTGGAGGCCATCACACTTTTATCCATTCCCAGCAATATATTTTGCAAGATTATCGTACAACAGATGTCTTCAGTTGTAGACAAAGTGCTTAGGAACAAACAAGTGGGTTTTAGGGGAGGAAGGAGCTGTACAGACCAGATCTTTCCCCTCAGGAACATCATTGAGCAATGTAGTGAGTGGCAACGGAAACTCTACATCAGCTTTATTGACTTCCAGAAGGCTTTTGACAGCATTCACCGCGAACATCATTACATTTACATTTACGTCATTTAGCAGACGCTCTTATCCAGAGCGACTTACAAATCATAAAACAGTTATTCAGCAACTTTTCATGCACAGTGGAAACGAGCGACGTGAGCTTTGCTGTGCAGTCTGGAGTTCATCATGGTTGTGTGATGTCAGCCTTACTCTTCAACCTGGCAATAGACTGGGTCATGCGGTGAACAACAGAAGATCAGGCAAGATGATTACGATGGACCTTGTATTCTAGAAGACCTTGACTTTGCCGATGACCTGGCTCTTTTATCACACACACACACCAACATCTACAAGACAAAACTGACAGAATCCAGTTCTTTGGCCAGTAAGTCAGCCTGGTTAACAACATCAGCACAGTAAAAGCAGTCAAAAATCAAGGAACAGGACCTGGAGTTAACCCACAGTTGTACTTACCTTGGCAGCATAATATGCCATTAAGGAGGCACCAGCAAAGAGATCTGCACCAGAATCAATAAAGTTCAATAAAGTCTGGAAATCCAGACAATATAGTACAAATACAAAATTCAAAATATACCAGAGCAGTGTACTGGAAACTCCTTTATGGTTCACCATACTGGAAAATGACCGAAGTAGACCTGAAAAAACTAACTGCCTTCCACAGAACTTGTCTCCGGTGAATCATGCGCATCTTCTGGCCAAACACAATATCAAACACCAACCTCCTTAGACAAACGAAGCAGGAAGCCATGGATGCCATACTCAAGATGCCGCTGGAGCTCGATTGGACATGTCCTGAGAAAGAGTACAGACTGTATCCTAAGAATAGCTGTCCATTGGACTCCAGAGGGCAGACGTAAGAGGGGGAAGCCCAAGACAACGTGGAGGAGAACAATCGAGACCGAGCTTCAACAACATCAGAAGAGCTGGGGCACGGTGGAGAAGATGCCCAGAGACAGACAGAAATGGAGTCTGTATGTGCCAGCCGGCGCGACGGGGATGAGTGAGTGAGTGTGTCATCGGCAAGGACTAGGGAGTTTTTTGGGGATAAAAAGGAATGGAATAGAGCTAAGCACAGGCAAAATCCTAGAGGAAAACCTGGTTCAGTCTGCTTTCCAACAGACACTGGGAGACAAATTCACCTTTCAGCAGGACAATAACCTAAAACACAAGGCCAAATATACACTGGAGTTTCTTACCAAGATGACATTCAATGTTCCTGAGTGGCCTAGTTACAGTTTAAACTTAAAATCGGCTTGAACATCTATGGCAACACTTGAAAATGGCTATCTAGCAATGATCAACAACCAACTTCACTGAACTTGAATAATTGTTGGAAGAATAATGTGCTAATATTTTACAATACAGGTGTGCAAAGCTCCTAGAGACTTACCCAGAAAGACTCACAGCTATAATCCCTGCCAAAAGGTGATTCAGGCGCAGGACACAGAAGCTTAGTCCAACAGACTTTACTAGTCAGAAATATGACAATACAAAAAGAACGGGCCTCAAACAACGGAGGCGAGCGATACGCAAACAGTGCGTAAAACACGAAATATAAGCGATGCGCAAACAGTGCGTCAATACACTTAAATACACCAGAGCAAAACCCCAACGGACAGGCGGACAACAACACACAACTACAAACAAAACCAAAGGAAACTTATAGGTGACATAATCAATAAGTGATAAGACACAGGTGCACCAAACAGACAAAACCAAACAAACATAGAGAACATCAAACGGTAGCAGCTAGTACTCCGGGGACGACGAACGCCGAAGCCTGCCCGAACAACGAGGAGGAGCAGTCTCTGCGGAATTCGTGACAATGTATTGACTCAGGGGTGTGAATACTTATGTAAATTAGATATTTCTGTATTTCATTTTCAATACATTTGCAAACATTTCTAAAAACATGTTTTCATTTTGTCATTATGAGGTATTGTGTGTAGATGGGTGAATTATTATTATTTTTTAATCCATTTTGAATTCAGGCTGTAACACAGCAAAATGTGGAATAAGTCAAGGAGTATGAATACTTTCCTTTCTTATTATTTTTAGCACCTGGTAATTAAATTTACGTCATTTAGCAGACGCTCTTATCCAGAGCGACTTACAGTTAGTGAACACATACTTTTTTTATACTGGCCCCCCGTGGGAATCGAACCCACAACCCTGGCGTTGCAAACTCCATGCTCTATCAACTGAGCTACATCCCTGCCGGCCATTCCCTCCCCTACCCTGGACCAATTGTGCGCCGCCCATGAGTCTCCCGGTCACGGCCGGCTGCGACAGAGACTGGATTCGAACCAGGATCTCTAGTGGCACAGTTAGCACTGCGATGCAGTGCCTTAGACCACTGCGCCACTCAGGAGTTTGTAATCTCAGGCGGTCTCCGTCCCAGTACTAATCAGGCCTGACCCTGAACAGGCGTGTTCAGTATGGTATGGCCACAAGCTTATATATGCATTAGGTCCCTTGGCTCACACTTTTGTCCCAGCCACAGCTAATACACCTGACTCCAATAATCAACTAATCATGATCTTCAGTTGAGAATGCATTTAGTTTAATCAGCTGTGTTTGCTAGGGATGGGGGAAAGTGTGACCAGTGTTGTAGTACTCCAGACCGGTCTCAAGTCTGGTCTCATGACACTCCTTGTCTCGGTGTCAGATACATTTGTACTCGGTCTTGACTCGGTCGCAGACAGTGAGGACTCTTAATTTCTTCCGGAGACCAGCAGAGTAAAAAACTCAGAATTATCAGCTTCCATTCAGTCAGCGCATAAAACCGCTTCACCAGGCCAAATATATACACTCCTTTCTTGAAACATTAATATCTTAACAGCCTTTATATTTATTACAGACATGTTTGCGCAGTGACAAACCTATAGGCCTTAAGTGTGTGACAGGTTCGTGATTCTGAAAGTACAGCAACCGAAATACCAGCGCACTCATAGGAGAGTGCACTTTTTGTAAAACACAAAAGGACCAGTGGTGTAGTGCAGGGTATACGCAGGTATACGCCTTATACCCACTTATTTTCAGTGGGCATTGCGTATACTCACTTCTTAATCCCTACTGATGCGGTAGTGTAACGGAGGTATACGTCTTATCAATACAATAGAGAAATCATGCACAAAGTAGGCTATACAATCGCAAAACTAGTGAAATATATTCACATTGCCGCTGCACACAGCCTAGTTTCAGCGGAATATCATCTGCAGGCAGCAAGTGTGTGCAGCTCTCAATTGGTTTTGGCATGGAGCAGAAGAATGACATCTGTAGCCAGTAGGGTAGGAAAGACATTTAGACTTATGATATCTATTAGGAAATGCTAACTAAGGCAACAATGGGTTTGCAAACTAGGTATTGAAAACGTTTAGTCCGAAGTGTTGGGAGCTTTTGGGAAAGAGCACAGTTAGAAAGATATGGCATATAGAAGCAAACCGGATGGACGTCATGAAAATGATCGGAGAGGTTGAGAGTAGAAGTTCAGGAGCAAAAACAAATAAAATATAATTATTTTAAAATTGAATGTGTCCATAAGGTGTAGATAGTAAGTATAGGCTGGAAGTAGAGGCCTGGGCATTGTTGTTCACTAATTTACCCCAAGTAGGGAAAGGATGGCGGGGTTGAAAAGTAATAAAGGGGAGTATATATATAAAAAACATGGGGGATTGGAAGTGATGCAGACAATTACATTGATGGAAGTTACAATCTATCTGCAATATTAAGCTGATCTACCCCCCCAAAAAATTAAAATAAAATAAAATAAAAACTATGGGTTTGCAAACTAGGTATTGAAAACGTTTAGTCAGAAGTGTTGGTTAGTAGGCTATTTGTGACTAGCAATTGTCATCATGCACCTGTTTGCATCAGGGGCGTAGACATGGGTGGGCCTGGGTGGACAGAGGCCCACCCACTGGGGAGCAAGGTCCTGACAGGTGCACCCAATCAGATTGATGTGGTTTAAGCATTGTTGTAGACTTAGACCATCAACTTTGTCTTTTTTCTATTTAAAAAAAGTGTGATTTCTAGAGTGAAAATCTGAAAGATCTATAGGAAATCTCATAGAAAAACATAGGAAAACATAAGAATTTTCACACAGGGTGCATTTCCTTTGCTGGGTGGGCCGTTTGGGAACTATTTTGCAAAATTAGAGTGTACCCACATCTCCAGGCACCACTACACCACTGAATAGGGCCGAAGGAAAAACAGCAGTCACACACAGCATGATGTTGAACTCGGACATAATAAGCCAGTAGGTCCCAATCATAAGAATACAGAAACACAACCATTAAGCATTCTCAATCAAAATGTACAGCTATAACTTCCCATGTCACGTTTAGCACACAAAGTAACCGGTGACCTAAAGTTTAAAGTGGAACTGACAGCGTTTTAACTACTTTGCAGATATTAAACAAACATACAATCACAATGTCTACTACTACTTTGCCGAGTGGCGCAGCGGTCTAAGGCACTACATCTCAGTGCTAACTACATCTCAGTGCTAGAGGCGTCACTACAGACCCTAGTTCGATCCCGGGCTGAATCACAACCGGCTGTGATCGGGAATCCCAAAGGGCCGGCGCACAATTGGCTCTGCGTCGTCTGGGTTAGGGTAGGGTTTGGTCGGGGTAGGCTGTCATTGTAAATAAGAATCTGTTCTTAATTGACTTGCCTAGTTAAATAAAAGTGAAAAAAACAATACTATCAGTCAAAAATATCAAATTCCTAGTTTATGCTACAAAACAAACTTTATCAGAGGTTTGAAAAATAGGTTATATTTGACTCAACGTTCCATGACGTACACTAAGGCATTGTTGGCAGAATAGATGGATGCAGTTCAATGCATGATCAATATAATTCACCAATACATTTCATGGTAGTCCAAAACATATTGCTATCAGGTAGTAAATCACATCTGGCCTGGTACATTGTTTGCTGCCTCCATTCAGGATGCACTGTTTCAGTTTCAATGACTCAATATTCTGGACAAAAACAGACAAATGTAACTAAGGCTGGGAATGTCAAATACAATCAAACTAGCAAGGGCAATGATCACAAGTCAGTCATAACATGGCAAATATGTAGCATATCTATTCATGTAGCAAGCTAAAAATACAGAGCCTAACAGCTAGCTAGCTAACGCTAGGAAGATGTCATGTCATGCCATTGGAGGAGTGGGTAAGTGTGACTTTTTCCCTTGTATCGTTTTTCTGTGGCTATACACAGCTAGAGATGCAGGTGTCATTTGGTTAGCTAGCAAGAACTTGAACAACTGTTATCCAGTTAGCATATCTCTTGCGTTCACAAATTCACTCTGGCTATCTAGTCAGATTTCAGAGCACTCTCGTCTGAGTGTACCAGAGCGCAGAACAACTGATGAATTTACAAACGTGCAACACCCGCTGAATATGACCGGTGTCAGTAAACGTAGGCCAAAAAAGTAATAGTTAGTCAAGAACGCTCTAGATAACATGTAAACAGCCTAACCAGCTCTGCTGCGGCGAGTAAAGTGGTCAGTGTGAGGTGTTCTCTCATTTGTGTCTGGAAGTAGCTAGTTAGCAAGCTAGCCAACTCTATCCACTTGGGTGCTTGATTGGGACAAGCATGCATTGACAGGCAAGCTGCAGAAGGACTAGGAGGCTCCAATTCCCCATTGTTTATCAGTGCAATTTTGACAGCCAACTAGCTGAAAAAGTTTGAGAGGGTTTATCTAATGTTCCTTCGTTAGATTTTAGCTC
The DNA here is from genome assembly GCF_020615455.1 of Coregonus clupeaformis. NCBI lineage: Eukaryota > Metazoa > Chordata > Actinopteri > Salmoniformes > Salmonidae > Coregonus > Coregonus clupeaformis. The sequence goes on along the minus strand of NC_059211.1, from coordinate 52,781,149 downwards.
ATCTTGCTCTGGCTAACATTAGTTGTTGATCTTGTTGTTGTTGATGTGCATAACTGAGGAAAAGAGAGCCTACCTTTTCATGGTTGTTTGATCAATAGAACTGTAAAGTTCCCAAATGTAAGAGGACTCCCGTGGTGTTTACATATTTGCTGAAATCCATTCAGGTGTATTTTGTGGCTTTTGGAGAATGCGTTCTAATGATCTAAAGTCACGCTGTTGCAACTGCCTGTAAACACACAGTCCAGTTCAAAGTCAATGATGGCAGGCCCATGTGGCAAATGGCTTGTTTGTATTAAAGGCCTACTGTAGCTCCGATTGACTATAGCGCACCAGTCTGTGTAGACTCTGGTCCTGGACAAGACAGATGTTTTTATTCTGTTTTATTTACTGCAGTGTCTATTAATTGTCCAAACGCATGGCCGCTTTCCCACTCTATATTTTTATAGAATTTTCACAAATGCCTTAGTATATGTAGCTAATTTTCCCCCAACATTGGACACCCCCTAATTTCGGACACTCTCTAGCGGCTGGAGGACTAAATCACCTCAAGCTCAACATTTAAATGGACTTGAAAATAACGGTAGGTTTTGCGACTAAATGCACCCTTCGAGCTAGCTGTCCACAATTTATGTAAGTTAGTTTAGGTTATGAGGGTTTTCCAAAAAGTAATACATATATACACATTTTGTGGGACATGCTGTATATTGTAAAATTTGACTACGCGACAGACTACACATCATTTAATATCCAACTTCTAACCTATGAAATATAATTCACGGATTTGCTAATGTTGCTACCTTAGTTTCTAAATGTTGATAGACTGCTTAGTAACCAAAAAGGAAAGAAATTGTAAGTGTTACATAATACATATCACGAAAACAGCTGAATGTTATCAAGCTTTACCGTATAAAAATTGGAGTCGTATGACTGGGGTGTTTTGCGCAATCTGCAAAAAAATATTTTGAACTTTGAACCATGAACCTTTTGACACCTATCACTGTTGGTTATGTTTCATCTTACAACAGCTACATAGAGGCAGTATTTAGTCAAATGTATGCATCAATATTAAACTAATTGGGACACTAATTTTCATTACAGATAACATCAAACAAAAAACGTGGTTACACTTTCAGTTATTGTGAAACCTTTCATCACCACCTTTCAATGCCTTAGCTTTGAATTGTAAATGTTTATACATATTCAGGTGGAGTTATCTTTCTAAAATGTTTTAGCTAGCTAACGTTAGCTTGCTAGCTAACAGTACACTTTAGCTTGAAATGAAACCACTTTCTGTCAAAATTAGAAACGTGTAATATCTAAAAATGTAGCTAGCTACTAAACTATCTTACCCGTATACATCATCATGCATGATAGACGCCTCTCCCTCTCACGGATGGCATGCCATGGTTGCCCGAGACAGGTGTTTTCGCCATTTCTCTTTAGCTATCATACTCTAATTCCGCTGATTTCAAAACTCGATCCCCCAGAAAGTGGAGAGCAACACTTATGCAGCTCCACTTTACAATATATATATATTTTTTAAAGACGCGTTAGACAGGATTACCAACACAGACTGACCGGCTCAAAAAGACAGAAGGCTTCTCTCGGCATGTCCAACCCACTTGTCACGGTTTCGGCTGAGGCTGCTCCTCCTCCTGGTTCGGGCAGGCTTCGGCGGAAGTCGTCCCCGGAGTACTAGCTGCCACCGATCTATGTTTCATGTTCGTTTGGTTTTGTCTTGATGTTGTACACCTGTGTCTTGTTAGTCCTCGTTAGTGTCCTATTTAGTTCTCGTTGTGTGTGTTTGTCTTTGTGTGTGATTGCTCTTCTGTTTTGTGTTGGAGCTACGTACTTCCCTCCAGTGTTTTGGAGAGGTTTTTCGCACATGTTAGTGCGCCGTTTGTTTGACGCCTGTGTGCGCCGTTATTTCACCTTCGGGCTTATTGTGCTTATTTTCTACGTGAATATTGCACTAAAGTCTTTTGGACTGAGCTTCTGCGTCCTGTGCTTGATTCATGCACCACACCCACCTTCAGCACCCCTTGACAGAATCACACACCAGAATGGAATCAGCAGGATCTGCAGTTACGCCTGAGTCGCTCGAGGAGCATGTTCGCGGCCAAGATGACCAGATACGACAACTGGGGACCGCTCTACAGGACATCATCAACACCCTGCACCGATGGGAGGCCAGCGGGGTACCCACACCTCCACCTACCCTGCCAACCCCATCGGCCGGTCCACCAGTCCCAGGTCCGGAACCCAGGGGGATTCGGCTCTCGCTCCCGAGGGCGTATGACGGAACAGCTGCCGGGTGTCAGGGGTTCCTCCTGCAGGTGGAGCTCTACCTGGCCACTGTACACCCGGTGCCCTCGGGACACGAGAGCGTTTCCGCCCTCATCTCCTGTCTCACGGGCAAGGCGTTGGAGTGGGCTAACGCCGAGTGGAGGAAGATGGATGCCAACACCATCTCCTACGCCGAGTTCTCCCACCTTAGACAGGGGAGGAGGAGCGCACAGGCGTTTGCTCTAGAGTTCCGGACTCTAGCGGCGGACGCAGGGTGGAATGAACGGGCCCTCATCGACCATTTTCGATGTAGCCTACGGGAGGACGTTCAACGTGAGTTGGCCTGCAGGGATACCATCTCACCTTCGACCAGTTGGTCGATATGTCCATCCGTCTGGACACCCTGCTGGCCACCCATGGACGTCCCGAGGGGGGTCCGTCCATTCCGCCCTCCGGCACCTCCGAGCCGAGCCCTATGGAGCTCGGGGGTGCCGGCGCTAGAGAAAGGAGGAGGAGGAGCCCGAGGGGGCCTGTCTCCTGCACCAAGTGCGGTCGCGGAGGGCACACTGCGGCCAGGTGCTGGGGAGGGTTCTCCGGGGGAGAAGACAACAGGCCACGCACTGGGGGGGCCTCCCAGGTGAGGAGACGTCCCACTTACCCAGAGCTTTCTGTTGCGCACGTTTGTATACCTGTGTGTTTTCCACAGGTTGCACCTCATTCCCAGCATAAGGCGCTAGTAGATTCAGGCGCAGCTGGGAATTTTGTTGATCGGAAGTTTTGTTTAGATTTAGGGATCCCTCTCCTACCTGTTGACAAACATTTTCCCGTTCATGCCTTAGATAGCCGCCCGTTGGGGTCGGGGTTGATTAGGGGAGATCACAGCACCACTTAGGATGTGTGCGCAGGGGGTCATGAAGAGACTATACAGCTGTATCTGATCGACTCTCCTGCGTACCCAGTGGTGCTGGGAATTCCCTGGTTAAGCACCCATAACCCTGCTATTTCGTGGCAACAGAGGGCTCTCGATGGGTGGTCTGCTCAGTGCGAGGGGCGATGTCTGGGTGTTTCCGTGGGGGCGACTTCGGTGGAAAGTCCAAACCAAGTGCCCGCACTGCACATTCCGCCTGAATATGGGGATTTAGCTCTCGTGTTTAGTAAAACTAGGGCGACGCAGTTGCCTCCTCATAGACAGGGGGATTGGGCGATTGATCTCCAGGCAGGAGCAGCGCTCCCACGGAGCCACGTGTATCCTTTGTCTCAAGAGGAGAGAAAAGCTATGGAGACTTACATAGCCGAATCTTTGAGACAGGGATACATTCGGCCCTCCACTTCTCCCGCCTCCTCGAGCTTCTTTTTTGTAAAGAAGAAAGATGGAGGGTTGCGCCCGTGCATTGATTACCGTGGTCTCAATCAGATTACTGTGAAATACAGTTATCCACTCCCTCTGATTGCGACCATGACGGAGTCATTGCATGGAGCGCGGTTTTTCACAAAATTGGATCTCAGGAGCGCGTATAACTTGGTGCGCATTAGGGAGGGCGACGAATGGAAGACAGCGTTTAGTACCACATCAGGTCATTTCGAATATCTCGTCATGCCATATGGGTTGATGAATGCTCCATCAGTCTTCCAATCCTTCATAGATGACATTTTCCGGGATATGCAGGGACAAGGGGTGGTCGTGTACATTGAAAACATTCTGGTGTACTCGTTTACCCGAGCCGAGCATATAACCCTGGTGCGTCGTGTATTGAGGAGGCTGTTGGAGCATGACCTATATGTCAAGGCAGAGAAATGTCTGTTTTTCCAGGAGTCGGTCTCCTTTTTGGGTTATCGGTTGTCCGCGTCAGGGGTGAAAATGGAGGTGGATCGTGTGTCCGCTGTGCGTAATTGGCAAACTCCAACCACTGTAAAAGAGGTGCAGCAGTTCTTGGGCTTTGCGAATTACTACCGGAGGTTTATCCGGGGTTTTGGACAGGTGGCAGCTCCCATCACGTCCCTTCTGAAAGGGGGTCCGGTGCGCCTGCAGTGGTCAGCTGATGCGGACAGGGCCTTTAGGAGACTGAAGGACCTGTTTACGTCGGCTCCGGTGCTGGCGCATCCGGATCCCGCATTACCCTTTCAGGTTGAGGTAGACGCGTCTGAGGCTGGTATAGGGGCCGTTCTCTCTCAATGGTCCGGCACGCCACCTAAACTCCGCCCCTGTGCTTTTACTCAAAAAAGCTCAGCCCGGCGGAGCGTAACTATGACGTTGGGGACAGGGAGCTGTTAGCTGTAGTTCAAGCCCTTAAGGTGTGGAGGCATTGGCTTGAGGGGGCTCAACACCCTTTCCTCATTTTGACTGACCATCGGAACCTGGAGTACATCCGGGCAGCGAGGAGACTGAACCCTCGCCAGGCTCGATGGAGTATGTTTCTCACCAGGTTCGTATTTAAAATCACGTACATCCCTGGGTCCCAGAATGGTAAGGCAGATGCGCTGTCCCGGCGGTATGACACGGAGGAGAGGTCCGTTGAGCCTACTCCCATACTACCGGAGTCTTGCCTTGTGGCACCGGTGGTGTGGGAGGTCGATGCCGAAATCGAGCGACGTTGCGTGCACCGACCCCAGCCCTCCACAGTGTCCTGAGGGTCGGAAGTACGTTCCGCTCGAGATTCGGGATCGACTCATTTACTGGGCTCACACGTCACCCTCCTCTGGACATCCGGGTATTGGCCGGACAGTGCATTGCCTTAGCACTAAATACTGGTGGCCCACTTTGGCTAGTGATGTGAGGGTTTATGTCTCCTCCTGCTCGGTGTGCGCCCAGTGTAAGGCGCCCCGACATCTGCCCAGTGATAAGTTACAACCCCTGCCCGTTCCACAACGACCATGGTCCCACCTCTCGGTGGATTTTGTGACAGACCTTCCCCTCTCTCAGGGGAATACCACCATCCTGGTCGTTGTGGACCGGTTCTCTAAGACCTGTCGCTTCTCCCTATGTCGGGTCTTCCTACTGCCCTACAGACCGCTGAGGCCCTATTTACCCACGTCTTCCGGCATTACGGGGTACCCGAGGATATAGTGTCTGATCGAGGCCCCCAGTTTACCTCCCGTGTTTGGAGAGCGTTCATGGAGCGTTTGGGGGTCTCGGTTAGCCTTACCTCAGGGTACCACCCGGAGAGTAACGGGCAGGTAGAACGTGTCAACTAGGATGTGGGTAGGTTTCTGAGGTCGTATTGCCAGGGCCGGCCGGAGGAGTGGGCACGGTACATTCCCTGGGCCGAGATGGCCCAGAACTCTCTCCGCCACTCCTCTACCAACCTAACCCCCTTCCAATGTGTGTTAGGTTACCAGCCGGTTCTGGCACCTTGGCAGCAGAGCCAGATCGAGGCCCCTGCGGTGGATGATTGGATGAGGCGCTCGGAAGAGACGTGGAACGCTGCCCACGTTCACCTGCAGCGGGCCGTCCTTCGTCACAAGGCTAGCGCTGATCTCCACCGCAGTGAGGGGCCGGTGTACGCACCCGGAGATCGAGTCTGGCTCTCTACCAGAAACCTACCCCTCCAACTGCCCTGCCGGAGGCTGGGTCGGCGGTTTGTGGGGCCCTTTAAAGTCCTGAGAAGATTGAACGAGGTGTGTTATAGGTTACATCTACCTGTTGAGTATAAGAATATTAACCCCTCGTTCCATGTGTCTCTTCTCAGGCCGGTGGTAGCTGGTCCACTCCAGGACAATGAGATAGGGGAGACTCCTCCGCCCCCACTGGACATCGAGGTGGCTCCGGCGTACACCGTTCGGTCCATTTTGGACTCAAGACGCCGGATGGGGGGTCTCCAGTATCTCGTGGAGTGGGAGGGGTACGGCCCGGAGGAGCGGTGCTGGGTGCCGCGGAGGGACATCCTAGACCCATCTCTCCTGTCGGAGTTCCACCGGGACCATCCCGCGCGCCCTGCTCCGCGTCCTCCTGGTCGTCCCCGAGGCCGGGGTCGGCGCACGGCTGGAGCCGCGCGTCAAGGGGGGGGGTACTGTCACGGTTTCGGCCGAGGCTGCTCCTCCTCCTGGTTCGGGCAGGCTTCGGCGGTCGTCGTCCCCGGAGTACTAACTGCCACCGATCTATGTTTCATGTTCGTTTGGTTTTGTCTTGATGTTGTACACCTGTGTCTTGTTAGTCCTCGTTAGTGTCCTATTTAGTTCTCGTTGTGTGTGTTTGTCTTTGTGTGTGATTGCTCTTCTCTTTTGTGTTGGAGCTACGTACTTCCCTCCAGTGTTTTGGAGAGGTTTTTCGCACATGTTAGTGCGCCGTTTGTTTGACGCCTGTGTGCGCCGTTATTTCGCCTTCGGGCTTATTATGCTTATTTTCTACGTGAATATTGCACTAAAGTCTTTTGGACTGAGCTTCTGCGTCCTGCGCTTGATTCATGCACCACAATTATGTATTTGTAAAGAAAATTACTTGTCTAAAATATAATATATATACAGTATATATACACAGTACCAGTCAAAAGTTTGGACACACCTACTCATTCCAGGGTTTTTCTTTATTTTTAATATGTTCTACACTATAGGATAATAGTGATGACATCAAAACTATGAAATAACACATATGGAATCATGTAGTAACCAAAAAAGAGTTAAACAAATCAAATATATTTGATATTTGAGAATCTTCAAAGTAGCCACCCTTTACCTTGATGACAGCATTGCACACTCTTGGCATTCTCTCAACCAGCTTCATGAGGTAGTCACCTGGAATGCATTTCAATTAACAGGTGTGCCTTGTTAAAAGTTAATTTGTGGAATTTCTTTCCTTCTTAATGCATTTGAGCCAATCAGTTGTGTTGTGACAAGGTAGGGTTGGTATACAGAAGATAGCCCTATTTGGTAAAAGACCAAGTCCATATTACGGCAAGAACAGCTCAAATAAGCAAAGAGAAATGACAGTAAATCATTACTTTAAGATATGAAGGTCAGTCAATCTGGAAAAGTTTCTTCAAATGCAGTCGCAAAACCCATCAAGCGCTATGATGAAACTGGCTCTCATGAGGACCGCCACAGGAAAGGAAGACCCAGAGTTACTTCTGCTGCAGAGGATAAGTTCACTAGAGTTACCAGCCTCAGAAACTGCAGCCAAAATAAATGTTCAAGTAACAGACACATCTCAACATCAACTGTTCAGAGGAGACTGCGTGAATCAGGCCTTCATGGTCGAATTGCTGCAAAAGAAACCACTACCAAAGGACACCAATAAGAAGAAGAGACTGGCTTGTGCCAAGAAACACGATCAATGGACATTAGACCGCTGGAAATCTGTCCTTTGGTCTGATGAGTCTAAATGTGAGATTTTTGGTTCCAAACGCGGTGTCTTTGTGAGACGCAGAGTAGGTGAACGGATGATCTCCGCATGTGTGGTTCCCACCGTGAAGCATGGAGGAGGAAGTGTGATGGTGTGGGGGTGCTTTGCTGGTGACACTGTCAGTGATTTATTTAGAATTCAATGCACACTTAACTAGCATGGCTACCACAGCATTCTGCAGCGATATGCCATCCCATCTGGTTTGCGCTTAGTGGGACTATCATTTGTCTTTCAACAGGACACTGACCCAACACACCTCCAGGATGTGTAAGGGCTATTTGAACAAGAAGGAGAGTGATGGAGTGCTGCATCAGATGACCCGGCCTCCACAATCACCCGACCTCAACTCAATTGAGATGTTTTGGGATGAGTTGGACAGCAGAGGGAAGGAAAAGCAGCCAACAAGTGCTCAGCATATGTGGGAACTCCTTCAAGACTGTTGGAAAAGTATTCCAGGTGAAGCTGGTTGAGAGAATGCCAAGAGTGTGCAAAGCTGTCATCAAACAACGGGTGGCTACTATGAAGAATCAAAAATATAAAATATATTTTGAGTTGTTTAACACTTTTTTGGTTACTACATGATTCCATGTGTGTTATTTCATAGTGTTGATGTCTTCACTATTATTCTACAATGTAGAAAATAATAAAAATAAAGAACAATCCTTGAATGAGTAGATGTGTCCAAACTAGTACTGTGTATTTCTTCCTTTACTTTCCACGTTTATCTCTGCAACACAAACTCCAACAGTGTTTTCATTGTTTATGTCAATGCACAAAATCAAATCAAATTGTATTTGTCACATGCGCCGATTACATGCACCTTACTGTGAAATGCTTACTTACAAGCCCTTAACCAACAATGCAGTTCAAGAAATAGAGTTAAGAAAATATTTAATAAATAAACTAAAGAAAAAAAAAATATCAAAAGTAACACAATAAATTACAATAACAAGGCTATATACAGGGGGTACCGGTACCTAGTCAATGTGCGGGGGTACAGGTTAGTCGAGGTAATTTCTACATGTAGGTAGGGGTAGAGTGACTATGCATAGAAAATAAACAGTAGCAGGGATGTAGGGGAGGGAATGGCCAGCAGGAATGTAGCTCAGTTGTTAGAGCATGGCGTTTGCAACGCCAGGGTTGTGGGTTTGATTCCCACGGGGGGGGCAGTAAGAAAAATAAAAAAATAATGTATGCACTCACTAACTGTAAGTTGGTCTGGATAAGAGTGTCTGCTAAATGACTAAAATGTAATAAAGAAAGGGGGGGGGAGCGGTGTCAATGTAAATAGTCTGGGTGGCCATTTTGAATAATTGTTCAGCAGTCTTATGGCTTGGGGGTAGAAGCTGTTAAGGAACCTTCTGGTCCTAGACTTGGCGCCCCGGTACCTCTTGCCGTGCAGTAGCAGAGAGAACAGTCTATGACTTGGGTGACTGGAGACTTTGACAATTCTTTGGGCTTTCCTCTGACACTGCCTAGTATATACAGTGAGGGAAAAAAGTATTTGATCCCCTGCTGATTTTGTACGTTTGCCCACTGACAAAGACATGATCAGTCTATAATTTTAATGGTAGGTTTATTTGAAAAGTGAGAGACAGAATAACAACAAAAAAATCCAGAAAAACACATGTCAAAAATTTTATAAATTGATTTGCATTTTAATGAGGGAAATAAGTATTTGACCCCCTCTCAATCAGAAAGATTTCTGGCTCCCAGGTGTCTTTTATACAGGTAACGAGCTGAGATTAGGAGCACACTCTTAAAGGGAGTGCTACTAATCTCAGCTTGTTACCTGTATAAAAGACACCTGTCCACATAAGCAATCAATCAATCAGATTCCAAACTCTCCACCATGGCCAAGACCAAAGAGCTCTCCAAGGATGTCAGGGACAAGATTGTAGACCTACACAAGGCTGGAATGGGCTACAAGACCATCGCCAAGCAGCTTGGTGAGAAGGTGACAACAGTTGGTGCGAATATTCGCAAATGGAAGAAACACAAAATATCTGTCAATCTCCCTCGGCCTGGGGCTCCATGCAAGATCTCACCTCGTGGAGTTGCAATAATCATGAGAACAGTGAGGAATCAGCCCAGAACTACACGGGAGGATCTTGTCAATGATCTCAAGGCAGCTGGGACCATAGTCACCAAGAAAACAATTGGTAACACACTACGCCGTGAAGGACTGAAATCCTGCAGCGCCCGCAAGCTCCCCCTGCTCAAGAAAGCACATATACAGGGCTGTCTGAAGTTTGCCAATGAACATCTGAATGATTAAGAGGAGAACTGGGTGAAAGTGTTGTGGTCAGATGAGACCAAAATCGAGCTCTTTGGCATCAACTACTCTCACCGTGTTTGGAGGAGGAGGAATGCTGCCTATGACCCCAAGAACACCATCCCCACCGTCAAACATGGAGGTGGAAACATTATGCTTTCGGGGTGTTTTTCTGCTAAGGGGACAGGACAACTTCACCGCATCAAAGGGACGATGGACAGGGCCATGTACTGTCAAATCTTGGGTGAGAACCTCCTTTCCTCAGCCAGGGCATTGAAAATGGGTCGTGGATGGGTATTCCAGCATGACAGAGACCCAAAACATACGGCCAAGGCAACAAAGGAGTGGCTCAAGAAGAAGCACATTAAGGTCCTGGAGTGGCCTAGCCAGTCTCCAGACCTTAATCCCATATAAAATCTGTGGAGGGAGCTGAAGATTCGAGTTGCCAAACAACAGCCTCGAAACCTTAATGACTTGGAGAAGATCTGCAAAGAGGAGTGGGACAAAATCCCTCCTGAGATGTGTGCAAACCTGGTGGCCAACTACAAGAAACATCTGACCTCTGTGATTGCCAACAAGGGTTTTGCCACCAAGTACTAAGTCATGTTTTGTAGAGGGGTCAAATACTTATTTCCCTCATTAAAATGCAAATCAATTTATAACATTTTTGGCATGCATTTTTCTAGATTTTTTTGTTGTTATTCTGTCTCTCACTGTTCAAATAAACCTACCATTCAAATTATAGACTGATCATGTCTTTGTCAGTGGGCAAACATATAAAATCAGCAGGGGATCAAATACTTTTTCCCTCACTGTAGGTCCTGGATGGCAGGAAGCTTGGCCCCAGTGATGTACTGGTCCGTACGCACTACCCTCTGTAGCGTCTTGTGATCAGATGCCGAGAAGTTGCCATACCAGGCGGTGATGCAACCGGTCAGGATGCTCTCGATGGTGCAGCTGTAGAACTTTTTGAGGATCGGGTGACCCATGCCAAATCTTTTCAGTCTCCTGAGGGGGAAAAGGTGTTGTCGTGCCCTCTTCACGACTGTCTTGGTGTGTTTGGACCATGCTAGTTTGTTGGTGATGTGGACACCAAGGAACTTGAATCTCTCAACCCGCTCCACTACAGCCCTGTCAACGTTAATGGGGGCCTGTTCGGCCCTCCTTTTACTGTAGTCCATGATCGGCTCCTTTGTCTTGCTCATATTGAGGGAGAGATTGTTGTCCTGGCACTACACTGCCAGGTCTCTGACCTCCTCCCTATAGGCTGTCTCATCGTTGTCGGTGATCAGGCCTACCACTGTTGGGTCATCAGTAAACTTAATGATGGTGTTGGAGTCGTGCTTGGCCACGCAGTCGTGGGTGAACAGGGAGTACAGGAGGGAACTAAGCACACACCCCTGAGGGTTCCCACTGTTGAGGATCAGCGTGGCAGATGTGTTGTTGCCTACCCTTACCACCTGTGGGCAGCCCGTCAGGAAGTCCAGGATCCAGTTGCAGAGGGTGGTGTTTAGTCCCAGGGTCCTTAGCTTAGTGATGAGCTTTGTGGGCACTATGGTGTTGAACGCTGAGCTGTAGACAATGAACAGCATTCTCACATACAGTTGAAGTCGGAAGTTTACATACACTTAGGTTGGAGTGATTAAAACTCGTTTTTCAACCACTCCACACATTTCTTGTTAACAAACTATAGTTTTGGCAAGTCGGTTAGGACATCTACTTTGTGCATGACAAAAAAAATGGTAGACCTCCACAAGTCTGGTTCATCCTTGGGAGCAATTTCCAAACGCCTGAAGGTACCACGTTCATCTGTACAATCTATAGTACGCAAGTATAAACACCATGGGACAACGCAGCCGTCATTCCGCTCAGGAAGGAGACGTGTTCTGTCTCCTAGAGATTAACGTACTTTGGTGCAAAAAGTGCAAATCAATCCCAGAACAACAGCAAATGACCTTGTGAAGGTGCTGGAGGAAACAGGTACAAAAGTATCTATATCCACAATAAAACAAGTGCTATATCGACATAACCTGAAAGGCTGCTGAGCAAGGAAGAAGCCACTGCTCCAAAACCACCATAAAAAAGCCAGACTACGGTTTGCAACTGCACATGGGGACAAAGATGGCACTTTTTGGAGAAATGTCCTTTGGTCCGATGAAACAAAAATAGAACTGTTTGGCCATAATGACCATCATTATGATTGGAGGAAAAAGGGGGGTTTTGCAAGTAGAAGAACACCATCCCAACCGTGAAGCACGGGGTGGCAGAATCATGCTGTGGGGATTCTTTGCTGCAGGAGGGACTGGTGCACTTCACAAAATAGATGGCATCATGAGGAAGGAAAATGTTGTGGATATATTGAAGCAACATCTCAAGACATCAGTCAGGAAGTTAAAGCTTGGTCGCAAATGGGTCTTCCAAATGGACAATGACCCCAAGCATACTTCCAAAGTTGTGGCAAAATGGCTTAAGGACAACAAAGTCAAGGTATTGGAGTGGCAATCACAAAGCCCTGACCTCAATCCTATAGAAAATGTGTGGGCAGAACTGAAAAAGCGTGTGCGAGCAAGGACGCCTACAAACCTGACTCAGTTACACCAGCTCTGTCAGGTGGAATGGGCCAAAATTCACCCAACTTATTGTGGGATGCTTGTGGAAAGCTACCCGAAACGTTTGACCCAAGTTAAACAATTTAAAGGCAATGCTAACAAATACTAGCTGAGTGTATGTAAACTTCTGAGCCACTGGGAATGTGATGAAAGAAATAAAATTGAAATAAATAATACTCTCTACTATTATTCTGACATTTCACATTCTTAAAATAAAGTGGTGATCCTAACTGACCTAAAACAGGGAATGCTTACTCGGATTAAATGTCAGGAATTGTGAAAAACTGAGTTTAAATGTATTTGGCTACGGTGTATGTAAACTTCTTACTTCAACTGTAGGTGTTCCTTTTGGCCAGGTGGGAAAGGGGAGTGTGGAGTGCGATTGAGATTGCGTAATCTGTGGATCTTTTGGGGCGGTATGTGAATTGGAGTGGGTCTAGGGTTTCCGGGATGACGGTGTTGATGTGAGCCATGACCAGCCTTTCAAAGCACTTCATGGCTACCGACGTGAGTGCTACGGGGCGGTAATCATTTCGGCAGGTTACCTTCTCTTTCTTGGTCACAGGGACTATGGTGGTCTACTTGAAACATGTAGGTATTACAGACTTGGTCAGGAAGAGGTTGAAAATGTCAATGAAGACACTTGCCAGTTGGTCCCACGGCCTTGTGAATGTTGACCTATTTAAAGGTCTTGCTCACATCGGCTATGGAGAGCGTGATCGCACAGTCGTCCGGAACATCTGGTGCTCTCATGCATGCTTCAGTGTTGCTTGGCTCGAAGCGAGCATAAAAGGCATTTAGCTCGTCTGGTAGGCTCGCGTCACTGGGCAGCTCGCGGCTGGGTTTCCCTTTGTAGTCCATAAAAAGTTTGCAAGCCCTACCACATCCGACGAGCATCAGAGCCGGTGTAGTAGGATTCAATTTTAGTCCTGTAGTGATGCTTTGCCTGTTTGATGGTTCATCGGAGGGCATAGTGGGATTTCTTATAAGCATCCGGATTAGCGTCCCGCTCCTTGAAAGCGGAAGCTCTAGCCTTTAGCTCTGTGCGGATCTTGCCTGTAATCCATGGCTTCTGGTTGGAATATGTATGCACGGTCACTGTGGGGAAGACGTCGTCGATGCACTTATTGATGAAGCCGGTGACTGAGGTGGTATACTCATCAATGCCATTGGATGTATCCCGGAATATATTCCAGTCTGTTCTATCAAAACAGTCCTGTAGCGTAGCATCCGCGTCATCCGACCACTTCTGTATTGAGCGAGTCACTGGTACTTCCTGCTTTCGTTTTTGCTTGTAAGCCGGAATCAGGAGGATAGAATTATGGTCTGATTTTCCAAATGAAGGGCGAGGGAGAGCTTTGTATGCGTCTCTGTGTGTGGAGTAAAGGTGGTCTAGAGTTGTTTTTTCCTCTGGTTGCACATGTGACATGCTGGTAGAAATTAGGTAAAATGGATTTAAATTTGCCTGCATTAAAGTCCCCGGCCACTAGGAGCGCCACTTCTGGATGAGCATTGTCTTGTTTGCTTATGGCCTTATACAGCTCGTTGAGTGTGGTCTTAGTGCCAGCATCGGTTTGTGGTGGCAAATAGACGGCTACGAATAATTTAGATGAGAACTCTCTTGGTAGATAATGTGGTCTACAGCTTATCATGAGGTACTCTACCTCAGGCGAGCAATACCTCGATACTTCTTTAATATTAGACATCGCTCACCAGCTGTTATTGACAAATAGACACACACCCCCACCCCTCATCTTACCAGGCGTAGCTGCTCTGTCCTGCTTATGCACGGAAAACCCAGCCAGCTCTATATTATCCGTGTTGTCATTCAGCCACGACTCTGTGAAACATAAGATATTAAATTGTTTTATGTCCTGTTGGTAGGATAGTCTTAATCGTAGATCATCCAGTTTATTTTCCAATGATTGCACGTTGGCCAATAGTACGGATGGTAGTGGTGGTTTACCCACTCGCCTACAAATTCTCACAAGGCCCCCCAACCTCCGCCCCCTTTTTCTCTGTATTTTCTTCACGCGAATGACGGGGATTTGGGCCTAGCCTCGAGAAAGCAGTATATCCTTCACGTCAGACTCATTAAAGAAAAACTCTTCATCCAGTCCGAGGTGAGTAATCGTTGTTCTGATGTCCAGAAGCTCTTTTCGGTCATAAGAGACGGTAGCAGCAACACTACGTAAAAATAAGTTACAAACAATGCGAAAAAACAAACATAATAGCACAGTTGGTTAGGAGCCAGTAAAACAGCAGCCATCCCCTCCGGCTCTGTCACTGAAATTAAAGTTTTATTTGATGTAAATTAGTCATACTCATTTATATTTGAGTATTAAACTTTTAGCTACTTTCTCAAAACATAAGATTAATCTGTAAAACAAATTATGAGACATTATTTGGTTACAACACTGAAAACGATGTTGGTGAAGAACCATTTTTAAGAGTTAACAGGAGGGCGCACCAGGCTATGCAATGAAAAGTTGACAGGCAAGTAATATTCTTTTAATCGAAAGGCTAGCCAACTATCTAGTAAACACTTTGGAGATGAGGTTGGGTCTCTTTTTTGAACAAAATTAAACAGAAATATCTTGTAATTTAACTAAACCGCTTATCAAAAAGCTGATAATAGTAGTATTTCCACTGAAATGTCAAACATGCTATTTGCTAACCTGTTAGCTAATATTTTTATGACACCAATAATCACAAAACATTGATGGCTTGATCACAGGATAACACTGTTGAAGGTATATTGTTTCTTAAACGCTGTTGAATATGCCGATAATAAGGGGTTCCACGCTAATTCCCAAGCATTCTAAGAATTTATGAAAATGAGAAAATATTTGTTAAAGTGTCAAATTCTTCCTGGTGGTGTATATGAACATATTTTTTATAAGATTTCATGTTGCTAAAATGCTTTCAGTTCCACTTTAAATGCAACAATGTTTCACACGCTTAAGTTATTTTCAAAGAGATGGCTAACAGCAAGCGTGCTGCAAAAAAAAAACATAGTTTCACTCACCAGATGATGATAATTTGCAAATTAACTTCTTGTTGAAAGTTATTCTTGAGAAGGGAGAAGCTAACAAATTAGCAACAACATCCTTTTTGATAACACCTGCTGCAGTCCCTGCAAACTAGCCGACAACAAAAGTTAGCTAGCTAGACTGTGGAAAAACTACTGCTCACTATTGCGCAGTGACCTGTTAGCCTTCAATAAAGCAGAAGTTTCCATACATTTTTGTAAAAACGCTTCCACCCATTAAGTCAAAATGTGATTGGTTGATTCCACTGTCACTCCAAAATTTTGCCCTAATAGAGTTGAATGGCAGATGCCTTTATCTAGCTTCTGATGGCCTAGCCAATGGCTGACTTAGCTGGCTAGATTTATCTCCCCAGAGACAGCAAAGAAAAATCCTGATTGGATTTTTTTTTTCTCTTCAGTGTTAACCCTTTTCTATCGAACAAAAACTGAAGAGATTATATCAGAACATCATTGAAAATAATAATATACAGTGGGGAAAAAAAGTATTTAGTCAAATCAAATCAAATTTTGTTGGCCACATGCGCCGAATACAACAGGTGCAGACATTACAGTGAAATGCTTACTTACAGCCCTTAACCAACAGTGCATTTATTTTTAACAAAAAAGTAAAAATAAAACAACAACAAAAAAAGTTTTGAGAAAAAAAGAGCAGAAGTAAAATAAAATAACAGTAGGAAGGCTATATATACAGGGGGGTACCGGTGCAGAGTCAATGTGCGAGGGCACCGGCTAGTTGAGGTAGTTGAAGTAATATGTATATGTGGGCAGAGTTAAAGTGACTATGCATAAATAATTAACAGAGTAGCAGCAGCGTAAAGGGATGGGGTGGGGGGGCAGTGCAAATAGTCCGGGTAGCCATGATTAGCTGTTCAGGAGTCTTATGGCTTGGGGGTAGAAGCTGTTGAGAAGTCTTTTGGACCTAGACTTGGCACTCCGGTACCGCTTACCGTGCGGTAGCAGAGAGAACAGTCTATGACTAGGGTGGCTGGAGTCTTTGACAATTTTGAGGGCTTTCCTCTGACACCAATTGTGCAAGTTCTCCAACTTAAAAAGATGAGAGAGGCCTGTAATCTCCATCATAGGTACACGTCAACTATGACAGACAAATTGAGGAAAAAAAATCCAGAAAATCACATTGTAGGATTTTTATGAATTTATTTGCAAATCATGGTGGAAAATAAGTATTTGGTCACCTAAAAACAAGCAAGATTTCTGGCTCTCACAGACCTGTAACTTCTTCTTTAAGAGGCTCCTCTGTCCTCCACTCGTTACCTGTATTAATGGCACCTGTTTGAACTTGTTATCAGTATAAAAGACACCTGTCCACAACCTCAAACAGTCACACTCCAAACTCCACTATGGCCAAGACCAAAGAGCTGTCAAAGGACACCAGAAACAAAATTGTAGACCTGCACCAGGCTGGGAAGACTGAATCTGCAATAGGTAAGCAGCTTGGTTTGAAGAAATCAACTGTGGGAGTAATTATTAGGAAATGGAAGACATACAAGACCACTGATAATCTCCCTCGATCTGGGGCTCCACGCAAGATCTCACCCCGTGGGGTCAAAATGATAACAAGAACAGTGAGCAAAAATCCCAGAACCACACGGGGGGACCTAGTGAATGACCTGCAGAGAGCTGGGACCAAAGTAACAAAGCCTACCATCAGTAACACACTACGCCGCCAGGGACTCAAATCCTGCAGTGCCAGACGTGTCCCCCTGCTTAAGCCAGTACATGTCCAGGCCCGTCTGAAGTTTGCTAGAGTGCATTTGGATGATCCAGAAGAGGATTGGGAGAATGTCATATGGTCAGATGAAACCAAAATAGAACTTTTTGGTAAAAACTCAACTCGTCGTGTTTGGAGGACAAAGAATGCTGAGTTGCATCCAAAGAACACCATACCTACTGTGAAGCATGGGGGTGGAAACATCATGCTTTGGGGCTGTTTTTCTGCAAAGGGACCAGGACGACTGATCCGTGTAAAGGAAAGAATGAATGGGGCCATGTATCGTGAGATCTTGAGTGAAAACCTCCTTCCATCAGCAAGGGCATTGAAGATGAAACGTGGCTGGGTCTTTCAGCATGACAATGATCCCAAAAACACCGCCCGGGCAACGAAGGAGTGGCTTCGTAAGAAGCATTTCAAGGTCCTGGAGTGGCCTAGCCAGTCTCCAGATCTCAACCCCATAGAAAATCTTTTGAGGGAGTTGAAAGTCCGTGTTGCCCAGCGACAGCCCCAAAACATCACTGCTCTAGAGGAGATCTGCATGGAGGAATGGGCCAAAATACCAGCAACAGTGTGTGAAAACCTTGTGAAGACTTACAGAAAACGTTTGACCTGTGTCATTGCCAACAAAGGGTATATAACAAAGTATTGAGAAATTTTTGTTATTGACCAAATACTTATTTTCCACCATAATTTGCAAATACATTCATAAAAAATCCTACAATGTGATTTTCTGGATTTTTTTTCTCTCATTTTGTCTGTCATAGTTGACGTGTACCTATGATGAAAATTACAGGCCTCTCTCATCTTTTTAAGTGGGAGAACTTGCACAATTGGTGGCTGACTAAATACTTTTTTTCCCCACTGTAATTCTCATTATTATTACAATATTATTATAATCATTATTTTATAAATCCTTAGCCCTTCTCTGAAAGCGTAGAAGGCCCATTGTTCCCCACTGTGTTTGTAATCATTTGTAGAGTCGCTCTATTTTTCTTCAGGATGCATTTTTTCACTATTCTGAATGTCTAAAGAATCCATTTGTTGTTCTGAAATATGAACACAGAAATACTGGACATTTTGAACTCTTATTATGGTGGTGATTTGACAAAATTACAATCATGGTCCTGAACTGGACTCACATTTTTCTGGTCTCGGTCTTGACTCATCCCGGACCCCTTGTCCCCCTTGTCCCCCTTCCCAGTCTCGGTCTTGACTCAGTCTCCCCCCCCTCCTTCTGGTCTTGGTCTTGACTCTGACTTGATTTGCTCCGGTCTTGGTCTTGAATCGTTCTCACTTTAGGTGGTCTCAAACACAACACTGTGAGTGTGACACGCCATTATACAGTGCCGTGAAAAAGTATTTGCCCCCTTTCTGATTTTCTCTAGTTTTTCATATTTTGTATACTGAATGTTATCAGATCTTCAACCAAAACCTAATATTAGAGAAAGGGAACCTGAGTTTACAGATATATTTTATTTATTTAATTTAATTAACAAGATATTCTAATAATGGTTTACATATTTTAATTAAAAATGTAATTTTGATGAATTTATTCATACTATTTCATCCTTCCACAAGATATAGTCCCGACACAAATCTAGGGTTGCTACCCAGGCCGGCTGGTTGTTAGTTCTATCAGATCGAATGCCAGAAAGAATGCAAACTAGCTGCACTTAGTTTCGTTTGACCTTTTTTCAATTGACATTTCTTTGTATATATCCATAAAAATGATGCCAGCTGATTCATGATTTCGACAGGCTGAGAAACGCTGCCTGCCTGTCCGTCTCGTTCCAACTCCTGACACGTTCGTTACTATGGGACAGCTGGAGGTCGAATTTGAATATTGAAACAAAGTTGCAAATGACGGAGAGACAGACATCAAGGTTTATACAAATCTCTGCTGTTGGAAACTAAATGTTAGTCTAAAAGAAATGTGAGATAATGTCTAGATGCTTTTTATAGTGGAGATCAAGTTTATACATTGCCTGGCTGGGCTGATGAGACAGTGGATTGCGCAGTCAGATGGACCAGAGTAAATAGGCATTTTAACATCATAGACACCTGTTTTGAGCCACAACTGTTTAGCTAAAACAATATATAATAATAATAATAATTTATTGCTTGTTTTGCATGTTATTTTGGCATTAATACATGTCATAATCAGTTTGCAAACAATGTAAAAAAATATATATATATTTGAGTTAATTAAGTCGCATACAAACATGGTCTCTGTTTTTCTTTCTTGAGTAAGGCAGCTCCAAAATGCAGGTGTTTCAGCCTTGCTCAGTGCTTTCTGTGGTGGTGGGGCAGCCAACGGAAAATACAGAGCGTAGGGGTTGGTAATGTTCTTTAGTTGCGCCGTGATTTGGCTCAGTGTTCTGTCACACATGGGGACACTACGTCACCGCAAAATCTACAGGAGAGCTCAACAATTCAAGCCCCTTGGGTGCTGCCATAGTGTTACATTAGAAGTGCCCATCCAAGAAGGCTCAAGGTCATTGGCCACAGATAAAATTAAGTCAAATCACGTTATATCTACGGTAGCTTTGATTGGACTGATCATGTCAACATCATACTTTCAAAATCTTAGCTAGCAAACTAGGCAAGCAGTCATCGTCATGAATCAAGTCAACAATCTACTGGCAAATCATTTTAAATCCTTGTCATATAAAGACAAATTATAGATAAAACGTATCGGTGCTCATCGGCCATTGGACATACATTTTACACAACAAGTTGGAAATCCCAAATTCAACAATGAGTGGTTTGTAAGGAATCAGTGGCTAACTGCAAGCGTTGCAAAGCAATCACTAGCCTGCTATTCAGTGGACTGGGTGTGTAGTCCAAGTCTGGGTTTAAGGGTCTCCTTTCCAAGCTTAAAAGGATAAACATTCACATGCAACACCATGGGGCAGAAAATATTGAAAACATTGGCCATGCTGTCAATCTAGCATGATTTCTGCCACGTTCAAAACAACTGGAAACTTGGAACTGGAAAATCTCAGACTTCAGTCAGTTCAAGACAACTGGGAACTCTGAAAAAAACGAGCTTCGACTGGGAAAATATGTTTTGAACGGTCATCCAACTCAGAATTCCAAATCGGGAACTCAGGCCTCTTTCTAGAGCTCCGACCTGAAGGTCACTGACGTCATGATTCAACCTTGTTTTTTCAGAGTTCCCAGTTGTCTTGAAAGCACCTTAAATCCAGAGAATGCCAGACTTTAATGACAAAGTTTCATGACAACATTTTCCCACAAGAAGGACCACTTTTCTGTTCAAGTGAGCACAGCACAACAAGGTGAGTCCAAAAATGTATTGTATGCTACTGCATTAATTATGTAATATGCCAGTGAGATATGTATACTCTAGCTAAGAAAGTAATACTAAGTGTATGTTGTGTAGTAACGTGTTAGTTGCCCATGTGCCTCACCCTAACTGGTCCCTTTCCACCTCATAACTTAGCCTATTGTTCTGACTTGGTGGTGCACATGTAGCCTATAGCCTGTTTTAGAGAAATGTAATCATCAAATATTGTTCTACGGTTCTGACTTGGTGTACAGGGAGAATATTGTAAGAACGGCCCATGTTCTGAATTCTGTCGCAGTACATTTCAAAAGTGCTGAACAAATAGTTATATTGACTACGTCCGTCCTAGCTCGCTCATTAATGTCTTAATCAAAATTACGGATTGCTTCTCATCCGCTCGTCGTCCCCTTATGCCATAGTTTGTACATCTCAATTGTCAGTAGAAACCACATTTGTTTAAGCAAGTCAGCCATATCAGCTATGTTTTTTTTAAAGGCTGTAAATGAGGCTGAATGAGCTGTTTCGCTCCCAGACAAGGCTCCGCTAATAGCTAAGTGTAGCAATGATAAGGATTCACTCCATGATGCTGAAAAGAAAGCTCTGCTGTTGGGATATCTTTATGTAGGCCCTAACAGTTTATAGGCACCGTTTGTCACCGTTATAGTGCAATTAATGTATTGTTTAGTGTTGTGTTTTGTAGTGGCTTTGCTGGTATGCATCAAAAAATATATATTTTTAGTTGGTCCACCAAGATTTACATGCTAAAATCGGCACTGGTCATAGTTTAGCTGTTAACACACGGTGCATTTGCACGGTATAATTAAACGGCTATAGTTCTTACATGTTCTATGTTTGAGCTGTTTTTGAAAGCAAAAGTCGAATTGAAAACATTATTGACATTGTTGAATTAAATTGTTATTATGGCAAGCTAGGACTGATGGTTTGGTTAGCTAAACTACCAAGTCTGTTTGTTTGGTTACCACAGCAACTACTGTAGCTAGCTATCTACACATTTCTAATGGCAAATGAACACATTTCTAGCGGCAAATGTGTTAAATTATAGCCATGGTTTAAAATGGATAATCAACTCGAGGCTCTGTGTTCTCTGGAAAATAATGCTAGCGCGTTGTGGAACACACCTTCCAAACACACCACCTACTTTTCCATAGAATGCAAACCCCTTAATGATTAGTTGACAAGTTGAATCGGAAGCACAGTTCCCGCTCAGCCCAGTCAAAGCTATTCGCTGCTCTGGCACCCCAATGGTGGAACAAGCTCCCCCACGACGCCAGGAAAGCGGAGTCACTGACCACCTTCCGGAGACACTTGAAACCCTACCTTTTTAAGGAATACCTGGAATAGTATAAAAGTAATCCTCCCCCACCCCCCCATAAGAAAAATATAATTAAAATTAATATAGTGGTTAACCCACTGGCTATCATAAATTGAATGCACCAATTTGTAAGTCGCTCTGGATAAGAGTGTCTGCTAAATGATGTAGCCACCTGGACAGCTGATGAAACTGAGGAGTATTTCTGTCTGTAATAAAGCCCTTTTGTGTGGAAAAACTAATTCTGATTGGCTGGTCCTGGCTTCCCAGTGGGTGGGCCTGGCTCCTAATTGGGTGGGCCTATGCCCTCCCAGTCCCACCAATGGCATCGCCCCTGCCCAGTCATGTGAAATCCATGGATTAGGGCCTAATTTATTTATTTAAATTCACTGATTTCCTTATGAACTGTAACTCAGTAAAATCATTGAAATTGTTGCATGTTGCGTTTATATTTTTGTTAAGTATATATACAGTGCATTCGGAAAGTATTCAGACCCCTTTACCTTTTCCACATTTTGTTACGTTACAGCCTTATTCTAAAATTGATAAAATAGTTTTTTTCCCTCATCAATCTACACACAATAACCCATAATGACAAAGCAAAAACAGGTTTTTAGTAATTTCTGCAAATATATATAAAACAAAAAAATCATATGACATTTACATAAGTATTCAGACTCTTTACTCAGTACTCTGTTGAAGCACCTTTGGCAGCGATTATAGCCTCAATTTCTATTGGGTATGACGCTACAGGCTTGGCACACCTGTATTTGGGGAGTTTCTCCCATTCTTCTCTGCAGATCCTCTCAAGCTCTGTCAGAGATGTTCGATTAGGTTCAAGTCCGGGCTCTGGCTGGGCCACTCAAGCACATTCAGAGACTTGTCCCGAAGCCACTCCTGCGTTGTCTTGGGTGTGTGCTTAGGGTCGTTGTCCTGTTGGAAGGTGAACCTTCGCCCCAGTCTGAGGCCCTGAGCGCTCTGGAGCAGGTTTTCATCAAGGATCTCTCTGTATTTGCTCCGTTCATCTTTCCCTCGATCCTGACTAGTCTCCCAGTCCCTGCCACTGAAAAACATCCCCACAGCATGATGCTGCCACCACCATGCTTCACTGTAGGGATGGTGGCAGGTTTCCTCCAGACATGATGCTTGGCATTCAGGCCAAAGAGTTCAATCTTGGTTTCATCAGACCAGAGAATCTTGTTTCTAATGGTCTGAGAGTCCTTTAGGTGCCTTTTGGCAAACTCCGAGCGGGCTGTCATGTGCCTTTTACTGAGGAGTGGCATCCGTCTGGCCACTCTACCATAAATGCCTGATTGCTGGAGTGCTGCAGAGATGTTTGTCATTCTGGAAAGTTCTCCCATCTCCACAGAGGAACTCTGGAGCTCTGTCAGAGTGACCATCGGGTTCTTGGTCACCTCCCTGACCAAGGTCCTTCTTCCCCGATTGCTCAGTTTGGCCAGGCGGCCAGCTCTAGAAAGAGTCTTGGTGGTTCCAAACTTCTTCCATTTAAGAATGATGGAGGCCACTGTGTTCTTGGGGACCTTAAATGCTGCAGAAAATATTTGGTACCCTGCCCCAGATATGTGCCTCGACACAATCCTGTCTCGGATTTAATTAATTGAATTTACCACAGGTGGACTCCAATCAAGTAGCAGAAACATCTCACGGATGATCAATGGAAACAGGATGCACCTGAGCTCAATTTCGAGTCTCATAGCAAAGGGTCTGAATACTTATGCAAAAAGGTATTTCTGTTTTTAAAAGTTTATAAGTTTGCACAAATTTCTAAAACCCTGTTTTTGCATTGTCATTATGGGGTATTGTGTGTAGATTGATGAGGGAAATGTTTTATGTAATCCATTTTAGAATAAGGCTGTAACATAACAACATTTGAAAAAGGGAAGGGGTCAGAATACTTTCCGAATGAACTGTATAAATTTATATTCTGGCTTGTTCTGATATTTGTTTACTTTTTTTTAAGGGGGTAGATCAGCTGTAATATTACAGATAGATTGTAACTTCCATCAATGTAATTGTCTGAATCACTTCCAATCCCTCATATGTTTTTTTCTGCAAATATATATATATATATATATATATATATATATATATATATATATATATATATATATATATATATATATATATATACAGCGGGGAAAAAAAGTATTTAGTCAGCCACCAATTGTGCAAGTTCTCCCACTTAAAAAGATGAGAGAGGCCTGTAATTTTCATCATAGGTACACGTCAACTATGACAGACAAATTGAGAAAAAAAAATCCAGAAAATCACATTGTAGGATTTTAATGAATTTATTGCAAATTATGGTGGAAAATAAGTATTTGGTCACCTACAAACAAGCAAGATTTCTGGCTGTCACAGACCTGTAACTTCTTCTTTAAGAGGCTCCTCTGTCCTCCACTCGTTACCTGTATTAATGGCACCTGTTTGAACTTGTTATCAGTATAAAAGACACCTGTCCACAACCTCAAACAGTCACACTCCAAACTCCACTATGGCCAAGACCAAAGAGCTGTCAAAGGACACCAGAAACAAAATTGTAGACCTGCACCAGGCTGGGAAGACTGAATCTGCAATAGGTAAGCAGCTTGGTTTGAAGAAATCAACTGTGGGAGCAATTATTAGGAAATGGAAGACATACAAGACCACTGATAATCTCCCTCGATCTGGGGCTCCACGCAAGATCTCACCCCGTGGGGTCAAAATGATCACAAGAACGGTGAGCAAAAATCCCAGAACCACACGGGGGGACCTAGTGAATGAACTGCAGAGAGCTGGGACCAAAGTAACAAAGCCTACCATCAGTAACACACTACGCCGCCAGGGACTCAAGTCCAGACGTGTCCCCCTGCTTAAGCCAGTACATGTCCAGGCCCATCTGAAGTTTGCTAGAGTGCATTTGGATGATCCAGAAGAGGATTGGGAGAATGTCATATGGTCAGATGAAACCAAAATAGAACTTTTTGGTAAAAACTCAACTCGTCGTGTTTGGAGGACAAAGAATGCTGAGTTGCATCCAAAGAACACCATACCTACTGTGAAGCATGGGAGTGAAAACATCATACTTTGGGGCTGTTTTTCTGCAAAGGGACCAGGACGACTGATCCGTGTAAAGGAAAAATGAATGGGGCCATGTATCGTGAGATTTTGAGTGAAAACCTCCTTCCATCAGCAAGGGCATTGAAGATGAAACGTGGCTGGGTCTTTCAGCATGACAATGATCCCAAACACACCGCCCGGGCAACGAAGGAGTGGCTTCGTAAGAAGCATTTCAAGGTCCTGGAGTCTCCAGATCTCAACCCCATAGAAAATCTTTGGAGGGAGTTGAAAGTCCGTGTTGCCCAGCGACAGCCCCAAAACATCACTGCTCTAGAGGAAATCTGCATGGAGGAATGGGCCAAAATACCAGCAACAGTGTGTGAAAACCTTGTGAAGACTTACAGAAAACGTTTGACCTGTGTCATTGCCAACAAAGGGTATATAACAAAGTATTGAGAAACTTTTGATATTGACCAAATACTTATTTTCCACCATAATTTGCAAATAAATTCATTAAAAATCCTACAATGTGATTTTCTGGATTTTCTTTTCTCATTTTGTCTGTCATAGTTGATGTGTACCTATGATGAAAATTACAGGCCTCTCTCATCTTTTTAAGTGGGAGAACTTGCACAATTGGTGGCTGACTAAATACTTTTTTTCCCCACTGTATACACACATACATACACATACATACATACATACATACATACATTCATATACACATATAAATACATATATATACATATCGTTTAAAAACAAAATGTATTTTCCTTTATTACTTTCCAACCCCACCACCCCCACTGTGTTTACCTCCATCTAACCATAATAACAACGTCCAGCACTCGCGAAAAGGGCTAATACAAAATGTGAGTGTTGGCTGTCTTTATTTGTTAAAGCTGGATTGCACCCAAAGACGCAGCTCCTGTACGGTACACTCTCCTGTTCAGAGTTGAGCACACCAGATTTTCCAACTGAATTGGCTCTATTTTCCATCATGTATTCCTAGTGACAGCAGAAGTGTGGTGTGAGTTTTGTGAGTGCGGTCAGGTGCTGATGCAATGTCTCGCCAGGTAGGCCGAGGTTTAGGCTCACTAGCTTCAACAACCATGCCAGAATGAGGATTCTATCTGACATGCATTACTTCATGGGAACACTTGGTACTCCCAAGCTTTCTCAACATGTCTCATGTTATCTATTTGGGTCTTTCTGGTTTGTTTCAGTTACATACACAGAGGAACAAACTCTCTTATAATGTTATTGTTGTCTCAATCTTCAATATTTCTTGAAATGACCTTCTAACAGGGACACAAATGTAATTTACAGATTTTGCTAATTTGAAAATAATTCCTTTATTTTCTTCCGGGCTTTACAAGTCCCCAAAATAACATAAAATCCCTCCTCGACGTTCAAGGAACATCACGGCTCCGTTGAATAGAAAGGCCCTACCAGATAACAAAAATGTCATGCATAGCAAATTGGTGTGAAAATGACTGTCCAGAACAGTTTATAATGAAGACAGCAGCACCCACCCTGCCTCTGCTACCACCAGGCCTCTCTCTAACAGCATTCCCATCATGGATGCGGCCCTGCTCTGACTGATAACGGTGTGTACTATCTCCTATTCTCCCAGCCCCTTCCCAGGAATAGTTGCTCAATGTGATTGGTTTGGGCGGCTGGTCTGAAAGCCTGTGCATAATGCTCACATCATTTTCACACCACATGTCGCTGCAAATAACAGCTGCCTGGCCCTAGCTCCATGCTGTGTGGCCCTAGCTGTCTCTCGCTCTTTCTTTCTTTCTCTCTTACTTTCGCTCTCTCGCCCTTTTCTTCCTGCAGTCCTAAAGACAAAGTACCGTCAAAGGAGTAGTACGCACACAGAGAGAGAGAAAGAGAATGAGAGACAGACAGTTTGTCAGTATCCACTCAAGCACACGTCTGCACACATGCACGCACACACGTGCATAAGGTTTCTCAGCACAGTATCGAACTTGAGTCGTCTGTATACCACAACACTAGTATTAGTACGCTGAGCCAAAGCCTAGGCATTAGCTTGGGGAGCTAACACAAGTCTTCAAGCAAGGTTATCATCACATGAATGTGGTTCAACAAAACACTTCCATTACACAGGCACACAGACAAACACACACAGACAATATGATACATTGAAATAAATATAATCGTATCTTCATCGCACAACCCCAAAACATCAATACTTAATTTGTGTATTTGAAACCATCCCTTAAGGACAAATGTCTTAACCAGTGTTTAAAACTAGCATGGAGGGAAACGAATGGATGTTAACTTTCCATCTTCCTATCATCTTTACATCAATTGTATAATATGCCTCACCTGCTCAATTTGTTGGCAATCAATTATAAACTGAAAAGTGGGAGAAAACAGAAAGTTTCAGAGTTGTCTGGTGACAGTAAATAAATGGATTTCTGTCACCTTGGTGCGCAAATTATTAAAGCGTGTGTCCATTTGGTTTTAACACAACACTTCAGAGACAATGAAAATAATCTAAAGAAGGAACTCAATGAGCTTCTCTCTCTCTTCCATCTCCACAACATCTGCCTGCTGCAAGCTTTCTTATCAACACATCTATCAGCACTCAGAACTCTGTTATTACTGTGTGTAATACCATGACATTTAAAGGACCTTCAAGAAAAAAATGAACCTTCAGATTTAACCTGCTTCTAGACTGCTCTGCTTGGTTCATCAACTGGAATCATGTCATGGTTCTGAGAGAAAAGGATAGTGAAAGAGAGAGGGAGAGATAGAGAGAGAGAAGAGTAGACAAAGCTTTTGTGGTTTCAGAGGGATGTGTTGAGAAACTAGAAGTATAGTTTTAGTCTTATTTTAATGAGTTGAGCATGGCCGACAGTGTGCAGGTATCTTCAGTGCACTGAACTCCCAGCATAATTCTAAGTGACCTCCATAACAGCAAGGTGCACTGTTGAACTTTCAGATATCCTGTTGTTGTATCAAAGTTCAATACCAGTAATGAAAGAAGCAATTGCTTTTTATTTTATTTTTCAAAGAAGAAGAAATCTGGCCCACACATTTCCTACAAACCCATCCATTTCTGCTGGGCTGACATCACTGGAAAGTTCTAACTGTTTAGTTCTATTTGCTTTCAGGTCTGATTGCATGGGTTGTTTAGCTGTCTAAGAGTCTAGTGTCTGTCCCAGTCTCTGCGTCTCTCTTTCTCTGACTTTGCAGTCCACTCACACAGGCTCTGCTTTGGACAAACACAGTAGTCTCTTCACTAAGTAGTCTCCACCGTTTCCAGACCACAGCCTCCTCTAGCTCCACACTGGCTGCTCTGTTTAGCCTCTTTGTGACCAACACATTTGCACCTGTTTTCTCTCTCTCGCTCTCTCTCTCTCTCTCTCTCTCCCTCTCTCTCCCTCTCTCTCCCTCTCTCTCCCTCCCTCCCTCCATCCATTTAGTTTCTTCTCACTGCATCGAGGTGCCTTTGAGAAAATCCACTGGCAGCTAGCTCTATGCAAATCCACACAAACAATGGTTTGGGCAAGGAAAACATAGTGCTTGTTAAAGTGAAGATGAAGGTTCCTCTTTCTCTTTCTCTCTTTCTCTCCCTCTCTTCATCTTTCCTTCTCTCTCTCTCCCTCAATATCTCTTTCCCTCACCCTCTCTCTCACACCCTTTTTCTCAAAATATTTATCTCTGTCTCCCTCTCGCTCCTTCTCTCTTTATGTTAATGTATGCTGTAAGCCTCCATAGGTTCAGCTGAGTTAGTGTTAACTATAGCTCCTATGATGCTATATTAGGGAGGAAGTATAGTACCTCTCAAGGATCCCAGTCCTAGACGGTTTGCTCATCCTTGGCACATTTGCTGAGATTTGTTAAAATAAAGATATGGTTGCAGGAAGGCTAGAAAGTCCTGAACCAGAACAGAAACAGAGAGGGCCATATACTGGAGCAGACACTAGCCTGGCATGAAGGAAAGCTATCATCACTGAATGCCTCTCAGGGAGGGAGGGAGAGAGGTAGGGGAGAGAGAGGGAGAGATAGAGAGAGTGATGGTGAGCAACAGAGACGTAGCCAGAGAGGCAGTGAAGGGTGTCAATATATTATAAAATTGAATTAAAGTATAATTAGGAAAATCATTACCTGACACTTCTGCAGTGGGGTTTGGTTAATCTACTCAACAATCCTTCAGTGAATGGACTGCGTCTTATGAGACTTTTCTTTTATTTCAGGGTGACTGACTTGTACGATAGGAGCTGAATTCATAATGTGGTCCTTTGTAGCTCAATTGGTAGAGCATGGCGCTTGTAACGCCAGGGTAGTGGGTTCGATCCCTGGGACCACCCATATGTAAAAATGTATGCGCACATGACTGTAAGTCGCATTGGATAAAAGCATCTGCTAAATGGCATATTATTATTATTATTATAATACCCTTCCTGAGACTGACAATCAAAGGTGATGCCCAATCAATTCAATCAAATGTGATGCCTAAGCAATGTCTACCTAGTTTGATCAAAGTACACATAATTACTTTGTAAACTGGGGGTGTCATTAGACATTTTACATTTACATTTACATTTTAGTCATTTAGCAGACGCTCTTATCCAGAGCGACTTACAGTTAGTGACTGCATTCATTATTTTATTTTTTTCAAACATAAAATGTATCTCAGGGTGTCATCAAATATATCTGACCACCAACAAAAAAAGTTTTAGGCTCTTTTCTTTTTCATTTCTTTTTCATTTTTTTTGGAGGGGGGGTAGATCAGCTTTAATATTGCTGATAGATTGTAACTTCCATCAATGTAATTGTCTGCATCACTTCCAATCCCCCATATGTGTCATGCGTCAGTGTGTAGCGGTAGGACATTTTATGGACAGTCAATTTTACAATAATTCTATTTTGTTTGTTTTTACTCCTGAACTTCCTCTACCCTCAACCTCTCCGATCATTTTCATGATGTCCATCCGGTTTGCTTCTATATGCCATATCTTTCTAACTGTGCTCTTTCACAAAAGCTCTCAACCTATAACCTATATACATATTATGGATACAGTATGCTTTACATTAGATCTTGTTGTTATAAGTTGTTGTTAGTTGTTATTAGTCCCATCCTCCAGCTCCATTCAACACCTCCCATTTATCTCTTAACACCATCCATATTGGATTTCTATTTGCCGTATATTGTTTCACAAAAGTTCTGAACCCTTGAAAGTAAACATTTTTGCTAAAAGTATTATTTTATTATTGATCGATTGACTATGACTTTTCAGATTACCCAGTAGTGCTATCTGCATGGTTAGCTCCAGGTAAATATTGCAATCCTTCAGCCATTCCCGGACCTGTGACCAAAAACAAGCTACAAATGGACAGTACCAAAACAAATGATCTAATGATTCTATTGGTAGCAAGAATTTTGTATAATTTAAATTGAAAAATTATACGTTTTGAATCCGGCGTCATTTTGCGTATCAGTTCATAAACACTATGCCATGGAATTGGTACATCAAAATTCTCTTCCCAACTATTTTGCAATCTATATGGGACGGCTGTCAATCCTTTGGTCCTTAAATGAAACTGGTATACTTTTTTATTTATCACAATTTTCTTTAACCAATTATGTTCTTTAATGCAGGGCTGACAGACAAGTTCCTTACTTTTTCCCCCTTCCACTTTCCTCTTCCATTTTTGTGGTAATGCTGCAATTATTTTGTTGTAATTTTGGGTAGAGCAGACATTTCCATATGTTTTTGTTAGCTGCTTGTACGACATAACTCCACCAGTCCTACCTATGATATCATTTACGAAGATTATACTTTTTTCTTTATCAAAAAATAATGTTTTGTTATAAATTAATATATTTGAATTTAACCACAATATTTTTGCATTATTTGTTCTGTCGTTTCTGGAGGATTAAATTGAAATTGCAACCAACTTTCTATGGCTTGTTTTAGAAATAGTGATATTTGGGAGACGATTTCCTTTTCAAATAACTGAAAGTGAGAGGTTGTAATCCGAATAAAGGCAAAAAGGTGGTGACCGGACAGGTCCCAAATGCCACATGCAGTTGGGACCTTCACCAATGATCAGGACAGGGCAGGAGAGGGAGGGAGAGAGGGAGAGAGAGAGCGAAAGCTAAACATGTTACAAAATGTTTAGGCTACAAAACAAAAAACAAGCCCATCACATGAATCAAATAAAATTACATTGTATTTGTCACATGCTTTGTAAACAACAGGTGTAGACTAATAGGTAATTACTTACGGGCCCTTCCCAACAATGCATAGAGAAAGAAAAGTAATAACACGTAATAATAAAGGTTATAATAAATACACAGTGAGTAACAATAACTTAGCTATATACACGAGGTACCAGTACTGGGTTGATGTGCAGGAGTATGAGGTAATTGAGGTAGATACAGTACCTTTAGAAAGTATTCACACCCCTTGACATTTTGTTGTGTTACAGCCTGAATTTAAAATTAATTAAATTGAGATTTTGTGTCACTGGCCTACACACAATACCTCATAATGTAAAAGTGGAATTATGTTTTTAGACATTGTCTTGAGTCAATAAGTCAACCCCTTTGTTATGGCAAGCCTAAATCAGTTCAGGAGTAAAAAGTAACATAATAAGTTTCATGCACTCACTCTGTGTGCAATAATAGTGTTTAACATGATTTTTGAATGACTACCTTATTTTTGTACCCCACACATACAATTATCTGTCCCTCAGTCAAGCAGTGAATTTCAAACCACAAAGACCCGGGAGGTTTTCAGATGCCTCACAATTTAATAAAATGCAAAATATCCCTTTGAGCATGGTGAAGTTATTAATTACACTTTGGATGGTGTATCAACACACCCAGTCAATACAAAGATACAGGCGTCCTTCCTAACTCAGTTGCCGGAGAGGAAGGAAACTGCTCAGGGATTTCACCATGAGGTCAATTGTGAATTTACAACAGTTCCAGAGTTTAATAGCTGTGATAGGAGACAACTGAGGCTGGATCAACAACATTGTAGTTACTCCACGATACTAACCTAAATGACAGAGTGAAAAGAAGGACGCCTGTACAGAATAAAAAATATTCCAAACATAAATCCTGTTTGCAATAAGGCACTAAAGTAAAACTGCAAACAATGTGGCAAAGAAATGAACATTATGTGCTGAATACAAAGCATTATGTTTGAGGCAAATCCAACAACACATCACTGAGTACCACTCTTCATATTTTTCACCATGGTGGTGGCTACATCATGTTATTGGTATGCTTGTCATCGGCAAGGACTAGGGAGTTTTTTTAGGATAAAAAGAAATGGAATAGAGCTAAGCACAGGCAAAATCCCAGACGAAAACCTGGTTCAGTCTGCTTTCCAACAGACACTTGGAGACAAATTCTCCTTTCAGCGGGAGTTACTTACAGTGGGGAGAACAAGTATTTGATACACTGCCGATTTTGCAGGTTTTCCTACTTACAAAGCATGTAGAGGTCTGTCATTTTTATCATAGGTACACTTCAACTGTGAGAGACGGAATCTAAAACAAAAATCCAGAAAATCACATTGTATGATTTTTAAGTAATTAATTTGCATTTTATTGCATGACATAAGTATTTGATCACCTACCAACCAGTAAGAATTCCGGCTCTCACAGACCTGTTAGTTTTTCTTTAAGAAGCCCTCCTGTTCTCCACTCATTACCTGTATTAACTGCACCTGTTTGAACTCGTTACCTGTATAAAAGACACCTGTCCACACACTCAATCAAACAGACACCAACCTCTCCACAATGGCCAAGACCAGAGAGCTGTGTAAGGACATCAGGGATAAAAGTGTAGACCTGCACAAGGCTGGGATGGGCTACAGGACAATAGGCAAGCAGCTTGGTGAGAAGGCAACAACTGTTGACGCAATTATTAGAAAATGGAAGAAGTTCAAGATGACGGTCAATCAACCTCGGTCTGGGGCTCCATGCAAGATCTCACCTCGTGGGGCATCAATGATCATGAGGAAGGTGAGGGATCAGCCCAGAACTATACGGCAGGACCTGGTCAATGACCTGAAGAGAGCTGGGACCACAGTCGCAAAGAAAACCATTAGTAACACACTACGCCGTCATGGATTAAAATCCTGCCGCGCACGCAAGGTCCCCCTGCTCAAGCCAGCGCATGTCCAGGCCCGTCTGAAGTTTGCCAATGACCATCTGGATGATCCAGAGGAGGAATGGGAGAAGGTCATGTGGTCTGATGAGACAAAAATAGAGCTTTTTGGTCTAAACTCCACTCGCCGTGTTTGGAGGAAGAAGAAGGATGAGTACAACCCCAAGAACACCATCCCAACCGTGAAGCATGGAGATGGAAACATCATTCTTTGGGGATGCTTTTCTGCAAAGGGGACAGGACGACTGCACCGTATTGAGGGGAGGATGGATGGGGCCATGTATCGCGAGATCTTGGCCAACAACCTCCTTCCCTCAGTAAGAGCATTGAAGATGGGTCGTGGCTGGGTCTTACAGCATGACAACGACCCGAAACACACAGCCAGGGCAACTAAGGAGTGGCTCCGTAAGAAGCATCTCAAGGTCCTGGAGTGGCCTAGCCAGTCTCCAGACCTGAACCCAATAGAAAATCTTTGGAGGGGAGCTGAAAGTCCGTATTGCCCAGCGACAGCCCCGAAACCTGAAGGATCTGGAGAAGGTCTGTATAGAGGAGTGGGCCAAAATCCCTGCTGCAGTGTGTGCAAACCTGGTCAAGACCTACAGGAAACGTATGATCTCTGTAATTGCAAACAAAGGTTTCTGTACCAAATATTAAGTTCTGCTTTTCTGATGTATCAAATACTTATGTAATGCAATAAAATGCAAATTAAATACTTACAAATCATACAATGTGATTTTCTGGATTTTTGTTTTAGATACCGCTTCTCACAGTTGAAGTGTACCTATTATAAAAATTACAGACCTCTACATGCTTTGTAAGTAGGAAAACCTGCAAAATCGGCAGTGTATCAAATACTTGTTCTCCCCACTGTACCAGACAACATTGAATGTTCCTGAGTGGCCTAGTTACAGTTTTGACTTAAATTGGCTTGAAAATCTATGGCAAGACATGAAAATGTCTGTCTAGCAATGATCATCAACCAACTTGACAGAGCTTGATTTCTTTTTAAAGAATAATGTGCAAATATTGTGCAATCCAGGTGTGCAAAGCTCTTAGAGACTTACTCAGAAAGACTCACAGCTGTAATCGCTGCCAAAGGTGATTCAAACCTCTATTGACTCAGAGGTGTGAATACTTATGTAAATTACATATTCTATTTCAATCTTATCTGTACCACAATTCGTAAGCATCTGCCAACCATTGCCCAAACTGGGTTAAATAGCAAATACCCCTCACTGAAATGGGCACAGGGGTGACATTTTCCAGTGCTCCCAATTTTAAAATGTTACAAGCACCCAGATAGAATTTAAGAGCACCCCAAAATATGAAGACTTTTAATGGCAAAACTGTGATGCTGTCATCCTATGACCCAAAGAAGGGACTCTTTGAATGCATTCTGGTGTTACTGATTTTTGAGTCAGAGGACTATTTTGGGGTATTTTGGAGTAAATTGCAGAAGCAGTTGACCAGCATAAAGCATTTATAGCCTATGTTTAGTAGACTATATGATCATGTTGCTAATCCACAAGTATTTCCTTTACTGCTCTCCACCATAATAGTTGATTGTCACTAAGAGAAAATTATCATCTTTCAGATGATGTTAAGATCATCTCTCTACCCCCATTTTTGTGTGATTGGCAAACTGTTTAGCCTATCAACCAAATCTAGCAATGCGTTATGAAGAGTATGCGGTTGCGGGCTGGCTGCTTCTGACAGGGAAGGCTGTGGTGCTTCTGACAGGGGAGGCTGTGGTGCTTCTGACAAGGGAGGCTGTGCTACTTCTGACAGGAGAGACATCCACAGTTCAGATGTTAGAGTCAGCATCATAGTCCTCGGTTGAGGTCCCATTGCCCTGGTCACTTGAAGTTTAAAAATCAATGCACTGCCTGTGCCTTTTCAGTCCAAAGCCCCTCTGTGGTGTTGGGCCCTGCATCTTCTTTGGTGACCCTATATTCTGAACTCTCTTGTACAGTCCTTTGTACATTGTACAAATGTGGCATGTAAGGACATGATCACATAATGGTTTTCCTGAAATATACATGTATGCACTTCCCCCATTAAATCTGAGGTTGAAAAATTGGTGAAGTGTTCCTTTATTAAAATGGACATACTTCCCCATCTATGTGTAAAGCCAGAGGGCTGGTCTTGCAGCATAGGGTCTCTTAGCCAAGTCTCTTAGCCATTGCCATTATCTCTTCTTTTGAAGAGTTTCTGTCATCTTCATGTCTCAACAGTTGCCCTCAGAATGGAGACCATGTTTGTAATGGTGTTTCTCACCAACCTACAGCGAAGCTCCGTTGACATGGTGAATCCCCTCTCTTTGCCAACAAGCTTCATCTCTAAGTAATGCTTCCGCACTGACTCCAACTCGGTGTCTGTGTATATAACATACTCAGGGCTGTGTACTGTATGTGTACAATTTTATTTGAAGAAACTCCTTTCTGGTTACTCTTGCTGTTTCCTGGGAGGTCGCTTTGGGGTGTCTTCTTTGAAGTGGATGCCATTCCATCAGCGAGACCGGCTTGGTGTCCAGGAGTTGAGGTCTGCTCCTGTGAATGAAAATATTTGAGTTGTCTATAAAGCCATATAGCTTTTCACCCAAATGGCAGGTGCTTTCAGACCTCACAGTTAGTCTAATGTTTATGTGCATTCCAATGACCCTACCTTCAGTAATGTGGATCCAGCTACATGAGTCTACTCCATATAAAAATTATTTAAACATTGAAATGACAAAGTATTTTTTCCCCTACAACATTAATTATTGCGTGAAAATATTGGAGAAAATTGTTTCTAGAAAGCATGTGCACACAGAAGCTCTGGTTTACCTATTGGTTTAACTCAGGATGAATCATTTCCCAGATACTTATTCTCCTCAGAAAGTGCTCTGGTCCGGAAAAAAATCCCTTACATCATCCCTTGTCAGGGTGCGCAACAAGACTTCACTGAATTTTGCAACTGTAACACAATACAGTTGTTGTATTTTCAAAGTACTACCCTGAATTGGAAAAACAACAAAGTGAGTGCCCACAACACCAAAAATGCAGGAAATTGTTACGGCTCTCAAATTTCTGGATGCCAGGACTAATAGTCTGTGACATCAAAATTGAAGTTATAAACATATTTTGAAGCTATTAATTATTTAATTATATTTGTATCATAAACACTGGTGTATGAGTTAGCCAGCAAGACAGTCGTCTAAACAACGCATGTTATGGTAAATACACAATGCTAGGTTGCACCAATGGACT
Source organism: Coregonus clupeaformis (assembly GCF_020615455.1). Taxonomy (NCBI): domain Eukaryota; kingdom Metazoa; phylum Chordata; class Actinopteri; order Salmoniformes; family Salmonidae; genus Coregonus; species Coregonus clupeaformis. The sequence continues at coordinate 52,744,754 of NC_059211.1, read as the reverse complement.
AACGTTAACATTGCAATCTATGTGCCGTTATTCAAAATGCCGACCAGTTTTCCCTATTCATTGACCCTTTCTGCCCCTATACAAGTCATAAAAGTCTCTCTCTCTCTCTCCCTCCAATCACGGATGACCTGAGCCCTAGGACCATACCTCAGGACTACCTGGCCTGATGACTCCTTGCTGTCCCCAGTCCACCTGGTCGTGCTGCTGCTCCAGTTCCACTCTTCTGCCTGTGGCTATGGAACCCTGACCCTGACCCTCACTTGTCCCAGACCTGCTGTTTTCAACTCTCTCTCTACCGCACCTGCTATTTCAACCTCTAAATGCCCGGCTATGAAAAGCCAAGTGACATTTACTCCTGATGTACTGACCTGTTGCAACCTCTACAGCCACTGTGATTATTATTTGACCCTGCTGGTCATCTATGAATGTTTTAACATCTTGGAGAAAAATCTGGCCTTAATGGCCATGTACTGTTATAATCTCCACCCGGCACAGCCAGAAGGGGACTGGCCACCCCTCAGAGCCTGGTTCCTCTCTAGGTTTCTTCCTAGGTTTCTGCCTTTCTAGGGAGTTTTTCCTAGCCACCGTGCTTCTACAACTGCATTGTTTGCTGTTTGGGGTTTTAGGCTGGGTGTCACGAGTTGCTAAGCCAGAACCCAGAAGCAGACCAGGACAAGGTAAGTTGAAACGAAGGTGAGTGTTTATTTACAAGTTCAAGAGTGATGCTGAATAATCCAGGGAACAGAGCGGGCGGCGTTGATTAGTTGTTGGGGGTGCAGTGGTTGATCCCATCCTGGGTCGGCAGCCGCCGACCACCAGGCAGAGGTTGGATGAAGGTTCCGGACGGGTGACTGCAGATGGAACAAAACGGGGGTAAATAAGCAACAAACCAACAAGGTGCAAAAACAACAAAACTAACGCTAGGCTCTAAGACTGATACTCTGGTAAACCTACTGTTCATGGCTAACGATCCGGCAGGGAATGGATGTTAGGCCAGAGCCTAAGAAGGGTGATGATCAGGACCAGGTGTGCAGATTGCTGATGGGATGCAGGTGCGGAAATCAAGAGAGCTCCCCGGAGCGTTCCCGAACCCTCGGGAAACTGGAGATCACGAACAGAAAACTAGTCACCAGACAGGACCCGACTCAGACTGCCGGGATCGTTACAGTACCCCCCTCCGACGAACGCCACCGGGCGGACTCCCCGGAGCGCCAGGATGGAGGCGGTAGAAGTCACTGATGAGGTCAGCATCTAGGACCTGTCGCCGCGGAATCCAACTCCTCTCTTCAGGACCATACCCCTCCCAGTCCACGAGATACTGGAAACCCCGGCCCCGCCGTCTGGAATCCATGATGCGACGCACCGTGTAGGCAGGACCACCTCCGATCATCCGAGGAGGAGGAGGAGGAGGCGGAGGAGGCAACAGAGGACTGAGGAAAACAGGCATGAGGCAGGAGACATGAAAGGTGGGATGGACTCTGAGCGTCCCTCGGGAGTTTGAGTCGAACTGCCACCGGATTGATCACCTTCTCCACCACAAACGGACCAATGAACTTCGGTAACAACTTCCTAGACTCAGTCCGTAACGGAAGATCCCCGTGTAGCCAACCAGACCCTATCTCCGATGGAATAGGTGGGAGCGGGGATCCGGCGACGATTCGCCTGGAGCTGATACCGGTCCGAAACTCTAAGGAGTGCCTTTCTGGCCCGATGCCAGGTCCGGTGGCAACGACGAATATGGGCCTGAACAGAAGGCACTGAGAGCTCCTTCTCCTGAGAAGGGAACAGGGGAGGTTGGTAGCCATACAGGCACTGGAAGGGAGACATCCCAGTGGCAGATGTAGGGAGAGTATTGTGGGCATACTCAACCCAAGGCAACTGAGAGACCCAGGAGGTGGGGTTGGAAGAGACCAGGCAGCGTAGCGTGGATTCCATCTTCTGGTTGGCTCTCTCCGCCTGACCATTGGATTGGGGGTGAAAACCAGATGTGAGACTGACTGTAGCTCCAATGGCCAAACAGAAGGACTTCCAGACAGCAGAGGTAAACTGAGGGCCACGGTCGGAAACGATATCACTGGGCAAACCGTGGACCCTGAAAACCTCCCTAACCAGGATCTCGGACGTCTCCGAGGCAGAGGGAAGCTTGGCAATTGGCACAAAGTGGGCGAACTTGCTGAATCTGTCCACGATAGTCAGAACGACCGTGTTCCCCTCAGAAGCGGGCAGCCCAGTGACGAAGTCCAGGGCCAGATGCGACCATGGTCGCCGGGGAATAGGAAGGGGGTGAAGTAGTCCAGAGCTGGGCCGATTGGTACTCTTATTCTGCGCACACACTGGACAGGCAGCAACAAAACCCCGAGTATCCTCGGCCATGGCAGGCCACCAAAAACGCTCTGCGAAGAAACGCCATTGTCCGAGCCACGCCAGGGTGACAAGCCATCTTGCTGGCGTGGGACCATTTGAGGACAGCAGGACGAACCGACTCAGGCACAAACAACCGACCGGGTGGACCGTTACCGGGACCGGGCTGAGTCCGAAGGGCCGCCAGCACCTCCTCCTCAATCTTCCACATAACTGCTCCCACGACGCAGTTCCGGGGGAGAATTGTCTCGGTCTTGGACCCACTCTCCTCCGTCTTGGAGAACATCCGGGACAAGGCGTCCGCCTTGCCGTTCTTAGATCCAGGTCGGAACGTCAGGGAAAACTTGAATCGTCCGAAAAACAACGCCCACCTGGCCTGACGGGAGTTGAGACGTTTAGCCGATTGCACGTAAGCAAGATTCTTGTGGTCAGTCCAGACAATAAACGGTTGCTCCGCCCCCCTCCAACCAGTGGCGCCACTCCTCCAAGGCAAGTTTCACCGCGAGAAGCTCCCGGTTACCCACATCGTAATTCCTCTCCGCAGGCGAAAGGCGACGAGAGTAGTAGGCGCAGGGATGGAGTTTACTGTCCGTGGAGCATCGCTGCGACAGGATGGCGCCAACTCCCACATCAGACGCGTCCACTTCAACGACGAACTGACGGGCCGTGTCCGGTTGAGAGAGAATCGGTGCGTTGGTGAATCGCCTCTTCAAATCCAGAAACGCTCGATCCGCCTCCGGATTCCACTTGAAGGTCCTGATACTGGAAGTCAAGGCAGTTAACGGAGCGGCCACACGGCTGTAATCCCGGATGAATCTGCGGTAGAAATTCGCAAACCCCAAAAATCTCTGGAGCTGCAATCTCGTACCGGGCTGGGCCCATTCCAGAACCGCTCTAACCTTCTCCTGGTCCATCCTAATCTCTCCCCTGGAGATGATGTACCCGAGAAAGGATGTCGTGTGGGCGTGAAACTCGCACTTCTCGGCCTTCACGAACAGGCGATTCTCCAACAATCGCTGCAGAACCTGCCGGACATGCTGGACGTGGTCGGAAGGTTCCTTCGAGAAGATCAGAATGTCATCCAGGTAAACAAACACAAAGAGACCGATCATATCTCTCAGGACGTCGTTCACCATACTCTGGAATACCGCTGGAGCATTGGTCAGTCCAAACGGCATCACCTGATACTCGAAGTGACCCATCGGTGTATTGAAACCCGTCAACCACTCGTCCCCCTCTCTGATCCGGACCATGTGATACGCATTGCGTAGGTCTAGCTTGGTGAACACCGTAGCACCCTGTAAGAGTCGAAGGCAGAACTCATCAAGGGCAGGGGATACTTGTTCTTGACCGTGATGTCATTCAACCCCCGATAATCAATACACGGTCGAAGAGAGCCATCCTTCTTACCCACAAAGAAGAATCCTGCCCCCAGGGGTGATGACGAGGGACGAACGAGACCAGCAGCTAGGGACTCCTTGATGTAGGTCTCCAAAGCCTCACGTTCAGGTCGGGAGATACTGTATAACCTTCCCCTTGGGGTAGACAGCTCCAGGGAACAGGTTGATGGCACAATCATATGGTCGGTGGGGAGGGAGTGACAGAGCCTTCTGCTTACTGAAAACTTCCCCCAAATCGTGATATGTCTCGGGGAACCAGGGACAAATCTGGGGGTTTAGCCTCAATCACCTGACTGGGAACCGAATGGGGGCAGGCAGTCTTGAGACAGTTAGCATGACAATCAAGGCTCCAACTCGTTACCTTGCCCGTCACCCAATCGAACGTGGGATTGTGCTCCTTCAGCCAGGGGTATCCAAGGACCAGAGGAACATGGGAAGACGGCAGAATGAAGAATGAAATCATCTCAGAATGATTCCCCGACAACCGCATCTTAACCGGTTCAGTCCTCATCGTGATACGTGCCAGACTACTGCCGTTCAGAGTGGTCGCTTCAATGGCTTCCGGCAATTGCTCCTTGGAAAGCCCCAGCTGTTCCACCAACTCGGCATCAAGAAAGCTTCCATCGGCACCTGAATCGATAAAGCGTTAATCGCTAAGCTCTGATTCCTGTTCACAAGGGTAGCCGGAAACGGGGTCTGACAGAGGTACTGAGAGGTTGAAACTGGCTCGCTAAAAGTCCTCCCAACTTTAGCGAGCCGGGCAGTTTGACGACCGCCGGGAACAAGTGGAGATGTAATGTCCCGAGCTACCACAGTAGAGGCAGCAGTTGGTCTTACGTCTATGTTGACGCTCCTCCTTGGTTAACCCGTGCCGCCCCACTTGCATGGGTTCAGAATCGGGAGAGAGGACCTCTCCACTAATCCTTTGTGGTGGAGAATGATCGACGTGTTCTGGTCCACCACCCGACCCGACTGGGAACTGAAAAGCTGATCGATTGGACGGACCCCATTGCTTCTCCCTCCTTCGCTCTCGGACTCGATTATCCACCCGAATAGACAAGGCTACCAAGCTGTCCAGGTCACTAGGCTCCGGATAGGAGATCAACTCATCCTTGAGCTGCTCCGACAGACCCTGGTAAAAGGCCGCTTGCAGAGACTCCTCGTTCCACCCACTCTCCACAGCCAACGTCTTGAACTCGATCACGAAGTCGGCCACGCTGCGAGTTCCTTGGTGAAGCGAAAACAGGCGCCTAGCTGCGTCCCTCCCTCGGACGGAATGGTCGAAGAGCTTCCTCATCTCGGCCGTGAACCCCTGGTATGAAGCCATGCAGGGGTCTTGTCGTTCCCAAACGGCTGAAGCCCACTCCAGCGCTCGACCACGCAGCAACGCAATCACAAAGGCTATCCTAGCCTTGTCTGTGGCATAAGAGTAGGGCTGTAGATCGAACACTAATCCACACTGCATAAGGAAGGAACGGCATCTTCCCAGCTCCCCCTCATATTTATCCGGCGTCGGAACCTTGGGCTCACGGAAGGACACAGCTCCAGAAGCGGCAGGCGAGATGGGTGAAACCGGTAGTGGATCCTCCACCGGAAACTTGCGTTGGTTCTGGACCTCCGTCAGACCGGTAGAAAGGTTCCGAACTGACAACGCGATCTCCTGTAGTACCGTGCTATGATGGCCCAACATCTTCTCCTGATGGGTAATGGCATGGCGAACAGAGTCCAGGTCCGCTGGGTTCATTACTGGCCGGATCGTTCTGTCACGAGTTGCTAAGCCAGAACCCAGAAGCAGACCAGGACAAGGTAAGTTGAAACGAAGGTGAGTGTTTATTTACAAGTTCAAGAGTGATGCTGAATAATCCAGGGAACAGAGCGGGCGGCGTTGATTAGTTGTTGGGGGTGCAGTGGTTGATCCCATCCTGGGTCGGCAGCCGCCGACCACCAGGCAGAGGTTGGATGAAGGTTCCGGACGGGTGACTGCAGATGGAACAAAACGGGGGTAAATAAGCAACAAACCAACAAGGTGCAAAAACAACAAAACTAACGCTAGGCTCTAAGACTGATACTCTGGTAAACCTACTGTTCATGGCTAACGATCCGGCAGGGAATGGATGTTAGGCCAGAGCCTAAGAAGGGTGATGATCAGGACCAGGTGTGCAGATTGCTGATGGGATGCAGGTGCGGAAATCAAGAGAGCTCCCCGGAGCGTTCCCGAACCCTCGGGAAACTGGAGATCACGAACAGAAAACTAGTCACCAGACAGGACCCGACTCAGACTGCCGGGATCGTTACACTGGGTTTCTGTATAGCCCTTTGTGACATCTGCTTTATAAATAAAATGTGGTTGATTGATTGATTGATTGATATTGATATACAGTAGGTCCCCTCCTCCATTATCAAATCCTCAAATGCCATTGAAAAGGGTGTAAAGTGACAATCAATTTGCCAAGTTAGTTAAGGTAATGTTACATTAACACATAGTTTTAGGCAATGCCAATGCTTATCGCTCAAATAGCTACTTAGCCGACCACAAACCAACACACTAACGCTGTAACATTGTTACCTACCTTAGTAGCCTGCTAGCTAACATTAGCTAGCTTGGGTAGGTAACTAGCTAGCTAATAAAAAATGGCAGCTAACATTAGCTAGCTAACTACCAAACTTTAACTTACCTTTTAAAATGACATACAAATTGTCCATGTCTGACTTCCTCCGTACTAATCTGCATTAAAAGTCAACAGTTAGCTAGCTTTTGTTGACTGGTCAATTCGGTGAACTCTTGTGCAATCTAATGTGAGCTAATAGCTAACTGGCTAACGCTAGCGCTAACTTGCTTGCTAGCTAAGCTCCTTTGTTCCCGACTTCCCGCCTTGACTGGTTTCTAGCTGTTAAGTTAGCTAGTTAGCCAAATAGATACAGTAGCTAACTTTAAATTGCAAATGCTTACTGTAGTCTAAAATATATTTTACACTTATTCTGCATTTTATCTATGAAGTGACTGACTCCAACAAGTTAATTTTTTCCCAACAACTTTCTTAGACTTGACTCGGTTTTGTTTTTCAAAGTTCAAACTGGATGGCTGGAAAGTGGAAACCACTGTGCATGTGAGGAGGGGGTTCCCTCACCAATGCCGATTTAAAAATGTTTCTCCCATTTGTTTAATAAGATGTGATAATGGTTGATTTGTACATTATTGAACACAAACAGCTTATTGCCATAATTTGAAAATTATCATTACTATTATATAATTGAATTCCCTCCACACACACTATGGGGAATGATATAAACCAAAATTAGCACGGGAGTAATATCGAGAAAACACACAATTCTTTCATTTTTTATGATAGTTACTGGAAATTGCTGTCTGGAGTGGGACTCAGTACCACTCAACCTGCTGACTACAAATACTAGCTATCTAGCTATTTTTGTCCCTTCAACTTAGAGCATTGTTTAACAAATGCAATGAAATGGTGGTGTGTTATTTGCTTTGTATTTGTGGCCTTGACTTTGTAGTCTCTTTTTGGCCAAAACAATAAAGTACATGGCCGCAGTCCCGATTTCCGTGCCATCTGTTGTATCGACGGCTGTGTAGAGGAATACAGAGTTTACAACTCGTTTGACTATCATATTAAACATACGCATACTTTCTATCTGTCAAATGGATGCCCACCAAGAAGCAGGACTACCGATGGAGCTAACAGAGGGCCTTGTCAGCTACCCAACAATCCACAATCCTACGGACGTGAGAATCTTGAAACACCCATTTTTTCTGGATGCACTTCACCCGAACAGACCCAAACAACCAATCTTGTTGCTTTGTCAGTGCATAGAGATGTTGATTTTGAGGATGCTCCACAAGAGGTACAAGAGACAGATGCTGGCGTCGATGTTAAATTGGATACTAAGGAGTCGATGCAGGTGGATGCTTCAGTGGCAGTGGCACCACAAGACTGTGGCATGGTATGTAGTAGCGCCAGCTAGATATACATCTTGATAGCTAACATTGTCTTTCTATCTGGATATGAAGCTTTACAAAAATGTATGAAGTGTAACTGCTAACTTATACAGATGAATGGTGGTCCCAACCCAGAAGGTTTATCACACATTAGACTGGAATTGACGTCTCCCCAATTTATTGTATTATTTTTACGATTTATTGCAAGATGCTTTTATTCACTAATGTAATGATGTTGATGGATTGCATAATAACGCAGTTACAGCAAGTATTCTCACTCTGAAAGGTATGCATGTATTTATATTGGTGCTTTATGCCTAACTCTGGTATTCACTGACATTACAGGAGGCGTGTCATGCATCAAGATGAACAGTAAATCTGACCAGATGTGCTACTGCCTTAAATATTTTTGAAAACAATCAGAGGTATTGTTCCATCATTACACACTTTAGTCGTTAGATATGTTGTGGTCTTGGCAAATTGGACTTTCAAAACACTTACAGTTGTCACAATCGTCGAACACAGTGGACCAATGCGCAGCGTGATGAGTGAACATACTTTTAATTTGATTCACCACACGAAACAAAACAACAAAACGATACGTGAAGTCCTAAGTAACAGACACAAACCATACACGGAACAAGATCCCACAAAACACTGTGGAAAACAGGCTGCCTAAGTATGGTTCCCAATCAGAGACAACAAGCAACAGCTGATACTCGTTGCCTCTGATTGAGAACCACCCCGGCCAACACAGAAACACATGAGCTAGATAATCAACCTAGAACACAAAACACATAGAAACAACACACCCTGGCTCAACATAACAGAGTCCCAGAGCCAGGGCGTGACAGTACCCCCCCCCCCCAAAGGCGCGGACTGCGACCGCGCCAAACATAAACCGAACAGGGGAGGGCCGGGTGGGCATTCCTCCTCGGAGGCGGTTCCGGCTCCGGGCTTGACCACCACCCTCCGTAGCGCCCCTGGTCCGGTCTGGCCCCGCTGGCTGGAGCTGGACATCGGTGGAGCGGATTGCTTAGGCTCCGATGTGGAGCAGCTGACCGGTACCTGACCAGGCACCGGTGATCCAGGCACGGGCTGTGCCGGACTGACGACGCGCACCACAGGCTTGGTGCGGGGAGCAGGTATGGGCCGAACCGGGCTGACGAAACGCACTACAGGCTTGGTGCGGGGAGCAGGAACAGGCCGGGCCGGGCTGGCGACGCGCACCATTGGCTTGGTGCGGGGAGCAGGAACAGGCCGGGCCGGGCTGGCGACGCGCACCATTGGCTTGGTGCGGGGAGCAGGAACAGGCCGGGCCGGGCTGGCGACGCGCACCATTGGCTTGGTGCGGGGAGCAGGAACAGGCCGGGCCGGGCTGGCGACGCGCACCATTGGCTTGGTGCGAGAGGCAGGAACAGGCCGGACCGGGCTGGCGACGCGCATCACAGGCTTGGTGCGAGGGACAGGAACAGGCCGGACCGCACTGGGAACACACACCACTGGCCTTACCCGGGGATCAGGAACGGGCCGGACCGGATTGGCAACACACCTCAGTACCTCTCGCCGTGCCTCTACATTTTCCTTCCCTCTACTCGCCAATGGCTCCCGTAACCCGGTGGCCTTCTCTCCTCATCCACTAACTCGCCCCTTATCTGCCTCCAGCAGTCCCGTCGTCCACGGTGTGAGCCCCCCCCCTAAAAATGTATTGGGTTCGTCTCTCCCCCGTGGCTATGGCCTCCATGGCTCTCGCCAGACTCTCCAGCCTCTGCTCCCAAGTCCAACCTCTCTCCTCCTCATGCGGCTTGATCCAGTCGAGGTTGATATCCATTAGAGTCCTCTCTGGCGTTGGCTCCTGGACACGCTGCTTGACCCAGTCGAGGTGGACATCCATTAGATTCACCTCTGGCGTTGGCTCCTGGACACGCTGCTTGGTCCAGTTATGGTGGGATCTTCTGTCACGATCGTCGAACACAGTGGACCAATGCGCAGCGTGATGAGTGAACATACTTTTAATTTGATTCACCACACGAAACAAAACAATAAAACGATACGTGAAGTCCTAAGTAACAGACACAAACCATACACAGAACAAGATCCCACAAAACACTGTGGAAAACAGGCTGCCTAAGTATGGTTCCCAATCAGAGACAACAAGCAACAGCTGATACTCGTTGCCTCTGATTGAGAACCACCCCGGCCAACACAGAAACACATGAGCTAGATAATCAACCTAGAGCACAAAACACATAGAAACAACACACCCTGGCTCAACATAACAGAGTCCCAGAGCCAGGGCGTGACAACTGTATTATTTATTATACTAGATGGATTACTTATAAAATACTAAATACAGGTTGAAGTGGGACTTAAGATCACTTATTGAAGACTAAATACTGGTAGGACTTATTGTCTCTGCCCAAGACTCATGGGCTCTATCCGACTACAGAAAGGAGACATCACATTGAACAATGCTAATGTATTGCTGCATTTTGATTGTGGCTGGACTAGTGTGATACATTCATGCCATTCATTTTTTGTGCTTGTTTTTGTCTTTTTGTTTCAGAGGAGTGTCAATAACATTGTATCTGGGGTGCAACAATATCAAGCTTCACTTATGGCTGACCTGAGGGTTAAATGAAGCAGGTGTTCGAGAGACATTCTGAGTCTCAAGCTCTGTCAGACCCAACACACCTCCAGGCTGTGTAATGGCTATTTGACCAAGAAGGAGAGTGATGGAGTGCTGCATCAGATGACCTGGCCTCCACAATCACCCGACCTCAACCCAATTGAGATGGTTTGGGATGAGTTGGACCGCAGAGTGAAGGAAAAGCAGCCAACAAGTGCTCAGCATATGTGGAAACTCCTTCAAGACTGTTGGAAAAGCATTCCAGGTGAAGCTGGTTGAGAGAATGCCAAGAGTGTGCAAACCTGTCATCAAGGCAAAGGGTGGCTACTTTGAAGAATGTCAAATATAAAATATATTTTGATTTGTTTAATCCTTTTTTGGTTACTACATGATTCCATATATGTTATTTCATAGTTTTGATGTCTTCACTATTATTCTACAATGTAGAAAATAGTAAAAAATAAAGAAAAACCCTGGAATGAGTAGGTGTGTCAAAAACCTTTGACTGGTACTGTATGTGCATGCGATTTGAATCAAAGCACTGTTTTTTGAAGCAATGGTCTTCTAAATTGAACTTAATATTTTTTGCAAATCATTGGTGAAGCTGTTTGAACGCAGTCAAACAGTGATTGGCTCACAGCACCCCATTTTTTCTACATGAAAGGGAATTGGGCCCAGTTTCTGAGATGAAAAATTTACAATATGTTCAGGCAAAAGTTAGGCTTCTGTGGTATTCATAAATTACAACATGTTGTGTCAGTCAAGTGGCTTGTTCTAAATGGGAATAATTATATAAGTCAAAAGTATCTGATCGTTACCAACATGAATGACAATGTTCAAGAATTTAGACTGATAAACAACATAATTGTATCAAACTCTTCCTAATATTTATTTGAATATCAGCCTCATGATACTTTGGATCTGAAAAGGGATTTGTTAGCATATAAAGTTGCTGTCCCTAACCTTGCCCAGGCCATAGTTGGTGGATGCTGAAAAGCGTATCGATTTTAAGTCCTACTACTCACTCACTTTCAAAAGCAGCATGTACAGTGCATTCGGAAAGTATTCAGACGGCTTGACTTTTTCCACATTTTGTTACGTTACAGTCTTATTCTAAAATTGATTGAATTGTTTTTTTCCACATCAATCTACACACAATACCCCATAATGACAAAGCAAAAACAGGTTTTGCAAAATGTTTGGCAAAAAATAAAAATACACAGAAATATCACATTTACATAAGTATTCAGAACCTTTACTCAGTACTTCGTGGAAGCGTCTTTGGCAGCAATTACAGCCTTCAGTCTTCTTTGGTATGATGCTACAAGCTTGGCACACCTGTATTTGGGGAACATCTCCCATTTTTCTCTGCAGATCCTCTCAAGCTCTGTCAGTTTGGAAGGGGAGCATTGCTGCACAGCTATTTTCAGGTCTCTCCAGAGATGCTCGATCGGGTTCAAGTCCGGGCTCTGGCTGGGCCACTCAAGGACATTCAGAGACCGAAGCCACTCCTGCGTTGTCTTGGCTGTGTGCTTAGAGTCGCTGTCCTGTTGGAAGGTGAACCTTCGCCACAGTCTGAGGTCCTGAGCGCTCTGGAGAAGGTTTGCATCAAGGATCTCTCTGTACTTTGCTCCGTTCATCTTTCCCTCGATGCTGACTAGTCTCCCAGTCCCTGCCGCTGAAAAACATCCACACAGCATGATGCTGCCACCACCATGCTTCACTGTAGGGATGGTGCCAGGTTTCCTCCAGACGTGACACTTGGCATTCAGGCCAAAGAGTTAAATCTTGGTTTCATCAGACCAGAGATTCTTGTTTCTCATGGTCTGAGAGTCCTTTAGGTGCCTTTTAGTAAACTCCAAGCGGGCTGTCATGTGCCTTTTACTGAGGAGTGGCTTCCGTCTGGCCACTGTACCATAAAGGCCTGATTGGTGGAGTGCTGCAGAGATGGTTGGCCTTCTGGAAGTTTCTCCCATCTCCACAGAGGAACGCTGAAGCTCTGTCAGTGTGACCATCGAGTTCTTGGTCACCTCCCTGACCAAGGCCCTTCTACCCCAATTGCTCAGTTTGGCCAGGCGGCCATCTCTAGGAAGAGTATTGGTGGTTCCAAACTTCTTCCTTTTAAGAATGATGGAGGCCACTGTGTTCTTGGGGACCTTCAATGCTGCAGACATTTTTTGCTACCCTTCCCCAGATCTGTGCCTCGACACAAGTCTCTGAGCTCTACGAACAATTCCTTCGACATCATGGCTTGGTTTTTGCTCTGACATGTACAGTACTGTCAACTGTCATCATGTCCAGTCAATTGCATTTACCACAGGTGGACTCCAGTTGTAGAAACATCTCAAGGATGATCAATGGAAACAGGATGCACCTGAGCTCAATTTCGAGTCTCATAGCAAAGGGCCTAAATACTTATGTAAATAAGGTATTTCTGTTTTTTATTTTTAATAAATTCTCACAATTTTTTAAAAAATATATATTTTCACTTCGTCATTATGGGGTATTGTGTGTAAATTGAAGTGGGGGGAAATAATGTAATCCATTTTAGAATAAGGCTGTAACGTAACAAAAAGCGCAAAAATTCAAGGGGTCTGAATACTTTCCGAATGTACTGTATGTTCCAGTGAAATATTTTCTTGGGGATGTCCTTGCACTTCAGAGTTATAATGAATATGTGTTCTAATGTGGTCCTGTGTAGCTCCATTTGTAGAGCAAGACACTTACAATGCCAGCTTTGGGTTTTTTTTTTCCCACTGTGATCACATTAAAAAAATGTATGCAGTCACATAATGTAAGTCGCTTTGGATAAAAGCGTCTGCTGTGGCATATTCAATAAAAGCAGTTTGAGTCATATCTGGATTGTAATTAGTTTTTTATACAAATATCAGTTTGATAGTCTCTTCAAGTAATTTTCTTAAAACAAGCCTACATATCTTAAAATACCTGTCATCGGTAGATTCCAGCTTCAAAAAGCTGTTCCCTCAAGAATGTGCCTCATTTAACTTGTAGAATTCCCTATACTAAGGCGTAATACGATAACTGAATATATTCTTAAAACAAGCTAAATAGTCTAACACAATCAGCACTTGATAATTAAATCATTCTTAAATAAGATAACATGATTTTAAAATTATGAATACAAGAAATAAAGGCTTGTTCAGATTTGTCTTTTTTGCAGTGTACTGCTTAGGCTTAATGAGTGTTAGAGTCATACTTATCCTTTCTTTATATTGAATGACAAAGTAAATCATATGGTAAACAAGGCATAATGACTTTAGTTTAATGCACTTTGGTAGCATCATGCATCTTTGTACTTTGTAAATATTGTAAAACAAATGTTTATTTTAAATGTTTACTTGGCTTGGCTAGATATAGAGTGCTTTTAGAAAGTATTTGTACCCCTTGACTTATTCCATATTTTGTTGTGTTACAGCCTGAATTCAAAATTGATTAAATATATTTGTTTCTCACCTGTCTACACACAATACCCCATAATGACAAAGTGAAAATATGTTTTAAGAAAATTTAGCAAATTTCTTGAAAATGAAATACAGACATTTCTAATTTACATACGTATTCACACCCCTGAGTCAGTACATGTTAGAATCTCTTTTGATAGTGAGTACAGCTGTGATCTTTCTGGGTAAGTCTCTAAAAGCTTTGTACAGCCGGATTGTACAATATTTACACATTATTCTTTTAAGAATTCTTCAATCTCTGTCAAGCTGGCTGTTGATCATTGCTAGACAGCCATTTTCAAATCTTGCCATTGATTTTCAAGCCGATTTAAGTCAACACTGTAACTAGGCCACTCAGGAACATTCAATGTCATCTTAGTAAGCAACTCCAGTGCATATTTGACCTTGTGCTTTAGGTTATTGTCCTGCTGAAAGGTGAATTTGTCTCCCAGTGTCTGTTGGAAAGCAGACTGAACTAGGTTTTCCTCTATTCTTAGCTCTATTACATTTATTTTTATCCTAAAAAACTCCCTATTCCTTGCCGATGACAAGCATACCCATAACATGATGCAGCCATCACCATGCTTGAGTATATGAAGAGTGATGTTCAGTGATGTGTTGTGTTGGATTTGCACCAAACATCACGTTTTGTATTCAGGACATAAAGTTAATTTCTTTGGCACATTTTTTGCAGTGTTATTTTAGTGCCTTATTGCAAACAGGATGCATATTTTGGAATATTTTTATTCTGTACAGGCTTCCTTCTTTTCACTCTGTCATTTAGGTTAGTATTGTGGACTAACTACAATATTGTTGATCCATCCTCAGGTTTCTCCTATCAAAGCCATTAAACTCTGTAACTGTTTTAAAGTCACCATTGACATGGTGAAATCTCTGAGTGGTTTCCTTCTTCTCCGGCAACTGAGTTAGGAAGGACGCCTTTCTCTTTGTAGTGACTGGGTGTATTTATACACCATCCAATCTGTAATAACTTCACCATGCTCAAAGGGATATTCAATGTCTGCTTTTTAAAATCCATCTACCAATAGGTGCCCTTCTTTGCGGGGCATTGGAAAACCTCCCTGGTCTTTGTGATTAAATATGTGTTTGAAATTCCAAAACCACCCCAGTGTTGTTTTGGAACAAGTGTTGGTGACAGCTGATGGGGTGTTGTACAGTCATCCTACCAGTGACCTTCAGCCTGTAAAGCTTTAGTACAGCCTTGCCATGTAATCTGCTGTCACAGTGTGTGTCCAAACAGCATCTGGCCCTGCCTTTTACTGCCTGCCCACCTCTCAGACAGACAGAGACTGCACCCCTGTCTCCATCTATTCTCACTATATTAGGAACCACACAGATGCAGTTGCCATGGTACAGTACCAATCAGGGTTTGCATGTTGTTGTGTCATCACGTATAAGCCATTGACATGGCCTGAGGAGATGTGCACAGTAATACCTGACCTTTTTGTAAAAATAAATAAATCAGCCGAGGAGCCTGATATCATAATTATGGTTATGTGGGATGACGGCATCAGTGACCCAGCAGGATGTCAGTGTTGTTGGGATCATGATTCTGAACAGGATGCATCCCATCAAGCAGACCCTTAGGGGGGGCTCTCTGACCTGGGTCAGCTCTCTTAGCATGGAGGCAACGCTATACCCATCAGTCAGGGAATCACACACACACACTCACATCATGCATACACAAGCTCTTGCACAAACAAACACACACACACACCCACACACAGATGCATAAGCAAGGTTATATGGGGATTCTGACAACCTAAGGTGAACTCTTACAAGGTAGAACAAGTGTAAACACTGTCATATTACTGATTTTACATAATCTCCACATGTCAAGATTGTGATTATCTTCCAATATTCAACTGCACTCTGTTCCTTGCATAGCTTATTGACCAATAGTCATTCAGCCAATGCTGCTTGGCATCTGTATTTGTACAAATAACAAAGACACACACCCCCACACCAACGCATGCACACACACACACACACACACACACACACACACACACACACACACACACACACACACAGTCTTCTGTAACTAACCTTGTGAGGACACACAATTCAGTCCCATTCAAAATCCTATTTTCCCTAACCCTTAAACCTAACCCTAACCTTAACCCCATAAACTAACCTTTACCCTTGATCCTATCCCTAACCCTAAAACTACCCCTAGTTCCTAACCCTAACTCTAAACCTAATTCTAACCTTACCCCTAACACTAATTCCAACCTTAACCCTAAACCCCCTAGAAACAGCATTTGACCTTGTGGGGACTAACAAAATGTCCCCAGTTGGTCCAATTTTTGTTTGTTTACCATTCTTCTGGGGACTTCTGGTCCCCACAAGTATAGTTAAACACTTCCACACACACACACACACACATTTTTTTTTCCTTGATTAGCAACATGTTGAATATTCTGATTTGCTTGTATATAGTCCTCAGATACATCCACATTCCACACAGGTGTGTGGGATGCAGATCAGAGCAGATTGGGTTCTAGCAAGCTGTTAGCTTCACTGCTGTAATGATAATTATGACAGTCAGCCATGCCGTTAGTTACAGTAATCAGCCCAGGCCTCACCGCCGCATGGAGAGCGGGAAATGGAAAATTGTGAGACAGACCTCTATGATAAGGCCAGGCCACTGTCCTACAAGCTCACAGCTTTCTGGGCCAAAGTCATTTATCACCTGCTACTGCTGTACACGGAGACAGCACTACTTCCTATCAGTGACCTACACGCCCCATAAACCCACAACACACAGCTCACACATACAGTAGGACAGTCCTCCTAACACTACTTTTTTATCCTGGAAAAATATGCTCGAAAGTTGCTTTATTAGTCTGCATCCTGTTTGTTTTGTTTTGTTTTAAACCATCCTTGACTCCTGGAATTTTGGAGATGAACGAAAACCAAACACAAAATATTACTGTTGATTTTTAGTATTCCCTCTTCTTTAATCCACTCCAAATGCAACATTTTTGTTATGCAACCCATCTATAAATTAATTGGTTTCTCCTAACAGGAGTGGACAGATTCTGAATCTAAAATAACAATTTTGGGACCACAAATGGTTTCAATTCCCTGGTGGTTAGAATGTCTGGTAGCAGCCGTTCACCGGCTTAACCTTAGCATATTACCACAGTTGGTTTGTCCAGCCCTCGGGCCCCAATCCCCTTCACGGATAAACTGAAGGCCTAATGGACAGTGGTAATTTTAGGTTACGTATTCCCATCTGATACATATCCTGCCTTAACTGTTAATAGATACTGTAGCTGTGTATGTGAGTGGAATCATAATGCTGTTGAGGATGGAATTTCGTTTGTAGTGCAGGGTAACTGGGTAACTGGCCTTGGTATGGAAGTGGTTAATTATGCATGACATTTGTTGTAATCATGTTGTTTGTCTTAATTGTGTGCTTTTAAACTGTAAATTGTATGGATCAGGTTCAAAACACCTTGTGCCAAGCCTTTGATATTACTAATTGCCCCTCTGCCTACTCTTACTCTTAGATTTACAATGAACAAGGAGAAAGAAGCCATTTGTATCATCGGGTTCAGCATATCATCCTTATTTTCTCTCTTTTCCAAACCATTAATTACATGCATACTGTAATTCAATTAAATGTTCTGCTTAATTGACCGGCAAGGTCTCTATGTTCCGCGTAACATATTTTTACTGGTGAGTCAAAATCCGCAGGGTTGGGCTGACTCTGTAGTGCCTAACTTCCATGCCCATGTTATGCCTTCTTGTCTTCAAAAGGAAACTTGAGTGAATGAATCTACTGTAGCTCACTTTCCTGGCTTGGAGTGCTGAAAATATTGTGAGGGTTTAAACAGTCTTGAAGCCTTCGGCAGGGAACTAAAGTGAACTGGAGTGCATGTGCAAAATACTATAGTAAATCGCATATGATTTCACCTCAAACAAAGCCACAGTACTCAAATAAAATAAAATGTTATTTGCCACATGCGCTGAATACAACAGGTGTAGACCTTACAGTGAAATGCTTAATGACAAGCCCTTAATCAACAATGCAGTTTTAAGAAAAATAAGTGTTAAGTAAAAAATTGATAAGTAAAAAATGTATAAATAATAAAATAACAGTAGGGAGGCTATATACAGGGGGTACCGGTACCGAGTCAATGTGTGGGGGCACAGGTTAGTCGAGGTAATTGAAGTAATATGTACATGTGGGTAGAGTTAAAGTGACTATGCATAGATATTAAACAGAGAGTAGCAGCAGCGTAAAAGAGGGGGTGGGGTGGGGTGGGGGGGACAATGCAAATAGTCCGGGTAGCCATGACTAATAATATAAATAATATGCCATTTAGCAGACGCTTTTATCCAAAGTGACTTACAGTCATGTGTGCATACATTTTTACGTTTGGGTGGTCCCGGGGATCGAACACACTACCCTGGCGTTACAAGCGCCATGCTCTACCAATTGAGCTACAGAGGACCACATGACTAGCTGTTCAGTAGTCTTATGGCTTGGGGGTAGAAGATGTTAAGAAGCCTTTTGGACCTAGACTTGGCGCTCCGGTACCGCTTGCTGTGCGGTAGCAGAGAGAACAGTCTATGACTAGGGTGTCTGGAGTCTTCAATAATTTTTAGGGCATTCCTCTAAAACCGCCTGATACAGAGGTCCTGGATGGCAGGAAGCTTGGCCCCAGTGATGTACTGGGCCATACGCACTACCCTCTGTAGTGCCTTGCGGTCGGAGGCCGAGCAGTTGCCATACCGGGCGATGATGCAACCAGTCAGGATGCTCTCGATGGTGCAGCTGTAGAACTTTTTGAGGATCTGAGGACCCATGCCAAATCTTTTCAGTCACCTGAGGGGGAATAGGCTTTGTCATGCCCTCTTCACGTCTGTCTTGGTGTGTTTGGACCATGATAGTTTGTTGGTGATGTGGACACCAAGGAACTTGAAGCTCTCAATCTGTTCCACCACAGCCCCATCGATGAAAATGGGGGAGTGCTCAGTCCTCTTTTTTTCCTGTTGTCCACAATCATCTCCTTTGTCTTGATCACGTTGAGGGAGAGGTTGTTATCCTGGCACCACACGGCCAGGTCTCTGACCTCCTCCCTTTAGGCTGTCTCATCGTTGTTGGTGATCAGGCCTACCACTGTTGTGTCGTCGGCAAACTTAATGATGGTGTTGGAGTCGTGCCTGGCCATGCAGTCATGGGTGAACAGGGAATCCACTTGCAGTAAACCCCAACCAGTCCATCTATGTCTGTATAGCAGCATGACTTTTAAGGTCTATTTCGGGAATATACATTTTCAAGTGTCTGTACTGTAACCAGACAACATTATGTCTTCAATAAACAAATCACAACATATGGTACTGATCTTACAAATTAGTGACAAAAGCTGTCAAGTATCTGGCTAATTAAAATATTATCTTTGGTATCTCTTCCCTGTT
The DNA here is from genome assembly GCF_020615455.1 of Coregonus clupeaformis. Classification (NCBI taxonomy): domain Eukaryota; kingdom Metazoa; phylum Chordata; class Actinopteri; order Salmoniformes; family Salmonidae; genus Coregonus; species Coregonus clupeaformis. The sequence goes on along the minus strand of NC_059211.1, from coordinate 52,725,491 downwards.
TGCTTGTCACAGAGACACTTCACTGGTGTTATTGAACAGTCTCAGGCTAAAATGAATATTTACCTCTTCTAATGACTGTTTGGCAGTCTGTGTAGAGAAAATACTGTGTATACCTGACGATGTCACCTGAGTAACACTTTATTGGAAGGTCTGCTTATAAGCTGTTTATAAACACTATTACATTATTAATTTGCCAATATTTATCAAATAAATACAAACAAACTGAGCATTTATGAAAAATGACAACAATATGTGCTACCAGTATATGACAACGATATGAAGTCACCTCACCTGCAATTGCTCAGGGACAGTATTTTTGCAAACTGCAGCCCCTGCAACACAAACCTATCCAGACAAGTCCTTGTTATTCTGTTGTGCCACGGCAACCTGGACAGACTTTCTGTCCCTATAATGAGCACTCTGCTTTGACACACTCTTAGATTTTCCTCTGGCTTTCCAACTGTGCTTTCCATGGCCAATCAGATACAATACTGGCAATCAATTGCAAATCGCTTTGACCATCTTTCTTTATAAACACTCACAGTTAGACAGGCACACAGGCAGGCACGCACACACACATGCACACACATATATAGTCCAGTCACACTTATGATTGATTCTGACCTATAAATAAAATATAGCCTGGTGGTTCTCTCCACCATTGCGTAGTTATGCCATGTGGAGACACGTCAGTACATGAGTCACCTTTTATAGCACCAAACAGAAGCAGGTGGATGACCAAAGGAAAGTGAAGGATCATAGTGAAGGATCCAACATCAGTCTCATTATCCAAGGATCCAGTGCTACAGAGTTGGCTGTGTTCCTTTTTCATAGTCTGCACACAAACAAGGCTATGGTCAAAAGTGATGCACTTTAGGCCTATGGGGATTAGGGTTTGAGATGATTCCCTATTATCGTTTAAGGTCTATCGGAAGTCATTAGTCTTATTACAGAGGATTGGAGAGAAGGCACAGCTTTAAGAGTTAGAATTATATTTCTATGAGTTCAACCTCCTGAGAGCTGATGACATGGTAGAGAATCGACTCAGTCTTTCACTTGAGACTGGGCTATGGGATTTCAACTCTCCTTTGAACAGCACAGCAAACATATCTCATCATGACTCAATGTTGTTGGTTTTCTAATCCAATCCTCTCTTGATCATCTGCAGGAACGCATTATATGCCCTTCCCTTCTGCTCTAACTCTGTGTGACATGCTCAGTGTCAAACGCATCAATTCAGAGGAATAGCAGAGGTAGGCTACTGTCTGAGACCTGGATTAGCTTTCAAATTAGGTCTGAATAACATAGGCCTGTAGATACACCAAAGTCATGTGATGATGATATCAACCACAAAGAACTATTATCAATCTTCCTCTTCCTCTGCTCACCATCATTATCATTATCATCAAAGGGCTAAGGGCGAGGCCAGACTAATCCATGGAGAACAGATACCAAATTAGAATGGATTCGTTTTGGTCTGTGGTCCTTGCACGTGTGGAGTTTGTGAAGTATAAAATGACCTATTTTCTAATTGGCTAAACAGAGGGTAAAATTGTATGGAAATTGTATGGATGAAAAATGTATTCAAACAGCTATATCGGTCCGCTAATACAGGACTAGTAAAGGCTCAGTGCACTACTTCTGTAAAGAAAAAAATAATATAGATTTTGTTTTAATATAGATTTTTCAGGGGGTGCTGCAGGACCCTTAGCACCCCTACTTCCCGCGGCTATGGCCAGGACAACAACCTCTCCCTCAACGTCAGCAAGTCAAAGGAGCTGATCATGGACTACAGGAAACTGGGGGCTGTAGTGAAGCGGTTCGAGAGTCCACATCACTAAGGATCTATCATGGTCCACACACAAATACACAGTCGTGAAGAGGGCATGACAATGCCTCTTCCCCCTCAGAAGGCTGAAAAGATTTGGCATGGGCCCTCAGATCCTGAAAAAGTTCCACAGCTGCACCATTGAGAGCATCTTGACTGGCTGCATCACCGCTTGGTATGGCAACTGCTTGGCATCCAACCTCAAGGCGCTACAGAGGGTAATGCGTACATCCCAGTACGTCACTCGGGCCGAGCTCCCTGCCATCCAGGAACTCTATAAAAGGCAGTGTCAGAGGAAGAACCTAAAAATTGTCAAAGACTCCAGCCACCCAAGTCATAGACTGTTCTCTCTTCTACCGCACGGCAAGCGGTACAAATGCACTAAGTCTGGAACCAACAGGACCCTGAACATCTTCTACCCCCAAGCCATAAGACTGCTAAATAGTTAGTTAAATTGTCAACCAAATAGCTACCCGGACTATCTGCATTGACCCTTTTTGCATTAACTTTTTTGACTCATCACGTACGCTAATGCTACTGTTTATTATCTGTCACTTTATTCCTAGTCATATGTACTCTACAAATCTACCTCAATTACCTCATACATCGACTCGGTATTGGTACCCCATGTATTTAGCCAAGTCATTGTTATTCCTTGTGTATTTATTATTACGTGCATTATTTCTCGATTTCCTTTCTCTCTGCATTGTTGGGAAGGGCCCATAAGTAAGCATTTCACTGTTAGTCTACACCTGTTGTTTACAAAGCATTTTATGAAAACCATTTTATTGGTCGCTCTACAATATTTTTCTCCTTTTTGACCAGCCAATTAGAATATACATTTATTTTTTACCAACACTTTGTCAGATAATATTTAACCCCTTAACATTGTAAATCAACATAAACAACAGCTTAATGTATTTTGATATTTTTACTACATTTAATTAAAAGAAAGATTGTGTTGCCTTTCTGTCACGTGTTACTTCTATTTTAATGACAATTGAGGCTTTCCAGAATGTAATTTGACAATTTAATTGGAATTTATAATCAAAGGCAGAAAAGGTTAATGATTATAAAAAAATATATATTAGTAACAATTTACTTTAACCCCTTACACTCATGGGAATTGGCCTGTATTCTTACAGAATAAATACAGTGAGGGAAAAAAGTATTTGATCCGCTGCTGATTTTGTACGTTTGCCCACTGACAAAGAAATGATCAATCTATAATTTTAATGGTAGGTTTATTTGAACAGTGAGAGACAGAAAAACGCATGTCAAAAATGTTATAAATTGATTTGGATTTTAATGAGGGAAATAAGTATTTGACCCCTCTGCAAAACATGACTTAGTACTTGGTGGCAAAACCCTTGTTGGCAATCACAGAGGTCAGACGTTTCTTGTAGTTGGCCACCAGGTTTGCACACATCTCAGGAGGGATTTTGTCCCACTCCTCTTTGCAGATCTTCTCCAAGTCATTAAGGTTTCGAGGCTGACGTTTGTCAACTCGAACCTTCAGCTCCCTCCACAGATTTTCTATGGGATTAAGGTCTGGAGACTGGCTAGGCCACTCCAGGACCTTAATGTGCTTCTTCTTGAGCCACTCCTTTGTTGCCTTGACCGTGTGTTTTGGGTCATTGTCATGCTGGAATACCCATCCACGACCCATTTTCAATGCCCTGGCTGAGGGAAGGAGTCCTATATCACCCAAGATTTGACGGTACATGGCCCTGTCCATCGTCCCTTTGATGCGGTGAAGTTGTCCTGTCCCCTTAGCAGAAAAATACCCCCAAAGCATAATGTTTCCACCTCCATGTTTGATGGTGGGGATGGTGTTCTTGGGGTCATAGGCAGCATTCCTCCTCCTCCAAACACGGAGAGTTGAGTTGATGCCAAAGAGCTCGATTTTGGTCTCATCTGACCACAACACTTTCACCCAGTTCTCCTCTGAATCATTCAGATGTTCATTGGCAAACTTCAGATGGGCATATGCTTTCAGCTGCCTTGAGATCATTGACAAGATCCTCCTGTGTAGTTCTGTGCTGATTCCTCACCGTTCTCATGATCATTTTAACTCCACGAGGTGAGATCTTGCATGGAGCCCCAGGCCGAGGGAGATTGACAGTTCTTTTGTGTTTCTTCCATTTGCGAATAATCACACCAACTGTTGTCACCTTCTCACCAAGCTGCTTGGCGATGGTCTTGTAGCCCATTCCAGCCTTGTGTAGGTCTACAATATTGTCCCTGACATCCTTGGAGAGCTCTTTGGTCTTGGCCATGGTGGAGAGTTTGGAATCTGATGGATTGATTGCTTCTGTGGAAAGGTGTCTTTTATACAGGTAACAAACGGAGATTAGGAGCACTCCCTTTAAGAGTGTGCTCCTAATCTCAGCTCGTTACCTGTATAAAAGACACCTGGGAGCCAGAAATCTTTCTGATTGAGAGGGGGTCAAATACTTATTTCCCTCCTTAAAATGCAAAATCAATTTATAACATTTTTGACATGCGTTTTCTGTATTTGTTTGTTGTTATTCTGTCTCTCACTGTTCAAATAAACCTACCATTAAAATTATAGACTGATCATTTCTTTGTCAGTAGGCAAACGTACAAAATCAGCAGGGGATCAAATACTTTTTTCCCCTCACTGTATGAAAAGCAAATGCATAACCATGGTAGAAATGAAAAGGGAACAGTTTGGAGATTATGGGAAAATTATTAGACTAAAGGTGAGGACACAACAGTTCACCTGACACAAGACTGAATCCAAACATTACACAGTTGATTTTATGTGCATTTTACATTTACTGTACTTTTCACTGCATTTGTTGATAACGAAATCTGAAAATACTCTGTATACATTCAGTAACATGATAAGAATATTATTGGAAAGTTTGGGGTAGGTGCAACATAAGACATACAGTACATATGACAAGGGTTTGAGTTAGAGGTCTAACTGGTGTATCAAAGTGGCCACACACCTCTCCAAGGTGTGCAGAGAAAAAACATTTTTGTTGCTCTCCTAACTTTGCCGTTGAGGAACCAGAGCAAGCACAATTGTAGTTGTTTTGTTTGGAACACTGCCCTGCATCCCTGCTTTTACACAATTATTGTTGTTTTTTACGCATTCCAAAAACTGTCCATTATAAATCTATGTTCTATTGCCAGCCTGACTAGCTAAATTATAAAATACGATATTACAGTGTTAGGCTTTCACAAGGCAATTCAGAAAAGCAGATGATCATTTTGACTCGCATAGAATGGAGTCATGAGTGCATTCAGATTCGTGGTCCATGGCAACTTTTCTTCACAATACAACAAACACAGGCTTATTCTGTTATAATTCATCTTATAATTGTACATCAAACATAGTGATCATAAACTTGACTATTTCCACATGTTGTTGTGTAACAACCTGAATTTAAAACGTATTACATTTAGATTTTTTGTCACTGGCCTACACACAATACCACATAATGCCAAAGTGGAATTATGTTTTTCGAAATGTTAACAAATTAATTTTTAAATGAAAAGCTGAAATGTCTTGAGTCAATAAGTATTCAACCCCTTTGTTATGGCAAGCCTAAATAAGTTCAGGAATAAAAGGTCACATAATAAGTTACATGGACTCACTCTGTGTGCAATAATAGGTTTAACACAATTGTTTTATGACTACCTCATCTCTGTACCCCACACATACAATTATCTGTAAGGTCCCTCAGTCGAGCAGTGAACTTCAAACACAGATTCAACCACAAAAACCAGGGAGGTTTTCCAATTCCTCGCACCTATTGGTAGGCCTACATGTGTAAATGTTTTATCCTCAGAGTTCATACTGCTTGGTGACCTAAACTGAGATATGCTTAACACCCCAGCTGTCCTACAATCTAAACTAGATTCCCTCAATCTCACACAAATTATCAAGGAACCTACCAGGTACAACCCTAAATCCGTAAACATGGGCACCCTCATAGATATCATCCTGACTAATTTATCCTCTAAATATACCTCCACAGTCTTCAACTAGGATCTCAGCGATCACTGCCTCATTGCCTGCATCCGTAATGGGTCCGCGGTCAAACGACCACCCCTCAACACTGTCAAACGCTCCCTAAAACACTTCAGCGAGGAGGCCTTTCTAATTGACCTGGCCCGGGTATCCTGGGATGGATATTGACCTCATTCCGTCAGTAGAAAATGCCTGGATGTTCTTCAAAAGTGCTTTCCTCTCCATCTTAAATAAGCATGCCCCATTCAAAAAATTCAGAACTAAGAACAGATATAGCCCCTGGTTCACCCCAGACTTGACTGCCCTTGACCAGCACAAAAACATCCTGTGGCGTACTGCATTAGCATTGAACAGCCCCCGCGATATGCAACTTTTCAGGGAAGTCAGGAACCAATATACACAATCAGTTAGGAAAGCAAAGGCTAGCTTTTTCAAACAGAAATTTTGCATCCTGTAGCACAAACTCCTGTTTTGGGACACTGTAAATTCCATGGAGAATAAGAGCATCTCCTCCCAGCTACCCACTGCACTGAGGCTAGGAAACACTGTCACCACCGCTAAATCTACGATAATCGAGAATTTCAATAAACATTTTGCTACGGCTGGCCATGCTTTCCACCTGGCTACCCCTACTCCGGCCACCAGCTCTGCACCCTCTGCTGCATCTTGCCCATGCCCCCCCTGCTTCTCCTTCACCCAAATTCAGATAGCTGACGTCCTGAAAGAGCTGCAAAATCTGGACCCCTACAAATCAGCTGGGCTAGACAATCTGGACCCTTTCTTTCTAAAATTAGACGCCGAAATTGTCGCAACCCCTATTACTAGACTGTTCAACCTCTCTTTCGTATCGTCTGAGATCCCCAGAGATTGGATAGCTGCCGCGGTCATCCCCCTCTTCAAGGGGGGTGACACTCTAGATCCAAACTGTTACAGACCTATATCCATCCTGCCCTGCCTTTCGAAAGTATTTGAAAGCCAAGTTAACAAACAGATCACCGACCATTTCGAATCCCACCGTATCTTCTCCGCTATGCAATCTGGTTTCCGAGCTGGTCATGGGTGCACGTCAGCCATGCTCAAGGTCCTAAATGATATAATAAACGCGATCGATAAAAGACAGTACTGTGCAGCCGTCTTTATCGACCTGGCCAAGACTTTTGACTCTGTCAATCACCGCATTCTTATTGGCAGACTAAATAGCCTTGGTTTCTCAAATGACTGCCTCGCCTGGTTCACCAACTACTTCTCAGATAGAGTTCAATGTGTCAAATCGGAGGGCCTGTTGTCTGGACCTCTGGCGGTCTCTATGGGGGTGCCACAGGATTCTATTCTCGGGCCGACTCTATTCTCTGTCTATAACAATGATGTCGCTCTTGCTGCTGGTGACTCTCAGATCCACCTCTACGCAGACGACACCATTTTGTATACATCTGGCCCTTCATTGGACACTGTGTTAACAAACCTCCAAACAAGCTTCAATGCCATACAACACTCCTTCCGTGGCCTCCAACTGCTCTTAAACGCTAGTAAAACTAAATGCATGCTCTTCAATCGAACACTGCTTGCACCCGCCCGCCCGACTAGAATCACTATTCTTGGCGGGTCTGACTTAGAATATGTGGACAACTACAAATACCTAGGTGTCTGGTTAGACCGTAAACTCTCCTTCCAGACTCACATTAAGCATCTCCAATCCAAAGTTAAATCTAGAATCGGCATGCTATTTCGCAACAAAGCCTCCTTCACTCATGCTGCTAAACATGCCCTCGTAAAACTGACTATCCTATCGATCCTTGACTTCGGCGATGTCATTTACAAAATAGCTTCCAACACTCTACTCAGCAAATTGGATGTAGTCTATCACAGTGCCATCCATTTTGTCACCAAAGCCCCATATACTACCCACCATTGTGACCTGTACGCTCTCGTTGGCTGGCCCTCACTACACATTCGTCGCCAAACCCACTGGCTCCAGGTCATCTATAAATCTCTTCTAGGCAAATCCCCACCTTATCTTAGCTCATTGGTCACCATAGCAACACCCACCCGTAGTATGCGTTCCAGCAGGTATATCTCACTGGTCATCCCCAAAGCCAACACCTCCTTTGGCCGCCATTCCTTCCAGTTCTCTGCTGCAAATGACTGGAACGAACTGCAAAAATATCTGAAGCTGGAGACACTTATCTCCCTCACTATCTTTAAGCATCAGTTGTCAGAGCAGCTTACCGATCACTGCACCTGTACACAGCCCATCTGTAATTAGCCCACCCAACTACCTCATCCCCATATTTTTATTTACATTGTTATTTATTTTGCTCATTTGCACCCCAGTATCTCTATTTGCACATCATCTTCTGCACATCTATCACTCCAGTGGTAATACTAAATTGTAATTATTTTGCACTATGGCCTATTTATTGCCTTACCTCCATAACTTACTATATTTGCACACACTAGATTTTCTATTGTGCTATTGACTGTACATTTTGTTTATTCCGTATGTAACTCTGTGTTTGTTGTTTTTATCGAACGTCTTTGCTTTATCTTGGTCAGGTCGCAGTTGTAAATGAGAACTTGTTCTCAACTGGCTTACCTGGTTAAATCAAGGTGAAATAAAAACATAAAATAAAAAAGGTTGCAGTAACACATCCAAACCTGAGCGGAAACCAGATTGCATACCAGAGAGAATACTATAGACATCAAGAAAGCCAGTCAGTTGATTATTGACAAGTTTTTCCAACACTTTTGATAAACAGGGCAAAATAGAAATTGGCCTATAAGAGTTAGGATCAACTTGATCTCCCCCTTTAAATAAAGGACGCACCATGGCTGCCTTCCAAGCAATGGGAACCTCCCCAGAGAGGAGAGACAGGTTAAAAAGGTCAGAGATAGGCGTGGCGATGATAGGGGCAGCAACCTTAAAGAAGAAAGGGTCTAAACCATCTGACCCAGATGTTTTTTTGGGGTCAAGTTTAAGGAGCTCCTTTAGCACCTCGGACTCAGTGACTGCCTGCAGGGAGAAACTTTGTAGCGGGGCAGGGGAATAAGAGGGAGGAGCATCGGGGCTAGTCGCATTAGAAGGGGTGGGAGATGAGGAGATGTTGGACGGGCAAGGAGGCATGGCTGCGTCAAATAGGAATCCTGACTCAGCCATGTGCTCCTTGTCAGTAACAACCACATCATCAACATTAAGGGACATGGGCAGCTGTGAGGAGGGAGGTTTATTCTCCAGGTCTTTAACCGTTTTCCAGAACTTCTTGTAGTTAGACCCACAGAGAGAAAACTGCTCCTTAAAGTGACTAACTTTGGCCTTCCGGATAGCCTGAGTGCACTTATTTCTCATTTGCCTGAATGAGAGACAGTCAGTCTGAGTATGTGTGTGCCGAGCCTTTCGCCAAATGGAATTCTTGAGGTGTAGTAACTCTGCCAGATCACAGTCGAACCAGGGGCTGAACCTGTTTGTTAACAATGCCACTGAAAATATCAAAAAATAAGAAGGTCCAAGCTGATTCTATACCAATTTACAGAGGCCAGGTCATGAAGGAAGGCTTGCTCATTAAAGTTTTTTAGCAAGCGTCTATGACAAATCAGGACAGGTCGTTTCACTGAGCAGCCATTATGAACACAGGCTGTAAAAACACCAGACTGAAACCTATCAGGATTATTTGTGAGGATAACATCAAGGAGAGTAGCCTTTTCTGGGTGTTTGGAGTCATACCTTGTGGGATTGGTAATAATCCGATAAATATTGCTTTGGGAAGTTGTGAAACTTTCCTGCCATTGTTGGGCTCAAGGGCTTTGACACCTCTCACTTCACACCTAATTGATCTGATCTGTTCTAGCCAGCTTTGTAGCCTTAACTTAGCATTCAGTCCTTATTTACATTTTAGTAGACGCTCTTATCCAAAGCGACTTACAGTTGGTGAGTGCATACATCTTACATGCTGGCCCCCCGTGGGAATTGAACCCACAACCCTGGCATTGCAAGCGCCATGCTCTACCAACTGAGCTACACAGGGCCCGATATATTTTACTTTATAAGGTAAAATATATCATTGTAATGTATTTTTCTTCTTGGCTTTAAAAGTAGCTTCAGACTAAACATTACTCACTCAGTTCCAGGTTGGATGGTGTTTTCAGGTTTCTTGTGCTTCTTTTGCTGGTCGATGATTTGCCAGAGCATTTGCTATATAGACCTTGGAAATAAGAATCTTTGGTAGTAGGAATCCTTCCAGGTAGTTTTGTCCAAAATCAGGTTGTAGGTTTGGAGTTTTGATTTGGAGTGAAGGTTATGTTGTGAAGGGTCGTATCCTGTATACCGTGGGGGAAAAAAGTATTTAGTCAGCCACCAATTGTGCAAGTTCTCCCAGTTAAAAAGATGAGAGAGGCCTGTAATTTTCATCATAGGTACACGTCAAATGTGACAGAGAAAATGAGAATTTTTTTCCAGAAAATCACATTGTAGGATTTTAAATGAATTTATTTGCAAATTATGGTGGAATATAAGTATTTGGTCAATAACAAAAGTTTTTCAATACTTTGTTATATACCCTTTGTTGGCAATGACATTGGTCAAACGTTTTCTGTAAGTCTTCACAAGGTTTTCACACACTGTTGCTGGTATTTTGGCCCATTCCTCCATGCAGATCTCCTCTAGAGCAGTGGTGTTTTGGGGCTGTCGCTGGGCAACATGGACTTTCAACTCCCTCCAAAGATTTTCTATGGGGTAGAGATCTGGAGACTGGCTAGGCCACTCCAGGACCTTGAAATCCTTCTTACGAAGCCACTCCTTCGTTGCCCGGGCGGTGTGTTTGGGATCATTGTCATGCTGAAAGTCCCAGCCACGTTTCATCTTCAATGCCCTTGCTGATGGAAGGAGGTTTTCACTCAAAATCTCACGATACATGGCCCCATTCATTCTTTCCTTTACACGGATCAGTCGTCCTGGTCCCTTTGCAGAAAAACAGCCCCAAAGCATGATGTTTCCACCCCCATGCTTCACAGTAGGTATCGTGTTCTTTGGATGCAACTCAGCATTCTTTGTCCTCCAAACACGACGAGTTGAGTTTTGACCAAATAGTTATATTTTGGTTTCATCTGACCATATGACATTCTCCCAATCCTCTTCTGGATCATCCAAATGCACTCTAGCAAACTTCAGACGGGCCTGGACATGTACTGGCTTAAGCAGGGGGACACGTCTGGCACTGCAGGATTTGAGTCCCTGGCGGCGTAGTGTGTTACTGATGGTAGGCTTTGTTACTTTGGTCCCAGCTCTCTGCAGTTCATTCACTAGGTCCCCCCGTGTGGTTCTGGGATTTCTGCTCACCGTTCTTGTGATCATTTTGACCCCACGGGGTGAGATCTTGCGTGGAGCCCCAGATCGAGGGAGATTATCAGTGGTCTTGTATGTCTTCCATTTCCTAATAATTGCTCCCACAGTTGATTTCTTCAAACCAAGCTGCTTACCTATTGCAGATTCAGTCTTCCCAGCCTGGTGCAGGTCTACAATTTTGTTTCTGGTGTCCTTTGACAGCTCTTTGGTCTTGGCCATAGTGGAGTTTGGAGTGTGACTGTTTGAGGTTGTGGACAGGTGTCTTTTATACTGATAACAAGTTCAAACTGGTGCCATTAATACAGGTAACGAGTGGAGGACAGAGGAGCCTCTTAAAGAAGAAGTTACAGGTCTGTGAGAGCCAGAAATCTTGCTTGTTTGTAGGTGACCAAATACTTATTTTCCACCATAATTTGCAAATAAATTCATTAAAAATCCTACAATGTGATTTTCTGGATTTTTTTTCTCAATTTGTCTGTCATAGTTGACGTGTACCTATGATGAAAATTACAGGCCTCTCTCATCTTTTTAAGTGGGAGAACTTGCACAATTGGTGGCTGACTAAATACTTTTTTCCCCACTGTATGTCCTTGCGGAAAAATCTAAGTTTCTAACTCTAAATCTATCTTTTTGTAAAAACATGCTGAAAAAATGTCAGCACACATCAGAACATGTTTGTATTCTCTTACCCGTGTATTGTAGGCATATGCACTGCTCACATAATCCATCCACGCACTTTATTCCATGGTCTTTTTCATATCATTTTTTTGGTGGCTAGTCGGAAAAGGCCTACCTGCACCTTCATTTTGACATTGTATCCTCGGCACATCTCATTGTTATCTTTGTTGCATATTTATAATGACATGTGTTTTTATCATCTGCAATAGTTTTATATTTGCAAATCATGCAATCATTATTGAAATGAGAATTGTTAGTTGGCGCCAAATCTCATCCATAGTCTCTGTCCAAACAGGAAGTGTCTTTGTCTGCTATACCTGGTTTAAACATTTTAGTCATTTAGCAGACACTCTTATCCAGAGCAACTTACAGTTAGTGAGTGCATACATTTTCATACTGGCCCCCCATGGGAATTGAACCCACAACCCTGGCGTTGCAAATGTCATACTCTACCAACTGAGCTACGCGGGACTAAAACAATGACTGTATATATGAATGGACAAAGCAATCGATTACGTGACACCATTGATTCCTATATGAAGACTAAATATCGCATTGAAGCCAAATTAAGTCAGTTGAGATGGCATCTCATGGAGACATGCACAATTTGAGCTATTCCAGGAAGTGACGTTGCAGGCTAGCTCAGTTCTGCCCCCTCTCATTGAGTAACTCAAGTTGAAGGCTGACTGGGGTACTGCAGGCTGCCATTAGCAACTAAATTATCCTTATAACTTCTTCGGTGTGTGGACATACATCTGGTGTATTAGAAGCAGTTAATGATACCATGATTGGCTTCAAAAAATGTTTATTTACACAAAGATTGACCACAAAGATTGTCATTTTTCCATTCACTGTAAAAGGTCTAAGGGCCAGGGCTGGTTACTAAGCTAACATATGTAATTGTTTTTAAATGGTCATATCAAGGATCATTTAGCTATTTTATTTATAATTTTAGGACCCCTGTAGGTATCCCCAAAATATATTAAAACAATATTTGATGAAACATTAAATATGGCCTTACCACATTCGGCCTTGAACTTAAATGGATTCAATGAGAAGGGGCAGTCATTCTCCCCTGGCTTGAACCCTGGGTGCTAAATGACTCAAATGTAAAAAATAACATATATATATATATATATATATATTTGTCATTTTGAATCTTTTGCATGTAGCATGTAACTTTTTAATGGCCCAAGCCAAGTTGATGTTTTGTTATGTTCTTTTTTTTTGTCCTGTGAGGTATTTTCCTCCCTTCAAAAATAATTTGGATCTGAAACTCCACATCTTTTGTAAAATAAGCAAGTCTTGGCTTTCAAGGGCTGAGCCAACCTTACAATCTTCAAAGCCGGTAACCTACAATAAACGTTTAGCGGACATTTTAGTCATTTAGCAGACGCTCTTATCCAGAGCGACTTACAGTTAGTGAGTACATATATATATTTTTTTTTTTTCATACTGGCCCCCAGTGGGAATCGAACCCACAACCCTGGCGTTGCAAAAAACATGCTCTACCAACTGAGCTGTGTAGCCGACAGTCAGATGTTTTGCCTCTCAAATATTTGTATTCGACGAATGGCCCCTGATTTATTCTGACAGAAGTGAGGAGCCTATTCTATAGGTAATCTCTTGACCATCCGTTACATTATACAGCCAGACCTAAACCCTGCCTCTCTTATCTCCATTCAGCCAATGGGGAGTGGAGTGGGCTCGGTTTGGGAATAAATTGGACATTTTAACGGTGCTAGAGAGCAAGCCAGCGAATATCACTCTAATACATGCTACTAAACTGACTGGAATACAAGAGCATCGCACTCCAGTGCTCCAAGTGCGTCTCTCCAATCAAATGTAAAGATAAATTAGAAAAGAAGACCATTTGGCTTTTTTGACGTTGAGAGGAAAGCAACCACCTATTTTATGCATAAATTAGTTTTTTCTTCTGAGGAACATCATAAACAACTTCTTGTCCCTCGGAAAAAAAACAACAGAAGATTCAACTGGAAGGTGGCAATTATTTTTCCTCCGGTTGAATGAGTGGCGCGCCCTTGTTCGTCTCTGTCCGGTGCACTGTTGCCTTCTTCTTCCTTTGGATTTTACATAATCGAGGGTAGCCTACCCACTGGAGGAATGATGCGGTGAGAGGGAGCTCCAGCCATTCAGGTGGATGTCGCTCAGTCGCTATTTCTCTAACTTCCCGTGGCCGTGATATATAGCGTATGAGCATCTGACCATGTAAACGGAGGTTTATCCAGTTGGGTCTCCATCACATGCGCGTTATCTTATGCATTGCGCTGATCACAACTTTACGGTCCACTCAGAAGATCCGCTGGAGAGAAATTGTAACAATAACTTCACTGATAAGCTTAGTCCCACACCGCAAGCAGAATCAGGTAAAATGGCTTTCTACTAATGTCATACCACGGATGTGTGAAAATACAACAGCCTATTAATTGTAGACAATTTGACACCTGTGTAGAAAAGGCTATTTACATGATTATATGAATTTGGCTGTTTATTGATTGGAAAACGTATAGATAATTTACAAACACACTACACTATAGTATTTAAATCGCATAGTGCTAATTCAGGAGATCAGCTTTTTTTGGAAAAGCCTTATTGAAAAATACAGTCAGGAAGCCTAGATAATGGAAGGTCAAGAAATGACAAGCTCCTAGTACCTACAGTATTTTCACTGTGATGACACAAGCACAGTATCAGACACACACACACACACACACACACACACACACACACACACACACTGTGATGACATGTTAGCCTTTGGTTATTACTCTCATTACAACCTCATCCCCTTCTCTAACATCTAACCCTCCTTTCTGTCTCCCTCCTCTCCTTCAGGACAGGGGGAGAGAAGTTTGGGGAGAATGAGGAGTCGTCGGGTGCGGGGGAAGCATGAGCGGCCGGTGTATCACTGTTAGACGGGTGGCTCTGATGGTTCTATGGGAGTGTACAGCTCTAAGCCTCCTACAGTCCTGGGTGGTAGGGGTGGCGGCCGCGGGGGCCAGCAGGGCCGGGGCAGGAGCTGGGGCATCTGCAGGGGCAGCGGGCTCCAGCGATGCCACGGGGCCCTTCGCCTGGCTCCTGTCTGACAAAGGGCCCTTTCATCACTCCCAGGAGTTTTCTGACTTTACGGAGCGCTACCAGCAAGGATTCACCACCAAGTACAAGATATACAGGTGAGTCTGGCTGCATGGCTTAAGTAAAGATGGCTGCAGGGTTTAGAGAGAGACTGGTGAGATCATCGAAAGTTTGTTGAGTAGCAAGGTTCTGTAACTGTAAGTCGCTCTGGATAAGAGCGTCTGCTAAATGACTAAAATGTAAAATGTTCAGAGTAAGATCAACACTATGGTTTAGAGATACCTGTACAGGTGACATTGTTACAGGTGAGATTGCCAGTGTGTTTGTGTTACGAAGCAGAGGGGTTTAGCCTTGCAGCTGGCATTTCTAGTTTCAAAAGAACAGGAAGGACGAGGCAGTTTGCAAAGTCTGACAGAGTGGCCGCATATATCGCAGCTCACAACCAGTGTTCTTCATCAATAACATATACTGCACTGACTGCTGGCAAGGTCAGGGGGTGAATACTGGGGTTGTTTGATGTAGTGAGTGCTGTATGCTTTGTCACCTGTCCATACCTATAGTGTTTGTTGTGATTTTTCCATTCTCGTGCAAGGCGTGTGGGTGTGTGTGCGGTGTGTGTGTGCTTTTGCACGTGTGTCCCTCGTGTGTGTGTGTGATGTTGTCGTGGCATGGGTTTGCTGGAACAGCATAGTGGATGATATATAATTATATATAATATATGATACCAGCTAAAGTGTCCTGACTGACACACAGTCGTGTTTGGCAGCTGGCTGAGTTGACACGGCCAGGCACAGATGGGGAATGTAGCGCTGCTCTGGTTACTCCGATCTCTCGCTCTCTCTTTCTCTTTCTCTCTCTCTCTGATCTGGTAATCTGTCTGTCTTTCTGTCTCATCCCTTTCTCTGGCTCTGTGTAACTTGCCCCAACACACACTCTTTCTCTGTCTCTCTCTCGCTCACACAAACCTGTAAATATTTTCCAGTGCTCCAGTGACCTTTTCAGTCAGGACCAGGGAAAGGGAGTCAAGAGGACTGTGAAAGTATTAGCTCTGTCTCTCTCGCTCTTTTCTCTCTCTCACTCTCTGTGCCTTACTCCCCCCTGCTGGTGACTCTTAGCACAGAGCTACACCTGCTGACTCTGGAAGAGAAAGGGCAATAGTATCTTAGAATTGCAACACCTCAGTGATTCTCATCCCTTATTGAGGACTGTGATATGTAAGAAACTCTCCGTTCTCGTGTGCAAGCGATAGTTATTTTGAGCTAAGCAGCAGTACAGACTATAAATCAACCATAAGAGTTTTTACATATTACATTATTATCTGTCTTTTGTAACTGTATTGTTGTGTCGTGGCCAAAAAACTTAAGTACAGTAGCTGTTTTTAATTTGTGTACATATCGCTATGCTTTAATTCCGACCATCCACAGTTAAGATGTAAACATATTCCAACACATCATCTTAGCTGAAAATTACCTTGACTCCAGTTGATCTAAGAAGTGATGGCGTGTAATGTTTAATTAGATACACAAACCAGTGAGGAACCATAAGGGCCTTCAGAGAAGGCCTAAGGATTGATCAAATCATTGTTGTATTTTTTAAATACAAATGTAGCTTTAATTTCTATTTCATTTATATATTTTCAATAGTATTTCAATGGTTTTCTGATTATTCTATTATTTTCAATGATTATCTGATTTAATGTCTTCAGTTTGTATTGGAAAGGAAAGTGTTAACTTTGAAGAGGAAAAAATAACCAATTAGGATTTTTCTTTGGTGGTTTCTGGGGAGATAAATCTAGCTATATAGATTAGCCATTGGCTAGGCCTTCAGATGCCAAACAGAAGGAGGGAGTTATATTATGGTGGCCCGGGTTGAACCGGGCAATGGCCCGTCACGTCATCGGGCGAAAGCGGGGAGGGAAGAGTGCCCTTCTCAAATCAAATGGTGATCTGCGCCGCTCTGTCATGTTATCAACAAGGCAGCATCTGTTTTTCATAAAAATAAATGTTTGAATTTTCAAACTAGTTTTCTTTGGGAAGGCATGTAAAGAGTTTTTTATCAAAAGCAATCACTTTGCATGTGAAAACACAGAATCCTACTCATCACTCCACGTGCTTAAATACGTCACTTTTGTTTTGAGCCGACTTCGCTGTCGGCTAGAGCAAGGCACCTGGCTCACGCCCGGGAGGCAGCCCAGTTCCAAAACGAATGCAATCACTTTTCACCTGGTTTAAACTCCTCCCACCGGGGTAACCCTTGCCAGATAAACGAACCCCCTCAATACCTCTGCCATTCAACTGTATTAGAGCAGAATTCTTTGACAGTGGAATCAACCAATCGCATTTTGACTTGCAACGGGTGAGACCGTTTAAAAAAAAGAAAAATGTCAGAGTGAATGGGATGATTTGATTATTTTGCTGTGTGACTGCTGTCTTTCTATCGGCCGTGCTATATAGGCCTATGTTTTATAAAATGTGCGATCTCCTACATGGAGTGTGCAGGTATAACGGTTGCTGTCTTTTCAGGACCACGAGCCTAGCTGTCACATCCTTTGATGTGTCACTGACTGTTGTTGCTATTGGTGATAGTGTGATAGTGGTGGTGTGGGCTACCATTAATTGGTTGCGCAGTGTGGTTGTTGTTGCGGGTCACATTATTTTGTGCCGGTACTGTTATGTCTCTTTGCGAGTGAAATCCCTGTTTGATTAATTCATGATGTCAACAAAAAGCATTGCTTCTTCTGCATTAGACCTAGATATAATGTCGGGTGCATAAAGTGATGCTATGACTGTACTTTGTCTCGATTTCTGAGTTTGATACAACGTTTTGGAAGATATTTTTTCTCACTGAAGGCCTAGGTCCAATAGCCTCTGACATAAACATGTTTGTTCTGGAGAGGCATTGAGAGGTGTCTTGATAAACGCCTACAATATTGAATTATACGATAGTGTCATTCAATGGCTGGTTACTGTAACTCTGCATGCCACTGGTTTATTTTCAGAGCCATCCTAAGGCAACAGCCAGTTCTCATTGAATATAGAATAGAATAGTCCTCCAAGAGGGAAATAATTTTCAGTCACCTAAAAATCACAAAACATAGCCACACAAATCCATTTTCCAGTCACATAGAACATCCACCTCTTCAAATGGTTAATATATAGACTCTGGATAACCTCTCCTCTCCCCCAGCCAAAGGTTGAGTGATGCCTCAGGACAGTCACAGTAGCGTGTCCCTGTAGCTCGGGGAGTCGTGACGAGGAGCTCATAGAGCACAGGGCTTATGGTTCCTGACAAGTGTGTGATGGGGGAGTTATATGGGGCAGAGGTCCGTGGTGGTGTCACCTCTGCCATAGCGACAATGTGTGTGTGTGTTTGTGCAGCAGAGGTCCATGGTAGCGTCTGTCCAGAGCCTACACTGTGTGTCGGTGGTGACAGAACTCTCACTCTCAGGGGCAGCTAAGTGAAGAGGTGAGGAGTGCTGATGGCAGTCTGGTGCTGTGTGTGCTTATGTGCATGGTCTTGTGTGTGTGTGTGTGTGTGTGTGTGTGTGTGTGTGTGTGTGAATAAGCTATACAGATGTAGGATCTTAATGTGATCACTCTTTTGTTGCTGAGAATTTTCCTGAACAGCAGGAAATGCAAACTTGTACAAAAAGGCTTTAAAATGTCAGACTTGATTTGCCCTAACAGAAAATTTACCAACCCCTACAAAAACAATCTATTAATTAGAATCCACATAATAATTCACATTTCCTGTTGCTGCAGGATTATTATTTTCCTGCTGTAGCAAACTGGCTCAAATTAAGATCCTACATTTATATATACAGTGAATTCGGAAAGTATTCAAACCTCTTGACTTTTTTCACATTTTGTTATGTTACAGCCTTAATCTAAAATGGATTACATTTGATTTTTTTCCTCAGCAATCTACACACAATACTCGAAATTTTTGCAAATGTATTAAAAATAAAATACAGAAATAACTTAATTACATAAGTATTCAGACCCTTTGCAATGATACTCAAAATTGAGCTCAGGTGAATCCTGTTTCCATTGATCATCCTTGAGATTTTCCTACAGCTTGATTGGAGTCCACCTACGGTACATTTAAATTGATTGGACATGATTTGGAAAGGCACACACCTGTCTATATAAGGTCCCACAGTTGACAGTGCATGTCAGAGCAAAAACCAAAATATGAGGTGTGAAGGAATTGTCCGTAGCGCTCCGAGACTGGATTATGTCGAGGCATAGATCTGGGGAAGGGTACCAAAGCATTTCTGCAGCATTGAATGTCCCCAACATTCCATCATTCTTAAATGGAAGAAGTTTGGAACCACCAAGACTCTTCCTAGAGCTGGCCACCCTGCCAAACTGAGCAATCGGGAGAGAAGGACCTTGATCAGGGAGGTGAGCAAGAACCTGATTGTCACTCTGACAGAGCTCCAGAGTTCCTTTGTGGAGGTGGGAGAACCTTCCAGAAGGACAACCATCTCTGCAGCCCTCCAACAATCAGGCCTTTATGGTAGAGTTGCGAGACAGAAGCCACTCCTCAGTAAAATGCCCATGACAGCCTGCTTGGAGTTTGCCAAAAGGCACCTAAAGACTGTCAGACCATGAGAAACAAGATTTTCTGGTCTGATGAAACCAAGATTGAACTCTTTGGTCTGAATGCCAAGCGTCACATCTGGAGGAAACCTGGCACCATCCCTATGGTGAAGCATGGTGGTGGCATAATCATGCTGTGGGGAAGTTTTTCAGCGGCAGGGACTGGGAGACTAGTCAGGATCGAGGGAAAGGTGAACGGAGTAAAGTGCATAGAGATCATTGATGAAAACCTGCTCCAGAGCGCTCAGGACCTCAGACTGGGGAGAAGGTTCACCTTGCAATAGGACGACGATCCTAAGCACACAGCCAAGACAACGCAGGAGTGGCTTCGGGACAAGTCTGTGAATGTCCTTGAGTGGCCCAGCCAGAGGCCGGACTTGAACCCGATCGAACATCTCTGGAGAGACCTGAAAATAGCTGTGTAGCGACGCTACCCATCCAACCAGACAGAGCTTGAAAGGATCTGCAGAGAAGAATGTGAGAAACTCCCCAAATACAGGTGTGCCAAGCTTGTAGCGTCATACCCAAGAAGACTCGAGGCTGTAATCATTGCCAAAGGTGCTTCAACAAAGTACTGAGTAAAAGGTCTGAATACTTATGTAAATGTGATATTCTTTTTTTTTTTTTTTTTTATAAATGTGCTACAATTTCTACAAACATGTTTTTGCTTTGCCATTATGGGGTATTTTGTGTAGATTGATGAGGGGAAAAAACTATTTAATCAATTTTAGAATAAGGCTGTAACGTAACAAAATGTGGAAAAAGTCAAGGGGTCTGAATACTTTCCAAATGCACTGTATGTGTGTGAGATTCCAGACGCCGCTACAGTAATGTGTGCTTGCGCAGAGTATGAGGTCCTGGCACGTCTGCTTTGTTGTGACAATAGAGACACAATGAGGATCAACAGTGAACATGGTGTGAAGCTCCACCCCGCTCTGCCAAACACCATAGATTACAAACCAGGCCAATATGATGATGGCTGTTTACAAAGTTACAGTGATTACAGTCAAGGTGATCACATACACACCTGCTTCCGGTATTGAAGAGAGGCCAGGTACTAAATCCACATATGTTAGGCTCCCTCCATTATGTGACAGTAGCCTCATTTTGTGGCCCAGGCTTAAGACCTACGGCTGGGATCGGGATTAGGGAGAGGGTAATACCGTAATGACCCTGTTGTGTGATGAAAATTAGCTCCTCATCCTGGAGATACAGCGATACGCTACAGTGACTATACGTGCAATTCTATCCAAAAGCCATGACGCTAAATCCATATCACATTGTTTTTATGAACCATAACAAGGAAATCATTCTCTATTTGGTGAGTGTTTGATCCTTGTTGGTGTTGTTGGTGGCATGTTCACTATTGGGATCATTATTCAGTTAGGATCATAGCTGTTCACCATTCCAATACTCCATCTCACTTTTGTCTCTCTCATGCTCTCTCTCCTCTCTAACTTGCTGTCTCGCTCTCTATTACACAAATTAAGCAGCTCAATTAGGAAAGTTGATTGTGCTCCTTTGAATGTGGAGCTGGCTTTTGACTTGAAGCTGGCGTGGGCGACTGTATGTAGGGGCTGTTTACTTCGGCGTCATGTGTGGTGACTTTGAAGTCGTTGCAATCAAAAGGATATTTTTTCCTGGGTCTAAAAATTCTAAACTATTCCTCTGTTGCTGATGGGGCATGCACATTGAACATTCAGAGGGATCAGTGTCACATTAGATTAAACCCTGAAAGAGAAATGCACAATTTATTTTTATTTTATTTATTTCACCTTTATTTAACCAGGTAAGCCAGTTGAGAACAAGTTCTTATTTACAACTGCGACCTGGCCAAGATAAAGCAAAGCAGTGTGATAAAAACAACAACACAGAGTTACATATGGGGTAAAACAAAACATAAAGTCAAAAATACCACAGAAAATATATATACAGTGTGTGCAAATGTAGCAAGTTATGGAGGTAAGGCAATAAATAGGCCATAGTGCAAAATAATTACAATTAGTATTAACACTGGAATGATAAATGTGCAAGAGATTATGTGCAAATAGAGATACTGAGGTGCAAATGAGCAAAATAAATAACAATATGGGGATGAGGTAGTTGAGTGGGCTAATTTCAGAAGGGCTGTGTACAGGTTCAGTGATCGGTAAGGTGCTCTGACAACTGATGCTTAAAGTTAGTGAGGGAGATACGAGTCTCCAGCTTCAGAGATTTTTGCAGTTCGTTCCAGTCATTGGCAGCAGAGAACTGGAAGGAATGGCGGCCAAAGTAGGTGTTGGCTTTGGGGATGACCAGTGAGATATACCTGCTGGAGCGCATACTACGGGTGGGTGTTGCTATGGTGACCAATGAGCTAAGATAAGGCGGAGATTTGCCTAGCAGTGATTTATAGATGGCCTGGAGCCAGTGGGTTTGGCGATGAATATGTAGTGAGGACCAGCCAACAAGAGCATACAGGTCACAGTGGTGGGTAGGATATGGGGCTTTGGTGACAAAACGGATGGCACTGTGATAGACTACATCCAATTTGCTGAGTAGAGTGTTGGAGGCTATTTTGTAAATGACATCGCCGAAGTCAAGGATCGGTAGGATAGTCAGTTTTACGAGGGCATGTTTGGCAGCATGAGTGAAGGAGGCTTTGTCCACATACTCTAGGTCAGACCCGTGGAGAGTAGTGATTCTAGTCGGGTGGGCGGGTGCCAGCAGCGTTCGATTGAAGAGCATGCATTTAGTTTTACTAGTGTTTAAGAGCAGTTGGAGGCTACGGAAGGAGTATTGTATGGCATTGAAGCTCGTTTTGAGGTTTGTTAACACAGTGTCCAATGAAGGGCCAGATGTATACAAAATGGTGTCGTCTGCGTAGAGGTGGATCTGAGAGTCACCAGCAGCAAGCGTGACATCATTGATATACACAGAGAAAAGAGTCGGCCCAATAATTTAACCCTGTGGCACCCCCATAGAGACTGCCAAAGGTCCAGACAACAGGATGGCCGGGGTGTTAAGCATATCCCAGTTTAGGTCACCAAGCAGTACGAACTGTGAGGATAGATGGGTGGCAATCATTTCACATATGGTGTCCAGGGCACAGCTGGGGGCTGAGGGGGGTCTGTAGCAAGCGGCAACAGTGAGAGACTTATTTCTGGAAAGGTGGATTTTTGGAAGTAGGAGCTCAAACTGTTTGGGCACAGACCTGGATAGTATGATAGAGCTCTGCAGGCTATCTCTACAGTAGATTGCAACTCCACCCCCTTTGGCAGTTCTATCTAGACGGAAAATGTTGTAGTTGGGGATGGACATTTCTGAATTTTTGGTGGCCTTCCTAAGCCAGGATTCAGACACTGCTAGAACATCAGGGTTGGCGGAGTGTGCTAACGCAGTGAATAACTCAAACTCAAGGCTTCTGATGTTAACGTGCAGAAAACCAAGGCTTTTATGGTTACAGAAGTCAACAAATGATAGTTCCTGGGGAGTAGGAGTGATACTGGGGGCTGCAGGGCCTGGGTTAGCCTCTACATCACCAGAGGAACAGAAGATGACTAGCATAAGGATACGGCTAAAGGCTTTAAGAACAGGTCTTCTAGTGCGTTGGGTACAGAGAATAAAGGAGGCAGATTTCCGGGCATTGTAGAATAGATTCAGGGCATTATGTACGGACAAGGATATGGAAGGATATGAGTACAGTGGAGGTAAACCTAAGCGTTGGGTAACAATTAAAGAGATAGCATCACTGGAGGCACCAATTGAGCCGGTCTCGGGGTGTATGGGGGGTGGAACAAAGGAGCTATTTGAGGCAGTTTGAGAATGACTTGGGGTTCTATATTGAAATTGTATAATAACAACTAACTGGAACAGCAATAGGCAAGGCATATTGACATGGGAGAGAGGCATAAAGCAACACAGGTGTTATTAGAGAGAGCTAAGACAACAACTGGTAATGGTGATGAAAGTTTGGGCTGAGGCTAAACAGATAAACAGGACAGGGTACCGTGTAAAGGAACAGTCCAGCAGGCATCAGCTGTGCAGCTGAGTGATCAAGAAAGTCCAGTGAACAGCAATATGTGAGTCCGAGAGCAGTTCGATTTGGTGCTGCAGCACAGCGAGCAGGAAGCACGGCTGTAGTTTGCGTGTGCTAGCGGGCCGGGGCTAGCAGATTGATCTTCGTGGTCGTCGCAACGGGAAGCCTGTTGAAACCACAGACGATTACGTCAGCAGACCAGTCGTTATGGATCGGCCGGGCTTCGTGTCGCTCTAGGAGGTCCCGTCCGGTTGACAGAGAGGTAGATAGCCAGGAGATGTGCCTGAATCGAGGCTAGCTCAAGGCTGATTAGCCAACAACAACATCCATTTGGTTGCAGCTAGCTAGTTGCGATGATCCGGTGTTAAAGGTCCAGTGATTTAGTGATTCCGGCAGAAAATCTGATATGTTCTGGCTCGATAACGCGCTGTGCAGACAGTGCAGACTGGCCAATAATAGTCCAGGCTAGAGCTGGCTGGTAGGTAGTGCAGGCCACGGACAATGGTGAAAAAACGCTAACGGTGGCTAATAGCAAGAAGCTAGTTAGCTGGCTACTCCCGTCCGGTAGACAAAGAGGTAGATAGCCGGGATATGGGCCTGGCTCGAGGCTAGGTCAAGGCTATCTGGTGCTTGCTTCGGGGGCAGTGGTGATTAGCCTACAGCAACATCCATTCAGTTGCGGCTAGCTAGTTGCGATCCGGTGTTAGGGTCCAGTGGTTCAGTTATTCCGGCAGAAAATCCGATGTTCTGGGTGAAAACTGCTAACAGTGGCTAATAGCAAGTAGCTAGTTAGCTGGCTAGCTAGTTTCAACTGGAGATTCTAGATAAAGGTGAGTAAATAATAGAATCCGTTCCACATTGAGTGAGGCGGGTTGCAGGAAAGTATATTTAGTAGAAGGATGAAAAGTGTAATAGGGAAATATGTACGAAAAATACAAAAAACTGGCTATTTAAACGGACACACAACAAAGAACACGACCGCACTGCTACGCCATCTTGGATTTTGACAATGTAAGTCTTCAACTTGTAAAAGAGCACAGCCTGTACAGGAGAAGAAAACAAGTCAAAAGCATGGCAGCACAGGTTGCCAAACATTAACTGTAAAATGATAGAAAAATGTCATAGATTCCAGCCCAGCATTGTCCAGACTTAAGACCATGATTCTTCAAATGCGTGTTAGTGATGGCCTCGAGCAAAAGCCTGCACAGTAGCTCTCTAGGACTAGAGTTGGAGAGCCCTGGGGTAGGCTATAACCTACAATAGTTTAATGCAGTGTACAAGTGGATAAGGAATAAAATGCTATGTTAGCAAATCCATAGATAGACTCATTTTATTGGAGCATAACATGTGGCAGAGCAGACATGTGGAGAGAAAGAACTCACTCAAAATTCATGCATGCTCCTTCCCTCCACTTCAAAGCCAGCAAAATGATATCCCCTCATGATGGACATCTCTGGAGCACCTGATAAAAGCACATTTATAACACCATTAGCCATTAATCTAAAACTGATATTGTGTTGTTGTTGAAAAAGTACATGTCAAAACTTACCGGGACCCAGCACCGCTCCTCCGAACCGTACCCTTGCCAATCCACGAGGAACTGAAGGCCCCCCCACCCGACGCTTTGAATCCAGGATGGAACAGACGGAGTACGCCGTGGCCCCCTCAATGTCCAGAGGGGGTGGAGGGACCTTCCGCACCTCAGACTCCTGGAGCGGACCAGCCACCACCGGCCTGAGGAGAGACACATGGAACGAGGGGTTAATACCGGGCAGAGGAAGGAGGCGGCAGGCTTTGGAAATGCGGTCCACAACAACCAGGACGGTGGTGTTACCTTGAGAGAGGGGAAGATCTGTAAGGAAGTCAATACACAAGTTGGACCATGGCCGTTGTGGAACTGGTAAGGGCTGTAACTTATCCGCTGGGAGGTGCCTAGGTGCCTTACTCTGGGCGCACACCGAGCAGGAGGAGACATACACCCTCACGTCCTTAGCCAAGGTAGGCCACCAGTACTTTCCGGTCAGGCAGCACACTGTACGACCGATACCTGGGTGACCAGAGGAGGGGGACATGTGTGCCCAATATATCAGACGGTCACGGACAAGAGAAGGCACGTACTGCAGACCAGCTGGGCACTGAGGTGGAGATGGCTTTGTGCGTAACGTCCGCGTCCATCGCCCATACTACCGGCGCCACAATGCAGGAGGCCGGGAGTATGGGGGTGTTGTCTATGGGCCTCTCCTCTGGGTATGGGCCTCTCCTCTGGGTCGTACAGCCATGACAGTGCGTCTGCCTTCACGTTCTTCATACCCAGGATGTAAGATAGCGTAAAGTCAAACCGGGTGAAAAATAGGGCCCACCTGGCCTGGCGAGGGTTCAGCCTCCTCGCTGCCCAGATGTACTCCAGGTTACGGTGGTCCGTCCAGATGAGGAAAGGGTGTTTCGCCCCCTCGAGCCAGTGCCTACACACGGTCAGGGCGCGGACAACAGCCAACAGCTCCCGATCACCAACATCGTAGTTCTGCTCCACCGGACTGAGCTTCTTGGAGAAGAAGGCACAGGGGCGGATTTTGGGTGGCATGCCCGAGCGTTGAGATAGGACAGAGCCTATCCCTACCTCGGACGCATCCACCTCCACTACGAATGGTAGTGATGGATCGGGATGGGCCAGTACCGGGGCTGAGGTGAACAGAACCCTCGGGTTACTGAAGGCCCTGTCAGCCTCAGCAGACCAGCAGAGCCAGGACGGCCCACCCTTCAACAGTGATGTAATGGGAGCTGCGACCTTGCCAAAGCCCCGGCTAAACCTCCGATAGTAGTTGGCAAAGCCAATAAAGAGCTGCCCCTCCTTTACCGTGGTTGGAGTCGGCCAATTACGCACGGCTGAAATGCGGATCTCCCTCCATCTCCACACCTGAGGTGGTAATGCGGTATCCGAGGAAGGAGACAAACTGTTGGAAAAACAGACACTTTTCTGCTTTGGCATAAAGGTCATGTTCCAACAGTCGGGCCAGCACTTTGCAAACCAGGGACACATGCTCGGCGCGCGTAGCGGAAAACACCAAAATGTCATCGATGTAGACCACTACACAGCAACCAAGCATGTCCCGAAACACCTAGTTCACAAAGGAATGGAAGACGGATGGAGCATTCATCAAACCGTAGGGCATCACCAGGTATTCGTAATGCCCCGTGGTGGTGCTGAATGCTGTCTTCCACTCATCCCCCTCTCGGACACGCACCAGGTTATACGCACTCCGGAGATCTAATTTTGTGAAGAAGCGCGAACCATGCATTGACTCGATCACAGATGGAATGAGGGGTAGAGGATAACTATAACGTCTTGTCCCCTTGTTCAGTGCTCGGTAATCAATGCAAGGGCGCAGACCTCCATCTTTCTTCTTCACAAAAAAGAAACTTGAGGAGGCGGGTGAAGTGGAGGGACGTCCTCTAGTAGCCAGCAGGTTGTCCAACCGGATGGCCATGTCCACCAGTTGGTTGAAGGACAACATGGTGTCCCAGCAGGCTAGCTCCCTTCGGACGTCCTCTCGCAGATCACACCGAAAGTGGTCGATGAGGGCCCGCTCGTTCAACCAGGACCCAGACGCTAGAGTCCTGTCTCTCGGGGAAAGCCCTGGGGTGGGCCAATGCGGTTTGGAGTGAAGGAGGAGCTAATTAATGGAACTCTTCGACCACCCGCCCGAGGGTAGAGAGGCGGGCGAGGACCGCACAGGACTTCGCCCTGGAGTTTCTGACTTCGCCCTGGAGTTTCGGACTCTAGTGGCTGGGTTCTCTTTACTGCAAAATCGGATTCAAAGTCTTTTTCTGTCAGACAGCAATTTCTGATACTCCATGATATATTCTGATCAACTGGCTTGTTCTTGTGTCAGGAACAGATTGCAACAGATGAAAGATTTTTGATCAAATTCGTAGTTACTGCTTTTTGTAGGGATTCTTTCACATATTCCTCTCTGATCATCAGTCATTAGGTTGTAGATTTTCAACACCTGGCTCAAGGTGGAAGGTGTGCTTTCCTGAATATTGCACATCTTAGAATGCCTTCTTTATAACTTACAAAATACATACAATGGAAAGTACACTGAGTTTACAAAACATCACCTGCTCCTTCCATGACACAGACTGACCAGGTAAATCCAGGTGAAAGCTATGATCCCTTATTGATGTCACCTGTTAGATCCACTTCAATCAGTGTAGATGAAGGGGAGGAGACAGGTTAAATAAGGATTTTCAAGCCTTGAGACAATTGAGACATTGAGACGTGTGCCATTCAGAGGGTGAATGGGCAAGACAAAATATTTAAGTGACTTTGAAGGGGGTATGGAAGTAGGTGCCAGGTGCACCTGTTTGAGTGTGTCAAGAACCGCAATGTTGCTGGGTTCTTCACGCTCCACAGTTTCCTGTGTGCGTCAAGAATGGTCCACCACCCAAAGGACATCCAGCCAAAAGCAGGCCAATGGTAAAAAATGGGTCATTGATGAAAGAGGACAAAGGAGGCTGACACGAATTGTGCAGAGAAACAGACGGGCTACAGTTAGTCAACTGACAGTCCAGTACAACTGTTGTGATGTGACTTTCATTAATATGATGACTGTTATTTATCGAATCAACTAACTATGTTTAATTGTTACTCAATTAAATGAATCATGTAACAATTAACTCATTAGGATTTGGGGCACCACGGAATAAGTTGTTTATAGAGTTACCATCTCCCAAATTAAACTCTAAAAGGTCTTTACCTATCACTATGTATAAAACAGTCAAAGTATCAATCATTACCACTTATCAGTCGCCATTCTGAATGGTCGCAGAATTCTTGGATCCGCAAGAACCCCAGCTTTACTTATGATTCAGATAAGAGCGTCTGCTAAATGACTAAAATGTAAATGTAACAGTGGACTAATGAAAAGAAAATACCAAAAGATAGTTTTTGAGTGGAGTTCCACTTTAATGTTTAAACATTTAGCTAAACATTATTTAAGGTTCTGATTAAATTACTATATTTACAACGTGTGTTTTTATAATATACTCTTGTTAATTTACATCTGAAACCCCCTACTTTAATTGGAAATGTCTGTATTTTGAAGTGGCAATTTACCCCAAAATGTGGCTATTTAGGATGTATTTTTAGTTGATTTACATCTTAAAACATCTACTTTAATCAGAAATTACTGTATTTTAAGGTGTATTTCTATAGAATTACTGTTGAAAACTGTAATTTACAGTAATTTACCCCTAACATTGGCTATTTAGAATGTATTTCGACAATATGTTTGAGTTAATTTACATCTTAAAACAGGTACTTTAATCAGAAATGACTGTATTTTGATTGTGTATTTCCATAACTGTTAAAATGTCAACTGTAATTAGTTTATTTACAGTGAATTTAATGTATTTTGACTCTGATTTCCACGTAAAAGTACATTTACATATAACAAATTAGAATAATTTGTTATAATTGGCATAAACCATTATTTTACAGGCTATAGGAAGTCTGTTTAGGAATATCAAGTTATTAAAAAAGCTTATTGTTTTCCTTTTATCATTTTTGTACCAAAAAGAAAATGCATTTGCACTTTCCTCTATTGGACCATCTGTAGGTAGGATCTTAATTTGAGCCAGTTTGCTGCAGCAGGAAAAGAATCCTGGCGCAACAGGAAATGTTAATTATTATGTGGATTATAATTAATTATCCTTTTTAGGGGTTGATACATTTTTAATTGGGATAAATCAAGTCTGACATTTCTATGTGGAAATTACAAACTTTAGAAGCCTTTCTAAAACTCAAATACACTACAAGCTTGAATTTCCTGCTTTTCAGGAAATTTCTCAGCAACAAAAGAGTGATCAAATTAAGATCCTGCATCTGTAACTGGCAAATCACAGGAATTCCGATCGCTTTCTGTGGTGATGAATACGCTTATAGGCTATTTACCTGTTTGTTTACCTTTTCACGTGGTAAAGTCACCACAGGCCATATCAACGGTGATGGTAGGATTATCTTATAACGTTTGGTTCGAAATGCGAATGGATTCATAAATCATAACAAATAAGGTTTTGAAGTGTCCTATATGTAGGAGATATACACTGAGTGTACAAAATATTAGGAATGCCTTCCTAATATTGAGTTGCATGCCCTTTTGCCCTCAGAACAGCCTCAACAGCCTCGTTAGGGCATGGACTCTACAAGGTGTCGAAAGCGTTCCACAGGGATGCTGGCCCCTGTTGACTCCAATGCTTCCCACAGTTGTGTCAAGTTGGCAGCGTCCAGCAGCATTGCAGTTCTTGACACACTCAAACCGGTGCGCCTTGCACCTACTACCATATCCCGCTCAAAGGCACTTAAATATTTTGTCTTGCCCATTTACCTACTGAATTGCACAGATACACAATCCATGTCTCAATTGTCTCAAGGCCTTCTTTAACCTGTCTCCTCTCCTTTTATCTACACAGATTTTTTTAATTGATTTTTTAACACATATTTAACCCCTTATTTTTTGGGGCCCAAAACTACCTCCGTACTTTCATTCATTTGTATGGGTTAACTTTAGACGGTCCGTAACGCGGAGAGGCCTATTCAAACTGAGAATACCATTGTGTTTGTGAGAGTCTACCCCTTTCTACTGTGGGCTCATATTAGTTTGTAGGCCAAACCTTTCAGATGGTTTACTGAGAAGACTCTGCCACTTTCCACCGTAGATGCGGAAGGGCGACATAGGAGGATGCAGTGGATTGAGACCCAGCCCATGCAAAGAAAACAGATATTGCTAGCTTAAACTGATGGATTTTTAAATTATGTTACTTAGATACTTGCATCAATAGACTCTGGGGGTTATATTGAATCTTTGTCCAGCTCCTGTGAAAAGTTTGGATGTGCGTAAAACCCTCTAGTCTAAGTTGCCTTAATTAATATTACAGTATATGCCCACAGGGAGCAATTACAGTATGGTGCCTGTAACTGTATTTAGACATGGCCTATTTCAAACTAGTTGTTAAATTTTTTATAGAATTTAATTAGAATTATTCACTGTCTTTTTTTTAGGCCTTATCAATAGTGAATTTCTTGCTTATTGACAACGTTTGGCATGTCCATGGCTGAGACATAATGCAATTTACAGTAGGCCTAGCCCCTATATTAGTGCAATGCTATGTTAAACAATATATTTTCATAGGCCTATTGAAGCCATGCAATTACTTAGAACAATGTAGACTTCAAACATGTTCAACAGGCTATTGTCAAACGGCTGATGTGGATGTGGTGTAGGAGTCAAGCGCAGGACACAGAAGCTTCGTCCAACAGACTTTACTAGACGACAAAAATACAACGAAATGGGCCTCAACAAACCCAGAGGCGAACGATTACGCAGCAGTGCGTAAAACACCTCAATACTAACAGAGCACGAAAACAGTGCGACTGTCCTAAAAATACATAAGGCAAAATGAGCAGCACCAAAAGACAGGCGGAATTATTACACACAACTCACGACTAACAAACGATAAACTTATAGGAGACATAATTAACACTAAAAGGAAACAGGTGTACAAGGAAGACAAAACCAAACAAACATCGATAACATACAACGGTGGCAGCTAGTACTCCGGGGACGACGAACGCCGAAGCCTGCCCGAGCAAGGAGGAGGAGCAGCCTCGGCCGAAACCGTGACAGCTATTTAGCAAATATGGGATAGGCTTATATTTTGTTATTTTGTGTCTGTAGGGTATTTTATAAACTAGACTATAGCGTAGTAATGTTTGAATTGGTTGAATTGGTGTTGAAAACAACACAATACATAAAATACTGTTAATACACAACTTAAAGGAACCAGATACTGTATTTAGCCTTGGAGCACGTTCTGATTGGCCAGTGAGGGGTCATCCTTGACCCACCTTCAACCTGTTTATTAATCAAAACCCAGCCCTTTTGCGCCACCGTCAGTTACTGCGCCCATAAAATAGTAAAAATATTTCTGACACACCACCTGACCTATGGCACTACTCCCAGCGCTAAGATTTACCATTGCGTTATTACATTTTTTTATAGAGCCCTTAGTGTCCTAGCATCCCTGTAGGGGGCCAGTGGGGGAATTGCCCAGCATTAATGCTAGCTAACCCGCTAGGGTGTGTGTGTGTGTGTTCCCTCGCTAACCTGCGACAGCATCCGTAACTGTACATCAAGAAGCCCGGCGAGGCTTCGTGTCAATCACGGTTAAGCTCTGCTCCACTCCCTCCCTCCTTCTCTCCCCCACGGCTCAGTGGCAGGAGTACCAGGAGTACCAGTAATTGACCCTCGTTATGGAGAAACGGCATCATGAAACAGGCCCTGATGACCTTCTTTTTTCTGTTGTTTTTCCTCTGGGGGGACTTTTCATTGGTGAGATTTTGATTGACAGCTACTGTGGACTCCTGGGGGGTTCTTTCCAAAAAGAAATTAGTGTTAAATTGAGGGTGCGTATGTGCGTGCGCGTGTGTGTTCCCTGATTGTTCCACGACAGACCTGATAAGCTATTCCGACCCACAGTAGATCACCTCCAGTGTTATTCCATTTAATGGAATAATACACCTCAGCAGCACTCATGTCTGACAGTTTTACAATGATCCTTTCTCTCCATAACAGGCTTGACCAAAAAAGGCTGGTTATTATGGGCTGTTTGAGCAGCATGGTAATCTATGAATCGAGCAGCAGCCTCTCTGAGTTCACTAGATAAAGACAGTTGGCACCCTGTTCTGCCAGCACGGATATCAATACCCTTTATCCTTATCAGAGGGTCTGATCCTCAACATAGGAGCCTTGAGAGAGCGAGAGAGAGAGAGAGAGAGAGTGTGTGTGTGCCCTCCGAGCAGCATGTCTTCCCCAGTGATTACAGACCAGTCCAGCCGCAGGGCTTCACAAGTCACTCTACATAACCTGAGATTGCACCATTGTGTAAAAAGCAGTGGAGAAGTACAATCTTTTCACGTTGGGCGCAGAGCAATTCTCAGAACAAAGTGTAAACAGCGTGGCACCATTAAACTTTTAAGAAATGGCACAGAAAGATCCAAATGGCACCAGAGAGGCCGTGGCATGCAGACATGATATTTTCCACCCAGCATGGCCTGAATCTAAATATGAGTCTGCTCATGCAGGGCAAGCTGTGTCCCGTTTGTCCACTCTGTAATTGGAACAGTAGAATAATATGTTGTATTCTTCTCTCAATACTCAGAGCACGAATGTGAAAAACAGATAAATGTTGTCCTGGTCTTGGGCTGTCCACTCTTCATTCTGTCAGAGGGGACTGCATTGGGTTGTGGGCTGTGTCTGGCTGAAACATGCTCTCTGTCCTCACTATGACTATGAAAGAGGGTGTTTGCAAATGAAGTGTGTGTGGGGGGGCGCATGCACATCCCTGCCTGTGTGTGTGTTTGTTAATGTGTGTGTGCGTGCTAATGTGTGTCTGTGACATTGCAGGGAGTTTGGCCGCTGGAAAGTGAACAGCCTGGCTCAAGAGAGACAGAATAACAATGGTCTGGCCCTGCCCCTGGACCCCGAGTTCCTCCAGACCATCAGGCACCTGGGCAGACGGCCCAGCCTCAGCTCCATCACAGACAGCATCATCAGGAAGTACGGAACACACTTCCTGCTCTCAGCCACCCTGGGGGGTAAGAATAATATAATATTTATTTATTGGTGTAATGATTGGAAGACCTTTTTTCTTTCAACTCAATCCTCTGTATGCTGCTGATGCTCAGCTTCAAAAACACATACAGTAAATTCTCTCTTTGCTGTAAAGGTGTTGTATTGGATGTGTTGTTCTATTCCCCGGCCCAGTTCTCAGTGCATATTCTGCTCCACTCTGTGCCCCTGTGTGTGTTTAGGGGAGGAGTCGTTAATGATCTTTGTGGACAAGCGGAGGTTGAGTAGGATGGTGGAGGTGAGAGAGGCCAACAGTACGGCCGTGACTCTGGAGGCCCTGCACCAGCTGGCTGCCTCCTACTTCATTGACAGAGAGAGCACACTTCGCAAGCTGCACCACATCCAGATAGCATCCACAGCCATCAAGGTACCCCCCCCCTAGCTGGGTCCATTAATCACTGTGTCAGTCATTATTACTGAGTAAGGAGTGTGATCAGCTGAGTTTGCCCTTTGCACAGCAGGACATCTTTGTCAGACTCAGCATTCGGAGTGATTAGTTTCCATGTGAGCCTGTGATTTATTTACACGTACCTGTGGCAATGACAGGATTATCATTGAGGAATTTCCCATGCATAGGCACCTTGTATTAGAGCTGTGTTTCCCAAATGGCCGTTTTGGACCAGCTGGTGAGCCACTCGTGTCCAATTTACATTTCTTTAAGAGTGTTGGTTTAAAACTGGACTGCTAGACTGTTTTGTACATCTTGAGGCTTGGGGAACCACTTCTAAAGAATGTGGGGAAGTGGAGAAGGTGTGTGCTAAAATACATGTGACAGTCGTCCCTAACACAATTGTACAGTTCAGCACTGATTTTGAACATGATCTAAGATGAGGTAGAGTTAAAAACTCACTTGCAGTTTGAAAGCATCCATCCATTTATCATTGACTTATCCCGGTGCTCTCCCGTCTTGGGCCACCACAGACAGATAAGGCCCTATATTCCTTAAAGTGAATTGGCAACAGGACACATCATGGCTGCGTTGGCAGCGTCCTCGTGGACAAAGTGCTGCTAAAATAGTCTGATTGAGATGAATGGAGCAGAAGTCATCTGAGGTGCATTTGTTTGGGAGGCAGTTTCAGGTGACTGATGTGAAATATTCACAGCAACAGCTGCCTTTAATTCAGGCCATGGATTTTTACTTCACCAAGATGAAGACGGATGGCAAAACAAAAGCGTCTCTTAGAAAGAGAGCACCGGACAACGGCTTTAAGATAACAGATTTTCAAGAGGAGAAAAGCCTGTCATCCTGGTATAATGTAGGAGCTATAGCTATAACACTCCGGGTGCAAAATAAAGGGAAGGGGAAAATGAAAAAGATAAAGAGGGGCGGGGAGGGGAAGTGGTGCCTCTACAATTACGCATCAGAGTGATGAATCCTCGGTTCTATTTCAACAATTTCTTAGAGAGCTTGCCCCATTTGTCAGCCATTTTGGGTATGAGTTAAGGTGTCACACGCTAATGAATAGAAGACGTATGAAGAATACTGGGGTTCCGCCATCTGTAATAAATGGTGCTTTAACCTACCAGCGAGCAAGGAACACTGACAGGAGACACTAACAGCGCTGGGTGGACATAAATCAAATGGTTAAAGTTTGATTTACAATCCAGGTCCGTTTCTACTAAGGTTTATTACAATTACCCTGAAAAACAACTAGCCATCGATGGGGAGAGGACAGAGGAGTGTTTTTGACCCAATTTGCTGCCCTGCTACTGCAGTGTTTAGTCATTCATGTCCTCTTATGGTTAATTTGTAGGAGAATAAAGAGAAATTTTGAGGCTGAGCTTTGGAAATCAAGGAAATCTAGTGAGAAATGATGGTAGCGGTCGTTCATGATGTAGAACATATCTGATGGGGATAAATAAAAAACAAAGCACTCTGTCTTGTTTTATCCCTTGTGTATCAATGAATTATTCATTTCAGACAGATTTTGTCATCTTCATTATTATATTGTTGTGTCCTCTTTGACATTTTGCGATGTCCTCCCCTTCAAGAAAAAGACACCCTCAGATGCAAAAACAAGAGGAAGTTTGTTATTAAGGTCTTATATACTCTGGGGGAACTTTGCAAATTAGATAAAGGTATGAGCTGCAGTCGGCTTCGCTTACCCTTTAACCTCTGTCTGGGTCGTCGTCAGTCAAGCTACTAATTTGCAAGCTGTGAGTAATCTTAACCTTTAGCCAGCTCTGTTTCCTCTCTCTGCAACATTGTCTGGCAAGAGCACCATAATTATTAAGCTCTGAGAGAAGGGAAGAGGGACACTAATTTGTTCCTAATCAAAAGGAGTCTCTCTCTCAGCCCCATCCAAGTTGGTGAAACAGACTCCCATCTAAAACAATATATCATAGTTTCCCTTGCCACAGTATTAACTCCTACTTTCTTCTCTTAAAGGTCCCCTGCTACTCCCCTGCGGATTTCAATGAGCCTCCATTTATTTAGGGGGAACAAATATCATCTCATGCTAGTTTATTTTTTCTTCAAGTCGATAAGCTGATCCCCAGCTCTGGTTGACATCGTAGTGTAAGCCAGTGCAACAAAGTGATTTTAAAACATCTTGCCGGAATCCTCAAAGAATGTCTAAACACGCGTAAACACATCTAGGATGTAAATGGGGATATGCGGCATCGACTAAGGCTATGCCTAGTGATTAAAAACAGGCTGATTCTCTGTGGTGCCGTGGAAAAAGCAATTTCCAAAGAAGCGCCGGTCCCAAACATTAATGGCATTCCATACTTTTTTAACAGGTTGTTGAATAGGCCTCTTAATACCCATTATTATTTAAATATCTGACACCTGGGGCTCACTTACTGTCATTTTATGTATTTTATTATGCTTTTGTGGAATTATTCATAGGTGGATTTAACAAAAGGCATGATCTTCATCAGTTTCCATGCCTCTGCCTTAGTGGTATCATGATAATATTAATAACGCTTTAGAAAATAATTGAGCTTCCTCGTCAATTGAGGCATTGCACCATGCATATAAAAGTATACAAGGGTTGTTACTGCATTGCTTTGGAGCACTTGTGATATGCTTATCTTTTCTCCATTCTCGCTTAAAACCATTAGCTATTCCCAAACACTAAACACTAGCAAGACCTTTAAACAATTCCCAAGTGGCAGATTCTTTGGTTGAGGCAGGGGACTCCGGTCCCTGCCTTAATCAGAGGAAGCATCCATAGTTTGAGTGAGTGAGTGCTGGTCCCTTATATCAGGTCTCGTGTGGCTCAGTTGGTAGAGCATTGTGCTTGCAACGCCAGGGTTGTGGGTTCGATTCGCACTAGGGACCAGTACAAAGAGAAAAGAATAGTAGAAAAAAATATGCTGTCACTACTAGTAGTTGTTTTGGATAAGAGTGTCTGCTGAATTACTTAAATGTAAAATATGATGATGCATACCAGACACGTCTCAATCACATCACATAACCAAGTAACACAAACTGCCTATTCAAGGAGAGCCTTTAAGAGCAATCACCAGACCCATTAAATGCTGCTGTTAGAATTTCTGATAGTCAGCACTCGATTATGGCATATTAATACAACCCTCACTCGCTCTCTCCCCAACTCATTTACATTTTTCTATCTACCAAAGTCCCCATAAGTTACTGAACATACTTTTATACAAACAACTGTTAAGAGTATTTTTTTTTTCTAAATCCATTTCTTATAGAAAGGACTAAGTGTGCATATGCTTGGCTTCGCTTGGTCCTTGTTGCAGATGGTCTCATTGCTATGCATAGAAAACCCAGATTTAAATTTAAAAAAGTCCCTTTAAGTCGGACATCTGTCTGTGTTAGAAATTAATCTGCCCACCCCTCTAGACATTTCTCGGATTTTAATTATTTGCGTCGAAACATCACAAAAAAAAGAATGGAAATGCCGTCGATAGGCCTGCTGAAGTTGTGGTTTTCTCTCTCTTTTTCACCTACCCACCAATCCTCTCTCTTTCCCCCCCTCCCTCTCCATTTCAAAGTAACTCAGACCTCAATGTTGAATGAAAATGAAAAATAATATTATGTGATTATCCTATAATGAATCACTGATGCTTATATAATGAAGGTTGGTCATGGTTCTGGTGTCTTAATGCTTTGAATGCACACCTTTTGATACAGTTCAGTTTTTGTTCTTCTTCTTTTTCTTTATTGTGTCTCACCCTTCACTCTGTTTTCCCAGTGACCTTAAAGTAGGTGTCAAAGAATGCTAACTTTTCTGCCCACAGAGGGAAAGGAAAAGTGTCCCATTTCTTCTGGATGTAGAACCATAGTTCCTCATTAATCTACACTGGTGATGTGGTTACTTTTATCGGCCCTTTGGGGAAATATTAAAAGAAGGAGCCACTGTGGCATTAGGGGAGAATAACTTGCAAGTGACGAGGAGGGAGATGGATAGGCCCGCAGGCTGCCAGTTTGTCTTGGAAGGGTGGCAGAGAAACCTTGATATACGGGAGCTTTAAATCATCCTTTTGTCAAGGATGATTGAGCTGTGATTGTGAATGATCTAACCACTCACTCAGAGGAGAACAGACATCCCCGTGTCTTTCTGATTTGTCAGCGTGAATCTAGTGATATGTATGTGAGGCTTGCATGTAACTGCATCTTTCAAGACTTAAAGCAAAATTGGAAGGAGTTATTCTTTTTTATTTTTTGTTACTTTTTCTTCATACGTAGTTCTTTCTTTTACTTTTTTGCAGACTCCACATTCTTCTCTCCCCTGTGTCAGATGACAGGGCTTTTGGGTTGCATTGCTACTGTATGTCATCACTTTCTCTGCATAGACAAGAAACCCACTCTCACCCTTAAGCTTCTTCATGTACCATACTTTTTGGATATAACATCATGTGGCCTATGAGCAGAGTATACTGAATAGTAAATATGTCTAAATGCATAACCTTGGTGTTGCATCATACACCAAATAACTAAACTACTGTATCTAGACTACTTGTAATGTTTGTCGATGTGAACATTTAAACGTGTCTCAATAAGGTGTAAAATATTTAGTCCTGTGGAAGTACAGATGGTAGGAAGTGAGTGAGTGTACTATTGTTGTTGTTAATCTCATTCCACATGACATTCAGCTCTGCATCCCTACATTTTTTATGACTTTAGTGGCTCTCTCTCACAGTGTAGTGGAGTATTGCCATGTGCCTCTTTCTTTCCCGTTAGGTGACCGAAACCAGGACAGGCCCTCTTGGATGCAGTAACTATGACAACCTGGACTCAGTCAGCTCTGTTCTGGTTCAGAGCCCTGAAAACAAGATTCATCTGCAAGGTCGGCCATCCATAATTGAACCCACCCAGACGTTCTGATGGAATTGTCACAGTTTATATTCTCTGCCAAGCGTTAGACAAGAGGCACCAGAGTGTCAGAAGGAATATAGCTTCAATCCGTCTTTGTCTGCCATTGGAAACCGAACCCCTGGATTCCTAAGTGAATCACAGGGATTTGTAGACATGTATGAACAAGCCAGTGGAAATGTATCTATAAAGTGACCAGAGAGTACCTCCTCTTCTGTCCTATAGTAACTTACAGTAGAAAGGCTATAGTTACTACAGTATTTGAGTCTAGTTTACATTATTACAGTAATTTGTCTTGTAGTTTAGCCAGTATTGTCATATATAAACTGTACCATATCCTCTCCTCTGTCCTCTCCCCAGGTCTCCAGGCCATCCTACCAGAGTACCTGAGGGCCAGGTTCGTCCAGGCGGCTCTGAGCTACATCGGCTGTAACGAGGAGGGTCAGTTTGTGTGCCGGGACAATGACTGTTGGTGCCGCTGCAGTCCAGGCTTCCCCCAGTGTAACTGCCCCGACGTGGACCTGAGGGCCATGGAGGCCAGCCTACTGCACATCAGGGACACCTGGAACATGGCCAACCAGGACTTTGAGGAGTCGGGTATGGAAGTATGACATTGACAATACACTCACAGAGGCGTATATAGAGAGTTTGTAACATTGAAGATACTTGCACAAATGTACTGCTATGTCAAATCAAATCAAATATTATTTGTCACATGCGGCGAATGTAACAAGTGTAGACCTTACCGTGAAATGCTTACTTACAAGCCCTTAACCAACAATGCAGTTCAAGAAATAGAGTTAAGAAAATATTTACTAAATAAA
Organism: Coregonus clupeaformis; assembly: GCF_020615455.1. Lineage (NCBI taxonomy): Eukaryota > Metazoa > Chordata > Actinopteri > Salmoniformes > Salmonidae > Coregonus > Coregonus clupeaformis. Next base: position 52,686,123 of record NC_059211.1, on the reverse strand, counting down.
CTCAAGTATAAAATGAAAAGTAACACAATAAAATAACAATAACGAGGCTATATACAGGGGGTACGGGATAGAGTATATGTGCGGGGGTACAGGTTAGTCGAGGTAATTTGTACATGTAGGTAGGGGTAAAGTGACTATGCATGGATAATAAACAGCGAGTAGCAGCAGTGTAATAACGAAGGGCGGGGTGTCAATGTAAATAGTCCGGGTGGCCATTTGATTAATTGTTCAGCAGTCTTATGGCTTGGGGGTAGAAGCTGTTAAGGAGCCTTTTGGACCTAGACTTGGTGCGGTAGCAGAGAGAACAGTCTATGACTTGGGGGACTGGAGTCTTTGACAATTTTTTGGCCCTTCCTCTGACACCGCCTAGTTTATAGGTCCTGGATGGCAGGAAGCTTGGCCCCAGTGATGTACTGCGCCGGTACTGGGCCGTACGCACTACCCTCTGTAGCGCCTTACGGTCGGATGCCTAGCAGTTGCCATACCAGGCGGTGATGCAACCGGTCAGGATGCTCTCGATGGTGCAGCTGTAGAACTTTTTGAGGATCTGGGGACCCATGCTAAATCTTTTCAGTCTTCTGAGGTATGCCACAGAACCTTACACAACACGGAAATCAGTGTGACGTCTGCTGTCTATGGGTTCACATGTACAGTACCAATCAAAAGTTTATTTTTTACTATTTTCTACATTGTAGAATAATAGTGAAGACATCAAAACTATGAAATAACACATAAAAAATCATGTAGTAATCAAAAAAGTATAAATATCTCAACCAGCTTCACCTGGAATGCTTTTCCAACAGTCTTGAAGGAGTTCCTACATATGCTGAGCACTTGTTGGCTGCTTTTCCTTCACTCTGCGGTCCGACTCATCCCAAACCATCTCAATAGGGTTGAGGTCGGGGGATTGTGGAGGCCAGGTCATCTGATGCAACACTCCATCACTCTCCTTCTTGGTCAAATAGCCCTAACACAGCCTGGAGGTGTATTGGGTCATTGTCCTGTTGAAAAACAAATGATAGTCCAAATAAGCCCAAACCAGATGGAATGGCGTATCTCTGCAGAATGCTGTCGTAGCCATGCTGGTTAAGTGTGCTTTGAATTCTAAATAAATCACAGACAGTGTCACCAGCAAAGCACCCCCACACCATCACACCTCCTACTCTATGCTTTACGGTGTCTCACAAAGACACAGCGATTGGAACCAAAATTCTCCAATTTGGACTCCAGAATAAAATAACAAATTTCCACCGGTCTAATGTCCATTGCTCATGTTTCTTGGCCCAAGCAGGTCTCTTCTTATTATTGGTGTCCTTTAGTAGTGGTTTCTTTCCAGCAATTCGACCATGAAGGCCTGATTCACACAGTCTCCTCTGAACAGTTGATGTTGAGATGTGTCTGTTACTAGAACTCTGTGAAGCATTTATTTGGGCTGCAATTTCTGAGGCTGGTAACTCTAATGAAATAATCTTCTGCAGCAGATGTATCTCTGGGTCTTCCATTCCTGTGGCGGTCCTCATGAGAGCCAGTTTGATCATAGCGCTTAATGGTTTTTGTGACTGCACTTGAAGAAACGTTCAAAGTTCTTGATATTTTCCGTATTGACTGACCTTCATGTCTTAAAGTAATGATGGACTGTCATTTCTCTTTGCCTATTTGAGCTGTTCTTGCCATAATATGGACTTGGTTTTTTACCAAATAGGGCTATCTTCTGTATACCCCCTACCTTGTCACAACACAACTGATTGGCTCAAACACATTAAGAAGGAAAGATATTCCACAAATTAACTTTTAAAGAGGCACACCTGTTAATTACATTTACATTACATTTTAGTCATTTAGCAGACGCTCTTATCCAGAGCGACTTACAGTTAGTGAGTGCATATATTATTTTTTTATTTTCTTCATACTGGCCCCCTGTGGGAATCGAACCCACAACCCTGGGGTTGCAAACGCCATGCTCTACCAACTGAGCTACATTCCCTCCCCTACCCTGGACGACGCTGGGCCAATTGTGCACTGCCCCATGGGTCTCCCGGTCGCGGCCAGCTACGACAGAGCCTGGATTTGAACCAGGATCTCTAGTGGCACAGCTAGCACTGTGATGCAGTGCCTTAGACCACTGTGCCACTCGGTAATTGAAATGCATTCCAGGTGACTACCTCATGAAGCTGGTTGAGAGAATGCCAATAGTGTGCAAAGCTGTCATCAAGGCAAAGGGTGGCTACTTTGAAGAATCTAGCATATTTATATACATATTTAACTATTATTCTACAATGTAAAGATTTTTACAAATAAAGAAGAACCCTTGAATGAGTTGGTGTGTCCAAACTTTTGACTGGTAGTGCATATTTAGAGGCTGAATTATTCATATTAAATGTCAGGCCACTCTTGAGAAGTCTGTAAACATATACAGTGCCTCCAGAAAGTATTCACACCCCTTGACTTTTTCCACATTTTGTTGTTTTACAGCCTGAATCTAAAATGGATTAAATTGAAATTTGCTGACACTGGCTTACACACAATACCCCATAATGTCAAAGTACAAATTAATTAAAAGTGAAAAGCTAAAATGTATTGAATCAATAAGTATTCAACCCATTTGTTATGGCAAGCGTAAATAAGTTCAGGAGTAAACATTTGCTTAACAAGTCCAATAATAAGTTGCATGGACTCTGTGTGCAATGATAGTGTTTAACATGATTTTTGAATACCTCAATTCTGTACCCCACACATAAATATCTGTAAGGTCCCTCAGTCGACCAGTGAATTTCAAACACAGATTCAACCACAAAGACCAGGGAGGTTTTCCAATGCCTCACAAAAAGGGCAGACATTGAATATCCCTTGAGCATGGTGAAGTTGCTTTTCTACACCCAGTCACTACAAAGATACAGGCGTCCTTCCTAACTCATTTGCCGTAGAGGAAGGAAACTGCTCAAGGATTTCACAATGAGGCCAATGGTGACAGTTACAGATTTTAATGGCTGTGAAAGGAGAAATATTAGGATGGATTAACAACATAGTAGTTACTGCACAATACTAACCTAATTGACAGAGTGAAAAGAAGGAAGCCTGTACATAATAAAAAATATTCCAAAACATGCATCCTGTTTGCAATAAGGCACTAAAGTAAAATGTCAAAAAATGTGGCAAAGAAATTAACTTAATGTCCTGAATACAAAGTGTTCTGTTTGGGGCAAATCCAACACAACACATACTGAGCACCACTCTTCATATTTTAAAGCATGGTGGTGGCTGCATGGCTGCATCATGTTATGGATATGCTTGTCATCGGCAAGGACTAGGGAGTTTTGTAGGATAAAAATAAACAGAATAGAGCTAAGCACAGGCAAAACCCTAGAGGAAAACCTGGTTCAGTCTGTTTTCCAACAGACACTGGGAGACAAATTCACCTTTTAACAGGACATTAACCAAAATACAAGGCCAAATATACACTGGAGTTACTTACCAAGGTGACATTGAATGTTCCTGAGTGGCCTAGTTACATGTTTTACTTACATTTGCTTGAATATCTATGGCAAGACTTGAAAATGGCTGTCTAGCAATGATCAACAACCAACTTGACAGAGCTTGAATAATTTTTTTAAGAATAATGTGCAAATATTGTACAGTCCAGGTGTGCAAAGCTCTTAGAGACTTACCCAGAAAGACTCACAGTCATAATCGCTGCAAAAGGTGATTCGAACATGTATTGACTCAGGGTTGTGAATACTTATGTAAATGAAATATTTCTGTATTTCATTTTCAATAAATTTCTAAAAACATGTTTTCACTTTGTCATTATGGGGTATTGTGTGTAGACGGGTGAGGAAAAAATAATATTTAATCAATTTTGAATTCAGGCTGTAATACAACATAAGTCAAGGGGTATGAATACTTTCTGAAGGCACTGTATGTTTAATTCACATGGCCCATGCGAGGGACTAAACCCACAACCTTGATGTTGGCAGCATTATAGTGTAACTGTCTGAGCCAGTTGGACCAATTATACCCTCCACACCATCTGCCCTGCTGCTTTGTTGATGTGAGGTGTTTCATTTGCCCTGGTTCAGTACCTGTAGTTCTGCAGTGGTTCGTCTCAGAGCAGAGCTGTGGGAAGGCATTAAGAGGGAAGCATTGTTACCTAGCTGTTTTCAGCCGCTGACAAGATAATAATGGTGGGAAGAGGCCTGACTTTCAGGGATGAGGTGTCATTGTCGTTGCAGTGAAATAGCGTTTCTTTCTTGGCAGGAACGGACAGTTTTTTTTCTCTCTCTCTCTCTGGTTGTGTCCCGGGAATGGTGCCAGCCTAAGCAGGTTTACTCAGGGTGCAATGAAGCACTCTAATTCATCTGAATACAACAGCTGGAGGCTGATGATTTAAAACATGTAAACATCCTTTACCAAGCACATCATGGAATCTAATGGCCGTAAAGACATTACTATGTTTTCTTCTAATTGCAATCTGAGATCTCTCTCCTAATATAACGCTGGTTTATCAAAAATTCTGTTGTGTTAGTGTAATTCATTTCACAGCAGTACATATTACACCATGGCTAATCACTCTGAGAGCGAATGACGATTGTAATCAGATATAATCAACATCACTGTTAATTGTAAATATCACTGTCACTTTCTCATTACAGATTAGGTTGAATATATTTTTCAGAATTGAATTCTATCATGAAAGTATATATTAATAGATTTTTGTTCATTCCTGCGATGCCCCCTTTCACTCGTTAAACCTGACACTTACCCTGAAGCAAAGTAATATTTTTTGCTGCTTTTCTGTTTGGCTGTTGTGCCTCTACACATGAGCTTGCTCTGCCAGGAGCTGGCTGGGGTCTTGGTATTTCAAACAGAGACACAGACCCACATTTAGTTCTGCCTCTTTCTATTAACATATGCGTCACACAGTATCACTTCCATTCTCCCCCATGGCGGCCCGGCAAACCAAGTCCCATGTGCTCTCTCTAAAGTGATCCCTTAATGTCGTCTGACTTTATCAGCCAAAATGAACAGAATCATATAAATAAATAAATAAATAAGCGGAGCAGAACGACGAGGGGCCATTAAACCTCTCCACACTTGTCTGCCTTTCAGAGGAGTTCCAGAACTTTTTGCGGAGACTCCCGACGTTCTACGCCCTCAACACATCTGCCATCCAGTACTTCTGGAAGATGGAGCCGGCCGTCCACCAGCGCTACAGACAGCTGGAGCTCAGCAGCAGACAGCTCATCGCCAAATCCAGACGAATTGTCAAAAAACTCTTCACCCTCAGCAAGAGGTGTCGGACACAGCCTAAAGTCATTGTGCTGAGAGAGAGGTGAGAATATATTATGATATATGATAAACATTGCCAGTGATGTTTAGCAGGCATGGATGTGCATGAAGAATCGGGGGGGGAGAGAGTGACAGAGACAGGTGAGAAGATGCTATGATAAACATCGTTAGTGACCTTTAAATGACATCAATATGGATGAAGATTCAAGCCTCAAACTGGTAGTTATTTCTGTGCTATCTCTGGATGGGGTTTCAAACTAATAACATGGTAATAAACACGACACTTTGCTTTCAGCAGAGACCTGAGAAGGGCTTTTGTAGAATTGAAAAATAATTGTTCCGATGCTGATGACTTGGTCCCGGTCTAGGCTCCCTCCAAAACATCCAGGCCCTGTAAGCAATCCCCCTGAGTATCCCTTTTGTGCCTGAATAGACTCGGGGATGTTGTGAATGTCCCAGTCTAAAATGGCTGCTGTTCAGACATACACATTGTTGATAGGTGAGGGGAGAGAAATTCTGTACTCTGCATATTGCTTTGACATTTCTGAACTGATGTTTTATGTTTCTTATGTTCAAAAGAGTTCACAGGCAATCAATCAGAACATGAGATAGCAGCTCCAATTTCACCAACCCACTTGTCGGGTGAAACTCTGCTGTGCTCGTGTTTTTTTTCTTCATTTTCTTCTAAATTTGTTGTAGAAAACGTTTCACTTGGCAAAATCAGCCCATATTTCTTTGTCATGGGAAAATTCATCCAACTTTAACAAGCATAGAGGACTGATTAATAAAACTTAAACTCTATTTCATACATTAGATATACTGAGATTGCTTTTATTTTCACAGACTATAATAATAATAATAATAATAATAATAATAATAATAATAATATGCCATTTAGCAGATGCTTTTATCCAAAGCGACTTACAGTCATGCGTGCATACATTTTTGTGTATGGGTGGTCCCGGGGATCGAACCCACTACCCTGGCGTTACAAGCAACGTGCTCTACCAGCTGAGCTACAGAGGACCACATACAGAGAATACAGTAGTTACCTAGCTTGATACTCTGACTAATACGGTCAGCCATAATTCATGTCATAATTCATTAATGTTTATTATTTAGATACAAAATCCCATTGAGAGAGCATCCTTTTCATATGGCTTTCCTTTTACTCTTATTTTTCGCTGTCAAGGACTATATTTGCTTATTTTTTTATTAAACTACTTATAATGGATGTGGCCATGAGGTTCTCATAAGCTGTGAAAATACAGCCACAGAAAATTAGTACTAGTCTCCTAGTACTATTGCTATTGGGGCTCTAACACAGAAGTGATCGTTTACATGAAGAGTCTGACATATTTGTCTTAATGGGTTTTAGTAAAGCAATACAAGCTGCTCTCTACCCTTTCCATTTCCATTATAGGTTTCTTTGCCCCTTCCATTTCCCATAAGGTTTCTCAACCTTATGGTGTTTCACCAAATTGTTTCATGGACGCAATTCATTAAGTAAATCCAGTTATTTACAGAGAATTGGGTGCCAGCACAGAGATGTAGAGACACAGGGCTCTATTTTCGGCTGGTGCTAAGGAGGCGCAGGTTAGTTTGCAATAATGTAAAAACTGATGCACTGGATTTTGAGAGCGGTAGCGCAGCCTATCCAGCCATGATGCACAGTACCCATGGAAGGAGAGATGTGCCTTTTTTGCCGGTGAATCTCGTATTTAGAAACATGAAAAAAATATTTAGTTTAATTTGATTAAAAAAACAAGCATAGCCTACCCTCCCCTTAATCAAGGCTGGTTTAGCAGCATCGCATAGCTACGTCTTTTTATCCTGCCATTAGCCAAGTAGCCTTTGAATAAAGGGGTTTTAAATGGTCTACTGAGAGTGCTTTGAAATATTTTTGATGCAACTGGTCAGGACGCTCTCTATGGTGCAGTGGTAGTATTTGTAGAGGACAAAGGGCAGCATGCCAAATTTCTTCAGCCGCCTTAGGTAATAGAGACTCTGTTGTGCCCTCTTGACAAGAGTGGTGGTTTTATTTGTCCATGACAGGTCCTCGGTGATGTGGACTCCGAGGAACGTAAAACTCGTGATTCTCTCTACTGCAGTCCCGTTGATGTGGATCAATGGTAGGCTATCCATCCCCTCGTCCGATTACCAAAGACATGCTCCTCCAAACTATTCAGTCCTCCTATAATGGCATATCAACAGCGTAAAAAATAAAAAACTGGCTCGCACATAGGCAACGGTACAATTGACAGGAGCCTAGTATTTTTGTAGACGTGCGAATGTTATGCGTAAAGACATTTAGGCCTAAGTGTGCACACAGTGCCATGGAACGAGAGAAGCGATTTATAATATGTTTCTGACTCGATCCTATTTAGACATTGTTGTTGGTTTAAAAAACAGATTGATTGATTGTTTTTCATTTAATTTGATTAAAAAACAAAACTTATTAGAAAGATTCACCGTCCATTGGTTTATGGTGAGAACATACACTACCGTTCAAAAGTTTGGGGTTACTTAGAAATGTCCTTGTTTTCGAAAGAAAAGCAATTTTTTGGTCCATTAAAATAACATCAAATTGATCAGAAATACAGTGTAGACATTGTTAATGTTGTAAATGGCTATTGTAGCTGGAAACGGCTGATTTAAAAAAAAATTGATTATCTACATAGGCGTACAGAGGCCCATTATCAGCAACCGTTAGTCCTGTGTTCCAATGGCACGTTGTGTTTGCTAATCCAAGTTTATCATTTTAAAAAGCTAATTGATCATTAGAAAACCCTTTTGCAATTATGTTAGCACAGCTGAAAACTGTTGTGCTGATTTAAGAAGCAATAAAACTGGCCTTCTTGAGACTAGTTGAGTATCTGGAGCATCAGCAATTGTGGGTTCGATTACAGGATCAAAATGGCCAGAAACAAATAACTTTCTTCTGAAACTCATCAGTCTATTCTTGTTCTGAGAAATGAATGCTATTCCATGCGAGAAATTGCCAAGAAACTGAAGATCTCGTACAACGCTGTGTACTACTCCCTTCACAGAACAGCGCAAACTGGCTCTAACCAGAATAGAAAGAGGAGTGGGAGGCCCCGGTGCACAACTGAGCAAGAGGACAAATACATTAGTGTCTAGTTTGAGAAACAGATGCCTCACAGGTCCTCAACTGGCAGCTTCATTAAATAGTACCCGCAAAACAACAGTCTCAACGTCAACAGTGAAGAGGCGACTCCAGGATGCTGACCTTCTAGGCAGAGTTGCAAAGAAAAAGCCATATCTCAGACTGGCCAATAAAAATAAAAGATTAAGATGGGAAAAAGAACACAGATACTGGACAGAGGAAGATTTAAAAAAAAGTGTTGTGGACAGACAAATCGAAGTTTGAGGTGTTCGGATCACAAAGAAGAAAATTTGTGAGACACAGACCAAATGAAAAGATGCTGGAGGAGTGCTTGATGCCATCTGTCAAGCATGGTGGCGGCAATGTGATGGTCTGGGGGTGCTTTGGTGGTGGTAAAGTGGGAGATTTGTACAGGGTAAAAGGGATCTTGAAGAAGGAAGGCTATCACTCCATTTTGAAATGCCATGCCAAACCCTGTGCACGGCGCTTGATTGGAGCCAATTTCCTCCTACAACAGGACAATGACCCAAAGCATAGCTCCAAACTGTGCAATAACTATTTAGGGAAGAAGCAGTCAGCTGGTATTCTGTCTATAATGGAGTGGCCAGCACAGTCACCGGATCTCAACCCTATTGAGCTGTTGTGGGAACAGCTTGACCGTATGGTACGTAAGAAGTGCCCATCAAGCCAATCCAACTTGTGGGAGGTGCTTCAGGAAGCATGGGGTGAAATCTCTTCAGATTACCTCAACAAATTGACAACTAGAATGCCAAAGGTCTGCAAGGCTGTAATTGCTGCAAATGGAGGATTCTTTGACGAATGCAAAGTATGAAGGACACAATAATTGTTTCTATTAAAAATTATTATTTCTAACCTTGTCAATTACTACATTTCCTATGCATTTTGCTATATTTCCTATTCAAACTCATTGTGACCCCAAACATTTGAACGGTAGGGTACATGGCTCGAATGCAATGTAATTTCGGCTGCTATTTCTGGATAAGTGCAAATATGATCTGTAAGATGGTTCCATTATGTTTATAAAACATTACATTTCCGAGCAGTATAACAGTGAGTGGACATTTCCCCGTTCTCTTTATATTGGATCTTTATCCATCTCCTGTGAAAAGTTTGGGTGTGTGTTAAACCCTACGTAGTTTAAGTTGCCTTGTCTATATTATATGCCCACAGGGAGAAATGATGGTGCCTGTAACTGTATTTAGACATAGCCTATTTCAAACAAGTTGTTGTTTTGTTTTTGTTATAATTTAATTATACAGTCTTTTCAGGCCTTATCAATAGCCAAGTGAATTTAATATTGCTTATTGACTACATTTGGCATGTCCAGACTGTAATTTTAGCCAGCAGTACCACCCTGCATCCCACTGCTAGCTTGCCGCTGAAGCTAAGCAGAGTTGATCCCTGGATGGGAGACTAGATGCTGCTGGAAGTGGTGTTGGAGGGCCAGCAGGAGGCACTCTTTCCTCTGGTCAAAAAAAATATCCCAATCCCCCAGGGCAGTGAATGGGGACATTGCCCTGTGTAGGGTACTTGTCTTTCGGATGGGATGTTAAACGGGAGCCCTGTCTCTCTGTGATCACTAAAGAGCCCATGGACTTATCATAAGAGTAGGGGTGTTAACCACAGTGTCCTGGCTAAATTCTCAATCTGGCCCGCATACCTTCATGGCCACCTAATCATTCCCAGCTTCCAATTGGCTCATTCCTCTTCCCTGTAACTTTTCCCCAGGTCATTGCTGTAAATGAGAATTTGTTCGACATATTTAGCGAATATGGGGCAGGCAATTTAACAAACTAGGCTATAACGGACTAATATTCTAATTGGGGTTGAGGAGAATGCAATACATAAAAAACCATAAATACACAGCTTGAAGCAACCACATATTTAGCCATGGAGCACGTTCTGTTTGGCCAGTGAGGGGCCAAGCCTCGACAATCCCACAAATTGTTTATTCATCAAAACCCAGCCCTTTCACACTACCGCCAGCTACTACGCCCATCATTCCGGTTGTGAAAATAGCAAAAATATTTCTGACACACCCCCGAATCTATATTGCTACCACCAGCGCTAAGATTTACCATTGCGTTAGGGAAAAAAGTATTTGATCCCCTGCTGATTTTGTACGTTTGCCCACTGACAAATAAATTATCAGTCTATAATTTTAATGGTAGGATTATTTGAACAGTGAGAGACAGAATAACAATCAACAAATCCCGAAAAACGCATGTCAGAAATGTTATAAATTGATTTGCATTTTAATGAGGGAAGTAAGTATTTGACCCCCTCTCAATCAGAAAGATTTCTGGCTCCCAGGTGTCTTTTATACAAGTAACGAGCTGAGATTAGGAGCACACTCTTAAAGGGAGTGCTCCTAATCTCAGTTTGTTACCTGTATAAAAGACACCTGTCAACAGAAGCAATCAATCAATCAGATTCCAAACTCTCCACCATGGCCAAGACCAAAGAGCTCTCCAAGGATGTCAGGGACAAGATTGTAGACCTACACAAGGCTGGAATGGGCTACAAGACCATCACCAAGCAGCTTGGTGAGAAGGTGACAACAGTTGATGCGATTATTCGCAAATGGAAGAAACACAAAAGTACTGTCAATCTCCCTCGTCCTGGGGCTCCATGCAAGATCTCACCTCGTGGAGTTGCAATGATCATGAGAACGGTGAGGAATCAGCCCAGAACTACACGGGAGGATCTTGTCAATGATCTCAAGGCAGCTGGGACCATAGTCACCAAGAAAACAATTGGTAACACACCACGCCGTGAAGAACTGAAGTCCCCCTGCTCAAGAACGCACATATACATGCCCGTCTGAAGTTTGCCAATGAACTTCTGAATGATTCAGAGGAGAACTGGGTGAAAGTGTTGTGGTCAGATGAGACCAAAATGGAGCTCTTTGGCATCAACTCAACTCGCCATGTTTGGAGGAGGAGGAATGCTGCCTATGACCCCAAGAACACCATCCCCACCGTCAAACATGGAGGTGGAAACATTATGCTTTGGGGGTGTTTTTCTGCTAAGGGGACAGGACAACTTCACCGCATCAAAGGGACGATGGACGATGCCATGTACCGTCAAATCTTGGGTGAGAACCTCCTTCCCTCAGCCAGGGCATTGAAAATGGGTCGTGGATGGGTATTCCAGCATGACAATGACCCAAAACACACGGTCAAGGCAACAAAGGAGTGGCTCAAGAAGAAGCCCATTAAGGTCCTGGAGTGGCCTAGCCAGTCTCCAGACCTTAATCCCATAGAAAATCTGTGGAGGGAGCTGAAGGTTCGAGTTGCCAAACGTCAGCCTCGAAACCTTAATGACTTGGAGAAGATCTGCAAAGAGGAGTGGGACAAAATCCCTCCTGAGATGTGTGCAAACCTGGTGGCCAACTACAAGAAACGTCTGACCTCTGTGATTGCCAACACGGGTTTTACCACCAAGGACTAAGTCATGTTTTGCAGAAGGGTCAAATACTTATTTCTCTCATTAAAATGCTAATCAATTTATAACATTTTTGACATGCGTTTTTCTGGATTATTTTGTTGTTATTCTGTCTCTCACTGTTCAAATAAACCTACCATTAAAATTATAGACTAATAATTTCTTTGTCAGTGGGCAAACGTACAAAATCAGCAGGGGATCAAATACTTTTTCCCTCACTGTAATAAAATAGAGCCCACCGAGGCATCCCCTGTCTCTGTTGTTGGGTGTCTGTGAAAAGCGCTGACCAATAAACTGTATAAACTGTATATATGAATAGACAAAACCATTGATCACGTGACACCATTCATTCCTATGTGAAGACTCAATTGCGCATTGAAGCCAAATAAAGTTGGTTACGATGGCATCTCATGGAGACATAACATGCGCAGTTTGAGCTACTCCAGGAAGTGACGTTGCATGCTAGCTCAGTGCTGCCCCCCTCAGTGCATACTAGCTCACTGCTAAATGACGTAAATGTAATTGAGTAACTCAAGTTGAAGGCCGGCCGGGATACTGCGGGCTGCCATTAGCAACTAAATTATCCTTTAACTTTTTTTTTTTTATCGGTTCAAGGACATATAGTGCCTTCAGAAAGTATTCACACCCCTTTACTTTTTCCCCAAAAAAAATTTTAACAAGTGGGATTAAAATTGATTTTAGTGTTATTTTTTTTATCTACACAAAATACTCTGTCAGTGGAAGATAAATTCCAACATTTGAAAAATAAAACACTAATACATGCATATCTTGATTAGATAAGTATTCAACCCCCTGAGTCAATACATGTTAGAATCAACTTTGGCAGCGATTACAATTGGTATTCTTTCTGGGTAAATCTCGAAGAGCTTTCTACACCTGGATTGTGCAACATTTTCATATTATTCTTTTCAAAATTCTTCAAGATCTGTAAAATTGGTTGTTGATAATTGCTAAACAACAACTTTCAGGTCTTGCCATAGATTTTCAAGCAGGTTTAGGTCGAAATTGTAACTCGGCCACTCAAGAACATTCACTGTCTTCTTGTTAAGCAACTCCAGTGTATATTTGGCCTTGTGTTTTAGGTTACTGTCCTGCTGAAATGTGAATTAATCTCCCAGTGTCTGGTGGAAAGCAGACTGAACCAGGTTTCCCTCTAGGATTTTGCATGTGCTTAGCTCCATTCCGTTTTTCTTTTTATCCTGAAAAACGCCCCAGTCCTTAACAATTACAAGCATACCCATAACATGATTCAGCAATCACTATGCTTGAAAATATGGAGAGTGGTACTCAGTAATGTGGTATGGATTTGCCCCAAACATAACACTTTGATTTCAGGACAAAAAGTAAATTACTTTGCCACATTTTTTGCTGTATTACATTAGTTCCTTGTTGCAAACAGGATGCATGTTTAGGAATATGTGTATTATGTACAGGCTTCCTTCTTTTCACTCTGTCAATTAGGTTAGTATTGTGGAGTAACTACAATGTTGTTTATCCAGCCTAAGTTTTCTCCTATCACAGCCATTGTAACTGTTTTAAAGTCACCATTGGCCTCATGGGGAAATCCCTGAGCGGTTTCCTTCCTCTCCAGCAACTGAGTTAGGAAGGACGCCTGTATCTTTGTAGTGACGGGGAGTATTGATACACCATCCAAAGTGAAATTAATAACTTCATCATGCTCAAATGGGTATTCGATGTCTGCTTTTTTATTGTTCTTTATTTTTATTCTACCAATAGGTGCCTTTCTTTCCAAGGCATTGGAAAACCTCCCTGGTCTTTGTGGTTGAATCTGTGTTTGAAATTCACTGCTCGACTGAAGGACCTTAAAGATAATTGCATGTGTGGGATACAGAGATGAGCTAGTCATTCAAAAATAATATTAAAGGCCTCCCGAGTGGTGCAGCGGTCTAAGGCCCCAGGTTCGATCCCAGGCTGTGTCACAGCCGGCCGTGACCGGGAGACCCATGAGGCGGCGCACAATTGGCCCAGCGTCGTTGGGGAAGGGTTTGGCCGGCCGGGATTTCCTTGTCCCATCACGCTTTAGCAACTCCTTGTGGTGGGGCCGGGTGCCTGCAAGCTGACTTCGGTCGCCAGCTAGACGGTGTTTCCTCCGACACATTGGTGCGGCTGGCTTCCGGGTTAAGCAAGCAGTGTTTCAAGAAGCATTGCGGCTTGGCAGGGTCATGTTTCGGAGGATGCATACTCTCGACCTCTGCCTCTCCCGAGTCGCAGCGATGGGACAAGACTGTAACTACCAATTGGATATCACAAAAGTGGGGAGAAAAAGGAGTAAAAAGTACAAAAATAAATAATATTAAACATTATTATTGGACACCGAGTGAATCCATGCAAATTATTATGTTACTTGTTAAGTTCATTTTTACTCCTGAATTTATTTAAGGCTTGCCATAACAAAGGGGTTGAATACTTATTGACTCAAGATATTTCAGCTTTTGATTTTTTATTAATTTGAAAAACATCATTCCATTTTGACATTATGGGGTAATGTGTGTAGGTCAGTGACAAAACAATCTCAATTTATTCCATTTTAAAATCAGGCTGTAACAACAAAATGTGTAAATGGTCAAGGGGTGTGAATACTTTCTGGTGTATTAGAATAAATTATTGGTACCATTATTGTCTTTACATTCTTTTATTTTTTACACAAAGATTGACCACAAAGGTTGCAATTTTTCCATTCACTATAATGGGGGGATCCTGTTTTCTGCTAACAATGCCTGCAGTACCGCGGTCGGCCTTCAACTTCCGTGGCTTCAATGAGAGGGGGCAGTCGTTCTCCCCTGGTACTGACAGACTGACTGCTATATGTAACACCTCTTCAGTTGCCACCCACCTTCTCTTTCACTTCACCCCATCTCTCATGCAATACGACTCCAGCAGTATTTACATATCCCCTGCCATGAAGTATTCTTGGGTCGGCTTGGTGGGAGAACAGTGAGGAGAGATATGCACAATACCCATGTGGGCGACAAGACCAGGCCCAGTAGATATAAATGTTTCTGAAGCTATAAAGAGAATTGATTAACATACACAGCCAAATGTCTTATAGATAAATAACCCATTATAGATACGTTTTAAAGGAGAACATTTTATTTTCTGCTTATCCACTTCCATATATTTTCATAAACTGTCGTCAATTCTTCATAAACTGTTGCTGTGTGCACATATACCCACATAGATACTGCATTTATCATTGTTTACAGTATGTCTCATCTGGGGTTTTGAAAATACCGTGACACCCTGCCTGCATATATATATGAATTAAACACTCTGCGACAACCTACTGACATGGCCAGACATAAAATGCTACAGGGGAAAACCTAATATATTGTTATTTCGTCAGGAAAATACAGCTGTATCATGATATGAACCCAAAGAAGATGGAACTTTGTATTGGGGAATGTGAATATCTGCCAACATTGCGGTTATTTTAGTGAACTTGATATCCCCAAAGTGACTGTACGTACGTACGTATGTTCATACCCCAACCAAAAGCCATGGAAGCCATGAATTACAGGCAACATCCGCACGAGCTGCCGCTTTCAAGGAGCAGGACTCTAACCCGGACGCTTATAAGAAATCCCGCCATGCCCTCCGACGAGTCATCAAACAGGCAAAGAGTCAATATAGGACTAAGATTGAATCGTACTACACCAGCTCCGACGCTCGTCGGATGTGGCAGGGCTTGCAAACTATTACAGACTACAAAGGGAAGCACAGCCACGAGCTGCCCAGTGACACAAGCCTACCAGACGAGCTAAATCACTTCTATGCTCGCATCGAGGCAAGCAACACTGAAGCATGCATGAGAGCATCAGCTGTTCCGGATGACTATGTGATCACGCTCTCCGTAGCCGATGTGAGTAAGACTTTTAAGCAGGTCAACATTCACAAGGCCGCAGGGCCAGACGGATTACCAGGACGTGAACTCCGAGCATGCGCTGACCAACTGGCAAGTGTCTTCACTGACATTTTCAACATGTCCCTGACTGAGTCTGTAATACCAACATGTTTCAAGCAGACCACCATAGTCCCTGTGCCCAAGAACACTAAGATAATCTGCCTAAATGACTACCAACCCATATCACTCACGTATGTAGCCATGAAGTGCTTTGAAAGGCTGGTCATGGCTCACATCAACACCATTATCCCAGAAACCCTAGACCCACTCCAATTTGCATACTGCCCCAACAGATCCACATATGATGCAATCTCTATTGCACTCCACACTGCCCTTTCCCACCTGGACAAGAGGAACACCTATGTGAGAATGCTATTCATTGACTACAGCTCAGCATTCAACACCATAGTGACCTCAAAGCTCATCACTAAGCTAAGGACCCTGGGACTAAACACCTCGCACTGCAACTGGATCCTGGACTTCCTGACGGGCCGCCCCCAGGTGGTAAGGGTAGATAACAACACATCTGCCACACTGATCCTCAACATGGGGGCCCCTCAGGGGTGCGTGCTCAGTCCCCTCCTGTACTCCCTTTTCACCCATGACTGCATGGCCAGGCACGACTCCAACACCATCATTAAGTTTGCCGACGACACAACAGTGATGGCCCCATCCTGTCACGTCACTTCCCGTTGAACGCGAAATGAGGAAGAGTTGCTAGCTTCTACCACGACAAAGCCCAAAGCCAGTGGGAGTACAGTTGTCGAGGACAGTGGTGTCTCTCTATCACATGTGAGCCTGGAAGGGAAGAGAGAGCCAAGCCTATGGGTTCGTAGCTTCAACCCCGCAGCACACACACACACACCTATTGATTAATGGACTGCTGAATGTATATTTTTTTATCTTGCTTTGTTTGCTCTTTTCAGTATTATGTCTATCCTGATAAGCTACACAGGAAAGGGTTGAAAATAGCCCATATTAATACAGTGTCTTGCAAAAGTATTCACCCCCCTTGGCGTTTTTAAATGGATTTTTATTTGGATTTCATGTAATGGACATACACAAAATAGTCAAAATTGGTGAAGTGAAATGAAAAAAATCACTTGTTTCAAAAGATTCAAAGAAATTAATAATGGAAAAGTGGTGCGTGAATATGTATTCACCCCCTTTGCTATGAAGCCCCTAAATAAGATCTGGTGCAACCAATTACCTTCAGAAGTCACATAATTAGTTAAATAAAGTCCACCTGTGTGCAATCTAAGTGTCACATGATCTGTCATACACCTGTTCTGAAAGGCCCCAGAGTCTGCAACACCGCTAACCAAGGGGCACCACCAAGCAAGCGGCTTCATGAACACCAATGAGCTCTCCAAACAGGTCAGGGACAAAGTTGTGGAGAAGTACAGATCAGGGTTGGGTTATAAAAAAATATCAGAAACTTTGAACATCCCACGGAGCACCTTTAAATCCATTATTGGAGTATCTGTCCATAGGACCACTTTAAGCCGTACACTTCACAGAGCTGGGCTTTAAGGAAGAGTGGCCAGAAAAAAGCCATTGCATATGGAAGAAGGTACTCTGGTCAGATGAGACTTAAATTGAGCTTTTTGGCCATCAAGGAAAAATGCAATGTCTGGCGCAAACCCAACACCTTTCATCACCCCGAGAACACCACCCACCACAGTGAAGCATGGTGGTGGTGCAGGCATCATGCTGCTGGGATGTTTTTCATCAGCAGGGACTGGGAAATTTAAGGAATGATGGATGGCGCTAAATACAGGGACATTCTTGAGGAAAACCAGTTTCAGTCTTCCAGAGATTTGAGACTGGGACGGAGGTTCGCCTTCGAGCAGGACAATGACCCTAAGCATACTGCTAAAGCAACACTCAAGTGGTTTAAGGGGAAACACTTAAATGTCATGGAATGGCCTAGTCAAAGCCCAGACCTCAATCCAATTGAGAATCTGTGGGATGACTTAAAGATTGCTGTACACCAGCCGAACCCCTCCAACTTGAAGATTGGGCAAAAATCCCAGTGGCTAGATGTGCCAAGCTTATAGAGATGAGATACCCCAAGAGACCTGCAGCTGTAATTGCTGCAAAAGGTGGCTCTACAATGTATTGACTTTGGGGGGGTGAATAGTTATGCACGCTCAAGTTTTTTTGTCTTATTTCTTGTTTTGCATCTTCAAAGTGGTAGGCATGTTGTGTAAATCAAATGACACAACCCCCTCGAAAAAAATCCATTTTAATTCCAGGTTGTAAGGCAACAAATAGGAAAAATGCCAAGTGGGGTGAAAACTTTGGCAAGCCACTGTATATGTAGCCTTAGAAATAAGGTTCATGAAATCAATAACTTGCTAACATCAGATAACATTCATATATTAGCCATTTCTGAGATTCACTTAGATAATTCATTTGATGATATAGCAGTAGCAATACAAGAATATAACATATGTAGAAGAGACAGAAATGCTTATGGGGGAGGTGTTGCTGTATATATTCAGAGCCATATCACTGTAATGCTTTGAGAATATTTTATGTAAACTGTTATTGAAGTGTTGTGGTTGCAGGTTCACTTGCCACATCTAAAGCCTTTTCTTTTGGGGTGTTGCTATAGGCCACCAAGTGCGAACAGTCAGTATCTAAATAATATGTGTGAAATGCTTGATAGTGTATGTGATGTAAACAGAGGGCTACTTTCTTGGGGACCTGAATATTGAGTGGTTTTCATCAAGCTGTCCGCTCAAGAGGAAGATTCTCACTGTAACCAGTGCCTGTAATCTGGTTCAGGTTATTAATCAACCTACCAGGGTGTTTAAAAACACTACAGGATCAAGATCATCCACATGTATTGATCACATTTTTACTAATACTGTAGAACTTTGTTCTAAAGCTGTATCCGAACCCATTAGATGCAGTGATCACAATATAGTGGCTATATCCAGGAAAGCCAAAGTTCCAACAGCTGGTCCTAAAATAGTGAATAAGAGATCATACAAATGATTTTGCTGTGAATCATATGTGGATGATGTAAAAAATATTTGTTGGTCTGATGTGATTAATAAGGAGCATCCAGACGCTGCACTTGATACATTTAAGAAATTGCTTCTTCCAATTATTGATAAACATGCACCTGTTAGGAAACGGACTGTTAGAACTGTTAAGGCTCCATGGATTGATGAGGAATTGAGAAACTGTATGGTTGAAAGAGATGGGGCAAAAGGAGTGGCTAATAAGTCTGGCTGCACATCTGACTGGTTGACTTACTGCAAATTGAGAACTTATGTGACTAAACTCAACAAAAAGAAGAAGGAACTGTATTATGAAGCCAAGATCAATTATATAAAGAATGATGGAAAAAAAAACTTGAGTTCTTTACATGAAATTATGGGCAGAAAGACAAATTCAACTCCGTCTTTCATCGAATCAGATGGCTTATTCAACACAAAACCATTTGATGTTGCCAATTATTTTAATGATTACTTCATTGGCAAAGTGGGCAAACTTAGGCAGGAAATGCCAACAATGAACAGTGAGCCATCGTATTCATGCATAAAAAAATCATAATAATGAAAGAAAAGCATTGCAAGTTTGAATTTTGTAAAGTTAGTGTGGGAGAGGTGGAAGAATTATTGTAATCGATCAAACTTGACAACTTAGATGGAAAGCTACTGAGGATGGTAGCTGACTCTATAGCCTCTCTTATATGTCATATCTTTAATCTGAGCCTAGAGGAAAGTATTTGTCCTCAGGCCTGGAAGAAAGCCAAAGTAATTCCGCTACCCAAGAATGGTAAAGCGGCCTTTTACTGGTTCGTCGGAAGTCGGAAGTTTACATACACCTTAGCCAAATACATTTATACTCAGTATTTCACAATTCCTGACATTTAATCCTAGTAAAAATTCCCTGTCTTAGGTCAGTTAGGATCACCACTTTATTTTAAGAATGTGAAATGTCAGAATAATAGTAGGGAGAATGATTTATTTCAGCTTTTATTTCTTTCATCACATTCCCAGTGGGTCAGAAGTTTACACACACTCAATTAGTATTTGGTAGCATTGCCTTTCAATTGTTTAACTTGGGTCAAACGTTTCGGGTAGCCTTCCACAAGCTTCCCACAATAAATTGGGTGAATCCATTCCTCCTGACAGAGCTGGTGTAACTGAGTCAGGTTTGTAGGTCTCCTTGCTCGCACACACTTTTTCAGTTCTGCCCACACATTTTCTATAGGATTGAGGTCAGGGCTTTGTGATGCATTTTGCCACAACTTTGGACATATGCTTGGGGTCATTGTCCATTTGGAAGACCCATTTGCGACCAAGCTTTAACTTCCTGACTGATGTCTTGAGATGTTGCTTCAATATATCCACATAATTTTCCTTCCTCATGATGCCATCTATTTTGTGAAGTGCACCAGTCCCTCATGCAGCAAAGCACCCGCACAGCATGATGCTGCCACCCCCGTGCTTCACGTTGGGATGGTTTTCTTCAGCTTGCAAGCGTCCCCCTTTTCCTCCAAACATAACGATGGTCATTATGGCCAAACAGTTCTATTTTTGTTTAATCAGACCAGAGGATTTTTCTCCAAAAAGTAAGATCTTTGCCCCATGTGCAGTTGCAAACCGTAGTCTGGCTTTTTTATGGCAGTTTTGGAGCAGTGGCCTCTTCCTTGCTGAGCGGCCTTTCAGGTTATGTCGATATAGGACTCGTTTTACTGTGGATATAAATAATTTTGTACCTTTACCTCCAGCATCTTCACAAGGTCCTTTGCTGTTGTTCTGGGATTGATTTGCACTTTTCAACCAAAGTACGTTCATCTCTAGGAGACAGAACGCGTCTCCTTCCTGAGTGGTATGACGGCTGCGTGGTCCCATGGTGTTTATACTTGCATACTATTGTTTGTACAGATGAATGTGGTACCTTCATGCGTTTGGAAATTGCTCCCAAGGATGAACCCGACTTGTGGAGGTCTACAATATTTTTTCTGAGGTCTTTGCTGATTTCTTTTGATTTTCCCATGATGTCAAGCAAAGACGCACTGAGTTTGAAGGTAGGCCTTGAAATACATCCACAGGTACACCTCCAATTGACTCAAATGATGTCAATTAGCCTATCAGAATATTCTAAAGCCATGACATCATTTTCTGGAATTTTCCAAGAGCTGTACTGTTAGATTTCAGTGCAGCCTTTGATATTATTGACCATAACCTGTGCTTTTCAACCTCTGCCATATTGTGGATTCAGAGCTATCTATCTAATAGAACTCAAAGGGTTTCTCTAATGTCAAACATGTAAAGTGTGTTGTACCACAGGGCAGCTCTCTAGGCCCTCTACTCTTTTCTATTTTTACCATTGACCTGCCACCGGCATTAAACAAAGCATGTGTGTCCATGTATGCTTATGATTCAACCACATACGCATCAGCAACCACAGCTAATGAAGTCACTGAAACCCTTAACAAAGAGTTGCAGTCTGTTTTGGAATGGGTGGCCACTAATAAACTGGTCCTGAACATCCCTAAAACTAAGAGCATTGTATTTGGTACAAATCATTTCCTAAGTTCTAGACCTCAGCTGAATCTGGTAATGAATGGTTTGGCTGTTGAACAAGTTGAGGAGAGTAAATTACTTGGCGTTACCTTAGATTGTAAACTATCATGGTCAAAACATACAGATTCAATGGTTGTAAAGATGGGGAGAGGTCTGTCCGTAATAAAGAGATGCTCTGCTTTTTTGACAACACACTCCAAAAAGCAAGTTCTGCAGGGCCTAGTTTTGTCTAATCTTGATTATTGTCCAGTCGTGTGGTCCAGTGCTGCAACGAAAGACCTAGCTAAGCTGCAGCTGGCCCAAAACAGAGCGGCACGTCTTGCTCTTCATTGTAATCAAAGGGCTGATATAAATACTATGCATGCCAGTCTCTCTTGGCTAAGAGTTGAGGAGAGACTGACTGCATCAGTTCTTATTTTTATAAGAAACATTAATGTGTTGAAAATCCCAAATTGTTTGTATAGTCAACTTACACACAGCTCTGACACACACACACACACACTTACCCCACCAGACATGCCAACAGGGGTCTTTTCACAGTCCCCAAATCCAGAACAAATTCAAGAAAGCGTATAGTATTTATAGAGCCATTATTGCATGGAACTCTGTTCCATCTCATATTGCTCAAATAAACAGCAAACCAAAAAAAACAGATAAAGCAACACCTCATGGCACAACGCCTCTCCACTATTTGACCTAGACAGTTTGTGTGTATGTATTGATATGTAGACTACGTGTGCCTTTTAAAAATGTTTATGTAGTTCTGTCCTTGAGCTGTTCTTGTTAATTAATGTTCTGTATTATGTCATGTTTCATGTTTTATGTGGACTCCAGGAAGAGTAGCTGCTGCTTTTGCAACAGTTAATGGCAATCCTAATAAAATACCAAATACTAAAACAGTGGTAGGTCTGATCACCAACAACGACGAGACAGCCTATAGGGAGGTCAGAGACTTGGCCGTGTGGTGCCAGGATAACAACCTCTCCCTCAATGTGATCAAGACAACGGAGATGATTGTGGACTACAGGAAAAAAAAGAGGACTGAGCATGCCCCCATTCTCATCGACGGGGCTGTAGTGGAACAGGTTGAGAGCTTCAAAGTCCTTGGTGTCCACATCATCAACAAACTAACATGGTTCAAGCATACCACGACAGTCGTGAAGAGGGCACGACAAAACCTATTCCCCCTCAGGAGACTGAAAAGATTTGGCATGGGTCCTCAGATCCTCAAAAAGTTATACAGCTGCACCATCGAGAGCATCCTGACTGGTTGCTTCACTGCCTGGTATTGCAACTGCTCGGCCTCCGACCGCAAGGCACTACAGAGGGTAGTGCGTACGGCCCAGTACATCACTGGGGCCAAGCTTCCTGCCATCCAGGACCTCTATACCAGGCGGTGTCAGAGGAAAGCTCTAGAAATTGTCAAAGACTCCAGCCACCCTAGTCATAGACAAGTGGTACCGCCAAGTCTAGGTCCAAAAGGCTTCTTAACAGCTTCTACCCCTAAGCCATAAGACTCCTGAACAGCTAAACATGGCTACCCGGACTATTTGCATTGTCCCCCCCTCTTTTACGCTGCTGCTACTCTGTTTATTATCTATGCATAGTCACTTTAACTCTACCCACATGTACATATTACCTCGACTAACCGGTGCCCCCACACATTGACTCTGTACCGTTACCCCCTGAATATAGTTTCCCTACTGTTATTTTATTTTACTGCTGCTCTTTAATTATTTGTTATTTTTATATTTTTACTTATCTATTTTTTTCTTAAAACTGCATTGTTGGTTAAGGGCTTGTAAGCATTTCACTGTTGTATTCGGCACATGTGGCAAATAAAATTGTATTCACTCACACATACTTACACTGACATCCCTACACACACACTCACACACACATACTGACGCCCCACACACACACATTCACATACTCATTTACAAAGGACAAAGTAAGCATTTTACTGTTAGTCAACACCTGTTGTTTACGAAGCAATGTGACAAATATAATTTTATTTGATCGTAGTGCAGATAGTGTTCCCAGAACTGCAAAGTGTATGGCCATACTAAGTGCATTTCCTGAAGAAAAGAAACAGTCTGGAAGTTTATCCTCATTGTGTTTGTCTGTGTTTTGCAGGTCCTTCCCTTACTGGCTGAACTATATCTTGTCCATCATGTACTGCAGTGAGAACAACCACATAGGTTCATACCTGGAGGAAACGAGAAGCTGCTCTTGCCCCTACGAACACCCGTCCTGCCAGGGCGTCATCCCCTGCACCATGGGCGAGGGCTCCTTCTGCGCCTCCTGCTCCTACGACAACCGCTCCCGCTGTGCCACCTGCAATCCTGGGTACATGCTCAGCCAGGGGGTCTGCCGCAACGAGGTGCCGGACTCCACAGACCACTACATAGGCTTTGAGATGGACATGCAGGACCTGGAGCTGAGATACCTGCTGCAGAAGAAAGACACCCGTATTGGCATCCATGGGATCTTCGTCAGCAACGATGTCCGGCTCAACAACTGGTTTGACCCGTCGTGGAGGAAGAGGATGCTGCTGACACTCAAGAGCAACAAGTACAAGTCCAACCACGTCCACATGCTCCTCGGGATGACCCTGCAGATCTGCCTTACTAAGAACAGCACCCTGGAGCCAGTGCTGTCTGTCTACATCAACCCCTTTGGGGGCAGTCACTCTGAGAGCTGGATCATGCCCATACACCAGAACAGCTACCCCGACTGGGAGAGGACTAAACTAGACATTCCCCTGGACTGCTACAACTGGACGTTGACTTTGGGCAACAAGTGGAAAACATTTTTTGAGACTGTCCACTTCTACTTGCGGAGCCGGATCAGTGCTCCGTCGCCCCTAGGGAACGCCTCATTCTACTACGAACCTTTAGAGTTCCTGGAGCCTGGTAAGAACCTGGGCTACATGAAAATAAACAGCATCCAGGTGTTTGGCTACAGTATGCACTTTGACCCGGAAGCGATCCAGGACCTGATTCTGCAGCTGGACTACCCGTACACTCAGGGATCGCAGGACTCAGCCCTGCTTCAGTTGCTGGAGATCAGGGACCGGGTCAACAGACTGTCCCCTCCTGGACCTCAGCTCCTGGACCTCTTTTCCTGCCTGCTGCGCCACCGCCTGAAATTATCCACCACAGATGTTGTCCGAATACAGGCAGCATTGCAGGTTTTCTCTGCAAAACAGCCGAACTCCATGGAATACGAAACAACCAAATTATGTAGCTAATAAGGGGCCGGAGTCCAACTACACAGATGCTTGTGCTGCTATCACACTGACCTGATTACAGTTAAGAGCAATTTTGTAAGGCACTGAGGGACATTTTTTGTTGTTGTTATGATGTTGAGCTCTGTTCATCGGGATTAATGTAAAATTATATATTGTGTCATAGAAACATAAGGGGGCTTATTCTTACATGATAAGAATAAGAAACAGAGTTGATTTCTGACCGTGATGGAAATAAATATCATCACTGATATGTTGCCCATAGATTGCACAGATCTCAATAATCACTTAAAATGTGAAACCTTTGCTGATAATTAAGTGTTATCTCAACAGTGTGTTTGGTTTGACACCAGCATGGCTTTACTTAAGTCCTTCACTTTGTTATTGAACACACCTTTTTTTTATTCTCACACTCTGCTGTTGAATCCCACTCCACCTCATGTGTCCAGAGCAAAATGAGACGCTAAGGAAATCAAATGTTCCTTGTTTTAAGTTTAAATTCCCACACAGGCTTTTCTATTTCACATATTTGTAAAATTAGAGTTGTACAATACTTCAGACATGCAGAAATAAAACATGATAAACGCAATGGCTAGTATGTTTGTTACTTTTATTTTTTATAATGCAGTCGTTTGTGAACAGTTATGAAACAGTGTCTATATGATGTATGAAAACATTCTGAATTTGCTCATTCACTAAATAAAAATCATTTTTATGTGCCGTCTGTAAATAGTTTAGATGTCTATTTTTATCAGAGAACCTATGTATGATAAATATATTTATATTTGATCTTTGGTTAATTAATCTAGATTATATCATATTTGATGCAACTGGCACAAAAAGAGACACACTAAAATAAAGTTATTTCCAGATCCTGTCAATTAACACCAATTCACAAAATGACAGGGATATAAATGGAAGTGTGTCAGTTAAGATTATATTTCAATATCAATCTCTTCTATGAAAAGGAAATGCTTCATGCAAACCACAGAATATCTCATTAGGATGTTCCATTCAGTGTATTGAGAGGATTTCTTATCCTGTAATTTGAGAGCAGGATAGCCATACATTCTAAGAAATGTTGCCTTGAGTGAGCCTTTGCAATTCATCTGTGTAAAAAACTTGGACAAGGCAACATTGCCCGACAACAGAATAATATATTAAAGTCACAACAAACCCTAGAGCACAACTCGCTCCAGTGTTTGGCATAAAATGCCAGGTGACTTATTCTTCGACTAATGATTTTTCCCCTTGGATAGCCTTGAAAGCAATCCAGCCAATTCACTGCAGGAAAAAAGTGTAAAATGCTAAAGGAGTGGTAGCCTGGAAGGTTTCCCTATAACTTCAGATGATCATCAATCAAAGTGGAGGCATTCCTTATTTATCGATTTACTCCCTTTTCGTTCTGGCTGTCATTATTTAGTACCTTTTCAGATTTTGTGAGAATATGAGGCATGAATCTTTGAAGTATTATGTGCCAATATGAAATATGGCTTTAAGAAAAAGACAATGCTCAGATTCATTGGACGTCTGATGACATAACAGTGAAACAAAAGCTGCCATGGGTACACTTGAAATGTGAGTTGAAGGACTTTCAATTGTCTTTGTTTAATTACATCCCACTGGGCACAAACTGGTTGAATCAACATTGTTTCAACACAGTTTGTGCCCAGTTTTGTCAACCTATTGTGACGTGGAATCTACGTGGAAAATACATTGGATTCGAAAAAGTCATCAATGTAAACTTGTTTTGAGGGTGACATTTCAACCACATGATTATGTCATTATGGTAACCACATTTCAACATAGACAAACCTTCTATAAAATATTTTGAATTTGTACCTTTAAAATGTCAGATCTTCAAAGTAAAATCCACTATCAGAAAAAAACAATAAGCTGGGCAGCACCTCCTAATGGAGAATTGATCTATCTACAGCAACCTTTTGGTCTCCCATCCATGATTTTAACCAAGCCCTGCTTAGCTATGATATTTGTCACTGATTATTACCAACATGCTATCGTGAGAATGATGTTGAGCGATTTCCACTTAAAAACTAAATAGATTCACTGTTGCTATCGAAGTAATTCCAAAGGGTAGGTTTAACAGAGCAAATGAAATGTAATCATATAACATCAATAATGCTATTTAGGCCTATATTGTTTTATTTAACCTTTACTTGAAGTTGAACTGACAGCATTTTAGCAACATTAAATCTTATTAAACTCTGTTCATAAGAATGTATATATATATATATATATATATATATATATATATATATATATATATATATATATATTACATTTTCTGACAAGTGAGCACTTAGATTTTAACTTTTTCATAAATTACGTATATTAAGGCATTTGAGAAAATATAGAGTGGGAAAGCGGCCGTGCGTTTGGACAATTAATAGACACTGCAGTAAATAAAACCTAATAAAATAATTAGGTGTCTACACAGACAGTTACGCAATAGCCAATCAGAGCTACAGTTGGCCGTTACGCAAACAAGCCATTTGCCACAAGGGCCATCATTCACTTTGAACTGACCTGTGTGTTTACAGACCGTTGCAACAGCGCGACTTTAGATCATTAGAACGCATTTGGCGAAGCCACAAAATACACCTGAATGGATTTCTGCAAATATGTAAATAACACGGGAATCCCCTTACATTTTGGAACTTTACAGTCCTATTGATCAAACAACCACAAAAAGGTAAGCTATATTTCCCTTTATGCACATCAACAACAACAAGATGAACAACGAATGCTAGCCAGAGGAAGATGAGCTAAAATCTAACAAAGGAACATTAGATAAACCCTCTCAAACTTTTTCAGCTAGTTGGCCGTCAAAATTGCACTGATAAACAATGGGGAATAGTACATAGCCAGCTCGTCTTTCTGCAGCTTGCCTGCCATATGCATGCTTGTCCAAACCAAGCACCCAATCTAACTGGCTAAAGCTGACTAGCTTGCTAGCTAGCTACTTCCAGAGAACACCTCACTTTGACCATTTTATTCAACCTAGCAGAGCTGGTTAGGCTGTTTATATGTTATCTAGAGCATTCATGACTATCAATTACTTTTTTTGCCTACATTTACTAACACCGGTCCTATTCAGCGTGTGTTACGCGTTTGTAAATTCATCAGTTATTCTGTGCTTTGGCACACTCAGACGAGAGTGCTCTGAAATCGGAGTAGATAGCCAGAGGGAATTTGCGAACGCAAGAGATATGCTAACTGGGTAACAGTCATTCAAGTTCAGCATAGCTAGCTAGCTAGCTGGCAAAGCGATTCACATTTCTTGCTAGCTAAGCAAAAGACACCTGAATCTCTAGCTGTGTAGCCACAGAAAACAATATGAGGGAAGAAGTCAGTCAGTCACTCACCCACTCCTGCAATGACATGACATCCTCCTAGCAGCTAGCTAGCTAACGCTAGGTTTTGTGTTTTTTGATTGCTACATAAAAGGATACGCTAGATATTAGCCACGTTATGACTGACTTGTGATCATTGCCCTTGCTAGTTTGGTTGTATTGACATTCCCAGCCTTAGTTACATTCGTCAGTTTTTGTCCAAAATATTGAGTCATTGAAACTGAAACAGTGCATCCCGAATGGAGGCAGCAAACAATGACCAGGCCAGCTGGGATTTACAACCTGATAGCAATATTTTTGGGACTACCAAGAAATGTATTGGTGAATTATATTAATCATGCATTGAACTGCATCCATCTATTCTGCCAACAATACCTTACTGTACATCATGGAATGTTGATTAAAATAGAACCTATTTTTAAAACCTCTTATAAAGTTGGTTTTGTAGCACAAACTGGGAATTTGATATTTTTGACTGATATTATGATTGTTTGTTTCATATCTGCAAAGTAGTTAAAATGCTGTCAGTTCCACTTTAACCAGGCAACTCAATTAAGAACAAAATCTTATTTACATTGACAGCCAGGTAAAAGGCAGGAGATATGCTTGTTAAAAGTTTTGAGTTTCAGTTCACCTTGATCCTATGGGTGTTATTTTGAAAATGCCTGATCTCTATGGCAAGACGCATAATTCACTCAAGTTTTGTCAAAATCGGGCCAGTGGTGTCTGAGATATTGCGTGTGACTAACGTACGAACGGATGAAGACCGATCCATATTCCCCTCTCAGATTTTCATTGGGGGGCACAATAACAGTGCTTTAGAACACAATGAAAATAGAAATAAGAAAGAAATAAGCCAAATAAAAAGGACAGAGCCCTCTACACGACCTCTCCAATTAGTCTTGCGAGAGAGAACTTGGTGACAGCTTGGTAAGTTCTGTCTCGTATGACTGCTTGGTGTATCACTAACCATGATCAAAAAAGGCAACAGTAAACATGTAGTCCCTCACGAATGATGCTGCACACCCCTTGGGCAAATAAGTGTAATTTAGTAAAATATGGATTGCTACGCATCATTTACGCCCCAAAAAAAGTTAATTAGGCCAGCGGTGTCTGAGACATTGTGTGGGTTAGCTAGACTCATGTACCTGACATTATGTGCCAAATTTCAGCACTCTGAGTCAAACGGATCAAGAGATATAAACATGTCCCCGTTATAGCGCCACAATGTGGTTGATATGAATGTTCTTGCATATGTTGAATCTTGACAGTGTTTGCAACATATGTACCAAATTGTGTTACAATATGAATATCCTTGACTGATTTATATGCATTTATGTACCAGGCCACGCCCACGTAAATGTTGATTGGCCATGTTGTTTTAGGTACTAGTCTGGAAAATATTGAGATTGTTTGGGATGAGTCGGACCGCAGAGTGAATGAAAAGCAGCCAACAAGTGCTCAGCATATGTGGAAATTCCTTCAAGACTGTTGGAAAAGCATTCCAGGTGAAGCTGATTGAGAGAATGCTAAGAGCGTGCAAAGCTGTCATCAAGGCAAAGGGTGGCTATTTGAAGAATCTCAAATATAAAATATATTTTGATTTGTTTAACACTTTTTTTGTTACTACATGATTCCATATGTGTTGTTTCATAGTTTTGATGTCTTCACTATTATTCTACAATGTAGAAAATAGTAAAAAAAAAAAAACTTGAATGAGTAGGTGTTCTAAAACTTTTGACCGGTAGTGTATGTATTTTACTCAAGGCATATTTAGAATCTACAGGATATGTATTTCATCCTAGGGACTGTTGAACTGTTTTCTGTACAGTAGGAACATACTGTCGACACTTATTAGATTTATCTCAATGGTTAAAAATGTGCTGAATTCTTAGAATCAGCGGGGTGGTCCCGTGGTACCCTGTCCAGCCTATCAGCCCGCCCTCTGTGAGTATCCCTATAACTACAGGACTTGCTAACAGACTGGTTTATCAAGTTTATTCGCGGTGCAGCCACACCAGTTGAACAAATGATCCACATTCCCTTGGAACCAAACACCTATAGATGAGACCTATCCTACTCAGACAGAAGCAATCATCCTAGAGGTCATCCTGTGGAATGCACTGTTTGCTCATTCAAGACTAACTGACTGAGTTTACAATCCATCCTGGCTGGGATCAGAGGAAGAATTCACTGCTCTCCTGGACAGAGGACTGAGAACTGAGAGAGAGAGAGCTCCTTCAGCTGTGAGCTACTTCGCACTACTGTTGAGAGAGACTTGGAAACAAACCTTTTCCCTGGCTCCATCCCATCCTAACAGAATCCAACTGGGCAGGCAACACCAACATGCAAGTAATTTACCCTATTACATTCTTAATTTCCTCTGATAGTGGCGTTGTGTGGGTAAAGTGGTGGAAGTCATTGAGTATTGTAAAATGGCAGGTCTAATTTACAAACCAATGATCGATACTGTCCCGGCACTGTCCACATCGGATGCTAACTGGTGGCCTAGTCCATGCCTATTCCTCGTTGGTGAGCTCTATAGTTTCGCTGTTGTGAAAGCCTATGTCGATGTAGTCCACTCACATTTTCTCTTTCAATTAATAAGATCATATCATTTTCAAAAGTCCTGTGAATGTGTTGTTGTATTTGCTTGAGTTGAGTATTGACATGTGGAGCTTTATATTGACATGGAGCTTCTCACCTCAATAACTGTGTTGTATCCTATTATACCCTGTCTTGATATTGTATCTTTTAAATACTTAATATTCTTATTTTGTCTTAACTTATTTAGTCTAGTAAATAAAACCTTGAATTAATTATTTGTGGCATTGAAGTCATTTGCCAGTGACTGGGTTTTTGCAGTTCCAGAACTAACAGCTATTAATAATGAGAATATTGTAAATTGACTGTTGATTAGACTATTGTTGATATAGTGATTAATGGTATAAAAGTTCATGATAACTACTGATAGAGTTAAGTCAAGGGTTTCTCTATATCCAACCCTTAATGGGTCCCTCGAAGATTAATTTGGATAGGATAAACAAATAAATCAGATAAATTAATTATTCCAGTAATTAATCAGTAAATTATCTTGAATATTAATTAGCCAAAAGTCACAAAAAAAAATGTGCCCCATTGCGTGGAGCTTATAGAGAAACGGCTGCTTGCTTTTGAACTTCAATGCACTAATAATTATACTTAGAACTCATAGTCCATAACTCAAAGCTTATCAGTGAAGTAGCTTGTATGTATGTTTCCCTTAAGTCAGAAGTAATAAGACGCTTGTCTGTGTGTTGCAAACTGACTGGCCCAGTCAGGATTGTAGTTGTACTTTGAGAATTTAAGATTAATTAGTGTCCTAATGAGCATAGCATTTATCATAGCCTACTGTGGCTACTGGGACCATTGACTCACTTTTGCAATTGTCTGTAGGAAAGAGGGGTTTTCCCACTTTCAAATATTAGCGCTTCTACAGATTACTGTGTGTTCCGGGAAAACAGATTGGAATTGGATGAATTTATGCTTTGATCTGGGTGTTCCAGTTTTAAAATCATTTTGCTAGCAGAAATACCCAAAGTTGTTGGCTATTCGCTAGAGGGGTGGGGGCTGGAAGGCATTTCCCTATTTTGATTGATAGGAAAGCATTTGATAGGATTGATAGAAAACCATGTGATAGGATTGATAGGCAGGCATTTCCCTATTAATTTGTTAAAGCGTGGTTAAAAACCTAATTTTGGTGACCAATAGGGAGTGCATGACATCGGACTCTGAATAATTGGATTTACAGTATTCCCCTGAAAAATAATTTCATTAAGGTAAACGAAGGTTGATGTGAATATTGTCACAAAACGAACTGTAAGACGTTAAGCTTAAGCAAAAGGGAACTTGTATTCTCTATTTCAACCCCGACACGAGATCAGAGTGATACGCCCTCTTCGGCGCTTGGCACAGAGATATACAGTTCTGGTACAAAGAGAAAACGGGAAGCTGGGTGTGTATGTATGTATAGCCCATTGAGCTATAAAAGAATGGTATAGCCTCCGCCAAGAGGTCTAAACGCCATAACGAGTTTACACTCACTTTGTGTTGGCGACGGAACAGTGTCTTGGAATTCTTCCTGTTCTCATATTCTGCGATCTCTCAGAGGCTAAATAATTAGCCACAGTGCTAATTCAGTGTCAAAGTGACACACTCTCGCTCTCTTAGGATGGAAATCCCATCTTTATACAAATCTTGCGTGATTTCAACACTTCTGGGTACACCTTTGTGTAGCACCGTTGACGCGTTTCCCAGTGTGTGGTAGTCATCTACCCTACTTGGACAGCTCGCGTCCTCCCTCTGGTGGCGAAAAGTTGATAGCACCACAGCTAAATAGGACAACCATCTTATGCTGCCAACTTACTTCCCTCCGCACTTAATCAGCGCTCCATTTGTTGTACATTACTTAAACGATTAAGCTACGAAGTTGGTATTTGTGTATGATCACAGTTTCATCATTTTTGGCCATTTTGCTAATTTACAAAACAATCCAATAGCGCAGCTAGTTTGAACACTGACTCTAATCACTGATCCTGTGTTGATAATGATCAATCATTCTTGATTCATTGTGGTTAATTATTAATGTATTAATTTGCATTTATAGGTTACTGCTTGATTGATTATTCATCAACACTATTCAATATTTTAACCACATTAAAACAGTTAACAATTACACTTCAACATACAGTTGAAGTTGGAAGTTTACATACACTTAGGTTGGAGTCATTAAAACTCGTTTTTCAACCACTCCTCAAATTTCTTGTAACAAACTATAGTTTTCGCAAGTCGGTTAGGACATCTATTTTGTGCATGACACAAGTAATTTTTCCAACAATTGTTTACAGACAGATTATTTCACTTATAATTCACTGTATCACAATTTCAGTGGGTCAGAAGTTAACATTCACTAAGTTGACTGTGCCTTTAAACAGCTTGGAAAATTCCAGAAAATGATGTCATGGCTTTAGAAGGTTCTGATAGGCTAATTGACATCATTTGAGTCAATTGGAGGTGTACATGTGGATGTATATCAAGGCCTACCTTCAAACGCAGTGCCTCTTTGCTTGACATCATGGGAAAATCAAAAGAAATCAGCCAAGACCTCAGAAAAATAATTGTAGACCTCCACAAGTCTGGTTCATCCTTGGGAGCAATTTCCAAACGCCTGAAGTTACCACGTTCATCTGTACAAACAATAGTATGCAAGTATAAACACCATGGGACCACGCAGCCGTCATACCGCTGAGGAAGGAGACGCGTTCTGTCTCCTAGAGATGAACGTACTTTGGTGCTAAAAGTGCAAATCAATCCCAGAACAACAGCAAAGGACCTTGTGAAGATGCTTGAGGAAACAGGTACAAAAGTATCAATATCCACAGTAAAACGAGTCCCATATCGACATAACCTGAAAGGCCGCTCAGCAAGGAAGAAACCACTGCTCCAAAACCGCCAAAAAAAAGCCAGATTACAGTTTGCAACTGCACATGGGGACAAAGATCTTACTTTTTGGAGAAATGTCCTCTGGTCTGATGAAACAAAAATAGAACTGTTTGGCCATAATGACCATCGTTATGTTTGGAGGAAAAAGGAGAAGGCTTGCAAGCCGAAGAGCACCATCCCAATCGTGAAGCACAGGGGTGGCAGCATCATGCTGTAGGGATGCTTTGCTGCAGGAGGGACTGGTGCACTTCACAAAATAGATGGCATCATGAGGAAGGAAAATTATGTGGATATATTGAAGCAACATCTCAAGACATCAGTCAGGAAGTTAAAGCTTAGTATTAAATGGGTCTTCCAAATGGACAATGACCCCAAGCATACTTCCAAAGTTGTGGCAAAATGGCTTAAGGACAACAAAGTCAAGGTATTGGAGTGGCCATCACAAAGCCCTGACCTCAATCCTATTGAAAATCTGTGGGCAGAACTGAAAAAGTGTGTGCGAGCAAGGAGACCTACAAACCTGACTCAGTTACACCAGCTCTGTCAGGAGGAATGGGCCAAAATTCACCCAACTTATTATGGGAAGCTTGTGGAAGGCTACCCGAAATGTTTGACCCAAGTTAAACAATTTAAAGGCAATACTACCAAATACTAATTGAGTGAATGTAAACTTCTGACCCACTGGGAATGTGATGAAATAAATAAAAGCTTAAATAAATCATTCTCTCTACTATTATTCTGACATTTCACATTCTTAAAATAAAGTGGTGATCCTAACTGACCTAAGACAGGGAATTTTTACTAGGATTAAATGTCAGGAATTGTGAAAAACTGAGTTTGTATGTAAACTTCCGACTTCAACTGTACCTTTGATACAGTAACTCATATTAAACAGGTTGTTTTTCTCAGTTATTGATCAACTGCCAAGTACTAATCAATGCAACATATTTTTCATTGCCAGCTTACCTAATTGTAAACAACCCAATTAACCCATTGATATACAGAACATACTGTGATCAACTTTAAGTAACACATTTTAGTGAATGACATTAAATTAATTACACCATGGCGGGTGGATTCATACAGCTTTGCTCATTAATACTCCAGTTGATCAATACATTGCCCTACTAATTTCTTAATTTTTAGAGGCTAATTTCTTAATTGTGAATACTGTAATTGACTAAATTCAGTTATCCACTGTCGGTATACCTCCTCTCATCAATAAGAGGATACCCTTTAAGGTGTCTGTCCATCTTTTAGTTCCAAATTTATATTAAAAACTTCAACTAGAGCGAGAAGCCTGGCCAAACTTTCAGAAGGGATTCCTGAGATTTCTGCTCTATTGAACAAACCCTCTATTACAGAGATGTTCATCACCACCTATGCAAGGATATTAACCCCAACTATGCAGAAGAATTTAACATTTTCGATAACAACGCAATAAGCAACATAACAGCAGATATAGCAACCTCCGTCCTTCAAAATAGGCCTTCTGTTCTAGCCCTGGTGAAGGTTCTCTCCAGTCTAGCCCTGAATTATGGTCGCCAGCTAAGATGAATGACAATCCAGTACCTCATGGCGCAGGAAAAACATGAAAAGGAAGCAACTGACATGCTGGGACGGCTGGAGAGAACCAGGAAGAGGTTGCAGCGGTCTGAAAGAGAATGGCCACAGAGGAACTGCAACTGAAGGCTGACCAATTGAGGGAAATAGCACAACTGAATGATAATGAGCAAACCCAAACTCTCAAGCTAAATATTCATATTCAAGAACAGCTTGATAAAGCATCGCAGAAATATGGTTGAAATTAAAACCCAACTTGACAAATCAGACAACCAAGCTGCCAAATGACTGCAAAACTCCATACTGTCGAGGCATCTTTTAGCAATGCTTTTAAGGAGACCGCTGATTTAAACAGGAAAATACGGGCAAAAGACCCTAAAACCACCAAACTCTTGGAGACCTCATTCCAACTGCAGGACGAGAAAAACCAGGTAAGAAGCCAGGAGGAGGACATTTTTAAACGACTAGGGGACATTTCTTCCTTGAATGCATCACTCCACGACTGAGACACCTCCTTGTGCAATGTGCAGGAAAAGTATGAGTCCGAAAATAACATATGTAAAACTTATGAGAAAAGTCCTTAACTATCCAATTGAACAGGGCACCACCCTCAAACGCCAGTTGGAGGTGCTTCAGAGAAGTTTCTCACCTTCAGATGGATCCCAATGGGACGGCCAGACCTACAGCCTGAGCGTTATACGTACATGTTGGAGGACGACGGAAGATTCAGGTCTTCCCCTCGAACAGGTGACCCACTCTCTCTTCCTCCCAGCCACTTGGCCCAGAGCAACGCTCTTTCCCTTGGCCATTCAGGCTCAAGCGGCACATTTCCTCTTGGCCTCTCGGCCCCAGAACCCGCTCCTGGCAACGCTATTCTTCGCCGCAACATTACCGGGGGAAACTCTTGGATAAAATCGTCAAAAACACCCGCACTTTTGACCCCGTGCCCTGAAAGTCCAATGACACGGAGGCATACTTGGCTGATCTAAGGGAGACCCTAGACAACCATCCAGAGGCCATCGATGCAGATTGGCTTTACCTGCTGAAAACGCACGTCCAATAGGCACTTTACGAACTTTGTCCGTCACCAACCTAGTCATGTGCAGAACATCCTCAAGCCTACCTCCACCATATCTGTACAGCCTACTTGTGTAACCTCACTGAACCAGGCATGGAAGAACTCTTAGCGATTAGACAAATGTTTTTAGCAAACATATCCCAGATACGTTACCTTCTTAGGAACAATGGCTCATGATGGTGTGCTCATTTCTGACCTCCACGAACTTGCCAGTACAGCTTACAATGTCTCAAAGGTGAGCCACGCTAAGACCCCTGACCCCTCTGTGTTCACTATTCAACATGAGCATTCCATCCAGACAGAGAACGCGGCCGCCCCAAAAAATGGGCAACCTGACTACCAACCACAACACAATAATTCCTATCATGGCCGGCATAAGAATAACGACTGGTACATGCCTAACAGGTCGTACATTTACATTTACATTTACGTCATTTAGCAGACGCTCTTATCCAGAGCGACTTACAAATAGGTGCATTCACCTTATAGCCAGTGGGATAACCACTTTACAATTTTTTTCATTTTTTTATTTTTTATTTATTTATTTATTTTATTAAATTTTTTGGGGGGGGTGTTTTGGAGTAAAGGGGGGTAGAAGGATTACTTTATCCTATCCCAGGTATTCCTTAAAGAGGTGGGGTTTCAAATGTCTCCGGAAGGTGGTGAGTGACTCCGCTGTCCTGGCGTCGTGAGGGAGCTTGTTCCACCATTGGGGTGCCAGAGCAGCGAACAGTTTTGACTGGGCTGAGCGGGAACTATGCTTTCGCAGAGGTAGGGGAGCCAGCAGGCCAGAGGTGGATGAACGCAGCGCCCTCGTTTGGGTGTAGGGACTGATCAGAGCCTGAAGGTACGGAGGTGCCGTTCCCCTCACAGCTCCGTAGGCAAGCACCATGGTCTTGTAGCAGATGCGAGCTTCAACTGGAAGCCAGTGGAGTGTGCGGAGGAGCGGGGTGACGTGAGAGAACTTGGGAAGGTTGAACACCAGACGGGCTGCGGCATTCTGGATGAGTTGTAGGGGTTTAATGGCACAGGCAGGGAGCCCAGCCAACAGCGAGTTGCAGTAATCCAGACAGGAGATGACAAGTGCCTGGATTAGGACCTGTGCCGCTTCCTGTGTAAGGCAGGGTCGTACTCTCCGAATGTTGTAGAGCATGAACCTACAGGATCGGGTCACCGCCTTGATGTTAGCGGAGAACGACAGGGTGTTGTCCAGGGTCACGCCAAGGCTCTTCGCACTCTGGGAGGAGGACACAACGGAGTTGTCAACCGTGATGGCGAGATCATGGAACGGGCAGTCCTTCCCCGGGAGGAAGAGCAGCTCCGTCTTGCCGAGGTTCAGCTTGAGGTGGTGATCCGTCATCCATACTGATATGTCTGCCAGACATGCAGAGATGTGATTCGCCACCTGGTTATCAGAAGGGGGAAAGGAGAAGATTAGTTGTGTGTCGTCTGCGTAGCAATGATAGGAGAGGCCATGTGAGGATATGACTGAGCCAAGTGACTTGGTGTATAGCGAGAATAGGAGAAGGCCTAGAACAGAGCCCTGGGGGACACCAGCACGTGGTGCGGAGACAGCTTCTCGCCACGCCACTTGGTAGGAGCGACCGGTCAGGTAGGACGCAATCCAAGAGTGAGCCGCGCCGGAGATGCCCAGCTCGGAGAGGGTGGAGAGGAGGATCTGATGGTTCACAGTATCAAAGGCAGCAGACAGGTCTAGAAGGACAAGAGCAGAGGAGAGAGAGTTAGCTTTAGCAGTGCGGAGAGCCTCTGTGACACAAAGAAGAGCAGTCTCAGTTGAATGACCAGTCTTGAAACCTGACTGGTTTGGATCAAGAAGGTCATTCTGAGAGAGATAGCAAGAGAGTTGGCTAAAGACGGCACGCTCAATAGTTTTGGAGAGAAAAGAAAGAAGGGATACTGGTCTGTAGTTGTATCGAGTGTTGGTTTTTTGAGAAGGGGTGCGACTGTGTTGGTTTTTTGAGAAGGGGTGCGACTCTCACTCTCTTGAAGATGGAAGGGACATAGCCAGCGGTCAAGGATGAGTTGATCAGCGAGGTGAGGTAAGGGAGAAGGTCACCGGAGATGGTCTGGAGAAGAGAGGAGGGGATAGGGTCAAGCGGGCAGGTTGTTGGGCGGCCTGCCGTCACAAGTCGCAAGATTTTATCTGGAGAGAGAGGGGAGAAAGAAGTCAAAGCATAGGGTAGGGCAGTGTGAGCAGGACCAGCAGTGTCATTTGACTTAACAAACGAGGATCGGATGTCGTCAACTTTCTTTTCAAAATGGTTGACGAAGTCATCCACAGAGAGGGGGATTCAGCAGGGAGGAGAATGTGGCAAAAGAGCTTCCTAGGGTTAGAGGCGGATGCTTGGAATTTAGAGTGGTAGAAAGTGGCCTTAGCAGCAGAAACAGATGAAGAAAATGTAGAGAGGAGGGAGTGAAAAGATTCCAGGTCTGCAGGGAGTCTAGTTTTCTTCCATTTCCGCTCAGCTGCCCGGAGCTCTGTTCTGTGAGCTCGCAATGAGTCATCAAGCCACGGAGCTGGAGGGGAGGACCGAGCCGGCCGGGAGGATAGGGGACATAGAGAGTCAAAGGATGCAGAAAGGGGAGGAGAGGAGGGTTGAGGAGGCAGAATCAGGAGATTGGAGGGAGAAGGATTGAGCAGAGGGAAGAGATGATAGGATGGAAGAGGAGAGAGTAGCGGGAGAGAGAGAGCGAAGGTTGCGACGGCGCATTACCATCTGTGTAGGGGCAGAGTGAGTAGTGTTGGAGGAGAGGGAGAGAGAAAAGGATACAAAGTAGTGGTCGGAGACTTGGAGGGGAGTTGCAGTGAGATTAGTAGAAGAACAGCATCTAGTAAAGATGAGGTCAAGCGTATTGCCTGCCTTGTGAGTAGGGGGGACGGTGAGAGGGTGAGGTCAAAAGAGGAGAGGAGTGGAAAGAAGGAGGCAGAGAGAAATGAGTCAAATGTAGACGTAGGGAGGTTGAAATCCCCCAGAACTGTGAGGGGTGAGCCATCCTCAGGAAAGGAACTTATCAAGGCGTCAAGCTCATTGATGAACTCTCCAGGGAACCTGGAGGGCGATAGATGACAAGGATATTAAGCTTAAATGGGCTAGTGACTGTGACAGCATGGAATTCAAATGAGGAGATAGACAGATGGGTCAGGGGAAAAATTGAGAATGTCCAGTTGGGAGAGATGAGGATTCCTGTGCCACCACCCCGCTGACCAGATGCTCTCGGGGTATGCGAGAACACATGGTCAGACGAGGAGAGAGCAGCAGGAGTAGCAGTGTTTTCAGTGGTAATCCATGTTTCTGTCAGTGCCAAGAAGTCGAGGGACTGGAGGGTAGCATAGGCTGGGATGAAGTCTGCCTTGTTGGCAGCAGAACGGCAGTTCCAGAGGCTGCCTGAGACCTGGAACTCCACGTGGGTCGTGCGTGCAGGGACCACCAGGTTAGAGAGGCAGCAGCCACGCGGTGTGAGGCGTTTGTGTAGCCTATGCGGAGAGGAGAGAACAGGGATAGGCAGAGGCATAGTTGACAGGCTGCAGCAGATGGCTACAATAATGCAGAGGAGATCGGAATAAAATGAACTAAACATCTGGGAAAGGAGAGAGCGGGGCCTCCCTCACCACAACTCCCAAATATAACTCTCCCAACTTCCACCTCAGAAACTATAATTGTTGTAAACTACAGCGGTTCAATGTTTTCTAGGAGTAGACTAACCTAGTTTATTCAGCTAGCTAACTAGGTGCAGTATTATTCCGTGAAAAACGTCCGGGCACCTCGTCGTCCGGGCACCTCGTCGTACGACAGTCAACCTAATAACAAACCTGCTGCTACCCACTCATACAAAGGGTCAGACTAAAAATTTAACCGAATATTGAATGGGGACGCAATACTACGCGAACAGCTAGAAAAAAAAACAGAAAAAAACAATCACAATGACTAGGCGTAGAACAGGCAGTACATAACCCAGCTCAGGTTAACCTCTTTAAAAAAATGTTTTACCTTTATTTAACTAGGCAAGTCAGTTAAGAACAAATTCTTATTTACAATGACGGCCTACACCGGCCAAACCCAGACGACGCTGGGCCAATTGTGCGCCGCCCTATGGGACTACCAATCACGGCCGGTTGTGATACAGCCTGGAATCGAACCAGGGGGTCTGTAGTGACGCCTCAAGCACTGAGATGCAGTGCCTTAGATCGCTTCGCCACTCGGGAGCCCATAATAGTAAAGTTAATGACATTACGGCTCCCGCCTCCACTGAAAATCCAATCACGTGTCCTCCAGATCCCGAAATAAGCCTGTCTGTCTAAATCATCAAAACAAATACTAATGACGCGCCACAACCCTATGAAACACCCCCTCTCCACTTTGTTGGGGATATGACAAGAAAAGGACCTTACCCCGTGCCAGTCCTTGAGGACGGTCTGTCCTGTGATGCCCAGATATATTCTTGCTCGACCATGTCTCTGACATTGCTGGATGACATTAAAAGAGTTGTCAACCCGGCTAAATGTTGGCTAAACCTAAACTTAGAAATGTACAGTCTCATCAAAGAAAACTACACCCCTGGACCATATGTCCGCCTGAACATAACAACAAGCCAAAGGTCAGTTTGTGCACAACTCAGATCCAGCATCCTCCCTCTGGCTATAGAGATGGATAGATTTAATTATGGAACGATGTGACACTAAACATTGAGGTTTCACTCAATCAACCTCACCTCTCACAATGCGGCTTCTCCTAAAACTATACTTCCTGAACGTGTCCCTTATTCACCCTGTGTACGTTACCAGCCTCAACACAGAGCCACTGCTAATTGGGTCAGACTTAATGGATCGCTTGGTCCCGTTGATGGACTTGGGCAAGAACCAAGTGTGGTCACCTTCCCAAAACACTTGGTGCAACTAGGGCTGTGGCGGTCACGAAATTTTGTCAGCCGGTGATTGTCAAGAAAATAACTGTCGGTCTCACGGTAATTGACCGTTAATTAACATAAACACATTTAGCATCTCCTGGCTTCCACAAATAGCCTACAAGCCACTGATGCTGACCTTTGGAACATCTATATTTTAAAAAGTATAATAAATCCATGTAATATAGCCTACACCTTCACAATAAATCCATAATTTATTTTAGACAGGTCTAAAGAAGCATGATATGAAGAAAATGTAGTCTATTTCAGAAGAACAGAATAGCATACTCTGAATTGTCCTTATGTTAGATCCTGATCTGGCTATGCCAAATGGCTGTGGGCTACACTAGTTCATTTAGCAGACAAGATTTGCTTAGAATTCCGTGGCATTATTTTATAG
This sequence comes from Coregonus clupeaformis, assembly GCF_020615455.1. Lineage (NCBI taxonomy): Eukaryota > Metazoa > Chordata > Actinopteri > Salmoniformes > Salmonidae > Coregonus > Coregonus clupeaformis. The sequence goes on along the minus strand of NC_059211.1, from coordinate 52,644,678 downwards.
AATGAAGAATACAATTGAACAAAGCTGAATAAAATAGAAAGGATATTTTCTCCAAACGATTTGAGGGAGTGCGCACATGCGGCTATTCTGTGTTGAGCGGTTAACAAAGAAATAGGTATTCTTAAATGCTTAATTTAGAGTTATTAATGTAACTTTAGTTGTTCTACAAACGTTGGGCTATATGTTTAGATGTTTAATATATTGTAAGGCTGCATGATGCGACTCTAATGATGATTTGAAAAAAGTAGCTTGAAAGGCATGAGCTCTGCTTTGTTTTTTGCACTGGCTGTACACACTACATCAGTCACTCATTCACAATTTGACAAGCACTTGATAATGCCTAGAATTTCACGGCGGCATCCCCTTTGTGTGGCAGTAATGCACCCTAAAAAAATACATGCCTTTTGCGGCCAATGGCCATTGTGCCCTTCTTCCTGAGTGCTGCGCGCTCCGCCACGTGATCGGGTCTTTCTCACAGGCTACAAGTGAAGACAGACACATCGGGGACCCAACTGCGAGTGTCCTTATCCAATGCATATTGAAGATATTGTCCACATTTACTTTTCGTCAGCCAACAAGATGAGTAGGCCTAACGAACAGCAAAAGCACTAGTTTATGTCAATCTACTATCCCCCATATTACAATGGTCGACCTATTATATTCTGTGCGAGAAATAAATATTTCAAACATAGTCTGGGACAGTTGTGGGATGCGATAGATCCCAAATTAATACAACCACTAGCATCAAAAAACATTTTTTACACGATGTGGCTGACGCAACAGATCAGAACATTTAGCTTAAAATGTTGATAAGCTATTAGGCTATTTATTCACATTATAAGCGCAGCAATGCGCACATGGTAGGTAGTAGACTATAAGCGCTAATGTACCATTAGCGGAAAACACCATTATCAAAAGTGACTGCAAATGCGATTATGCATGTAATGCTTTTATTATAAAGTTGCATTTTTATGGTGAAAATTATCTTCCCCAAACTTGAAACTCACGCGCTGCTTATGTATGCCAGTTAGCCTCTACATCCCTTGTAAAGTGGATTAATGTGCTTAATTTTAAGAAGTTATTTGGCCGCTTTAGTTGTAATACAAACCTTATGAAAACATATAGGCCTATGGGCTAGGCTACATGAGGTGTGCGACTATGATTAGAAAAAGTAACCAAAAAAAGGCATTGTTTCTTATGCTAGGCATTATTCACAAGTGATAGGCTAATATTGTCACACATCAGACTATTCTTGATTTATTCTTGTCTTTACATATACTAAATAATATAAGTGTGAAATTTGTTTTAATTTAGAATGGACCATTATCATGCAACTGTATCGAAACAGGGGCAGCGGGAAAAAATACATGTCATCTATGCAATTAAATAGTGAATGGAGGACGCTTATCCCTGTGGTTTATTTTCATGCCAGCCAGGTAGGCTATACTCCTGTTGTAAATATAAGCAATGTGCTTAATATTAGGAATGTAGAGAAATAAATATAGTAGGCCTAGCCTATAGAAAGCTGATGGGATCCTCGTCTTTTTAGTAGAGGCCATCACTCTGTTTTCTCGCGCAATTGCATAGCCTATTGAAATGTTGCGGATGTTCTGGTCAGATTAGGCGCCAAACTTGATACAGTCCACAACGTTCTGTGGTCCTTGGCGTCACCATCTCAGAATGGTTGTTCTTTTGACCCCATCCAGATGGGCTCTGGACAAACCATTCCCCAAGCCTGTCAAGTCTTGAACGAGTCGGCAGTGGTTATTCTGGTGAGAACTGCTGAAGTATCAATCCAGCTGAATTTAGCACCCGGCCAACGCTTGGACAATACTGCCACTTTCTTTCAGCCCTCTTCCCGACCATTCAACTTGAGGCTGATTATTAAAGGCAATCCGCTGCTGGAGGTCAACTCCAGATCCACTTACCTCTTGGTGCAAAATTATATGGAAGCAGATTTGATCATACCCTGGCACCATTGACTAGGGACGTTAACAGACTACTCTTTTCATGACTTTGAACTAGTTGTTCCTGTGATTGATCCAATTCCTTCCTCTATGGAGCCCTGCAGCATCAGAGCTGTAACTCACTTGCCCTTCAAAGGCTATTGCAATAATTGCTGCCCTTCCAGGAAGCGAAGCATCCACGTTCAGATTGGACTTTGTTCCTGACAACTAGATCTATTCCATCATGGCTGAAGATGACACGCTTTCCCCTTCGGAAAAGGTAGAACACCTCTTTGACACAACGGCAGGCATCCCTCCCGCAGCTAATCCGGTGACATCGACTGGCGACACACCAAGCAATCTCCCTGAACCATTTCCTGGTTTCGAATCGCAGGTGCAAGAACTGTTGGCCACAGCAGACGCTCTAGTGTATGACACTCAAATAAAGCAAACGTGTGACTTGTTCGACAAATACCAGGAAATTTGGTAGAAAGATTCCCTGGATTGTTGTCTTACTGATCGCATTCCCACACCACCTCGTGCACCCCCAACATTTGTGCGTCAGTATAAGATTCCTCTTGCTGCATACGCCGCTGTCCAATAAATCATAAATTCCCTGCTGGCAAAGCAGATAATCAGGGAATGTAACAGTACCTAGAGCACCCCGTGTGGCCTGTCTTGAAACAAGGGCAAATGGTGACTTAACATCGATTACCATACAACTCAACAAACTGGATATGTTGTCTTGTTGTCCTATGACGCAACTTGACCAAGAGCTGCCTCGGTTCACAAATGTAAAATATTGTCTAACGTAGACATGGCAAATGGCTTCTGGACTATGAAGGTCAATCCACGAGATCAGCACAAATTAGTGTTCTCGTTCTGGGCTACTCAAATTTGTCTGCGGAATTTAACATCTTCCTACACAAAACCATGCCAGACGCAGCCACTGGGGGCACTCTCATATACGTTAATGATGTTCTCATGAGGAGTGAGAACTGGTCTCACCACCTCAATGAACTGGACCATGTTCTTACCCAACTAGGGGCAGCCAGCGCCAAGTTGGCCATCACAAAAGGCTAGTGGTGCAAACCCAAAGTCAACTATGTAGGACTCCTGCTGGGCCCTGATGGAATCTTAGCCCAATCCAACAGGATACATGCTATCCAAAACATAAAAACTCCTGCAAACCTTCATGGACTATGCAGCTTCTTGGGTGTATGCAACTACTCCCGCCAGTTCATAGAACATTATGCATACCTGGCCAAACCATAGACCCTACTGCTTCAGAAAGACACACCATTTGTCTGGGAAACCGCACACAACAAAGCTGTGTTTGAAAGTTAAGCTTTGCTCAGCTCCATGCTTAGCCTACACCAACAAGAACAAGGTGTTCTTTCTGGATGCTGGATGCTGGATTCTCAGCACACTGCCTCAGTGCTGGTTTGTCCCAAAAGATTGACCAGGAGAGACGCATAGCCCAGTCAAGCGCAAATAATCAGACTGCGAAACGGCTTTGCTCTCAACCGTTTGGGCAATCAAGCATAGGGGGTCAAGGCTACGTGTGAAGCCTTGGGACAAGTGGCCCACTGGTCACAGATGGAACAGCATGTGGCACAGTACGTAAGGGGATGCTTAATCTGTTGCCAGTTCCAACCTTCCAAACTGCTTCACAGAACACCCTTACAACGCAAGGGTGTATCTTAACCCTGGCGTTCAATCCAGATTGACTGGATCGGTCCAGTCGCCAGGTCTACTCAAGGTAACATGTACCTCCTTACAGTGACCTGTGCATTCACAAAGTGGGTAGAATGCCTGCCGGCCACCAAATACTCAGCAGAAACCACTGCCATTCTTCTGCTGAACCATGTCTTCAGCCGCTTTGGCCTGCCAGGAGAAACCGTAGACAGCGAACGCAGAACTCATTTTTCAGCCACTGCAATGACCGAACTGTGGCGACTTCTTGGAGTTGGAGTTAAGCTTCACATGGCGTACAATCCCAGGAGTTCTGATCAGGTGGAGAGAAGCAACAGAATGATCGTTAGCATCTTAAAGAAGTACATGTCAGCCAATCACAAAGATTGGGACCTCAAACTCCCACTGGTGCTAATGGCCATCAGAGCCACACGTCACAGGTCCACTGGTGTCATGCCATTCGAAATGATGACAGGCAGACCAATGATTCTCCCACTGCACCTCCTGTACCAACTTGGAGACCACACTGCATCCACCGTGTACACTGCTCATCAATACGTGGCCGACTTGCCGACTCACCTCCAGACCTCCTTTGCGTACGCTCAAGAAAACTTGGAAAAAGAGTGCCAAAGGTGGGGGCCCCGTGTAGCTCAGTTGGTTGGTAGAGCATGGCGCTTGCAACGCCAGGGTTGTGGGTTCGTTTCCCACAGGGGGCCAGTATGAAAAATTTAAAAAATAAAAACCCACTACGACCACAAGGCCTCCCACCAAGAATTCCAAGTAGGGGAGAAGTGTGGTATTACAACTTTGCCAAACCCATGGGCGTCACTAAAAAAATTCCTTCAAGTGGGTTCACAGGAACCTGGTCAAGTTGTACACTCCCCCTATGGGAATTGAAGGGGCAGACCAGCCCCCTTAATAAGCTAGAACTCTACAGTACGCTCTTAGGTACCTCAAAGGAACACCAAACTGGTCCCATACAAAAGACCAGTGCGTTTTCCTTTAATAATTGTTTTCCTTTCTACATTGTTGTTGTTTATTTGCCTTGTTCTTGTTTGATGTTTGCCCTGTGGCGTTCTGCCTTAAAGTTGCATTGCAATTAAGGAAACAGGATAAATGTAAAGTCAAACAAATACTGAATGTGTATGCCAAGATCTAACCAAACAATCCCTCTAACCATGTGTTCTTGTAGGATGGGATTCCTCTGTCTGATCCTGGCACTCTGCGTTCTTGTCGAATCCAACCAACCAGATGTTATAACGAGCAGACCCCCAGTGGGTATCGTCCTGCGTGACGATCCAGGACTACTAATCACCAACTGGAGAGTATACACTCCGAGTGTACGTCCGCCGGGACGCTGAGAATGTGTAACGCAAACACATTCCGCCCAGCGCACAACTGAGTTGGGCCAGTTCTGATTGGACCGGGCCAGGGAGTTAAGCACGCCCAGCTAGACACCGCTCACATGTTGGCCCAACTCCAAAAATTCACAGTGACCCAGTCAGAATTATCAGAGCCCAGTTGTCAGAAGCGATTCATTGGGGTCTTACTCTACTTAAGGGGCAGCGGTAGGGTCACTATCGTCTTTAGGTACCACTATTATCAGAACTCCGGATAAGACCCAGATGCAGACAGTTCAAATCACAGATGGATTTCGCATTTTTCCGCTTTGACGAACAGCTGGTTCTCCAGAAGACGCTGGAGGACTTGTCGGACATGTTCTTGAGTCGAGCGGGAAAAAACGAGGATGTCATCGAGGTAGACGAACACGAACCAGTTCAACATGTCACAGAGAACGTTGTTAACCAGGGCCTGGAACACAGCAGGAGCATTGGTCAGTCCGAATGGCATCACCAGGTATTCGTAGTGCCCGCTTGCAGTGTTAAAGGCGGTCTTCCACTCATCCCCTTCCCGTATCCGTACCAGATGGTAGGCATTCCGGAGGTTCAACTTGGAGAAGATGGTAGCCCCCTGGAGAGGCTCGAAAGCCGAGGCAATGATTGGAAACAGGTAACGTTTTTTAACCGTGATGTCATTCAGGCCCCGGTAGTCGATACACGGGCACAGGGTTTGTCCTTCTTCTCCACAAAGAAGAACCCTGTACCGGCGGGGTAGGCAGAAGGACGGATACACCCTGCAGCCAGGGAGTCCTCAATGTCACCATCATCTTGGTCTCTGGACCCGACAGTGTATTAAGCCGCCCCCGAGGCAGTGTAGTGCCTGGGAGAAGGTTGATGGTGCAGTAATAGGGCCGATGTGGAGAAAGCGAGGTGGCACGGGCCTTGCTGAAAACCTCCCGGAGGTCCTGGTATTCCGCGGGAATGGCGGAGAGGGCCGGGGCTTTTCCCAAGCACGCAGGAAGACGTCCCGGGGCAGGCTGCGCCGACTTCAGGCAATGAGCGTGGCAGAACAGGCTCCAACCCTTGATCGAACCCACAGTCCAGTCAACAAGGGCATTGTGTCTCTGGAGCCATGAAAACCCCAACACAATGGTTACCTGAGGGGATTTAATAAGGAAAAACTGGATAGACTCGCTGTGGTTACCTGACACTCTTAGGTTGCTAGGAACCGTGTTGTGGGTGACTGCCAATCGAACGCCCATCCAGCGCTCTGACGTCCATGGGAATGGAGAGGGGTTGAGTGGGGATTCCCAGCTCAGACACCAGGGTAGCATCCATAAAACTCTCATCGGGCCCAGAGTCAATGAGTACCCAGAGAGATTTGGACCGGTAACCCCACAGCAGGAGTGCATGGAGAGGGGTATGAGTAAGGGGACACTGGACATTCTCCCCAGCGTACTCATACCTCCTGATGAACCAGGTCTATTTACAGGACAGGTAGAAATGTAATGGCCTGTAGTCCCACAATACAGACAGCTCTTGGTGTTCAGTCTGTGTAACCATTCGGCATTAGACAGTCTAGCTCTGCCAAGTTGCATAGGCTCCGGAGGAGGCGAATCGACAGACCTCGGTGACTCTCAGGGGAACTCGGGTAACCTCTGATTCTCTAGGCAATGTAGACACCAAGGACCCCCGGGATTCCTCGGAGGCGAGGTGGAATCCATGGACGAGCGAGGGGGAGTGGGAACAGACCTCCTCTACTCCTACATTCCCGTAGTCGCCCATCGATTCAGATGGTCAAGGCGATGAGAGAGTCGAGATCGATGGGCAGCTCCTGGGCTGCGAGTTCATCTTTCACCTCCTCCGATAACCAGTGAAGGAATGTGTCGAACAGGGCTTCCGGGTTCCAGGCACTCTCGGCGGCCAACGTGCGGAAATGGACCGCATAGTCTGCCACACTACTGGAGTCTCGGTGTAGCTGGAGTAGTTCTGAGCAGCCTCTCTCTCGGACAACGGAGAATCAAACACTTTCTTCACCTCTGCCATGAACTCCTCTAGACTTGAACACACAGTGGCTTGTTGCTCCCACACTGCTGTAGTCTAGGCAAGAGCCATCCCGGACATCAGTGTTATAAGGTACGCTACCCTCGAGCGGTCTGAGGGAAAAGAAGAGGGCTGTAGCTCAAAGATGAGGGAGCACTGGGAGAGAAACTCCCAACAGGTCCCTGAATCTCCAGCGAAGTGTTCCAGAGGAGGTAAGCAGGGTTTTCAAGAAGCCGGGGTGGGCTCGGGAGACGCGCTGCTGACAGCGGGGTTACTAAGGGGCTGGGAGGTTACTTTCGTAGCTGGCTGCCTAACAGACAATCCGTGGAATTGCTCCAGTAATGTATTAAAGGCACGGTCATGGCGTTCTGTCAAGGTCTGGAATCCTTCCGTAAGACCTCGAAGTAGCTCCTCATGTCTCCCAATGGTGGCTCCTTGGGAGGAGACGGCGTTGCGGAGCTGGTCCGAGTCTGCTGAGTCAGTCATGGCCAGTTCGTACTATCAGAACTCAAGATAAGACAAAGATGCAGACAATTCGAATCACAGATGTTTATTTACAAAACGGGGCAGGCAAATGACAGGTCAAGGGCAGGCAGAGGTCTGTAATCCAGGGCAGTGTCAGAAAGGTACAGAATGGCAGGCAGGCTCAGGGTCAGGGCAGGCAGAATGGTCAAAAACTGAAGAACTAGAAAACAGGGACTAGAAAGAACAGGAGTACAGGAAAAAACACGCTGTTAGGCTTGACGAGACTAGACGAACTGGCAACAGTCGTGTATTCTGTAGTGTCCTCGTGTAAATAGCAGTTTTTTTTTGTTTTTGTCTTTTTCGTATATACTTCTCAATCTCACTTTCCATCCTTTAACTAAATATACTTTCCTGCAACCCGCCTCACCCAATGTGGAACGGATTCTATTATTTCTTTATACCTTTTTATCTAGAACCTCCGGCTGAAACTAGCAAGCTGGCCAGCTAACTAGCTACTTGCTTTTAGCCACCGTTAGCGGTCTTCACCATTGTCCGTGGCCTGCACTACCTACCAGCCAGCTCTAGCCTGGACAATTATCGGCCAGTCTGCACAGTGCGCTATCGACCCAGAACATATCAGATTTTCTGCGGAAATCACTGAATCACTGGACCTTAACACCGGATCATCGCAACTAGCTAACTGCAACCGAATGGCTGTTGTTGTTGTTGGCTAATCACCACTGTCCTGAAGCAAGCACCAGTTAGCCTTGAGCTAGCCTCGAGCCAGGCCCATCTCCCGGCTATCTACCTCTGTGTCAACCAGACAGGACCTCCTAGTGTTGACACGGAGCACCGCCGATCCATCACGACTGGTCTGCCGACGTAATCGTCTGATGTGGTTTCAACAGGCTTCCCGTTGCGACGACAACGAAGATCCATCTGCTAGCCCCGGCCCGCTAGCACACGCAATCAACACCCGTGCCTCCTGCTCGCCTGTGCCGTAGCAGCCACCGAACTGCTCCCGGACTCACCTATTGCTGTTCACTGGTCCTTATGATCACTCAGCTACACAGCTGATGCCTGCTGGACTGTTCCTTTATATGGTACCCCATCCTGTCTATCTGTTTAGCCTCAGCCCAAACCTTCGTCACCATTACCAGCTGTTGTCTTAGGTCTCTTGAATAACACCTGTGATTGCTTTATGCCTCTCTCCCATGTCAATATGCCTTGCCTATTGCTGTTTCGGTTAGTTCTTATTGTACTATTTCACTGTAGAGCCCCCAGTCCCACTCAACCTGCCTCAGATAGCTCCTTTGTCCCACCCCCCATACACACGGAGACCAGCTCAATCGGTGCCTCCAGTGATGCTATCCCTTTCATCGTTACCCAACGCTTAGGTTTACCTCCACTGTACTCATATCCTTCCATATCCTTGTCTGTAGATAATGCCCTGAATCAATTCTGCCCCTTTTATTCTCTGTACCCAGCACACTAGAAGACCAGTTCTTAAAACCTTTAGCCGTATCCTTATTCTATTCCTCCTCTGTTCCTCTGGTGATGTAGAAGTTAACCCAGGCCCTGTAGCCCCCAGTATCACTCCTACTCCCCAGGCGCTATCATTTGTTGACTTCTGTAACCATAAAAGCCTTGGTTTCTTGCATGTTAACATCAGAAGCCTCCTCCCTAAGATTGAGTTATTCACTGCGTTAGCACAATCCGTCAACCCTGATGTTCTAGCAGTGTCAGAATCCTGGCTTAGGAAGGCCACTAAAAATTCAGACATTTCCATCCCCAACTATAATATTTTCCGTCTAGATAGAACTGCCAAAGGGGGCGGAGTTGCAATCTACTGTAGATATAGCCTGCAGAGCTCTATCATAGTATCCAGGTCTGTGCCCAAACAGTTTGAGCTTCTACTTCAAAAAATCCACCTTTGCAGAAATAAGTCTCTCACTGTTGCCGCTTGCTACAGACCCCCCTCAGCCCCCAGCTGTGCCCTGGACACCATATGTGAATTGATTGCCCCCAAACTATCCTCAGAGTTCGTACTGCTTGGTGACCTAAACTGGGATATGCTTAACACCCCGGCCGTCTTACAATCTAAACTAGATACCCTCAATCTCACACAAATTATCAAGGAACCTACTAGGTACAACCCTAAATCCGTAAACATAGATATCATCCTGACTAATTTACCCTCTAAATACACCTCCGCTGTCTTCAACCAGGATCTCAGCGATCACTGCCTCATTGCCTGCGTCCGTAATGGGTCGGCGGTCAAACGACCACCCCTCATCACTGTCAAACACTCCTTAAAACACTTTAGCGAGCAGGCCTTTCTAATTGACCTGGCCCGGGTATCCTGGATGGATATTGACCTCATTCCGTCAGTAGAGGATGCCTGGTTGTTCTTTAAAAGTGCTTTCCTCTCCATCTTAAATAAGCATGCCCCATTCAAAACATTCAGAACTAAGAAAAGATATAGCCCCTGGTTCACCCCAGACTTGACTGCCCTTGACCAGCACAAAAACATCCTGTGGCGTACTGCAGTTGCATCGAACAGCTCCTGCGATATGCAACTTTTCAGGGAAGTCAGGAACAAATATACACAATCAGTTAGGAAAGCAAAGGCTAGCTTTTTCAAACAGAATAAGAGCACCTCCTCCCAGCTGCCCACTGCACTGAGGCTAGGAAACACTGTCACCACCGATAAATATAATATAATCGAGAAATTCAACAAGCATTTTGCTACGGCTGGCCATGCTTTCCACCTGGCTACCCCTACCCCTTCCACCAGCTCTGCACCCTCCGCTGCAACTTGCCCATGCCCCCACCCCCGCTTCTCCTTCACCCTAAATTCAGACAGCTGATGTTCTGAAAGAGCTGCAAAATCTGGACCCCTACAAATCATCTGGGCTAGACAATCTGGACCCTTTCTTTCTAAAATTAGCCGCCGAAATTGTCGCAACCCCTATTACTAGCCTGTTCAACCTCTCTTTCGTATCGTTTGAGATCCCCAGAGATTGGAAAGCTGCTGCGGTCATCCCCCTCTTCAAAGGGGGTGACACTCTAGTTTCAAACTCTAACAGACCTACAGTGAGGGAAATAAGTATTTGATCCCCTGCTGATTTTGTACGTTTGCCCACTGACAAAGAAATGATCAGTCTATAATTTTAATTGTTCAAATAAACCTACCATTAAAATTATAGACTGATTATGTCTTTGTCAGTGGGCAAACGTACAAAATCAGCAGGGGATCAAATACTTTTTTCCCTCACTGTATATCCATCCTGCCCTGCCTTTCGAAAGTATTTGAAAGCAGAGTTAACAAACAGATCACGGACCATTTCGAATCCCACCACACCTTCTCCGCTATGCAATCTGGTTTCCGAGCTGGTCATAGGTGCACATCAGCCACGCTCAAGGTCCTAAACGATATTATAACCGCGATCGATAAAAGACAGTACTGTGCAGCCGTCTTCATCGACCTTGCCAAGGCTTTCGAGTGTGTCAATCACCGCATTCTTATTGGCAGACTAAATAGCCTTGGTTTCTCAAATGACTGCCTCGCCTGTTTCACCAACTACTTCTCAGATAGAGTTCAATGTGTCAAATCGGAGGGCCTGTTGTCTGGACCTCTGGCAGTCTCTATGGGGGTGCCACAGGGTTCAAATCTCGGGCCGACTCTATTCTCTGTGTATATCAATGATGTCACTCTTGCTGCTGGTGACTCTCAGATCCATCTCTACGTAGACGACACCATTTTGTATACATCTGGCCCTTCATTGGACACTGTGATAACAAACCTCCAAACGAGCTTCAATGCCATACAACACTCCTTCCGTAGCTTCCAACTGCTCTTAAATGCTAGTAAAACTAAATGCATGCTCTTCAATCGAACGCTGCTTGCACCCGCCTGCCCGACTAGAATCACTACTCTCGGCAGGTCTGACTTAGAATATGTGGACAACTACAAATACCTAGGTGTCTGGTTAGACTGTAAACTCTCCTTCCAGACTCACATTAAGCATCTACAATCCAAAGTTAAATCTAGAATCGGCTTCCTATTTCGCAACAAAGCCTCCTTCGCTCGTGCTGCCAAACATGCCCTCGTAAAACTGACTATCCTACCAATCCTTGACTTCGGCGATGTCATTTACAAAATAGCCTCCAACACGCTACTCAGCAAATTGGATGTAGTCTATCACAGTGCCATCCGTTTTGTCACCAAAGCCCTATATATATATATATATATATATTTATTTATTTTATTTTTTTGTCATTTAGCAGACGCTCCAGAGCGACTTACAGTTAGTGAGTGCATACATTTTCATACTGGCCCCCCGTGGGAAACGAACCCACAACCCTGGCGTTGCAAACTCCATGCTCTACCAAATGAGCTACAGGGGACATATACTACCCACCATTGTGACCTGTACGCTCTCGTTGGCTGGCCAGGTCATCTATAAATAACTGCTAGGCAAATCCCGCCTTATCTTAGCTCATTGGTCACCATAGCAACACCCACACGTAGTATGCGCTCCAGCAGGTATGTCTCACTGGTCATCCCCAAAGCCAACACCTCCTTTGGCCGCCACTCCTTCCAGTTCTCTGCTGCTAATGACTGGAACGAACTGCAAAAATCTCCTTCACTAACTTTAAGCATCAGTTGTCAGAGCAGCTTACCGATCACTGCACCTGTACACAGCCCATCTGTAATTAGCCCACCCAACTACCTCATCCCCATATTGTTATATATTTTGGTCATTTGCACCCCAGTATCTCTATTTGCACATCATCTTCTGCACATCTATCACTCCAGTGTTAATACTAAATTGTAATTATTTCGCACTACGGCCTATTTATTGCCTTACCTCCATAACTTACTACATTTGCACACACTGTATATAGATTTTCCATTGTGTTTTTGACTGTACGTTTTTGTTTATCCCATATGTAACTCTGTGTTGTTGTTGTTTTTATCGCACTGCTTTGCTTTATCTTGGCCAGGTCGCAGTTGTAAATGAGAACATGTTCTCAACTGGCTTACCTGGTTAAATAAAGGTTAAATACAAAAATTAAAAAATTGGTGCACCCGCGCAATGGAGGATGTAATGAAGACTTATACTAGGATCACTAGTGCCGGGTCTGAGTCAATACCAATCTTTGGTTATGGATGATTTTCTAGTACATATGTTGTAGAATGAAATGCCTATATGCCTTAAATGTTTATGGATTAAGAACCAATTAAAGGGTTAAAACAGAGCAGGAACATGTCTTTAGTGCAAATGCTGTGCTTCTGATAAGAATGGTTCCTTCTTAACGCCCTGCAGCTGGTCTGGGTATGTCAATGACGTGATGGAGATACAACTTCTCGTTGTAGCTGTGTGGAGATTGGAGTAACAATGGAACTAGTGTTATCACTTGTTTGTGCTTTTGACCTGACAAACATAGCCACATGCACATAGTCACAAGTAAAAACCATAGTGGCTCAGGGTCCTTGGAGGATGGCTGTTTGGAAAGGCTTAAATGTATGTTATGGACATGACATGTGTAAACCATGTTTAAGTATTAATTGATATGTTTTATAATGTGTTATGAAATTATAAGGGTAAAACAGAATGAACATGATTGATACTTTGTACTCCAGATGCATGCCTGGATAGTGAATATAGTCAATACAGAGTGTGATTGTTCTTTAACATAGATACAGTGGGGAGAACAAGTATTTGATACACTTCCGATTTTGCAGGTTTTCCTACTTACAAAGCATGTAGAGGTCTGTAATTTTTTATCATAGGTACACTTCAACAGTGAGAGACTGAATCTAAAACAAAAATCCAGAAAATCACATTGTATGATTTTTAAGTAATTAATTTGCATTTTATTGCATGACATAAGTATTTGATACATCAGAAAAGCAGAACTAATATTTGGTACAGAAACCTTTGTTTGCAATTACAGAGATCATATGTTTCCTGTAGGTCTTGAGCAGGTTTGCACACACTGCAGCAGGGATTTTGGCCCAATCCTCCATACAGACCTTCTCCAGATCCTTCAGGTTTCGGGGCTGTCACTGGGCAATACAGACTTTCAGCTCCCTCCAAAGACTTTCTATTGGGTTCAGGTCTGGAGACTGGCTAGGCCACTCCAGGACCTTGAGATGCTTCTTACGGAGCCACTCCTTAGTTGCCCTGGCTGTGTGTTTCTGGTTGTTGTCATGCTGGAAGACCCAGCCACGACCCATCTTCAATGCTCTTACTGAGGGAAGGAGGTTGTTGGCCAAGATCTCGCGATACATGGCCCCATCCATCCTCCCCTCAATATGGTGCAGTCGTCCTGTCCCCTTTGCAGAAAAGCATCCCCAAAGAATTATGTTTCCATCTCCATGCTTCACGGTTGGGATGGTGTTCTTGGGGTTGTACTCATCCTTCTTCTTCCTCCAAACACGGCGAGTGGAGTTTAGACCAAAAAGCTCTATTTTTGTCTCATCAGACCACATGACCTTCTCCCATTCCTCCTCTGGATCATCCAGATGGTCATTGGCAAACTTCAGACGGGCCTGGACATGCGCTGGCTTGAGCAGGGGGACCTTGCGTGCGCTGCAGGATTTTAATCCATGACGGCGTAATGTGTTACTAATGGTTTTCTTTGAGACTGTGGTCCCAGCTCTCTTCAGGTCATTGACCAGGTCCTGCCGTGTAGTTCTGGGCTGATCCCTCACCTTCCTCATGATCATTGATGCCCCACGAGGTGAGATCTTGCATGGAGCCCCAGACCGAGGGTGATTGACCGTCATCTTGAACTTCTTCCATTTTCTAATAATTGCGCCAACGGTTGTTGCCTTCTCACCAACCTGCTTGCCTATTGTCCTGTAGCCCATCCCAGCCTTGTGCAGGTCTACAATTGTATCCCTGATGTCCTTACACAGCTCTCTGGTCTTGGCCATTGTGGAGAGGTTGGAGTCTGTTTGATTGAGTGTGTGGACAGGTGTCTTTTATACAGGTAATGAGTTCAAACAGGTGCAGTTAATACAGGTAATGAGTGGAGAACAGGAGGGCTTCTTAAAGAAAAACTAACAGGTCTGTGAGAGCCGGAATTCTTACTGGTTGGTAGGTGATCAAATACTTATGTCATGCAATAAAATGCAACTCACTAACTGTATGTCGCTCTGGATAAGAGCGTCTGCTAAATGACTAAAATGTAAATGTAAATGTATATAGTGGAGTAACTGTGTAGGTTGTATAAGCATGACTATGCATTTGTGTCTGTATAAAAGGAGAGCTCCGAATCAGGGAAAACAGATGTTCTGCAGATCATCTCGGCTTTCGTTGCTTCGTGTAATAAAAGTATATTTTCATTCTACAAAAACTCTTGACTATTGATTTTTAACATGTATAGTGATAATTATCCGCTGGCTTGTGATCCCGAGACCCCTATAAACATTACTGCCGCTGCTTCCACAGAGGTCTCCAGGTCAGCCCTGTAGGCCTCCCTAAGCTGATGCTCCTAGGGCCTTATGACCTTATAAGTAATCTAAAACTTGTGCCTTAAGCAACACACCATTAAAGTAGGATCGCCCTATGTAGGACACATTAGCCAAGTGTCTTATTAGAGTCATTTAGCCAAATGCATGAACGGTATAAAAATGTCTGCATAGATTAAGGTGTGGTAACCAAAATGAATTTGTTTATTTACCAATTTTTCTAATAAAAAGGAATAAAGTATTCCATACAACCATGAATTAAATGCCACGGCGTCCACTCATAGGAAAGGAATTGTAATGGCATATTGCTTGAATTTCATGTGCCCTTAACTTTGTCACCAAGTTACAGCCTAGGTCGACCAAGATGGCTCACCGGACGACATGGTCGGGAAACACAGCCACTAAGGGACACCTCATGGCCACTCCTACATTGTGGTTCACAGCTCAGGAAACCCTTCCAAGCTGAAAGTACAAGGGGGGACTGTTGTAAAGAGAGCCCATGAGTGAAGGTCATGTGCCCTCCAGGCAAAGATTGACAGTTTTGATGTTGACAAATGCCCATCAGTTATGAATGGTGGAGAACAGATATTCCCTATGTACCATATTCCAGGCCAGAGTAAGTGTTCTGTTATTGACAGCGGCTTCCTCAAGCTATGAATGATAAAGGAGCAAATGTTGCCTGTGCACACATCAATGGGGCGAAGGGGGGTCAGCCCTTCTGGTCACTGAGTAGCTTACAAGATGCCCCTATCACAAGAACAATAAACACCTCTCCCTTTCCTCTTTTTACGACTTTAAGTGTCCCCTGAAGGAGGTCAAAGAGACAAAGAACTGACACTTTCTGCAGATCAGCAGACAATTTTTACGACCTACATGTGTTACTGGGGATTACCAACTAGACTTTCGGGCACCATAGATGTGTATTCTAAGAAAGGGGGGGTTCAGGCTATGATATTCCTTGTAACAAGAGTAAAAAGTATCGCCAATGTTGGTAGAACTTGAAAGATACTGTGATATTTTTCTTTAGATTTTTCTATGTCATTAAAAAGGGGTATAATGTGCATTTGCTGTAACAACATAAAATGTATGTATTTTAGTCAAGGCATGTTTCGAACCTACAAGCTACGTATTTCATCCTAGGTACTGTTTAACTCTTTTCTGTACACTAGGAACATACTGTGGACACTTATGAGGAAACCTCAGATTTATCTCAATGATCATAAATGTGCTGAATTCTCAGAATCAACTGGGTGGTCCTGTGACTACCAGTCCGGCTTATCAGCCCGCCCTTTGTGAGTATCCCTATAATTACAGGACTTGCTAACAGACTGGTAGATCAAGTTTCTTCACAATGTGGCCACGCCAATTGAACAAATGATCAACATTCCCTTGGAACCAAACACCTATCGACAAGAGATATCCTGCTCAGACAGAAGCAATCATCCCAGAGGTGATCCTGCAGAACACACTGTTTGCATTCACAATCCATCCCGGCTGGGATCAGAGGAAGAATTCACTGCACGGAAAATCTCTAATAGACTTGACTCTCCTGGACTGAGAACGGAGAGAGAGAGAAGTGGGTATAGCTCTTTCAGCTGTGAGCTACTTCGGCCTGCTGACCTCAGCGCTACTGTTGAGAGAGACTTGGACAACAAACCCCGGCTCCATCCCATCCTAACCGACATGCAAGTAAATTAGCCTATTGCATTCTTCCTTTCCTCTGAAAGTGGCGCTGTGTGTGTAAAGTGGTGGAAGTCATTGAGTATTGTAAGATGGTAGGTGTAATCTACAAACCAATGATCAATATTGTCCTGGCACTGTCAACATCGGATGCTAACTGGTAGCCTAGTCCATATCTATTCCTGGAAGGTGAGCTCTATAGTTTCACAGTTGTGAAAGCCTATGTCGATGTAGCCCTCTCACATTTTCTCTTTCAATGAATAAGATCATATCATTCTCAAAAGTCCTGTGAATGTGTTGTTGTATTTTCCTGGGTTGAGTACGGAAGCCTATTCATATTGACCTGTGGAGCTTCTCACCTCAATAACTGTGTTGTATCCCATTGTACCCTCTCTTGATATCGTATATTTTAACTACCTAATTTTGTACTTGTTTAGTCTAGTAAATAGAACCTTGAATTAATTATTTGTGGCATTGAAATCATTTGCCAGCGACTGGATTTTTGCAGTTCCAGAACTAACGGCTATTAACAATGAGAATATAGTCAATTGACTGTTTATTAGACAGACTATTCCTTGAAGTACATTACTGGGGGCGAGCTCCCTGCCATCCAGGACCGCTATATCAGGCGGTGTGAAAAGAAGCCCCGGAAAATCGTCAAGACCCCAACCACCCAAGCCATAGACTATTTTCTCTGCTGCCGCACGGCAAGAGGTACCGATGCATCAAGTTTGACACCAACAGGCTCTTGAATAGCTTCTATCCCCAAGCAATATGACTGATAAATAGCTAACAAAATAGCTACATGGACCGAGTTTACCTTGTATCTTTATTGACCTTTTATTTCAGTGTTTGCACTGTCTCTATGCACACTCACAGGGCCCTAAACACTCACACACACTGTCACTTCAACACACACACAAACACTGACTCCATCTTTTACTCACTCACACATAATGTGCACATACATTTATATCTTATATCCTACTCACCTTAGCCCTATTCATATCTACCTCCATCACTCCGGTATCCCTGCACATGTAAATATGGTATTGGAACTGACTTTTTAAATATTTCTTGTATATAGTATACATACTTTACTGTGTATTTCATGTTTCTTATTCTTATTTCTCATGTTTCTCATGTTTATTTTTCCAGTAAAACAATGTTATTGATTATTGTATTGTTGGGTTTTGAGTTTGCAAGAAAGGCATGTTCCTGTACTTGTGCATGTGACATTAAACTTGAAACTATTGTTGATATAGTTAATGGTATAACGGTTAATGATAACTACTGATAGCGTTAAGTCAAGGGTTTCTCTGTATCCAACCCTTAATGGTGCCCTCTTAGATTATTTTGGATAGGATAACCAAATTAATCAAACAAATCAGCTCAATTAACCATTTCAGTAAATAATCATTAAATGATCTTGAATATTAATTAACCAAAAGTCACAACAACCCAAACTCCCAGATATTTGTACGTTTTGAATTGCTCTGTAGAATGTCCTTACAAGGAAGTAATTACATGGTTTTCAGAGTGTTTAGTATTGGAAAATACCATGCATTTTGTTTTAGAGAAATTCAGAACAAGCTTCAAAACGTACAGATTTTGTTGAATGATGTTAAAAGCGGTTTGAGCTTTTTCAAAAGCCAAAGTAAAACTGCTGCCACTTGAACAGTGTCATCTGCATAATTATTTTTACATCAGGAGTCTCAATATGTCTCCCAATGTTGTTGATATAAATAATAAACAACAGGGGACCTAAAATGGATCCTTGAGGCACGCCCAAGCACAACTCTACGGTGTCCAACCTACAACCATCTGCCTTAACACACTGGTTTCCATTTGACAGGTAGTTCACAAACCACTCCAGAGTATGACCAGTAATCCCAATACGATTTAATCTCTGCACCAAGACAGTATGGTCTATAACGTCAAACGCCTTTGACTATGAATACAAATACACAATGCAGCTTCTTCTCCAGGGCACAGTGAATATCAATCAAAACCCTCAAAGTTGCTGTGACAGTACTGTGGCTAGACTTGAACCCTGATTGCATACCACTCAAAATATTGTTTTCCTGGAGGTAGGCCTTAAACTGCTTATTGACTAGGGACTCCAATACCTTTGCCAGAACAGATGATTTAGATATGGGCTGATAGTTCTTCAGTAGAGTGGGATCACTTCCTTTCAAAAGAGGTAGGACAAATGCTGTTTTCCACAACCTGGGGATTTCATTACATTCTAGGGTAAGGTTAAAGATGTATGTTAAAGGGAGATTAACATCTGCAGCTAATTGTAGTAGGCGGGGTTCTAGATCATCAGGGGATTTTTTTACATCAATTTAACCCTATCAAATAATTTGTCTGCATCATGAAAATGTTAATTAAAAGAGTTCAGAATAGAGGTTTTCTCAGTTACCACCTGTGAGTCAACCAGCAGCTGTTCAGGGAGCTGTGCATCTTTTTTGCACTCTAAACCTTTCACTGCTTGCCAAAATGTGGAAGGATTATTCAGATTATCAGCATTAGATTTGAGGTGGTGGTCTGCTTTCAGCTCTTGGGTCATTTTCACACCCTGATTCTGAAGGCGTTTAAAAGCCATCCAATCATCAGCCGTATCAGACCTTCTTGCTTTAGCCCACAACGGATTCTGTTTCCTTATGATTTCAGCTAGTTCATCTGAGAACATAGGGTTGTCTCTGCCCTTAATTCTTTGTTGATTGAAAGGGGCACACATACATCCTGGAATGCTTTATGGAAGTAAGAAAAGGCACATTCAACACCAGGGATGAATTCAACTCTATTCCAGGCAATGTTAAAAACACAATGTAAAAAAAAAAAAAAAAGGTTTCTTTTCATGATGAAACGTGGACGTAGTTTAGGAATTTTACCATCCCTTACAGAGGCAACAGCAAAGTGGTCACATATAATTTGCAAAAACACCAGAAGCATTAAAATGATGTGGAGTGTTGGTTAAAATAAGATCAATCAAAGAGGATTTTAGAGGACACTTTGCATTCAACCGTGTTACATTGTTAACAATCTGAGCAAGATTATAGGTATTACATAGATTCTTGAGTTGGATGTCAACCAGTCTAGGTTCATGTCACCCATAAGCACAAATTCAGATTTGACATTCTGTGATAACTCAAAAATACAATCCAGAGAGCCAGCAATAGCATATGGGGGTCTATAACAACCGGGGACAACAAGATTCAAGAATTTGCAGACATGTACAGTATATTCAAAGACGGATATTGAAATTGCTTGGGTTTGGTAACAGAAGTCAGAATGGTTGCCGAAATCTTGTCTTTTATGTATATAGCTCCCTTAGATTTGCGATGGGACCAAAAAACATTGTAACCATCAATGCCAATGTCTTTGTCACTGATAGTTTTTTTGTTGTTGCAAGGTTTCAGAAAGCATAAATACATCTAGGTCTGAGGTTTTTATGCAAACATTCACAAAATCATGTTTTGGAAGAAGACTTCTTACATTTATCCGCAAACTTCAGACCATTCTGACATTCTGGGTTATATTGCACATTTCCTGACAGTAAAAGCAGCAAAATATCAGATTTTACAACATTTGGATTCACAGACAGTACTAGAACCATAGTGGGGCAATAGTGGGGCAAGCATATGGTTTCTCCAAAGATGCAACATGGGGAAAACACTCAAAGTTCTTTGCATTTAAGGGACAACAGGACCTAAATGCATCATCCTCAGTGTAAACGTCAACGGTAGACAATAACAACAGCAACATGTTCGTTTGTAGCCTATGACAAATAACCATAAAAAGTTTTCTAAATATTAAGCATATGAGGTTGCACACTAATCACAAGTAGGCCTAAGCTACAATAAATAAGCTACAATATAATAACAATAGGCCAAGTAAACCAAATCTAAATGCGTACAAATTCTCAAGTAAAAGTCCACACAAGTCCACAGGCTAAAGATAATATTTGGATCAGAGACCGCAGTGTGTGAGTGTAAGTGTGTGCTGGAGCGATGAGCGAAGCTCGGGGGAGAATGGGCCAAGTGGCGGGGGTACCTGTACCAGACAGGGGGGGAGCAGGCCTCGGTAGTCGAGAGCAGACCCAAATATGGAAGCCAAGCAGTGTACCATGCCACAGGTGTAGCCTAGGTATCACACCCGCTTGGGAGAGGCTTGTGTTGGGAGGCTGGGTAGGAGAGGAAACTTTCAACCAGAGGTCTGTGGTGGAGGAGCTTTCAGCAATGGCAACGGAGCAATTGATATCTGTTTGCTTTCTCCTATAAGCGAAAAGATGGAGTATCTTTTATATAGCCCTGTCACGATCGTCGTAAGCAACGGACCAAGGCGCAGCGTGATATGCGTACATCTTTTAATGAGTACTACACAATAACACAAAACAACAAAACGATACGTGACGTCCTAAGGTTAACAAACACAAACCTCTCCGGAACAAGATCCCACAAAAGACAAGTGCCAAACAGGCTGCCTAAGTATGGTTCCCAATCAGAGACAACAAGCCACAGCTGCCTCTGATTGGGAACCACCCCGGCCAACATAGAAACACATGAACTAGAACATGAACATAGAACACTAAACATAGAAACTAACACCCTGGCTCAACATATAAGAGTCCCCAGAGCCAGGGCGTGACAAGCCCAAGTAACTTGTTGACTATATCAAAACATTACCGGAGTATTTGGAATGATTATAACAAAAAACACTCCCAAGCAAACAAATAGAAGCGTACGAGACACGTGTTCAGTTGCCGTCTTGGTGGGAAGTCTTACAGGGTCACCTAAATTCAACTCAGAATAAAAATAAAAAAGTACAATACAATAGGCCTAGTGTTTCAACCCCTGATTTCAAATGTAATTATATTTTGTGTTATTGAATTGTGTTTGGTTGTCAACGCAACTAAAAATCTTAATTTGAAGCACGTTGCTTGGATAATTCCATCTGTGCCACTGACTTAGTCTAGCTTTAATTCCAGTTTGTCTTCAAATTAATCATTTATATGATGAATTCACATATCCATCTCAAACAAAAATCAAGGTTAAAGAATAAGACTAAATCAAATCAAATTGTTTTTTTTTATTTTTATTTTTTAAGATTTGATTTGATTTAGTCCTATTATTTAACTTACATTTTTGGTTGAGATGGAGAATTGAATCCAACATATCAATTATTAATTTGTAGACAAACTTTAATTAAAGCCAGACTAAGTCAGTGGCACAGATGGAACTATCCAAGCAGAAGATACATCTCCTTCAAATGTTGATATTTGGTTGCGTTTTCAACCAAACACAATTCAATATTACTTTTTTAATACAATACTGTAAATAGCCTAGTTAAGGCTTTCTTACAAAGTAATGTAACATTCAACCTTAAAATGAGTAACACATCCATTGCCACATTTTGAGGTTACTGTAACTATACATTTCTTAGGTAATCATATTAAGCATGCATATTCAAGATAGCATGCATAGGTTGTCATAGGTCTGTGGAGATCTTCACAATTGCTTTAATAATTAGTGCAGAATCTCAAACAACATTGATGATTTGCACCATGTACTTTTAATATAATCTCAACTGCAATCCAGGTCATTTGGTTCTGCTATTAGATGAAGCACAGTGATAACATATTAAGCTGTTGTATAAATAAACAAAATATGTGACATTGTATTCCCATTTGAACTTTGCTGTGCTTTTAAATGGTTGAAAACACAGTGATAGACATTTGGGTGACAACTAAACCAAAATCAGACATTGTTTTTCCATTGGAATTTGGTTGTGCTTTTATATGGTTGAGAGCATAGTGATAACACATGGGAAATTACACTAACTTTTAGTTATCTTTTTGAGAGGTTGGAAATAGGTAGTAATCTCATTGATCAATGTCTCAACCAAATATTACCTAATTATCCATGTTGAAATGACATGGTGTTCCCAGTGGGATGTAGGTGGGTGCAGGTATAAGTTATGTTTGGTCAGTAATGAGACGTCGCCATCCCTAATTAAATCCCATCGCTCATCCCAGCAGCTGGTGTAGTCGGCAGGACACCAGCAGTAGGCTATACTATATGGGCAGAAAATTGCTTCACCAAAGGTCAGGCACGTGTGTGGAATCTAGTTTCCAGTGACAGGAAGAGAATAACCCAGCTTTGGCCCTCTCTGTCTCTAACATTTCCATTGATGGATGGCTGCTGGAGGAAGAGAGACAGGCTGCGTATCAAAGCTCATTATCTCAGGTGTTTCTCTCACTAGCTGCCAGTCTCTTGTAATCTATAGAGTTTTATGTCTTACTCTGGGTCCTGGAATAAAGGTATTTCACCTGAGAGGCCTCGGAGTGAGAAAGCTTTGGGTTGTCTCGACAGCGGGCCTGATGGGAGGCAAGTGTTTACATTCTGGTTTAAATCTCCCAACCCTAGCTCAGCTTGAGACTCAAACATTCCTCAGCATCAGCTCAACAGCTCAGACACAGGGAGCGAAGCAGGAGGAAAATAGTAAATAGAAAACAACAGTGGTGGTCAACCCTCCTGCCGGAGAGCTACTGTGCTCTCCTGCTTTAACAGATCTGCCTTACGAATCAGCTGCTCGTCAGGACCTTGATTAGCCAAATAAGGTGTGTTAGATCAGGGTTGGAGTAAAATCCTGCATACCCAGTTTACCCAAAACATCTCAGGTTCATTAGTTCATCCTTGTGTAGAGCTATCTCCTGCTGATATTACTTTATTTGCTGTAATATCTCTCCCTCTGAAGCAGTAGAAAAATCTTATTTAGTGTACTCCACATATTTATATTCAAACTCCAACTAATGTCATTCAGCCAACAAGGCAAGATTCAACCTTGAGTCTTTATAAACATAGATTTTCATAAAGACCTCATTATTCCTGAAATGGTTCATAATTGTTGTTTTATTGTTTAGTGGATGTTTATTCCTCAGCTAGGTACTGTAGAGCTCCCCATGGTGTATTCTCTGCATCTTTCTCCAAATGATCTTCGTAGTTCACCACACAACTGCAATCAAGTGCAATTCCCAATGTGACACCTAGTTTCCCTCGCTCACCGCTAAAACAGTAAAATCTGAACTGATATAGCCTTAATAGTAGCACTAAAACATAATGTTCATGCATGAAAGTGAAATAGCACAGACTTCTGAATTTGGTGGGCTGAAGGTGACATTATTACAACGAGGCACAATCCTCTGAGAAAATGTTCCCTTAGAAACTTTATCTATGAGGTGAGAGACAAGGTTTCCCTGTGGTGAATGACTTCTACCAGAATAACTCCATAAGTCCATTCATTTCCTACATGGTCAGAACAGACTGGAAGTCAAAGAGTTGTGAAGGTAATTGACATTCCCATGGCCTACCTACAGTGTACTTGAGCTGAATATTTTGAGTACAAATGTTTAGGTGCATAAATTATATTTATGCGCATTAGGTTTCTCTGCCAGAGGGCCTGAGTGAAACTAATTTAGTGGCAATAAAACTAAATTAATGGAGTACAAGCATCAGAGCACATGAAGAGGTAATTCTGTCTGAAAGTAACATTAACATCCTGAGAGTGTAATTGTGAAAAGGGGGCCTATAAAAAATAGTGATTTGGTCGGCCAAATGCAAATGAATGCGCCTCTCACTTTACTCGACTCTGCAACTCCTCCAAGTTTCAATCAAGCATGACATTTCCGCTGGATTAGAAAAGGCAAGGCTTTTCTCTAAATCATCAGATTTTTGCATAGCTCTGAAATAGGCTGCATGAGATGCATTTGATAATGAAGCAGAGATGAGGGGCATTCTGAATATATGTCCCTTACCTCGTTTGACACTGGGGACCATTTAGGAGTGGCATTTCAAAGGAATGTCCTTTCCATTCGCTCTCCAATTACTAACATTGATTGGTGCCTTTTCTTGAAAGAGAACAGGAAGGAAAAATCATATCCACAATAAGGCTGTTAAGTTGTAAGAACTTCCAGGTCCAGGCACTACTTCTTTTGGTGCCATTTGGTTTTACTTTTATAATTCATATTTATTTCTATATTCATATATAATTCATATTTATATTTTCAAAAGGGGTAACTACTATTGTGTATTATTTATTTGTGAAAATCTCTACAGTGTATGTCTGTTACAGTAATGACCCCATGCAATCTCCCAGAAGTACCATGCTGTTGTAAATACTGTGTTGTGGCGTTGCCTTCTTCTATACCACGTTCAAAGTGGTGTCAGAGCATACAGAGAGTAATTGCATGGCTGTTGCAGTATTGAATGGGTCAGTAAGCCCATTCCTCTCAGATCTCTTTTCATTCTTCTATCAGTGAAAACAGGAAGGACAAATACAGTGCTCCAGGAAAAACATCACAGTGCGCCCTCTTTTCCAACCTACTTATGTATGCCTTAGAAGTATATTAGTGCCTGTATCTATTCCAATTGCTTATGATAGGGGAAAACCACTTCTTCCATCTGGGACCAGAAAAGCACATTTGAAAAATGGCCCAGACGTGCTCCTAGGTTCCCAACCTCAATCTATGATACAGTGGCACATTCTGAGCGTCTTCTCCGGAGTCGCAGCACACAACCACCGGGGCTTGGTCATGTTGCCCAGGCAATTATCAAAGCACTCTCGCCCAACCGCACCTGCCCACTCCTGCCCCTCCACACCACGTGTCTCCAACGTCACTCCAGGGCAAGACACAATTAAGGTGGACACCCCCCGTTCAATTAACATGGAAAACTAATGCAGGGGCAACATGTAGAGAATGAGCTACCATAGCAGTGTTATTACTTGTTTGTGCATCTATTTGTGAAAGCATTTCCACAGGGCAGGCTCTCAGGCATCCCTTGCCGTGAAGTGTACCAAGTGCTCAGACTCACGAGGAGCTAGGATGAGATTGTCTTAATTGTGACAAAGCCAGGAAGGCGAGGTCTTCTGTTACAGTGCTGTAATATTAATCACAGGACATACTCTATTCCAAGACAATGAACATCAGTGTAATAATAGTTTGAGAGTAGAGCCTCACTTTCCCCCACTGAAGGACTGGCAAGGAAGTTCAACATGCAGGATAAATAATGATTTGTTTTGTATAACAATGCTTCTCTGTGAGGTAAACATTGGAGAAGTGGATACAGCGGGCGCCTCACAGAGCCTCTGAGGGTTATTGGCATCCACAAACACCTAGTTTCCTTTCGATTGGCACGGTGCTCTGGAAGGGGTTGCCACGGTTTGACAAACAAATGACAGCTTGATGCTTGTCACTTGCACCCCTGTAGTAATCTGCGCACTAGTCATCTTTCTCCTGGGTGTTTCCTCATTTAGGATGGAGTTTCACTCATGGCTCTCTCTCCCTCTTTCTTTCTCCCTCTCCAGTATATACAACTGCCTGACTTGGGGCACCTCCCCATTATGTGCATCCTGATACCTGCCATGGCTAATGAGGAGAGGGACTGGAGCAGCAAAGTCGGAGCATTTGGATTAATGGGAGTTGTGCAACAGGGAAGTTTGGGAATAGTGTGTACTCTACTCTATTCTCTCTTGCAGTTCATTACTGTGGATATATGACATTTTAGAACGGAGAGCTGAGTCGCTGGCTAATGATACAGTGGGACAAACACTGGGGACAGGTTGGCTCAGTCAGGACTGGAGACACCTGAGGAGGTTTCTGCCAGAGGGAACATCAACAAAACCAGCTCTATTATTCTTGTCTGTAGCATTATGTAGCATGGACCCAGTCCCAACACTTTGTTATTTGCTATAGGATAGGTCTGTAGTGCAGCACCTTAAAAATGGAGAGCTACTGAAGAATGAAAGATGAAAGATTTGGTAACACAAACCACGTTTCCATCCACAGTTTTTATGCGAGTAATGTCTACCATATTAAAATAAAATCACGACAGCTGTGATGGAAACAGGAAGTTTCGTTTCAATTTGATAAATACCGACAGATCATTTGTTTGTTCAACATGGTAGGATCTTTTTATGTCTGTAAAATTAATTACACAAGAAATGGCGGCGGAAACGCGATGATATGGTGTGTGGTCTTCCTGCTATAACTCTGGAAACCATGCAGTATACAAGGCTACAGATTAAATAAATTACAGGGTGGTGAAAGCAGTGGTGGTCAGTGCCGTTTAAGATGAGGGAGGCCGGTTTTCTTTTCATGAGCATGGCCTTATTTCTATTACAGCCACTGGGTGAAGTGCCCGGTAATTGTAATGAATACTCGGACAGAGTGGTAAGATCCAATCGCAGAATAGCGATGCTTTATTAGAGTACAGACAAGGGAATAGCTTAATCGTGGTCGGGCGGGCTGTGTTCAAAACCGGGCCAGGCATAGACAGGCAGAGGTACCAAAGGAGCGGGCTTAGTCGTAGTCGAGGTCACAGGCACAGGATCAGAGAACGGTAATCACTGGGGCAGACAAGCAGAGGATTAAGCAATACGGGGAGTCAAACAGCAAGGCACAGGTCGGATACACGGGTAATCAAAACAACAAACTCTCTCTCTCTCTCTCTCGGAACAAAACGCTTAGCAAGTCACAACGGAACAATACCTCGCACTGACTGAATCTCTGAGCACACCTTATATCCTACCCTAATTACGGACAGGTGTGCTCAGAACTCAGGTGAACCAGATCGAGTCTGATGACTCCCCCTCTCTGTAGATCGGGGAAGTGTCAGACTCTGTCTAGACCCAGCCAACCCCCGATCCCTTACAGTATCCCCCTCCCCAGGGCCGGCTCCTGACGGCCTTCTACCTCTACCGGGTGGTCTTCCTCTGGGTCGGGGTCCGGGATGATCTGGGTGTTCAGCGTGGAAAGTGGCCTTGAGAGCGGGGTCTAGTATGTCCTTAGCAGGAACCCAGGACCGTTCCTCCGGTCCATATCCCTCCCAGTCCACGAGATATTCGATGCCCCCTCGTCTCCGTCTTGACTCCAGTATCTCGTGGACTGTATAGGTGGTGTCCTGTTCATCCTCCAAAGGTGGTGTAGTAGGTTGTTGAGCGATTGGTGGATACATCGGGATATAATGAACAGGTTTCAGCAGGGAGACGTGGAACGTAGGGTTTATCCTGTAGTGTCGATGGAGTAACAGACGGTAGGTGACAGGGTTAATACGTCTCTGTACTTTGAAGGGACCAATGTACCTGGGTTGGAGCTTCTTGCAGCTCCGTCGGAACCGCAGGTCTCGGGTAGACAGCCACACTCGTTGTCCGGGTTGATAAGTGGGAGTAGGTCTCCGGCGTCGGTCGGCATAGGTCTTTTGCTGCTGTGAGGCTTGACTGAGATGTTGATGGGCCGTCTCCCAGACCTGCGCACTCCGACGGAACCACTCGTCCACCGCCGGTACCATCCCGGGTGCGGTATCCCACGGAAACAGGGGTGGTTGATACCCTAGAACACACTGAAAGGGCGTTAGACGTAGGGGAGGTGTGAATGAGTGAGTTCTGAGCATACTCTACCCAAGGAAGGAATCGGCTCCACTCTTGCGGCTGCCGCGAACATTGTTGCCGTAGATACTTCCCAATTTCCTGGTTGAGCCGTTCGGTCTGCCCATTGGCCTGGGGATGATATCCGGAGGTGAGGCTCACCGAGATACCCAAGCGTTCGCAGAAGGCCTTCCAAACCCGGGATACGAACTGGGGTCCCCGGTCGGAAACAATATCCTCTGGAACACCAAACTGCCGGAACACCTGGTTAAACATAGTCTCCGCCATCTGAGTGGCGTTAGGTAAACGGGTCATGGGTACTAACCGACACATCTTTGAGAATCGATCGATGACCACGAGAATAACAGTATGGCCCTCTGATTCTGGTAGGTCGGTAACAAAGTCCATCGCAATGTGCGACCAGGGTCGTTGAGGGGTTGGCAATGGCATCAGCTTACCCTCCGGTAGTGCTCGAGGCGTCTGGGACTGAGCACAAACTGGGCAGGATAATACGTAGTCTCGGACGTCATCTGTGAGGGAATCCCACCAGTATTTTCGACTGATGAGTCGAGTAGTTCGAGTGATTCCGGGATGACCAGATCCCTAGCGACGTGTGGCACCATTCCATCAGTTGAGGTCGAAGCGGAGCTGGTACAAACACCTTCGACACCGGGGTTTCTGGAGGGGCTGGTTCCGCTTGTAGGCTCTCCTGAATCGTGTCATCGATAGCCCACCTCACAGGGCCAGCACGGCAACTCATGGGGAGGATAGGTTCTGGTTCAACCGGTCTGTCAGCGCGCTCGAACCGTCGGGAAAGCGCGTCCGCCTTACAATTCTTGGACCCGGGAATATAAGAGACAGTGAATTGGAAACGGTTGAAGAACAAAGACCACCTTGCCTGTCGGGGAGTTCAGTCGTTTAGCACTGTGAAGATACTCCAGATTGCGGTGGTCCGTGAGCACTTGGAACGGATGAGCTGCTCCCTCCAGCCAATGTCTCCACTCCTCCAGTGCTAACTTCACCGCCAGCAATTCACGATTTCCCACGTCGTAGTTCTGCTCGGCCGGATTCAGCTTCTTAGAAAAAAAAGCACAGGGTCGTGATTTGGGCGGTTCACCTTGGCGCTGGGATAGCACGGCTCCAACTCCAACCTCCGAGGCGTCCACCTCCACGATGAACGGCAACGTAGGATCCGGCTGACACAAAATGGGAACGGTGGTAAATCGTTGTTTCAATGTCTCAAAGGCCCGCACTGCCCCCTCCGTCCATTTCAGACCACGCCCCTTGTGGCTGGTCATCGCCGACAGGGGAGCTGCGGTGGTGCTGAAATTACGCACGAACCGTCTATAGTAATTGGCAAACCCCAAGAATCTCTGAAGCTCTTTCACCGTCTGGGGTTGAGGCCAGTCTCGTACAGCTTGTACCTTGGATTCATCCAGTCTTACCCCGTCGGGAGTGAGTATGGCCCCAAGGAAGGAAATCGTTGTGACATGGAATTTACTCTTCTCGGCCTTCACGAACAGAGAGTGTTGGCGGAGTCGGTCCAGAACCTGTCGTACATGGGACACATGTTCACTCAGAGAGTTAGAGTAGATTAGGATGTCATCAATGTACACTATGACGAAACGATCAATCAAGTCCCTAAAAATGTCATTCATGAACGCCTGGAACACAGAGGGCGCGTTAGTAAGTCCATAGGGCATAACACAATATTCATAATGTCCTCGATGGGTGATGAAGGCGGTCTTCCATTCATCCCCCTCTCTAATGCGCACCAGATTGTACGCACTCCTGAGGTCCAGTTTACTGTAGATGGAGGCTTGCCCCACCTGCTCGAGGGCCGCTGGAATCAAAGGAAGGGGATAACGATTTTGTATGGTGATATCGTTCAAACCTCGATAGTCTATGCAAGGACGAAGTCCGCCATCCTTTTTCTTAACAAAGAAAAAACTGGATGCGGCGGGAGACGTAGATGGGCGAATGGCCCCTTGCTGAAGTGCCTCATCAATATACTTGCTCATTGATTCCCGTTCTGGCTGAGACAAAGGGTAGATTCGTCCGCGAGGAGGGGTAGCCCCGGATAGCAGATCAATAGCACAATCCCAGGCCCGATGCGGTGGTAGCACGGAAGCCCTCTCCTTGGAGAACACCTGCGCGTAATCCAGGTACTCTGTAGGAACAACAGTAGACACCGCACCCTTCGCATCCTCCACAGTAGACGTTTTGCAAGGTAAAATGAGGCACTCAGCCCTACATACCTCACTCCAAGCCGTGATATCGCCAGATTTCCAGGAGATGACCGGATCATGGGTAACGAGCCAGGGGTGGCCAAGGACTAGCGGCTCCCGTGGGGCGGAGATGACGAACAGAATGATGGTCTCATGGTGCAGGGAGCCCACTTGTAACTTGATTTCCCCGGTACGGTGCGTAATGAACCCAGTGCCCATGGGCTCACCGTCTAGCGCGTTGACTCTCAGGGGAGGTTGAATTGGGATAAGTTGAACTCCCAACTCCTCAGCAAGACCCATATCCAGAAAGCTGGCAGCCGCTCCGGAATCAATAAGTCCCTCCAACCTGCGCACTTTCTCTCCGACAGATAAGGTGACAGGCACATACATTTGTTTAGATGTAATGTTCAACACTGGAGTCTCACTCACCGGTTTGGCAGTTCCGAGGCGATATCCTGGGGTACGGTTAGGTCGTACCGGACATTGATGAACGAAATGACCCGCCTGACCACAATACAGGCATAGTCCGTCTTGCCGACGTTGTTGTCTCACCGAACCTGGTAGAGGTGACCGTCCCAGTTGCATAGGTTCCTCCTCAGATTCTCTCCTCCGCTCTGTCGATTGCATAGCACCAGTGATCGAGGGCTCCCGGACTGTGGATGCCTTGTGTTGCACTATAAGATTATCAATAGAGATGGCTATTTTGACAAACTCATGTAGCGCAGTGATATCTCCTCGACAAGCCAACTCAGTCTGTACTTCTTTGCGCAGCCCTCTTCGGAAAACTGTGAGCAAAGCAGTTTCGCTCCATCCGCTACCGGCTGCTATAGTACGGAACTCTAAAGCGTAGTCGGCTACTGTGCGACGGCCCTGCTGAAGTTCGCATAGTTGGTCTCCCACACTACGCCCAGATACTGGGTGGTCGAACACCTCTTGAAACAGTCTCTTGAACTGAACTTCCGCATTCAACTCGGGGACCTCAGCTGCCCAAAGCGCAGTAGCCTAATCCAGTGCTCTTCCCGTTAGCAGAGAAATCATGAAATCCACCCTGCTACGGTCATCGGAAAACATAGTACTATTATACGACATATACAGGGACATCTGGAGTAGAAACCCCTGACATTTGCCAGGTTCCCCGTCGTACCTTGTCGGTATAGAAATCGGAGGTGCATGACGAGGACTGACCGTACTCGGGGTGGTGCCTTCCGCTGCACCAGCGTTGAGTAGCTGTAGGAGTTTATCCATGCGTTTCTCCTGTATCTCCCATCGCCTCTGTAATTCCGCTGGATCCATGGTAATGGCGAGGTATTCTGTAATGAATACTCGGACAGAGTGGTAAGATCCAATCGCAGAATAGCGATGCTTTATTAGAGTACAGACAAGGGAATAGCTTAATCGTGGTCGGGCAGGCTGTGGTCAAAACCGGGCCAGGCATAGACAGGCAGAGGTACCAAAGGAGCGGGCTTAGTCGTAGTCGAGGTCACAGGCACAGGATCAGAGAACGGTAATCACTGGGGCAGACAAGCAGAGGATTAAGCAATACGGGGAGTCAAACAGCAAGGCACAGGTCGGATACACGGGTAATCAAAACAACAAACTCTCTCTCTCTCTCTCGGAACAAAACGTTTAGCAAGTCACAACGGAACAATACCTCGCACTGACTGAACCTCTGAGCACACCTTATATCCTACCCTAATTACGGACAGGTGTGCTCAGAACTCAGGTGAACCAGATCGAGTCTGATGACTCCCCCTCTCTGTAGATCGGGGAAGTGTCAGACTCTGTCTAGACCCAGCCAACCCCCGATCCCTTACAGTAATCAGGTTGATGCTGCTTTCCAATAAATATTGAGGGTCTTATTCTGGTGACATGACGAACGATGCTTGACTGCCGTTTGATAAATAAAAATGTTCTTGCTCTTAGTCTTATCCATAATCATCTCATCATGTAGACAAGTTTACCAGCACAGTTTACCGTACTGTATCTGTGAGCTGTTGGCTAGAGCACACATGGAAGACCAGAGTAGGCACATTTGCTATTTAACGTATGTCAGTGTTTGAAGTGGATGTGGTGTTGGAGTCAGGCGCAGGACACAGAAGCTTAGTCCAACAGACTTTACTAGTCAGAAATATGACAATACAAAAGAACGGGCCTCAAGCAACGGAGGCGAGCGATACGCAAACAGTGCGTAAAACACGAAATATAAGCGATGCGCAAACAGTGCGTCAATACACTTAAATACACAAGAGCAAAATCCAAAACCCCAACGGACAGGCGGACAACAACACACAACTACAAACAAAACCAAAGGAAACTTATAGGTGACATAATCAATAAGTGATAAGACACAGGTGCACCAAACAAACATAGAGAACATCAAACGGTAGCAGCTAGTACTCCGGGGACGACGAACGCCGAAGCCTGCCCGAACAAGGAGGAGGAGCAGTCTCGGCGGAATTTGTGACAGTACCCCACCCTTGACGCGCGGCTCCAGCCGTGCGCCGACCCCGGCCTCGGGGACGGCCAGGAGGACGTGGAGCAGGGCGCGTAGGATGACTACGATGGAACTCAGTCAGGAGGGATGGATCTAAAATGTCCCTCCGAGGCACCCAGCACCGTTCCTCCGGACCGTACCCCTCTCACTCCACGAGATATTGTAGACCCCCCATCCGACGTCTCGAATCCACGATGGACCGGACTGAGTACGCCGGAGCCCCCTCGATGTCCAGTGGGGGCGGAGGGGTCTCCCTTATCTCACTCTCCTGGAGTGGACCAGCTACCACCGGCCTGAGGAGAGACACATGGAATGAGGGGTTAATGTGATAGTCATTGGGCAGTTGCAACCTGTAACACACCTCATTCAATCTCCTCAGGACTTTAAATGGCCCCACAAACCGCCGGCCAAGCTTCCGGCAGGGCAGGCGAAGGGGCAGGTTTCGAGTCGAGAGCCAGACTCGATCTCCAGGGGCGTAGACTGGACCCTCACTGCGGTGGAGGTCGGCGCTCGCCTTCTGCGAGAACCGGCTGATAACCTAACACACACTGAAAAGGGGTCAGGTTAGTAGAGGAGTGGCGGAGAGAGTTCTGAGCCATCTCTGCCCAGGGGATATACCCCGACCACTCCTCCGGCCGGCCCTGGCAATAGGATCTCAGAAACCTACCCACATCCTGGTTTACTCTCTCCACCTGCCCATTACTCTCCGGGTGGTAACCCAAGGTAAGGCTAACCGAGACCCCCAAGCGTTCCATGAACGCCCTCCAGACTCTAGAGGTGAACTGGGGACCCCGATCAGACACTATATCCTCGGGAACCCCGTAGTGCCGGAAGACGTGGGTGAACAAAGCCTCAGCGGTCTGTAGGGCAATAGGGAGACCCGGCATAGGAATGAGATGACAGGCCTTAGAGAACCGATCCACAACGACCAGAATAGTGGTATTCCCCTGGGAGGGGGGAAGGTCCGTGACAAAGTCCACCGAGAGGTGAGACCACGGCCGTTGTGGAACGGGCAGGGGTTGTAACTTCCCCCTGGGCAGGTGTCTAGGCGCCTTACACTGAGCGCACACCGAGCAGGAGGAGACATAAACCCTCACGTCCTTAGCCAATGTTGGCCACCAGTATTTAACACTAAGGCAGTGCACTGTCCGGCAAATACCTGGATGTCCAGAGGAGGGTGACGTATGAGCCCAATAAATGAGCCGATCACGGACCTCGAGCGGCACGTACGTCCGACCCACTGGACACTCTGGGGGAGTAGGGTCGGTGCGTAACGCCCGCTCAATTTCCGCATTGACCTCCCATACCACCGGTGCCACCAGACAAGACTCTGGCAGTATGGGAGTGGGCTCAATGGACCTCTCCTCTGTGTCATACCGCCAGGACAGGGCATCTGCCTTACCGTTCTGGGACCCTGGGATGTCCGTGATCTTAAAAACGAACCGGGTCAGGAACATGTTCCACCTAGCCTGACGAGGGTTTAATCTCCTAGCTGCCCGGATGTACTCCAGGTTACGATGGTCGGTCAGAATGAGAAAAGGGTGTTGAGCCCCCTCAAGCCAATGCCTCCACACCTTTAGGGCTTGAACCACGGCTAACAGCTCCCTGTCCCCTACGTCATAATTATGCTCCGCCGGGCTGAGCTTCTTAGAATAAAAAGCGCAGGGACGGAGCTTAGGTGGCGTGCCTGAGCGTTGCGACAATACTGCCCCAATACTGGCCTCTGACATATCCACCTCTACCTGGAACGCTAAAGCGGGGTCCGGGTGCGCCAGCACCGGAGCTGAGGTGAACAGGTCTTTCAGTTTACAAAATGCCATGTCCGCCTCAGCTGACCACTGCAAACGCACCGGGCCCCCCTTCAGCAGGGAAGTAATGGGAGCTGCTACCTGTCCAAAACCCCGGATAAACCTCCGGTAGTAATTGGCAAAACCCAAAAACTGCTGCCCCTCTTTCACAGTGGTTGGGGTTTGCCAGTTACGCACGGCTGACACACGGTCAATCTCCATCTTCACCCCTGACGCGGACAACCGATGACCCAAGAAGGAGATGGACTCCTGGAAAAACAGACATTTCTCTGCCTTGACATACAAGTCATGCTCCAACAGTCTACCCAACACTCGGCGTACCAGGGCTACATGCTCGGCACGTGTAGCAGAGTACACTAAGATGTGGTCAATGTACACTACCACTCCCTGCCCATGCAGGTCCCGGAAGATCTCGTCCACAAATGATTGGAAGACTGAAGGAGCATTCATTAACCCGTATGGCATGACAAGATACTCATAATGACCTGAGGTGGTACTAAATGCTGTCTTCCATTCATCCTCCTCCCTAATGCGCACCAAGTTATAAGCGCTCCTGAGATCCAGTTTTGTGAAGAACCGCGCCCCGCGTAATGATTCAGTCATACTCGCAATCAGAGGAAGAGGGTAACTGTATTTCACAGTGATCTGATTGAGACTACGATAATCAATACACGGGCGCAAACCTCCATCTTTCTTCTTCACAAAAAAAAACTTGAGGACGCAGGGGAAGTGGAGGGCCGTATGTATCCCTGTTTCAGAGACTCAGCTATGTATGTCTCCATAGCCGCCGTCTCCTCTTGAGACAGAGGATACACATGGCTCCGCGGAAGTGCCGCACCTGTCTGGAGGTTTATCGCACAATCTCCCTGCCTATGAGGTGGCAATCGTGTCGCCCTCGTCTTGCTGAACACGAGTACCAAATCCTCATACTCAGGGAGAATGTGCATTGCGGGCACTTGGTTCGGACTCTCCACCGTGGTCGCCCCCACGGAAACACCTAGACATCGCCCAACACACTGGCCAGACCATTCCTTGAGAGCCCTCTGTTGCCACGAAATGGTGGGGTCATGGTTGACTAACCAAGGAAGCCCCAGCACCACGGGATACGCAGGAGAGTCAATTAGGTACAACTGAATAATCTCCTCATGACCCCCCTGCGTCTTCATCTTTAGTGGCGCTGTGACTTCCCTAATCAACCCAGACCCCAACGGGCAGCTATCTAGGGCATGGACAGGAATGGGTGCATCAATGGGCAGGAGGGGAATCCCTAACCTAGAACAAAATTTCCGATCAATAAAATTCCCAGCTGCGCCTGAATTGACTAGCGCCTTATGCTGGGAATGAGATGCAACCTGAGGAAATACTACAGGTATACAAAAGTGAACAACAGAGAGCTCTGGGTGAGTGGGGCGCCTACTCACCTGAAATGACTCTCCAGTGCGCGACCTGTTGTCCCGATTCCCTGTAGACCCTCCCCAGCACCTAGCCGCAGTGTGTCATCCACGGCCACAGCTGGTGCAGGGGACGGCCCCCCTCGGATTCTCTCTCCTTCTCCCTCTAGCGCCAGCACCCCTGAGCTCCATTGGGCTTGGCTCGGAAGTGCTGGGGAATGGAATGGAGGCCCCATCTCGGGACGTCCGCGGGTGGCCAGCAGGGTATCCAGACGGATGGACATGTCCACTAGCTGGTCAAAGGACAGATTGGTGTCCCTGCAGGCCAGCTCTCAACGAACGTCCTCTCGCAGGCTACACCTATAGTGGTCGATGAGGGCCCTCTCATTCCACCCCGCATCCGCCGCTAGAGTCCGGATATCCAGGGCGAAATCCTGTGCGCTCCTCTTCCCCTGTCGGAGGTGGAACAGACGCTCCCCCGCCTCTTTACCCTCAGGAGGGTGATCGAAAACAGCCCTGAAGCGGCGGGAGAACTCTGCGTAGCTGATGGTGGCGGCGTCTATTCCCCTCCATTCAGCGTTGGCCCACTCCAACGCCTTGCCGGAGAGACAGGAGATGAGGGAGGACACGCTCTCGTATCCCGAGGGCGCCGGGTGTATGGTGGCAAGGTAGAGTTCCACCTGAAGGAGGAACCCCTGACACTCGGCTGCTGTGCCATCATACGCCCTCGGGAGCGAGAGCCGAATCCCACTGGATTCCGGAACCGGTCTGGTGGGACTGGCCGATGGTGGTGGTAATGTAGGAGGAGGTGTGGGCACGCCTCCCCTTTCCCATTGGCGCAGGGTGTTCATGACCTCCTGCATGGCGGAGCCGAGTTGCTGGATCCTGGCGTCCTGGCAGCTGACCCGATCCTCCAGCGACTCTATTGATGGTGTGTTGTTCTGTCAGTGTTTGAAGTGGATGTGGTGTTGGAGTCAGGCGCAGGACACAGAAGCTTAGTCCAACAGACTTTACTAGTCAGAAATATGACAATACAAAAGAACGGGCCTCAAGCAACGGAGGCGAGCGATACGCAAACAGTGCGTAAAACACGAAATATAAGCGATGCGCAAACAGTGCGTCAATACACTTAAATACACAAGAGCAAAATCCAAAACCCCAACGGACAGGCGGACAACAACACACAACTACAAACAAAACCAAAGGAAACGTATAGGTGACATAATCAATAAGTGATAAGACACAGGTGCACCAAACAGACAAAACCAAACAAACATAGAGAACATCAAACGGTAGCAGCTAGTACTCCGGGGACGACGAACGCCGAAGCCTGCCCGAACAAGGAGGAGGAGCAGTCTCGGCGGAATTCGTGACAACGTACCAGTTTTTGTGACTAAACTATCGGTAGAATTGAAAATGCAATGGAACACATTGAACTTTAGATTTTTATTCAGTATATGAAAACTTTAATTTTGTGTGCACAATGTCATCACGCGCTGATTGTTATCCGCAAAAAGTCAGTTTGGTGGAAACACCGTTGGTAGGAAAATGCACATATTTTCTACACATTGATTTTAGAAAATTTGCATGAAAATGTCTCACCAATTGGATGGAAACCTAGCTACAGTCATATAAGATATATCTTATCTGTCGAAAATTTGAATTGTTTTAGTTGCCTTTTGGGTGAGAATTATTTTTAATGTTTTTGTATTGATTGAACCGTGCAAACAATACATGGGTTTATGAGGTCAATTCTGAATAGCATTGATCACCTCTGGATTTGACAGCATACAGCAAATTGGCAGGTGTTAAAATCTCGGTGTTGAGGTAAAAAGTGTTATATCTGAGTGTTGACACCAGTGGGATTGAAATTGACGCCACCTGGGGTAAATAAATGAAGTGTTAACCAGGAGATGTTGTTGTTACTCGACTGTGTTGAGTTAATTTCCATTAACTCTCTCAGAGTGATATGGGAGGGGCCTCATTATCATATTTCCCAGCATGTTTGTGGCCGGTTGCTTTATAGAATAGTTTGTTTTAATATCTATGTTTCTGCATGCACATTGATTGATTAATTGATCTTATATTAACACAAAGGTAAATAACATAACTTTTTTTAAACTAATCTAATCTGTAAGTGGTTGGATTTATTACACCCATTACTGAGATGGTTGTGCCAGTTTAGATTATTTAGGTAGTCTCATTTAGCAATCTTCCCTAACTTGGTATCATTCTAACTGCAGATTGGGGGTGATTTGAAGTTCCAATTGTTGAATTCCAAAATTTTAAGATTTCAATAGGAATTATACTAAACAAAAATATAAACACAATATGTAAAGTGTTGGTCGCATGTTTCATGAGCTGAAATAAAAGATCCCAGAAATGTTCCATACGCACAAAAACCTTCCTTCTCTCAAATTTTGAGGACAAATTTGTTTACATCGCTGTTAGTGAGCATTTATCTTTTGCCAAGATAATCCATCCACCTGACAGGTGTGGCATATCAAGAAGCTGATTAAACAGCATGATAATTACACAGGTGCACCTTGTGCTGGGGATGCAATTGGCGTGCTGACTGCAGGAATGTCCACCAGAGCTGTTGCCAGAGAATTTAATGTTAATTTCTCTACCAAAAGCTGCCTCCAACTTCATATCTGAGAATTTGGCAGTACTTCCAACATGACTCACAAACGCAGACCACGTGTAACCACGCCAGCCCAGGACCTCCACATCCGGCTTCTTCACCTGCGGGATCATCTGAGACCAGCCACCCGGACAGCTGATGAAACTGAGGAGTATTTCTGTCTGTAATAAAGCCCTTTTGTGGGGAAAAACTGATTCTGATTGGCTAGGCCTGGCTCCCAAGTGGGTGGGCTTATGCCCTCCCAGGGCCACCCATGGCGGCGCCCTTGCCCAGTCATGTGAAATCCATAGATTAGGGCCTAATTTATTTATTTCAATTTACTGATTTCTTTATATGAACTGAAACTCAGTAAAATCCCTGAAATTGTTGAATGTTGCGTTTATATTTTATATTTTTGTTTGCAAGCAGGCAAAATATGACTTGCTGATGTGGTCTGCAAACCAGGAGTTTTAGAACACTGTGTTGGAGTAAAACTAGGCCGTCGAAATATGTTATTGTCAAATAAAGTAATGTATTGCCATAAATAATTACATTTGAATGATAAAGTATTCACTTAGGCACTCACTTAGTGAAGGCTACGGGAATGAAAGAATGCAACAACCATGTCTCTGTCACAAGTAAACACAGTCATGAGTGGTACTGGTACCTCTAAAATTCACTCAAAAGGCACCCTGGGAAATCAATATGCAAATAAGGCTTTACACCCCACAGTGTTTAACCAGTTAAATGTATCTAAATGTAATCAAAAATGTAATCTAGGTAATCCGCAAAAGTAATTATTAATCATGAGAGGGCCATAACCAATAGCTAGTAATGCTGCATACTCAAAGAAAGGTTAAAATATAACCTTACTGGTCAAAGTTGCTGAGGTGTAGTCACTTTTGAAGACAAAAGCTCAAGTACACAGTACAGATATGATAAGAAATATGAAAATATGAAATATTTTATGTGATGTATTTCCTTTTCAACAAAACTGTATGAATAAGGCTTGAAATAACTTACTGTATATGCTTTCTAATTATAGTATAATGAAGTTATAAAATGGCTAACTATAACATGCCAGTTCATGTATTATGTTGTACTCTGTTAATAAATGTTAAGCTTGTACACTGCCAGTTCTGCCAGTTCTGCAGTCTTAATGAGACTGACATACAGTAACAGTCAAACGTTTGGACACACCTACTCATTCAAGGGTTTTTCTTTATTTTTACTATTTTCTACATTGTAGAATAATAGTGAAGACATCAAAACTATGAAATAACACATATGGAATCATGTAGTAACCAAAAAAGTGTTAAATAAATAAATGAATATGTTATATTTGAGATTCTTCGAAGTAGCCACCCTTTGCCTTGATGACAGCTTCGCACACTCTTGGCATTCTCTCAACCAGATTCATGAGATAGTCACCTGGAATGCATTTCAATTAACAGGTGTGCCTTGTTAAAAGTTAATTTGTGGAATTTCTTTCCTTCTTAATGCATTTGAGCCAATCAGTTGTGTTGTGACAAGGTAGGGGTGGTATACAGAAGATAGCCCTATTTGGTAAAAGACCAAGTCCATATTATGGCAAGAACAGCTCAAATAAGCAAAGAGAAATGACAGTCCATCATTACTTTAAGACATGTTTCAAGAACTGCAGTCGCAAAAACCATCAAGAGCTATGATGAAACTGGCTCTCATGAGGACCGCCACAGGAAAGGAACCCAGAGTTACCTCTGCTGCAGAGGATAAGTTCATTAGAGTTAACTGCACCTCAGATTGCAGCCCAAATAAATGCTTCACAGAGTTCAAGTAACAGACACATCTCAACATCAACTGTTCAGAGGAGACTGCCTGAATCAGGCCTTCATGGTCGAATTGCTGCAAAGAAACCACTACTAAAGGACACCAATAAGAAGAAGAGACTTGCTTGGGCCAATAAACACGGGCAATGGACATTAGACCGGTGGAAATCTGTCCTTTGGTCTGATTTGGTCACAACCGCCGTGTCTTTGTGAGACGCAGAGTAGGTGAACGGATGATCTCCGTATGTGTGGTTCCCACCGTGAAGCATGGAGGAGGAGGTGTGATGGTGTGGGGGTGCTTTGCTGGTGACACTGTCTGTGATTAATTTAGAATTCAAGGCACACATAACCAGCATGGCTACCACATCATTCTGCAGCGATACGCCATCCCATCTGGTTTGTGCTTAGTGGGACTATCATTTGTTTTTAAACAGGACAATGACCCAAAACACACCTCCAGGCTATGTAAGGGCTATTCTACCAAGAAGGAGAGTGAAGGAGAGCTGCATCAGATGACCTGGCCTCCACAATCACCCAACCTCAACCCAATTGAGATGGTTTGGGATGAGTTGGACCGCAGAGTGAAGGAAAAACAGCCAACAAGTGCTCAGCATATGTGGGAACTCCTTCAAGACTGTTGAAAAAGCATTCCTCATGAAGCTGGTTGAGAGAATACCAAGAGTGTGCAAAGCTGTCATCAAGGCAAAGGGTGGCTACTTTGAAGAATCTGAAATTCAGTTGAAGTCGGAAGCCAAATACATTTAAACTCAGTTTTTCACAATTCCTGACATTTAATCCTAGTAAAAATTCCCTGTTTTAGGATCACCACTTTATTTTAAGAATGTGAAATGTCAGAATAATAGTAGATTATTTAATTATTTATTTCAGCTTTTATTTCTTTCATCACATTCCCAGTGGGTCAGAGGTTTACATACACTCAATTAGTATTTGGTAGCATTGCCTTTCAATTGTTTAACTTGGGTCAAACGTTTCGGGTAGTCTTCCACAAGCTTCCCACAATAAATTGGGTGAATTTTGGCCCATTCCTCCTGACAGAGCTGGTGTAACTGAGTCAGGTTTGTAGGTCTCCTTGCTCGCACACGCTTTTTCAGTTCTGCCCACAAATGTTCTATAGGATTGAGGTCAGGGCTTTGTGATGGCCACTCCAATACCTTGACTATGTTGTCCTTAAGACATTTTGCCATAACTTTGGACGTATGCTTGGGGTCATTGTCCATTTGGAAGACCCATTTGCGACCAAGCTTTAACTTCCTGACTGATGTCTTGAGATGTTGCTTCAATACATCCACATAATTTTCCTTCCTCATGATGTCATCTATTTTGTGAAGTGCACCAGTCCCTCCTGCAGCAGAGCACCCCCACAGCATGATGCTGCCACCCACGTGCTTCACGGTTGGGATGGTGTTCTTCGGCTTGCAAGCGTCCCCCTTTTCCTCCAAACATAACGATGGTCATTATGGCCAAACAGTTCTATTTTTGTTTCATCAGACCAGAGGATTTTTCTCCAAAAAGTATGATCTTTGTCCCCATGTGCAGTTGCAAACCGTAGTGTAGCTTTTTTATGGCAGTTTTGGAGCAGTGGCCTCTTCCTTGCTGAGCGGCCTTTCACGTTATGTCAATATAGGACTCGTTTTACTGTGGATATAGATACTTTTGAACCTGTACCTCCAGCATCTTCACAAGGTCCTTTGCTGTTGTTCTGGGATTGATTTGCACTTTTCGCACCAAAGTACGTTCATCTCTAGGAGACAGAACGCGTCTCCTTCCTGAGTGGTATGACGGCTGCGTGGTCCCATGGTGTTTATACTTGCATACTATTGTTTGTACAGATGAATGTGGTACCTTCATGCATTTGGAAATTGCTCCTAAGGATGAACCAGACTTGTGGAGGTCTACAATTTTTTTTCTGAGGTCTTTGCTGATTTCTTTTGATTTTCCCATGATGTCAAGCAAAGAGGCACTGAGTTTGAAGGTAGGCCTTGAAATACATCCACAGGTACACCTCCAATTGACTCAAGTGATGTCAATTAGCCTATCAGAATCTTCTAAAGCCATGACATCATTTTCTGGAATTTTCCAAGCTGTTTAAAGGCACAGTCAACTTATTGTATGTAAACTTCTGACCCACTGGAATTGTGATGCAGTGAATTATAAGTGAAATAATCTGTCTGTAAACAATTGTTGGAAAAATTACTTGTGTCATGCACAAAGTAGATGTCCTAACCGACTTGCCAAAACTATAGTTTGTTTACAAGAAATTTGTGGAGTGGTTGAAAAACGAGTTTTAATGACTCCAACCTAAGTGTATGTAAACTTCCGACTTCAACTGTATATAATATATTTTTATTTGTTAATCACTTTTTTGGTTACTACATGATTCCATATGTGTTATTTCATAGTTTTGATGTCTTCACTATTATTCTACAATGTAGAAAATTGTAAAAATAAAGAAAAACCCTTGAATGAGTAGGTGTGTCCAAACTTTTGACTGGTACTGTAAGAGCATGTGATACCAAAGAGCCTACTAGAATTCCATTATTAAGCCACCATTTCGTTACAGTATTTTCTAAAGGTCTCTCTTGATCAAAATGTCTGGCCACATCTCACAGAGCTTGGCTTCCTGAACTCGTTAGGAACTCGCCTTTCCTCTTATATTAATCTTGTCCGTCTATGACAAACAAAAAGTGTTTTTGTTTAAAATCTATTTATTATTTTAGATTAAATTATGTAAATCGATCACTGAATGTGCTACCGTGATGAAACCACTCTGGTAGGAGGAACATCCCAGCTTCAAGTGGTTTCAGATTCCACATCCTACATCACACAGGCAAAGAAATATACTCTGTGTCCGTTGGAACCATGGCTATCGCTCAATGGAAAGCATTTCGATCTACATTGTCCACAGATTGACTATAAGCGATAATGTCTGTCAGAACCACGCAGGTTCCCTAACACTGAGATTGTAACAGCATCAGCTCTAATAAAGTGTTAATTTAAGTCGGAACACCCATGGAATTACCCTAACTCTTGGGGTGTTAGTTCATCAATACTTTGAAAAGTGTTAGTTTAACTCTATTTTGGTGGGTCACATATACTGTAATTATTAATAAAGTGTTACATTTAACACTGTGGGTTTTAAAATTCCGACTGCAAATTTGCTGTAGATAAACAAGAAACCCTCTCTGATTTGAAGCAGACGGCATCGTGCAAATGGAGGTCAAAATGTAACTGTATTGAGTCCCACCTCATTGGGTTTCCAACAACAAAAGGAGTCAGCAGAATCCCTTTGAA
This sequence comes from Coregonus clupeaformis, assembly GCF_020615455.1. Taxonomy (NCBI): domain Eukaryota; kingdom Metazoa; phylum Chordata; class Actinopteri; order Salmoniformes; family Salmonidae; genus Coregonus; species Coregonus clupeaformis. Next base: position 52,600,932 of record NC_059211.1, on the reverse strand, counting down.
AATGACTTAACCCAAACCTCTCTTTTGGGGATAAAATATGCTGTCTATACACAGTGAGTATTTATCACATCTCAAATTGATAGTGTCAACAGCCTTATAGTGTCTCACGGCCTATAGCATCCCTGAGTTACTCCAGATCTGCAGTTCAATAACTAAAGCCTAACCATCCTCTCAGAACCCCAGCCCACAAACTGGAGACAAATTATATTTTGATTTGAAATGGACCATTTCCTTAAACAACTGTATTTCTAAAAAGCACTCCCCTTTTTCTCCCCTCTCCTCCCCTACAGTTGTCTCTCTATTAGTGTTGGGGGACGTACCAACGAGCCAAGCTATACGCAGGACTTGGAGGCTGGCTGAGTGATCAACTAAACCTTGGGGCTGACAGGACTGCTAGCCCCAGAGGAGGCCCCAGTTAGACTAATGTGGTTCTCTATTTAACAAGGCTGGAGGAGGGAGAGACAGGGGTGAAGGGGAAGGAGGTGGTGAGAAAATGGGGTGAGAAAGGGGTATGAGAGGAGGGATGGAGGAAATAGGAAAGGAGTGAAAAGGGCTAGTGAGAGGTGGAGAATGAGTGTAAGGGGATAGTTAGAGGGAGGGAGGGGTAGAAGAAAGGTATGAAAAGGGTCTATAATGTATGAGTGAAGGACAGGTTTACAGGGAGGACTACCATGCGAGGAAGCAGTGAAATATAAGGTGTGACAGGTCTGAGGCTTAACTAACGAGCTAGCCTGACTGAGAATGGGGCTGCTGAAACCTCTCCCAGGGGCTCTGGAGTGATGCATACAGTTGTTTACCAAGCACTCCTGATCAAATGTCCTTCTTTCCCCACCTAAGTGAGGAGGGATATTAATGGCTGTTTTCTGGAGCAAGCAGCATTTGAAAGTGCAGTTATTGTTTTGATTGCAGAGCCAGTGGTATTTTCAAGTGAATTGACAGCTAAGGTTGATGGTTGCTGGTCAATGTCCATGAGGTGTTGAGGGAGACAGAGCATTGTTAAAAATGATTCTCCAGTGTACGCGTAACGAGGGATGGGTGTAAAAACAGAGTAATTAGAGAGTGGCAGAGCTGTTCGTTATCACAGATGAAACAGATCTGTGTTTTACCATTGACAGAAACACTCCTCACATTGCCAGTCTCTTCCTGATAAACACATTTCAAACACAGAGCCCACTTAAATTCCTTAACTTACATTGCTTAACAGACAAGTGTGATGTCAATTCATGCAAGTCTATTTTTCAGTTAGGTTTTTAACTAATTACAGGCATTATGTATGTGCATTGTCCAATATATTGCCTTCACTGTCGTTAGACAGGAACAAACCTCACTGCACTGAGGAAAGTATACTGTGGTAAAATCGCACTTAAGCAGCCATACAATCCTGTTCTCTGTTCATTTCGTTCCCCAACAGTCAGAATCTTTACGACAGTGTTTCCTGTCACCAAAGTGCTGGGCTCAGCATTTAGTATCCTTATTAGTGTCATTTCTGCTGCCACTGCACTAGGAACAGTCACAATGACTATGTGACATGTTCAGTAGGAGAACCCCTGGGTATGTTTGCTAGTAGGTAAAGTGGATGTCAGAATACAGCCGTTGGCATCTGCTGCTGAGAAACAGAAGACCTCACACTCTCTAGCGATGAGGAGTCCCATCTTTTGTACCTCTCCAGCCCCTCATTATCTATCGCTAACAGCAGTGGAAACCCTGTCAACAATCTCTATAGACGACAGAGATACAGAGGACAGGGAGAATGAAAGCTTCTGTATTCACTCAAATGAATAAAGTGGGTTGGAGCTAGATCATGTTCCAGCTTTCCCTATTAATGGTATCTAAAATGAACGGCAGTATTTGGAAGATACTGTAAGTAAAAGTTCCAAGTGAATACATTGAAGATTGCAAATGAGAGATTGTGTATGTAAGATTCAGCATGGCAATGTTAATATACACTATATATACAAAAGTATGTGGACACCCCTTCAAATTAGTGGATTCGACTATTTCAGCCACACCCGTTGCTGACAGGTGTATAACATCGAGCACACAGCCATGCATTCTCCATAGAGAAACATTGGCAGTAGAATGGCCTTACTGAAGAGCTCAGTCATTTTTAATGTGGCACCGTCATAGGATGACACCTTTCCAACAAGTCAGTTCGTCAAATTTCTGCCCTGCTAGAGTTGCCCCGGTCAACTGTAAGTGCTGTTATTGTGAAGTGGAAACGTCTAGGAGCAACAACGGCTCAGCCGCGAAGTGGTAGGCCACACAAGCTCACAGAACGGGATCGCCGAGTGCTGAAGCGTGTAGCGCGTAAAAATAATCTGTCCTGCAACACTACACTACTGACTTCCAAACTGCCTCTGGAAGCAACGTCAGCACAATAAATGTTTGTCGGGAGCTCCATGAAATGGGTTTCCATGGCTGAACAGCCTCACACAAGCCTAAGATCACCAGGCGCAATGCCAAGCATTGGCTGAAGTGTTCTAAAGCTCGCCGCCTTTGGATTCTGGAGCAGTGGAAACAAGTTCTCTGGTATGATGAATCACGCTTCACCATCTGGCAGTCCGACGGACGAATCTGGGTTTGGCGGATGCCAGGGGAACGCTACCTGCCCAAATGCATAGTGCCAACTGTAAAGTTTGGTGGAGGAGGAATAGTGGTCTGGGGCTGTTTTTCATGGTTAGGGCTAGGCCCCTTAGTTCCAGTGAAGGGAAATCTTAACGCTACAGCATACCATGACATTCTAGACAATTCTGTGCTTCCAACTTTGTGGCAACAGTTTGGGGCCCTTTCCTGTTTCAGCATGCACAAAGCGAGGTCCATACAGAAATGGTTTGTCGAGATCGCTGTGGAAGAACTTGACTGGCCTGCACAGAGCCCTGACCTCAACCCCATCTAACACCTTTCGGATGAATTGGAATGCCGACTGCGAGCCAGGCCTAATCACCCAACAACAGTCCCCAACCTCACTAATGCTTTTGTGGCTGAATGGAAGCAAGTCCCCGCAGCAATGTTCCAAAATCTAGTGGAAAGCCTTCCCAGAAGAGTGGAGGCTGTTATAGCAGCAAAGGGGGGACCAACTCCATATTAATGTCCGTGATTTTAGAATTAGATGTTTGACGACCAGGTGTCCACATACTTTTGGTAATGCAGTGTATGTTCACCTTTTCAGCTCAGATTTGCTACTCCAGCTTTTTCCCTTTAAAAAAACAACAACATTGGCCCCAGTCCTGCATTCAATATATTTGCTGCCAAAGACCACTGTACATCTACATTGTGTTGGACTTGTTAACAAATACAATTTGCATTCATAGCACAATGTTTCAAATCCAACCATATAGTTCTAGCATGTATATAATAAGCAGAGAAAACACAACTTAGATATATATACTGAACAAAAATATAAATGCAACATTAAACAATGTCAATGATTTTACTGAGTTACAGTTCATATAAGGAAATCAGTCAATTGAAGTAAATTCACTAGGCCCTAATCTATGGATTCCACATGACTGGGCAGGGGCTCAGCCATCGGTGGGCCTGGGAGGCCATAGGCCCACCCACTGGGGAGCCAATCAGAATGAGTTTTTCCCCACAATAGGGCTTTATTACAGACATAAATACTCCTCAGTTTCATCAGCTGTCTGGGTGGCTGGTCTCAGACGATCCCACAGTTGAAGAAGCCGAATGTGGAGGTCCTGGGCTTGCATGGTTACACATGGTCTGCGATTGTGAGGCCGATTGGACATGCTGCCAAATTCTCTAAAACGACATGGTAGAGAAATTAACATGAAATTCTCTGGCAAAAGCTCTGGTGGACATTCCTGCAGTAAGCATGCCAATTGCACACTCCTCAAAACTTGAGACATCTGTGGCATTGTGTTGTGTGACAAAACTGTGCATTTTAGAGTGGCCTTTTAGTGTCCCCAGCACAAGGTGCATCTGTGTAATGATCATGCTGTTTAATCAGCTTCTTGATATGCCACACCTGTCAGGTGGATGGAAATGTTCACTAACAGGCATGTAAACAAATTTGTGCACAAAACTGGAGATAAATAAGCTTTTTGTGCGTATGGAAAAATTCTGGGATCTTTTATTTTAGCTCATGAAACATGGGACCAACACTTTACATGTTGCATTTACCTTCCCTCACACAATGCAGCCAATTATTTCCCCCACTCTGAAGAAAGTGCAGCAGTGCTGACTCTCAAATACTAACACATTCTGCTACCACCTTTGAAGACTGACTACCCCAACTTCACTTCAAGTTACTCTGGGCCACAAAAATTCATCAAAAACGTGCTTGTCAGTGTGAGTTTTCAATATTCAATTATTTAATTAATATATGGATGGGGTTCTTTATATATATTATTTTTTTAATATATATTTTTTTTATTCTTTATTTTTTATTTTTATATTTACCACAGAGATAATTCTAAACTTCTGCTTATTTATCATGTTCCCTCTCATTTCACTGCTGTAGCTGCGCTACTGGTTGATGACTGGGAGTGGAATATGCGAGGTTGCAGGTAATGTAAAAGCACAGTTCAGAGATCAACAACGATGCAGGGAATGACAATACAGAGCCAACTGCAGCCTGGGGGATCCAGCTTCCTCTCTCAAAGGTGGTTCCTCTATTGTATGCAGAAAACGGTTTGTGTGCATCTCAATGAAGCATATCTCTATTCTACCCAACATCAATAGGCCCTCAAATCCACCTCTGGAACCTTTCATACTGACAGCCCTAAACAGCAACCACACATCAGTCAGTCACCCCCCACCCCAGCACAGCCAAGCACGTTATGAGAGAACAGAGGCCTCACCTCCCTGTCTTCCGCTCTGTAACTCTGCCTCTCTGCTGCCTCACATATAATTAGAGGCCGGGGAATATGTTTGACTAATCATCAGTGCGACGCGGGTCCTTGAAAAGCGATCATCATTAGGTGATTTCTGTTCACGGTGCCACATCAGCGTCGCCTTAGGGGGCTACGGCAGATCTGAGGAGGCCTCTCATCTCACCTCGACTAATTTCCCTTTGTTGTTTTTCAGCATGTTGTTTATAAAGCCGACACCACACGCACACACACATAAACACATAGGGAACCACACTCTCATCAAAAACACACACACAGATATGCACACATATGCACACACAAACATACAGCAGTTGAATCAGAGTACACAGTTTGTAATCTGTCTGTCTGTTTAAATAAGGATATGTTGATAAATGACTTTCCATTTGTGTACTTGTCTAAAAATTCTTCAACATGACTTTTAGATCAAAGACTTGTCAAAGCTTTAATTCATGTTATTGAATGTGTTTAAGTAAGTAACATAAAGAGAGAAGTGTATTCTCCAACTTCTTGGTCTCCAGTGCCTGTGAAGACAAGGCCAAACAGAGAGAGAGAGGTGGTCTACAGAACACAGCAGCGAAGCCAAGGAGGAACAATTAGAGGAAAAACAATTACAAGCCGTCTTTATGTTTCCTCCCTGCAAGGCACAGCGTGATCCACAGGCTGACTGCTTTAGTTTGACTAAATGTGGAATTTAAGAGTCTTTAAATGAGGACATTGGGGAGAGTGGATTTATGTCCTGCTGAGGCGGTTAAAGAACTTCCTTGTTTTACATTTGTACAGGAAGCAGGCTCTGAATATTGATGATTTGCTTTAAGTTTTGTGTGTACATAGGAACATTGTGGTACATACTGTACTTTAAATGTAGGAAGACACAGTGGTATGTCAGTGGTGTGTGAGCTAGCTGCAAGTCAAGGTGTATACTCTCCCATGACATCACTTCTGACCAGATGAGTTTTTCCTGTTATAATCAGATTGGTCTATCTCTCTCTCTCTCTCTCTCTCTCTCTCTCTCTCTCTCTCTCTCTCTCTCTCTCTCTCTCTCTCTCTCTCTCTCTCTCTCAGATAGTTATCAGGGATTCATGTGTCGACGGTATCAATCACACCTCCACTTCTGTGACCCGTTCCAAAGCGCAGCCAGCATCATGAAAAATAGGAGAGATGATTGCATGAGATTGCAGCCCGTCTTCCTTAAATGGTTCGTAAGTGGGTAATTCTTCAACTATGGTACTCTTTGAGCTAGACAGTTTCAGAAAATAAAAACATTTCTACAAACAATTTTTTAGTATCAGTTGGTTTCTCAATCTGTCTGGAAACCTTCCCTGAAGTTGGCTGTGATGATTTGTATTTACTAATATATATTTTTTGCCATTTTTATCTGACAGTCCAAGAAAACGGTCATTTCCATCACATAACAAAACATGTATTTTTAAGAGAAAATAATGAAATATCTTCTGTTATAAATATATTTGATTAAATAGCACACACATATCTGTTCAAATTTGTAATTTATTATTTTTTTCAGAAATGTAACTGTAAAGATTTTACAATGTTTACACTAAAAAACACCTAAAACTAGGTCAATGGAACATTTCATTTTCTTATCATAGCTCAAAATCATATATTTCTCAAAGTGTATACACAAATCTTAGCCCTAACTGCACAATTATCAACACCACTGAATATAGTTGGTTTGATTGTATGTTTTTTATATGTTTTACTTTAAAATATGTGTTGTGGTGGAAATGACATGGCGTGGCGGAAGAGACAGTGTGTGGCGGAAATGACAGATAGGCAACTTCCAATTAAAAACAATTTTTCTACTGCTCTATGTGGTGAACCAGAGCAAATCAATAAGCAACAGCATTTGTGAACAAAAACATATCACCAATATTTTTAAATTAAAAACAATCCAAAAAATGAAAAAACATGAATTTGTGTTAAAAATCAGCAAATCATTTCTTCACTGTTTTCTACATGCTGAACTAGAGCAAACTAGTACAAACTAGAGCAAACCCTTTATGTCATCATTACCTTAACATAACCTTAATATAACCAGTTGAATAACAGATAAAATAGGCAATATATTTTGAAATTGAAAACTTATATGCCTATGCTGAACCAGAGCAAACACTCTGTACTTAAACATTACTGTCATGTGTGTTATATCGTAAATCCATGTACTGTCAAACGTAATCATGTGGAATAACAAGTTGAATCTGACTAAATAGACATTGTATTTGCTAAATACTGTATCTGTCAAACTTGCATATGGGCCAGAGGTTCAGTTATGTTTCATGGTCAAGAACAGAGCATATTTCTTTCCAAACTGTTGGCTCCACCATCACATGCCTCTTTGTTACTGGTTGAGGCTCTGGGACCAGCCTGATCACATCTTCTGGCCGGTACCAAATAACATCGTCTCTCATAGGCCAGAAGAACTTGTTTTTGCCAATATGACTCATGGTTCTCACCAGAGCACAACCCTCAGGGTCCACATCCTGTATAATGCCAGGGTAAGGATCCCCATCATACCGTACCACACACCAACTTCCAATCAGTCCCTCATGCAGGTCTATGATGGGTTGAGATGTGCTGGTAAGTGTGCTTGAACTTGGTGATCCCAATGATGAAGCCATGAACTGTATGTTTGAGTGTAGCTTACACAGACATGTGTCTCTGTCTTTGATCGTTGGTTTAACAATCCAAAAGGGTCGCTTTTTGCAAAACTCTGCATAGGAGAGTCTGACTTCGGGATTCTCGTGTCTAAACTTCAGGTGCAGTGTCTGCATAGAATCCACCAGGAAGCGCTTTTGCATTTTATTTTTCATCTTTGTAATTGTCTCTTTCTTTCCAGTAGTGGCCCTACTGTTATCGTCGCGTTCTAAAAACTTTGTTATCTTTTCCTTCACTTCTTGGCTGACTCTGTTTCGTTGTGTTTTGCGGGTGTATTTGAGTTTGTCGGCCCTTGTCATGTTTGTCCTGATTAGTTTTGTAGAGAATCCAAACTCCTTCTTGGCCATGGTGACCAGGCGGTATTTTTTTAAGATCTTGCCAGCCACAAGTTTGGAGATCAGTTGCCGAGCTTTACGATTGTCAACATTCTGATACTTTTTTCTTATTTCTGACATAATGGTGTTATGGAATAGGAGTGTCTTCTTTAATTGCTTGCTTTCTTGCTGCATCTGTTGCTTTGTTTTCATTTTAGGTGACTCTAGGATCCCCAGGTTCTTCTTCAGTCGATTACTTCTTTTTTTGTATTTTTCAACTTTTCTGAGGGCATCCTCAAGCTTTTGTTTAATGTCATTAAGATCTCTGTACACCTTTGCTTTTGCCTTCGCAACCTTTTTTTCTCCCTCTTTTCCTCTGTGGAGTTCTCTCTGGTGTAGGCTCACACAGCTGAGGTGTTTCAGGGATGTCTTCTGCATTAACACTCATGTTGTCTGGTGATGGTGGTGGTGTTGTATGTGCCATGAAACTATTCACTGCTGAGACCATTTTCCATTTCCTACGTCTGTTTCGTTGAGAAATTCGCCACTGTCTTCTCATTTTTCGTTGTTCTCTTTTCGGCATTTCAGTCACAGATTTAACAACACCTTGTTGCTTTTTCTTCAGGTATCTTTCTCTGTCCTTCTTGAGGGACTCTGCATATTTAAGTGGATCTGATTTTATTCTTTCTCTGTATGATCTTGACCTCTGTGCTGTGGTATTGCTTGCCATCTTAAAGAAAGAGCCAAGACATCATGTCAAACCTACTTATCTATTGTTCTCTTATTTACCAACAATATTGTAATATTGTTAAAACTGTTTTTGAATTTAGTATCAGTATTATAGCCCAAATAATTTGCTGTTTAGCTACGAACAATGTCATTTCCACCACAACCTGTCTTTACCACCACAATGAACACCGTGGTGGAAATGACTGTGGTGGAAATGACATTTCCCCACTTTCCCTCTAAAATCTCATGCTATGTTAGCCTGCTAATATTAGTTTTAGAGTTAGCATTAAATATACACAAATTACACATTATTAAATTAAATGTATCCAGTTATTTTTACGTCCATGTGAAATATGAGCTGTTTGGAAATGACGACCAATAAACATACTCTCAGTTTTACTCATATTTACCTTGATTTTTTCTTCTTTTCATTACCCCCTGTAGAGGACACCATTTCATCCAGCCATGTGTTCCACTGTGGAGTTTCTGTTGCTATGGTTACTAAATATACAAACCTAAAACACTGATCCCAGGATTCTATTTTGTACAGTGTGGTGGAAATGACAGTGACCCCAAGGGACAAGGGTTCTATTTATGAAAAATATAGGAAAATGTGAATATGTATCACAATATATAATATGTAGAATTGAAATAAATGGTATTTTATCATTTGTACTTGAAATCTACATTATTTAAATATTTAATTTAGAATTAAGCGAGGTTGAAGATACAAAGTCTGGCTTAGGGACAGAGGGAAAACAGTAAAAACTATGCATAAAAGGCCTCATATTATATAATAAAAAGAATGATTGAGCCATGATACATTTTTTATAAGTTCCCCTTAGGGTGGAGTAAGTATGACAAAAACAAAAAAGAAGAAATGTTTTTTAGTTTTTATTATTTCATCCAGGGACAAGAAAAGTACCATAGTTAAAGAATCACCCAAGTAATGGCTCCCAACAATTTCCATGTTTCATTGACAGCCAAGTTCACATCATTGCCAGCAGCAATACATGTACAGAAAAAGCAGACCGTGGTATTAAAGTTGTTTTTTTGTCTCAGTGCTCTGGGAGTGTTTTAAGTAATTTATTGAGTGGATGTCTCAGTATGTTGTTCACATTTAACGATCACTGATCAAGGACAAACCAAAAAAAACTAAAATGTGGATACCGATGGCATATTCCACTGTTACAGAGTATTTGATTTTCCAAGGAAATAAACTCAGCAAAAAAAGAAATGTCCTCTCACTGTCAACTGCGTTTATTTTCAGCAAACTTAACATGTGTAAATATTTGTATGAACATAACAAGATTCAACAACTGAGACATAAACTGAACAAGTTTCACAGACATGTGACTAACAGAAATGGAATAATGTGTCCCTGAACAAAGGGTGGGCCAAAATCAAAAGTAACAGTCAGTATCTGGTGTGGCCACCAGCTGCATTAAGTACTGCAGTGCATCTCCTCCTCATGGACTGCACCAGATTTGTCCGTTCTTGCTGTGAGATGTTACCCCACTCTTCCACCAAGGCATCTGCAAGTTCCAGGACATTTCTGGAGGGAATGGTCCTAACCCTCACCCTCCGATCAAAGAGGTCCCAGACATGCTCAATGGGATTGAGATCCGGGCTCTTCGCTGGCCATGGCAGAACAATGATTCCTGTCTTGCAGGAAATCACACACAGAACAAGCAGTATGCCTGGTGGCATTGTTATGCTGGAGGGTCATGTCAGGATGAGCCTGCAGGAAGGGTACCACATGAGGGAGGAGGATGTCTTCCCTGTAACGCACAGCGTTGAGATTGCCTGCAATGACAACAGGCTCAGTCCAATGATACTGTGACACACCGCCCAAGACCATGACGGACCCTCCACCTCCAAATCGATCCCGCTCCAGAGTACAGGCCTTGGTGTAACGCTCATTCCTTCGACGATAAACGCGAATCCGACCATCACCCCTGGTGAGACAAAATTGCGACTCGTCAGTGAAGAGCACTTTTTGCCAGTCCTGTCTGGTCCAGCGACGGTGGGTTTGTGCCCATAGGCGACGTTGTTGCCGGTGATTTCTGGTGAGGACCTGCCTTACAACAGGCCAACAAGCCCTCATTCCAGCCTCTCTCAGCCTATTGCGGACAGTCTGAGCACTGATGGAGGGATTGTGCGTTCCTGGACCTGTCTCGCAGGTGTGATGTTCGGATGTACCGATCATGTGCAGGTGTTTTACACGTGGTCTGCCACTACGAGGACAATCAGTTGTCCATCCTGTCTCCCTGTAGCGCTATCTTAGGCGTCTCACAGTACGGACATTAAAATTTATTGCCCTGGCCACATCTGCAGTCCTCATGCCTCCTAGCAGCATGCCTAAGGCACATTCACGCAGATGAGCAGGGATCCTGGGCATCTTTCTTTTGGTGTTTTTCAGAGTCAGTAGAAAGGCCTCTTCAGTGTTCTAAGTCTTCATAACTGTGACCTTAATTGCCTACTGTCTGTAAACTGTTAGTGTCTTAACGACCGTTCCACATGTGCATGTTCATTCATTGTTTATGGTTCATTGAACAAGCATGGGAAACAGTGTTTAATCCCTTTACAATGAAGATCTGTGAAGTTATTTTGATTTTTACTAATTATCTTTGAAAGACAGGGACCTGAAAAAGGGACGTCTCTTTTTTTGCTGAGTTTATAAACAACTCAGACTATGTAATGAATTATATATGGATACAAAATAACAATTTAGCTGCACATACAGTCAAATTCAACATCCAGTACTGTTTGTATTCCATTGAGAATTATCTCTCAGGGGCGTATGATAACTGCCTATGAAATGCTCAATGTTTCCCTGCAAGCAATTGTATACCATTCATTTTATGTTTCTCATTCTGGTTAAACATTATTACAACCTTATATTATAACGGTCAAAATGAATGACATGTGTGGAGCATGTTATGAGGAATTTTTTATAGTAACCTCTTGAGTGTTCTATGCTGAGTAATTTTGTACTGTGCTGTTTGGGAGAGGGCATACCACTGAGCCCTGTGGTACACCACTTTGAGCAAGACAAATTGAGATGAATAAGATGAACTTTGTAACTTCACAGAAGTCAACTTTACCAGACTGATGTTTACTTAATAACAAAAACAACCATCATGCTAAAGTACAATAAACTACAAAAATAAATAGTAGAAAATGAAGAATCAAGATTGTTGTTTTTATATCTCAGTTACATACTGTATATCAATATTGTATCACTCAAATGGAGATGCTGAAGATGTTCCATACGCACAAAAACCTTCCTTCTCTCAAATTTTGAGCACAAATTTGTTTACATCCCTGTTAGTGAGCATTTATCTTTTGCCAAGATAATCCATCCATCTGACAGGTGTGGCATATCAAGAAGCTGATTAAACAGCATGATCATTACACAGATGCACCTTGTGCTGGGGACAATTTAAGGCCACTCTAGAATGTGCAGTTTTGTCACACAACACAATGCCACAGATGTCTCAAGTTTTTAAGGAGTGTGCAATTGGCAGGAATGTCCACCAGAGCTGTTGCCAGAGAATTTAATGTTAATTTCTCTACCATAAGCCGCCTCCAACGTCATTTTAGAGAATTTGTCAGTACGTCCAACCGGTATCACAACCCCAGACCACGTGTAACCACGCCAGCACAAGACCTCCACATCCAGCTTCTTCACCTGCGGTATCGTCTGAGACCAGCCACCCGGACAGCTGATGAAACTGAGGAGTATTTCTGTCTGTAATAAAACCCATTCTGATCGGCTGGGTCTGGCTCCCCAGTGGGTGGGCCTATGCCCAGCCATGTCTGCGCCCCTACCCAGACTAGGGCCTAATGAATTTATTACAATTGACTGATTTCCTGAAATGAACTGTAACTCAGTAAAATCTTTGAAATTGTTGCATGTTGTGTTTATATTTTTGTTCATTAATATTATAAATCACTAAATGCTTAATTTCACACAAGAGACATCCAATAGTCCTATGAGATCCAATTTCTATATACAACGTACACTGAGTGTACAAAACATTAAGAACACCTGCTCTTTCCATGACATACACTGACCAGGTGAATCCAGGTGAAAGCTATGATCAATTATTGACGTCACCTGTTAAATCCACTTCAATCAGTGTAGATGAAGGGGAGGAGACAGGTTAAAGAAGGATTTTCAAGCATTGAGACAATTAAAACACATACACATTGTGTATGTGTGCCATTCAGAGGGTGAATGGGCAAAACAAAATATTAAAGTGCCTTTGAATGGGTTATGGCAGTAGGTTGCCAGGAGCACCGGTTTGAGTGTGTCAAGAACTGCAACGCTGCTGGGTTTTTCACATTCAACTGTTTCCAGTGTGTATCAACAATGGTCCACCACCCAAAGGACATCCAGCCAACTTGACACAACTGTGGGAAGCATAGGAGTCAACATGGGCCAGCATCCATGTGGAACGCTTTGACACGTTGTAGAGTCCATGCCCCGACGAATTGAGGCTGTTCTGAGGGCAAAATGGCATGCAACTCAATATTATGAAGGTGTTCTTCATATTTTGTACACTCAGTTCAAACATCAACCTTACCAGAAAAAACTGCCTTTTGGCAAACAGCTCATATTTTCACATACAAATTAGTTTTATGACAAACTGTTGCAGTAAATCTGCAACAACTTGTGAACTTCTAGCAAACAATTCTGGAAAACTTGTGGCAAAACAAGTTTGCTGCAAACTCAGTATGAGGTGAACTGGAGTCGTCGTGGTGGGGTTGTGTCTCTCTCTGGCGGGAGGTAAGCTTGGCTTATATGGTGTCGAGTAAAGCTTAACCATGTATTTAGATTGTAGTTAGGTATTGTAGGTAGTTTATCTAGGTAGTTATCGCAGGTTATTGTAGGTAATTATTGTAGGTAAGTATTGTATTCAACTGAGCCTGGTGAAGCACGAGGCTAGCTAACCCACTACCTGGACTAGCTAGCGGGTAGCTACTGGTAACTATTAGCAACTGTGGATAGTTGTTTCCAATGTTATTTCACGCTTAAGAGTACCTGTAATTATGCCAGCTAACTGCCTACCATTCAGCTGTTTTTCTAACCTCATTATCTGAAGCATTAACGTTAGGTAGTTAGTAGCTACTGTACTTGAAATGTAGCTAGCGTATTGCTACCTGGATAGCTAACTAAACAATAGCTGGAACAACCTAGCGAACAGACGCGAACTGGCTGAATCGATTCAGTGGCTAGCTTTGCACTTAACTGGCTAACAGTAGCTACTAAGGGTAAGTTATAACCTACATTTGTGTTTTGTTTTTACATACTGGTAACCAGAGTCGTTCAAGGGAATTCGGGACATGGGTGACTAGTTAACGTTAGCTTGGCTCTCTCTGTGCGTTCGTGCCGTGGGAGGAGGGTTTTTTCGTTGGCAGAGAGCAATGGCTAGCTAGTATGCTAACTATTCTAGCTAACTAACTGGCTGAATAAGTTGATGACGGACTCACTCAAACTGTCAAAACTAACCCAAAACTTTACACAACGTTAGACACGGACACAAATGATCTGCTTGGCGTGTTAACACACTGGTGGTTTGTTGTAACTGAGTATTTGTGCTAAACCGTGTTATTGGAGGCTGGCATGCTAGTTGGCTAAGGCGTCATAGGATTCGGTGCCCTGGACGGTTTTCACAGAAGAATACTGTACCAACTTAGCTAGCTGAATAAACTAAGTTAGTCTATTCCTAGAAAACATTGAACCGCTGTATTTTACAACAATTATAATTTCTAAAGAGGAAGTTAGGAGAGTTATATTTGAGTGTTTCAGTGAAACGTAAGTGAGGGAGGCCCGCTCTCTCGCTTTCCCAGATGTTTAGTTCATTTCATTCCGATCTCCTTTGCATTATTGTAGCCATTTTCTGTAGCCTGTCAACTATGTGTCTGTCTATCCCTGTTCTCTCCTCTCCGCAAAGGCTATACAAACGCCTCACACCGCGTGGCTGCTGCCACTCTAACCTGGTGGTCCCTGCACGCACGACCCACGTGGAGTTCCAGGTCCCCCGGCAGCCTCTGGAACTGCCGTTCTGCAGCCAACAAGGCAGAGTTCATCTCAGCCTTTGCTACCCTCCAGTCCCTCGACATCTTGGCGCTGACAGAAACATGGATTACCACAGAAAACACTGCTACTCCTACTGCTCTCTCCTCGTCTGACCATGTGTTCTCGCATACCCGAGAGCATCTGGTCAGCGGGGTGGTGGCACAGGAATCCTAATCTCTCCCAAGTGGACATTCTCTCTTTCTCCCCTGACCCATCTGTCTATCTCCTCATTTGAATTCCATGCTGTCACAGTCACTAGCCCATTCAAGCTTAACATCCTTATCATTTATCGCTCTCCAGGTTCCCTTGGAGAGTTCATCAATGAGCTTGATGCCTTGATAAGTTCATTTCCTGAGGATGGCTCACCCCTCACAGTTCTGGGTGACTTTAACCTCCCTACGTCTACCTTTGACTCATTTCTCTCTGCCTCCTTCTTTCCACTCCTCTCCTCTTTTGACCTCACCCTCCCCCCCTACTCACAAGGCAGGCAATACGCTTGACCTCATCTTTACTAGATGCTGTTCTTCTACTAATCTCACTACAACTCCCCTCCAAGTCTCCGACCACTACTTTGTATCCTTTTCTCTCTCGCTCTCCTCCAACACTACTCACTCTGCCCCTACTCAGATGGTAATGCGCCGTCGCAACCTTCGCTCTCTCTCTCCCGCAACTCTCTCCTCTTCCATCCTATCATCTCTTCCATCTGCTCAATCCTTCTCCCTCCAATCACCTGATTATGCCTCCTCAACCCTCCTCTCCTCCCTTTCTGCATCCTTTGACTCTCTATGTCCCCTATCCTCCTGGCCGGCTCGGTCCTCCCCTCCTACTCCGTGGCTTGACGACTCATTGCGAGCTCGCAGAACAGGGCTCCGGGCAGCCGAGCGGAAATGGAGGAAAACTAGACTCCCTGCGGACCTGGCATCTTTTCACTCCCTTTTTCACTCCCTGGCATCTTTTCACTCCGTTCACATTTTCTTCCTCTGTTTCTGCTGCTAAAGCCACTTTCTACCACTCTAAATTCCAAGCATCTGCCTCTAACCCTAGGAAGCTCTTTTGCCACCTTCTCCTCCCTGCTGAATCCTCCTCCCCCCCTCCCTCTCTGTGGATGACTTCGTCAACCATTTTGAAAAGAAGGTTGACGACATCCAATCCTCATTTGTTAAGTCAAATGACACCGCTGGTCCTGCTCACACTGCCCTACCCTAAGCTTTGACTTCTTTCTCCCCTCTCTCTCCAGATGAAATCGTGCGACTTGTGACGGCCGGGCGCCCAACAACCTGCCCGCTTGACCCTATCCCCTCCTCTCTTCTCCAGGCCATTTCCGGAGAACTTCTCCCTTACCTCACCTCGCTCATCAACTCATCCTTGACTGCTGGCTATGTCCCTTCCGTCTTCAAGAGAGCGAGAGTTGCACCCCTTCTCAAAAAACCTACACTCGATCCCTCCGATGTCAACAACTACAGACCAGTATCCCTTCTTTCTTTTCTCTCCAAAACTCTTGAGCGTGCCGTCTTTAGCCAACTCTCTTGCTATCTCTCTCAGAATGACCTTCTTGATCCAAACCAGTCAGGTTTCAAGACTGGTCATTCAACTGAGACTGCTCTTCTCTGTGTCACGGAGGCTCTCCGCACTGCTAAAGCTAACTCTCTCTCTCCTCTGCTCTCGTCCTTCTAGACCTATCTGCTGCCTTTGATACTGTGAACCATCAGATCCTCCTTTCTACCCTCTCCGAATTGGGCATCTCCGGCGCGGCTCACTCTTGGATTGCGTCCTACCTGACAGGTCGCTCCTACCAGGTGGTGTGGCGAGAATCTGTCTCTGCACCACGTGCTCTCACCACTGGTGTCCCCCAGGGCTCAGTTCTAGGCCCTCTCCTATTCTCGCTATACACCAAGTCACTTGGCTCTGTCATATCCTCACATGGCCTCTCCTATCATTGCTACGCAGACGACACACAATTAATCTTCTCCTTTCCCCCTTCTGATAACCAGGTGGCGAATCGCATCTCTGCATGTCTGGCAGACATATCAGTGTGGGATGACGGATCACCACCTCAAGCTGAACCTCAGCAAGAAGGAGCTGCTCTTCCTCCCGGGAAGGACTGCCCATTCCATGATCTCGCCATCACGGTTGACAACTCCGTTGTGTCCTCCTACCAGAATGCAAAGAGCCTTGGCGTGACCCTGGACAACACCCTGTCGTTCTCCGCTAACATCAAGGCGGTGACCCGATCCTGTAGGTTCATGCTCTACAACATTCGCAGAGTACGACCCTGCCTTACACAGGAAGCGGCACAGGTCCTAATCCAGGCACTTGTCATCTCCCCGTCTGGATTACTGCAACTCGCTGTTGGCTGGGCTCCCTGCCTGTGCAATTAAACCCCTACAACTCATCCAGAACGCCGCAGCCCGTCTGGTGTTCAACCTTCCCAAGTTCTCTCACGTCACCCCGCTCCTCCACACACTCCACTGGCTTCCAGTTGAAGCTCGCATCTGCTACAAGACCATGGTGCTTGCCTACGGAGCTGTGAGGGGAACGGCACCTCCGTACCTTCAGGCTCTGATCAGTCCCTACACCCAAACGAGGGCATTGCATTCATCCACCTCTGGCCTGCTGGCCCCCCTACCTCTGCGGAAGCACAGTTCCCGCTCAGCCCAGTCAAAACTGTTTGCTGCTCTGGCACCCCAATGGTGGAACAAGCTCCCTCACGACGCCAGGACAGCGGAGTCACTCACCACCTTCCGGAGACACTTGAAATCCCACCTCTTTAAGGAATACCTGGGATAGGATAAAGTAATCCTTCTACCCCCCCTTACCCCACCCCAAAGAAAAAAATAATAAAGAAAATATATATATTGTAAAGTGGTTGTCTCACTGGCTATCATAAGGTGAATGCACCAATTTGTAAGTCGCTCTGGATAAGAGCATCTGCTAAATGACAAATGTAAAATATAATATGCAAAATGTAAATATGCAAATTAGATCCGGTTTTTGGTTACTGTGTGTTAACATTGAAATGTATCTACATAAACCAAATCACATATACATTTCAATGAACTTCACAGAGAAAAAAAAGTATACTACATTTTGTAAATTGTGACGAGTACTGAGGATACGAAGAGGCAGCACGCAGAAATCAACAATGTAAAGGTTTACTTAACACTGAGCAAGAGAACAACAAAGAGCGAGTACACGACATGACACTAACAATCACACACAACACAACACTGAACAGTCCAGGTCTATATAAGGGTGGTGATGAGATGAGGTGCAGGTGCGCTGGAGGTGATTAGGGTGCATTGGGTTTCCATTCCGGTGTTGCCGAGGTGGTGCGCTCAGACCGGTGGCTCAGTAGACCGGCGAATCACGGGAGGAGACGTGACATAAATATACTAAACAACATGTATTCAATGTCTTTAACAGATACAAATAAATCCAATACAACTTGAAATCATCAGCATGGTAATGAAGAAAATAGCAAAGACGGGATATGTCCCAAATAAATTGTTGATATGAGAGAAATGTGAACACTATGGGGATGTTGACCTTAGGATGTTTATAGGGACAACTACAGAATTATTTACATGAGCCAAGTGATAACTGAGCAATAGCGTTCAACCAACTAACAACATTTTAATAATCAAAACAACAAAAACTAAGTCAAACCCAGTTCAGAACTATTGCCTTTTTGAGTGAACTTTGGATATGGCGGCCCTGTTTAAGTCCTTCGTCCAAAGCTTGTTGAATGCATGCACTGAACAATCAGAAAACACAAAACAAACAAAATTAGGATACTGAAAACAATTACATCAATATATATATATATATATATATATATATATATATATTTGGCATCTTAAAAGGTAGAAATTGTGTAATGCCTAATATGGCAATTCATGCTATTTTTCTAAATGAATTATTGTTACTCAAAATGCTGGCTTAAAAATAACCCAATTTGGGTAAACCCAGTGCTGGGTCAATATTGGTCAAACACAGCATTGGTTTAATTCAACCCAGCGGGTTTGGGTTGTGCTTCTAACCCATCGCTTTGGGTTGAGCCCTCGACCCAACTGCTGGGTAAATTAGACTATATTGATGGGTTAAAACAACACAGTGTGTTGGGTTATGACATGAACCCAGCACATTGGGTTGGGCGATTGGGTAATTTTCTATGTAATACTTACTTATTTTCTGTGTCATCCTAAATTCAATTTTGCTTGCATATTTCTGTCTTCTCTACCATCCCACCACCCTCCCTTTCCTACACACACAATCAAGATACAATGTTGAATTTCAAAAAATTGATTTTTATTACCTGTATTTCAGAACATACATCACGTCAGAGAATTATCCACAATGTACAAGGATATATAAACATTTTAAATAGCACATTGAAACAAAGCCCTATTGTCTAAGTATGTGTTATTTCACAAGATACGATTTCATAACATAGGATTGATTATTACAATGTGTTTATATTATTTCATTAACCTAATTGTTAGACTGAAGTTGAACTTGATATGCACACTCAGATTGCAATCTGAGCGAAAAATAAAGCATGCGTGCATGTGACACTGTCTGTCTTAAGTGGTATTAACACAGATCTGACATACACTACATGACCAAAAGTATGTGGACACCTGCTCATCGAACATCTCATTCCAAAATTATGGTCATTAATATGGAGTTGGTCCCCCCCCCCCCCTTTGCTGCTATAACAGCCTCCACTCTTCTGGGAAGGCTTTCCACTAGATGTTGGAACATTGCTGCGGGGACTTGCTTCCATTCAGCCACAAGAGCATTAGTGAGGTCAGACACTGATGTTGAGCGATTAGGCTTGGCTCGCAGTCAGCGTTCCAATTCATCCCAAATGTGTTCGATGGGGTTGAGGTCAGGGCTCTGTGCAGGCCAGTCAAGTTCTTCCACACCGATCTCGACAAACCATTTCTGTATGGACCATCTTTGTGCACGGGGCATTGTCATGCTAAAACAGGAAAGGGCCTTCCCCGAACTGTTGCCACAAAGTTGGAAGCACAGAATTGTCTAGAATGTAATTGTATGCTGTAGCGTAAAGATTTCCCTTCACTGAAACTAAAGAGCCTAGCACGAACCATGAAAAACAGCCACAGACCATTATTCCTCCCCCACCAAACTTTACAGTTGGCACTATGCATTCGGGCAGGTAGCATTCTCCTGGCATCCATCAAACCCAGATTAGTCCGTCGGACTGCCAGATGGTGAAGCGTGATTCATCACTCCAGAGAACGCATTTCCACTGCTCCAGAGTCCAATGGAGGTGAGCTTTACACCACTCCAGCCGATGCTTGGCATTGCGCATGGTGATCTTAGGCTTGTGAGTGGCTGCCATGGAAACCCATTTCATGAAGCTCCCGACGAACAGTTCTTGTGCTGACGTTGCTTCCAGACGCAGTTTGGAAGTCAGTAGTGTAGTGTGTTGCAGGGCAGATGATTTTTACGCTCTACACACTTCAGCACTCGACGGTCCCGTTCTCTGAGCTTGTGTGGCCTACCACTTTGCGGCTGAGCCGTTGTTGCTCCTAGACGTTTCCACTTCACAATAACAGCACTTACAGTTGACCGGGGCAACTCTAGCAGGGCAGAAAATTGACGAACTGACATGTTGAAAAGGTGGCATCCTATGACAGTGCCAGGTAGAAAGTCACTGAGCTCTTCAGTAAGGCCATTCTACTGTCAATGTTTGTCTATGGAGATTGCATGGCGGTGTGCTCGATTTTATATACCTGTCAGCAACGGGTGTGGCTGAAATAGCCGAATCCACTAATTTGAAGGGGTGTCCACATACTTTTGTATATCAGAGCTAATCAATAGATATTCACATTCACTAACACACTTCCGCTATCTTAGGCTATCTTAGGTTTTACCATACAATAATGGTCTACATTTGGGTCGAGTTAAAAAATTATTGAACAGAGAACTAGTGTAAAATATTACATTTGAAGGTCACTCTACTAAGGACATGGACTAATGACTCATTACTTAAGTAGTAACTGTATTTCATTCACAATCCCCAAAATGTAACATTTGTATTTAAAAGTAATTGTTGTAATAGAATGAAAGCGTACCAGACAGCACTTCAGTAGTTGAACTAAAGGCAAACGAGCCACATACCGTACTGTAGGCAAAAAGCAGGCACAAATACATCAAAAAACTAACTAAAAGTCAAATTAACAAAGCTATAAATAGTGCCTTAAGAGCATATTAGCATTGGAATGAGACACTCATGGCTCATCCATACATCAACCTATTAATTCACAGGAACACATCAGCTGGAGGGCTTTGCTTCCTCCTGTCACTTCTCACACTGCAGAGAAGATACTTATCCACTATTGTTCAGTGGGAAAAAAGTTATGCTCGCAAGAGTCTTACTGCGGGGGATTCTGTTCCTGGCAGCTGATACACCGTGGTCTGTAGGAATTCCCATGCTGAGGGACACAGTCTGGGAAAGTTGATATCAAACACATAATAGGACTTGAAGCACACATCCAATGCCTCAAGCAGTGTACCTTGCTCCAATGCCTGTCCACTAATGACTGTAAACACCTGTGAGCAGTCACCAAGAGCCAACATAAATGGGTAGGATCTGGTCACCTCCGCCTGGTGCAGGTACTCAACCATGTTGGTCCCAACCTGTTAGAGAAATCATTTGATTTTAGAATATGGGGAATTGTGCAAAGAATGGAGTCACACTGACAATGCCATCACACAAAATGTATTTTGTATATTTTATAGCCATTTACATCAATCAACACCCAATCCCTACATCTTCCATTCCTTTGGGACTGTGGCTCATAGGTTCATTACATTTTTACATTTACGTCATTTAGCAGATGCTCTTATCCAGAGCAACTTACAGTTAGTGAATGCATACATATTTTTTTAATTTTTTTTTCTACCCCCTGTGGGAATCGAACCCACAACCCTGGTGTTACAAACGCCATGCTCTATCAACTGAGCTACATCCCTGCCGGCCATTCCCTCCCCTATCCTGGACGACGCTGGGCCAATTGCGCGCCGCCCCCATGGGTCTCCCGGTCGCGCCAGCTACGGCAGAGCCTGGATTCGAACCAGGATCTCTAGTGGCACAGCTAGCACTGCGATGCAGTGCCTTAGACCACTGCGCCACTCGGGAGACATTCACACAACACTAACCACGTTTCCCTCCAACCATTTCATGTGGATGAATTACCTGATGCATGAAAAAAGTCACGACCGTGCTGATGGAAACATGAAATGCCGGAACAATTTTATAAATGCCTATAGACAATTTGTTAATTCGACATGGCGGGATCTTTTTGTGTCGTTAAAATTAATTATGCCAGAGATGGCAGTGGAAACTCCTTTATGTACAAATATTGATATAATAACTATCATATCAAAGTAAACTTGGAGTCACGCAATGATATGTTGTGTGGTCCTCCCACTACAACTCGGGAAAGCATGCAGTTTATTAGGCTACAGATTAAATAAATTATGATGAACTTCACAGGGTGGTGAATGTGCATGGTGATGTCTTATTTGACAAATACAAATAATATCGCTCTTATCCATAAAAATGTCATATAATAGATAGCCTACCCACACTTTACAGTGGGGGAAAAAGGTATTTAGTCAGCCACCAATTGTGCAAGTTCTCCCACTTAAAAAAGATGAGAGAGGCCTGTAATTTTCATCATAGGTACACGTCAACTATGACAGACAAATTGAGAAGAAAAAAATTCCAGAAAATCACATTGTAGGATTTTTTAATGAATTTATTTGCAAATTATGGTGGAAAATAAGTATTTGGTCACCTACAAACAAGCAAGAGTTCTGGCTCTCACAGACCTGTAACTTCTTCTTTAAGAGGCTCCTCTGTCCTCCACTCGTTACCTGTATTAATGGCACCTGTTTGAACTTGTTATCAGTATAAAAGACACCTGTCCACAACCTCAAACAGTCACACTCCAAACTCCACTATGGCCAAGACCAAAGAGCTGTCAAAGGACACCAGAAACAACATTGTAGACCTGCACCAGGCTGGGAAGACTGAATCTGCAATAGGTAAGCAGCTTGGTTTGAAGAAATCAACTGTGGGAGCAATTTTTGGAAATGGAAGACATACAAGACCACTGATAATCTCCCTCGATCTGGGGCTCCACGCAAGATCTCACCCCTTGGGGTCAAAATGATCACAAGAACGGTGAGCAAAAATCCCAGAACCACACAGGGGGGGGCCTAGTGAATGACCTGCAGAGAGCTGGGACCAAAGTAACAAAGCCTACCATCAGTAACACACTACGCCGCCAGGGACTCAAATCCTGCAGTGCCAGATGTGTCCCCCTGCTTAAGCCAGTACATGTCCAGGCCCGTCTGAAGTTTGCTAGAGTGCATTTGGATGATCCAGAAGAGGATTTGGAGAATGTCATATGGTCAGATGAAACCAAAATATAACTTTTTGGTAAAAACTCAACTCGTCGTGTTTGGAGGACAAATAATGCTGAGTTGCATCCAAAGAACACCATACCTACTGTGAAGCATGGGGGTGGAAACATCATGCTTTGTGGCTGTTTTTCTGCTAAGGGACCAGGACGACTGATCCGTGTAAATGAAAGAATGAATGGGGCCATGTATCATGAAATTTGAGTGAAAACCTCCTTCCATCAGCAAGGGCATTGAAGGTGAAACGTGGCTGGGTCTTTCAGCATGACAATGATCCCAAACACACCGCCCGGGCAACGAAGGAGTGGCTTCGTAAGAAGCATTTCATGGACCTGGAGTGGCCTAGCCAGTCTCCAGATCTCAACCCCATAGAAAATCTTTGGAGGGAGTTGAAAGTCTGTGTTGCCCAGCGACAGCCCCAAAACATCACTGCTCTAGAGGAGATCTGCATGGAGGAATGGGCCAAAATACCAGCAACAGTGTGTGAAAACCTTGTGAAGACTTACAGAAAACATTTGACCTGTGTCATTGCCAACAAAGGGTATATAACAAAGTATTGAGAAACTTTTGTTATTGACCAAATACTTATTTTCCACCATAATTTGCAAATAAATTCATAAAAAATCCTACAATGTGTATTTCTGGATTTTTTTCTCATTTTGTCTGTCATAGTTGACGTGTACCTATGATGAAAATTACAGGCCTCTCTCATCTTTTTAAGTGGGAGAACTTGCACAATTGGTGGCTGACTAAATACTTTTTTTCCCCACTGTATGTGCAAGCTGTTGGCTAGAGCGCATGTGCCAAGACCAGAGTGGGCACATTTGCTATGTAACGCAACAGTTTGTGACAAAACCATCAGTAGAGTTGAAAATGCGATGTGTGACTTCCAAATATCTCTAAGGGTCATTCCAAAATGTGATTATTACGCAACAGTACAGTTAACCCATGGAGCCCTCAAACTAAGGCTCGCTGCCTGCTAATTTATTTATAGGCTATGATTCAACCTTCTAATTATTTTCTAACAAGTTTTATTTTCTAACAACAGTTTAAATTGAGGTGTGTTCCGCCTCCTCATTAATTCACGTAGAAGTAGCCCATTTCACTGTTGACGACAACTTACATTTGAGGCATTACTGAGCCGGACAAACGTCTCTCTTCGACGAGAGCCCAAGCACTTCCCCAGTGTTTGCGCAGATCAAGTGTGCAGACATTTGCCCATCTCAAGTCAGAACAGAAGTTCAGATCTTGCACAAACTTTTTTCCCCCCTGGCACATTTTCCGGCTGGTGCCCGCATTGCCTTCATTGTTGTTTTCCTTACTAATAATAACTTTGGATGTGTGCGTTCCTTTCAAAGTAAGTGCCTTATTACGTTATCGTTGTAGTTTCTGTATATCGTGTTTTCTTTCTACTGTAGCACACCGTATGTATGGCGCATAATGTATTTACTGTCTTGTTCACGTTTTCAAGTACTGGTGTCAAATCATGCATTCGGATTCTTGCATAGATTGTAATAGACATATATGATGTGTGTAAAATACTTTTTCGAAGGTTGTACTGATTAGTCTGAGCTAATGCTAAGCTAATTGCCAGCTATGTGTGGCGCCATGTTTGTCGACATCATACAATGAATTCTGGTTGTCACGTAAACGTCTGTCAGACCAAAGATGTTATAACAAAACAAGATGAAGGGATGGTTCACTCGTCTTTTGAGTAAACTTACAGAAGTGAATGATGGTAGATGACACACCACTTCAACATGAATACTGCAAACAGACCCAACTCATCTTGTAACCTCTTATCTTTGGTTGACGTGAAAAAACAAACATGGCGGCATGCACAAACTACCCATTGTCGGATTACTTTTGATTTTGCGAAAGTGTTTTACTATATTATTTTTCTATCACTTTTGAGCTCACCCGTTATGTGATGAATTGAAAATAGTAATTGCTATTAGCTAATTCATATTATGGTTTCTGTCAGCCAAGAGTTAGCTAAATATGACCACTTGTGTTAGGTCACGCTTTACTCAGTTAGCGCTACGACTAATGTAGCCAAAATGTTCTGGTTTGGATGATAATTGTGTTATGCTGTCACCACTTCTGTGAATGTCTGAACATTGCATCCAAAAATAAACTGCTCACATAACTTCTTTACCATTTGGCCATCAGATTTGCCACCAATGCTCCTTATAGGACACATCACTGCACTCTATACTCCTCTGTAAACTGGTAATCTCTGTATACCCATCGCAAGACCCACTGGTTGATGTTTATTTATAAAACCCTCTTAGACCTCACTCCCCCCTATCTGAGATACCTACTGCAGCCCTCATCCTCCACATACACCACCCGTTCTGCCAGTCACATTCTGTTAAAGGTCTCCAAAGCACACACATCCCTGGGTCACCCCTCTTTTTAGTTCACTGCAGCTAGCGACTGGAACAAGCTGCAAAAAACACTCAAACTGGACAGTTTTATCTCCATCTCTTCATTCAAAGACTCAATCATGGACACTCTTACTGACATTGTGGCTGCTTCGCGTGATGTATTGTTGTCTCTATCTTCTTGCCTTTGTGTTGTTGTCTGTGCCCAATAATGTTTGTGCTGCTACCATGTTGTGCTGCTGCCATGTTGTGTTGCTACCATGTTGTTTTCATGTGGTGTTGCTACCATGCTGTGTTGTCATGTGTTGCTGCCATGTGTTGTCATGTTGTCGTCTTAGGTCTCTCTTTATGTAGTGTTGTGGTGTCTCTCTTGTCGTGATGTGTGTTTTGTCCTATATATGTATTTTTATCCCAGCCCCCGTCCCCGCAGGAGGCCTTTTGCCTTTTTGCAGGCCGTCATTGTAAATAAGAATTTGTTCTTAACTGACTTGCCTAGTTAAATAAAGGTTAAATAAATAAATACATAATTGTAAACAAATTTGTAAAGGCTGTGTTTGTGCAAAATGTGGCCAGCTCAAATGCTGACTGTTGTGTCAATCGTAACTGGACGCCCTAAATAAGTGTTCTAATCACACCGGTTTGAGATACACTGCAGAGATCACTGTAGAATGATCACACCCGTGTGTTCGTACGTGTCAAAGGGTTAACTTGTATTTTTTTATTCAGTACATGGGAATTTAATAGCAAAAGTAATTTTTATGTGCACTACATCGTCACGCACAGCCTTTTATCCGCAAAAAGTCTGTTTGATTGAAACACATCTCTTGTGGGAGAATAAGCATATTGTTTTATGCAGATTTTAAAATATTCGCATGAAAATCTGTCGCAAATTGGATGGAAACCTACCTAATGTCTTGGAGTGTGCAGTTATGCGTAACAGATTTTGGAATGGTGTTCCTTTCATTCATTCACCATTGGGGTGCTCTGGCACCCCAATGCTCCCTCAGGACGCCAGGACAGCGGAGTCACTCACCACCTTCCGGAGACATTTGAAACCCCACCTCTTTAAGGAATACCTGGGATAGGATAAAGTAATCCTTCTACCCCCCCACCCCACAGCGGAGTCACTCACCACCTTCCGGAGACATTTGAAACCCCACCTCTTTAAGGAATACCTGGGATAGGATAAAGTAATCCTTCTACCCCCCCCCCCAAAAAAAAAATTTGTAAAGTGGTTATCCCACTGGCTATAGGGTGAATGCATCAATTTGTGAGTCGCTCTGGACTAGAGCGTCTGCTAAATGACGTAAATGTGCCCTTGAGCAAGGCACCTAACCCTAATTGCTCCTGTAAGTCGCTCTGGATAAGAGCGTCTGCTAAATGACTAAAATGTAAATGTAAAATGTAATTCAAGGTTTACAATCCACTATTTAAACAGGCTGCAAGTCAATGAAGGACTTTCTGGTCTCATTGAAGCTGGGTTGGAAAGTCTTCTTCTTCTCCTCTATCTTGTAGACTGGTGTGGTCCTCTGTAGCTCAGCTGGTAGAGCACGGCGCTTGTAATGCCAAGGTAGTGGGTTCGATCCCCGGGACCACCCATACACAAAAATGTATGCACGCATGACTGTAAGTCGCTTTGGATAAAAGCGTCTGCTAAATGGCATATTATTATTATTACTGGTGTTGGGAGGACTACTGGCAGAGTCTTTAAAGTTATGTCAACTTGTGTATCTGGAGAGAAGAATGTTTAGTGAATAACTTGATTCATTCAGGCTAAAAATGAATGAGCATCTGCGGCACCAGCAGCAGGGTGATTTCAAACTATACCTGTACTTCGAAGAGAAGATCTTGGGCCTGCTTCTCTCCAGTTATCAGTGAGTTTCACTGAGCAGTCCGGGTTTAAAATGTAGAAGTCCTGAGCAATCTGTACTAAAGCAGACAAACAATTACTTTTTTTGTGAAAACAATTTTACAATAAACAAGTACATACATTGACAAAAACAACAGATAACTTAACATATACACTACCCGTCAAAAGTTTTAGAACACCTACTCATTCAAGGGTTTTTCTTTATTTTTACTATTTTTTACATTTTAGAATAATAGTGAAGACATCAAAACTATGAAATAACACATATGGAATCATGTTGTCGTCTTAGGTCTCTCATTTATGAAAATGTATAAACTCACTAACTGTAAGTCGCTCTGGATAAGAGCATCTGCTAAATGACTAAAATGTAAAATGTAATGTAGTAACCTAAAAAGTTTTAAACAAATCAAAATATAGTTTATATTTGAGATTCTTCAAATGGCCACCCATCCCCTTAATGACAGCGTTGCACACTCTTGGCATTCTCTCAACCAGCTTCACCTGGAATGCTTTTCCAACAGTCTTGAAGGAGTTCCCACATATGCTGAGCACTTGTTGGCTGCTTTTCCTTCACTCTGCTGTCCGATTCATCCCAAATCATCTCAATTGGGTTGAGGTTGGGAGATTGTGGAGGCCAGGTCATCTGATGCAGCACTTCATCACTCTCCTTCTTGGTAAAATAGTCCTTACACAGCCTGGAGGTGTGTTGGGTCATTGTCCTATTGAAAAACAAATAATAGTCCCACTAAGCCCAAATCAGATGGGATGGCGTATCACTGCAGAATGCTGTGGTAGTCATGCTGGTTAAGTGTGCCTTGAATTCTAAATAAATCACAGACAGTGTCACATGCAAAGCACCCCAACACCATAACACCTCCTCCTCCATGCTTTACGGTAGGAAATACACATGCGGAGATCATCATCCAGAAGAAGTGTCAGACTTAGCTAGCTAACTTTAACTAGCTACCGTTACATACACTGACATAGTTAGCTAGCTAGCCAAATGTCGAAAAAACCTTACATTTAGTTATATTTCACGACAACACTTCAGTGAGCTAGCGTCGCGAGCATGGCTACAAGGCTAACGTTAGCTAGCTAGCAGAGATATCTCTACCAGAGATATTAGCCCAGAAAATGTCTAGCCAACTAATGGTCGTTATCTAATGCTCAAGCAAACCTTAGTTAGCTACCTAATTATGATAGAACAACCAAAATTATTTAACCTGAATGACCATCAAATTCATAATTTGTAACGTTTGTTACTTACCGTTTTCACGGTTTTCAGCCAGCCAAAACACCCATAGTCTGTTTAAATAATGTTAGCCGCTTTCCACTCAGTCAGTCACTCAGTTGTTCTAGAACTAGAAGACTTGTAAGTTTCCACGTCTCGACACTTTCTCACGTTCTGGTACATCTCAAGGCCATGCATGCAATAAGCCTTGACCTGTCTGATGCACACATATTTTTCTGTCCTCAGTTTGATTGAAGGCCTCAATTCTTATTATTGCCTTGTAACTGATTGCTTCTATAAAGAGAGAAGGAACAACACATGATTAAGATGAGCTAGCTACTAGTTTAAAGCATGAACAATCTAATTGTTACAAAGAATGAATGTATGGGCATCAATCTTGAAGACAATACACTCCTTTATCGCTCAAAAAAGTGTTATGAGTGAGTGCATCACAAACATATTTGCCTGGGTGTTGATGCAGCCTCCTCCAACACCACTGGTAGGGGAAGGATTACCCATCTGCAAAAGTGAAGTTTTGCTTTGATGTCAAATCAACTCATATTGTTGCTAGATAGATAGCTGCCTTAGCTGTTGTGCTAGCTGAGTCAATATCACTATGAGGTGCCTTTGGTGTCCTCATCAGACTCACTCAGTCATCATGAAAATGTAGCAGAATAATGAAAGTCTGAGGTCTTATTATAAGTGGCCAAACATTTGCACACATATCAGTAGAATGATAAGTCTCTAAAAAAGTGTTTCCTTCATTTTATTAAATTTTTTTCATTGGATGTACGTGATTTTGGCATGTCCCACACACTGCTCTGCTAACTACAGTGTGTGTAATAAGTGGTTAAATGATACTAAATCCCAAAAAAAATTACATGGTTTTACTGTCCACAATAAGTTATTTGATAAAACAAGAAATGTTGATCATGTATATTGTATTTTCATAATCATATTGAACATTTTGCATGTGTCCCTGAAATTGCTGTCCACCCTGTCATTATGGGGTAATTGCCCCTTTAAGAAACCCACTGATGTTTTCAGTGACATCACTAAGAGCATTTTGTCTTACTTCAATGAAGGCTGAAGCAGTGTCTAGTTGCAGAGTAAGTATTTACACTTATGTTTCATAATTTTCATCATATTATGTGTGTAGTTGGATGTTGTCAAGCTTAACATGTCCACTCTGTCATAGTGAAATATCAATTGATAGAAAAACCTATCAGAACTTTGAAATATATTTGTAAAACAGTACACAGTCAGCTTGCTAACTGTAGTATGTTGCTAAGTGAAGGTCCACCATGTGCTCATTAAATGCTAACATTAGCCAAAAATGTCCACCCTGTCATTGTCCACCCTGTCAGCAAGCCTTCCATGACAGGGTGGACATGGTTCATGACAGGAAGGACATGTGCATAGTTTAGGCCACATACTGATAATGTTACACATATTACAACAGCTATTACACACATTTTATAACAGTACATGCTATACATAGTAAGAATGGACAATATGGAAAAAAAAATTGGCGATATCGGTATCAGCAAACCTAGTTTGATAATGCAAGCCTAGTTTACCGGGACTGCCAATTAAAGTGTGTAAGGGAACATTTTGAATCGTCTTTTTTCAAGGAATGAGATCAAAAGGAGCTGAGATAGCAAGGAGATATCGGGAACGTCGTGATGCTGACCCAGACAGAAGAAGAAAGTACCTTGAGAAAGAAAGGGTCAAATGGAAAAAGACAGAGAGACTGGAAAGAAGAAGGGTGTCAATGAGCTCAGTGAGAGAGAGAAGAGGGCAAAAAGAAAGAAATGGAGAGAGGCAAAAAGTCAAGCCAGAGCCAGAAACATTTCATGTCTGTGTAAAAGGGAGGAAGGTGTTTTGGACTGCCCCTGCTTTAACCTTCAAGAGGTCACTCTAGCTAATGTTCCTGTTTCATCTGACAAGTCCCCAGCATAAGACACCAGATAATCCTAGGAGACCAGAAATGATTGAGGTAAAGCACATTGGAGAGTGGTGCGTAGTTAATTATGACAATGAAGCATACCCAGGTATCATCATGGATGCAGAAGGGCACAGTGTGAAAGTTAAGTGTATGCAACGCCATGGCATAAACAAGTTCAAATGGCCAAGTCTTCGGGACGACATCTGTTGGTACCATGACTGGCAGGTACTTTGCCTAATACCAGAACCACAGGCTCTGAACAAGCGCTCTGTACAGATTGAAGTGTCTGCATGGAAGTATGTGGAACAGCAACTGCAGAACTGAGCCATGTCTCTGCAGAAAGGGAGAGACTGTTTGGAGATGCGTCCAAGTGATCTTTCTGTAATATTCTGTTTTTTCAAATCAACTGTTCTCCACTTAAAAAACAATTTTCTTCTTGTTCTACAGTTGAATGTTTGACTTTCACTGTGCAGAATGATGTACAGAGTTTAACGCTAGAAGGCCACATTAATGTCTCATTTTGGGCATCTTTATTCAGTGGCTGCATGCAGGTAGAGTGGATCAAAAACAGTCTGTTCAACTTGTAATTTCCCCCTACATGGGAAAAGGCATTTTTACATCATTTTCTTGCATTGTTCCTTGCATTTATGAGGCCATTCAATGACATTTCACAACGTGTCCACCCTGTCATGCCCAGGGTCCACCCTGTCATGTCACTGTCCACCCTGTTATTTTCATGTTCTATGAAAATAAACAAATTATTTTCACAAGTTAGCAAAATCTTTTGTGTGATTCCTTTATAAACAAATGAGGGCCAAATAGTATTGTTTGAAAGTTTGACCAGATATCTTTTTTGTTAGATTTTATTTAGAAAAGAAAGTGCAACTCTCGTAGATTTTATAGAGAAACAAATAGTTTGCCATAATTTCATTATTATCCAAATACTTTTCCCATAAACTAAAATATATTGTTGAGAAAGTGACTAAATAGTTTTCTGAAAATGTACGTTTTATAATCACTATGTAATTACAATGTATTTATTCTGCTTTGAAATTGTCCATGACAGGGTGGACATATTTTGCTGTTTGCATGTAAATTGTCTGCTTGCAGTTAATTTATAAAAAGTGTGGGAGCTTGACCAATATGCATTTCTAACAGCATAACATATACTTAATACAATGAATATGAAGTTCAATGGAAAATCTCAGCTTTTTTGGGGGGAAATGGGGAAGTCTCAAAGGCACCTTATGGTGATATTGACCCAGCTAACATGCTACTGAACCGTGACACTAGTATATTGACATGCATATTGGTAGTAAAACACAGCAATGTATTCACCTAAAATGATGTGTTTAGGCAAGCCATTAGTTAGCTAGCTACCTATCACATGAATTGTGCAAAAATATGATAGCTAATGTTAACTAGCTAAGTGCTAGCCAGTCAGTGGCGCTGGCAGATTGAAACTGGTATCAACAAAATGTGTTTCACTCTATCCCATAAAATATGACATTGCTAGCTAGGCATCATTTAGCTAATAAAATGTTGAAGTTTAGTAGGATGTTTAATAAGTTAGACACTCACCTGACAACTGAGCTTGGTTTACAACAGTTTTTTCTAAACCCCCTAATTGTTCGTCAACGGTTATTGGTCTTGGAACTCTTGTGTTCATCAGAAACGGCTTCTGGTGAACTGTTTGGCACTAGTGGCAATAAATATTATGGTTGCCAAAAGTTTGCTGCAGATTCAACACTAGTGGCAAACATTTGCAAACTTCTGGCAAAAATATGTGGTACACTATTTAGTTTGCAGTAAATTTGCCACAAACTTGCAGGAAGTTCACAGCAATAAATGCATTTTTGTATGGGCCCACTGGGCAAAAACTGGTTGAATCAACATTGTTTCCACTTAATTTCAACCCAAAAAATATATGTGATGACGTTGAATCAACATGGAAAACTGATTGGATTTGCAAAAAGTCATGAATTTAGGGGAATTTCATATTTTAACCTTAATGACTGGGTGACATTTTTTGTTGAATTCACATTGAATTCACATTAGTTTACAACTCAACCAAATGTAAATCAAAATAGACGTTAAACTGATGTCTGTGCCCAGTGGAATGTAATTTGACTCCCCTTCGTGAAGCATTGCTTTGGGGACTTCAGCCACAGGAAGCCAAAATAATATTACAGATGTGATTCAAATTCATGAATATTACAGAATCTCTATGGTAACCACCACGTTTCGTTCATGATGAGCTAGCTACCTGGTCAATGTGATCCAATATTACTAGGGCAACGACTAGACTACGGTACTTAACGACTTACTTACTGTGCGTGTGCCACTGAGTCTCAGATTGCTGTCGGTGCTATTTTTACCAGATTCTAAAGTCTCGCTGGCATGTAAATTGTTTTATTTTTATATAGTGTTTGGCCAGCAATCACTCAGTGACCCATCTGGGACAGAAAGAGACCTTAGTAGAGGTTTTTATTGTTTGGAAGATGGATGGGGTGTCTCATTAAATGCATGGGAGCTCACAAGCAGGTGAGGAAAAAAATAAATAATGTGTTTATCCTCAGGCCACAATGCCTTGCGGTCCTGGACAATAGGTTGATTTATTTACACATAACCATCATCTTCTGTACATGCAGTTTAGCCCGGTTAAGTTAAGCAAGTAGTTCTGAGTGCATTTACCGATGATAGTAGTTGGTTTGAACCAGTTTACCAAGTTAAGGATGTTTCTGACTATCAACTACACTGACTTCATATCACAGGCACAGGCAGTCAACTAAAACGAAAGCTCTGAGACAGATTTGTCCAATAAACATCAACAAACTAATAAAAATTCACCCCCACTCCTCCTCTATTAATGACCAAAATGCCATTAATTGCCCTGATTCCTCCTGAGATCACAGACAAGAAGTCGAGATGACAAGAAAATGAAATATCTGATAGGTTGTCTGATCCTATTTGCTGTGTTGTTGTGTATCCTGTAATGAAAATTCCTGAATTGGAGCTAAATTGAGGAAAAGTAATTTATTTGGCTGCTCTGCTGGATGAGGCTTCATACTTTATTAAGGTCATATATTCCAGCTCCGCTGAGACTGTTCTAGAGAAATTCATATTTTAGCAGCTGACAAGAGACAAGTCACTCAAAATCAACTCACTATGCAAATGAAAAGAAAAATATTATATTAGTCTCAAAGAAGAGAGAAATGACATCAGCAGAGAGGAGGGAGGAAAACATGAGTTTTGTTTAGTTACCTAGCATAACACCTACAATAATCATGTAACTGGTTTAGAAGTACCCATAGTTTTTCCTGGTCAGGTCATGTAGTCAAGATAATCTCCTTTGTTTATCTCGTCATCCACCCCTACTGTGGCCTACTGTATGTGTTCTAGCTTGGTGATATGAAAGGACTGGTCCTGTGGATAGTTGTTGGGGTGTGATGCTAGGCTAGAGAATTTTCTACTATGGTGCTCTGATCTGCATAATTAGCCTGTGCAGCAGGAGCCCATGTTCTGTGAAAGGTCAGGCAGAATTAGAGTACTGTAGGTAGGCTGGTGTATGATGGCCAACTCTGACCGCCGCCGCACTCGCCACCAGCAGAGAATTACCCCGGGAATTTTCACAGGTGTCATGACTTGCCCTCATGGGCTGAGGATCAAAGAGGCCAGCTAGGCAAATGTTTGAACACCCCCTCTCCTGGGGGCCAGTTTTATGACCGGTTGTAAATACCATGCAGATTTTCTCTTCCTTGCCGTGAACTATTGGGAGAAAGGACCCCTTTGTCAACACAGAGATTCTTCCCGCCAAAACTCCAACATCCAAAAGTGGATAATTAAACAATATTTCTACCACAAAGAATGTGGGAAATTGTCGATGGGTCTTAAAGGACAATCATGTCGAATTCGTTACTATGTTGTGATGTCATTAAAGATGGTGGAACAACATAACTGTATCTCTGGGGGTGTACACTTCCCAGTTATGAGGTTTGCATCTAATTGTTGTATAAAATGAATGATTAAGTATAATAATACTTTTGTGAAGATAACAATATGATTTTAGCATTCTAGATGAGATGATTGTTTCCATATTGATTTGTTCTCAGTCAGTGGCCATGCCCAGATGAAACATGATGAAACGCCCCCCTTTTCTACTCAAGTATAAAACCCCTCGTGATGAAACTCACTTCAGACCAAGCAGATTACGGTATAAGCTGGATGTTGCAAATTGTTGAATTTCTACCAGACCAGGAAGCATGAAGCTGAAGCTACGCGGCTTAAAATGGTTGAAACTCTACAGAACAGCCGACATGCAGCGCGAGCTGAATATGGCAAAATGTTGAAACTCTGAAACTCTCAACCTCTACACGAGGTGAAGAAGAAAACAACGCACTAGACCTTATCATCTTAGTCTGCAGCAGGCATGTATACTCGTCTAGAAAACTTTCACTAAAGACACGAGTTGGGAAGGACAATCCCTCTCAGACAACCGTTGGTATATCTGAAGCATCTATTCTAACAGATCAACTCTACGAACTACAGGGTACGCTGAAGTATCCATTCTAACCACCACTACGACCAGAAACTCTGGTGGGAAAACCAGAGTCCTACATCATCAACTCAACTATCGAGGACAGCTACATGTAAATACATGTTGCATTTCTAATCCGAATGAGCGGTTATTAGGGTTTTAAGCATTTGTATTTCCGTGAGCGTAGTTTCCAAAGTAACCACGATAGTTTGAATCTCTGTCTCTCCCTTCCACTCAGACCCTCCTTCTACCCAAGCATTCATGCTATTGTTTGTCTAGTCCACTAGGGACCTGTTCTCATTGTATTACGTTAGTAATCAATAACCTATGTGTGTGTGTGTTTGTATTCTGTGTTATTATTTAGTTAGTTAGTAAATAATTAAGCCAATTTGTGTATTGCTGATTCATCAATAAGGTTAGGGTTTTTGCAGGTTCAAGGATTATGCGACGTTTAGAATGAGACTGATAAGAGGTAATTATTTAATAAGTGACTGTTATCGTTAAATAACATATATCTTCTAAGAGTTTAATTCGGGAGATGGTAACTCGTTAAACAACTTCTTCTGTGGTGCACCAAATTCCTAATGAGGTAATTGTTACATGATTTGATAAATAACAGTCATACATTAAAGTAAGTCACGTCACGGTCAGTAGTCTACTGAGGCCCAGGGAAATGGTGGTGAGATGGGAACAGGCAGGAAGCGAACAAACAGCACCTCGACCTGATCACGCCTCAGCAGATCCACCAGGGTGATTGTCTGGGTTCTGTGATGCGTCACAGGAGGGCCTAGAACACCAGCAGAAAGTTGAGGAGAGGTGCCGTAGAGTAGAGTGTTTTGTTAGTTAGACTAGGGAGAAATTACACTTACTTGATGTTCATCATATTGTTGTCAGGGTATAATAGGTGCCAGGGTATAATACTCATTATAGATTATTTATTTAAAGGCAACATGGAAAACTCTCATAATAGTTTTGGCAACAAAGCGAATTAGATAAAGAGAGAGAAAATGTAATTTTAAAAAACTGAGAGAGGGGGGAGACAGGGTGAGAAAGGGAATGAGAAAAATGAAAGAGTGTGGATATCTGAACTTTAGAAATAGGTTGGAGCTAACTGTTAGCATTCTGATAGGTCATTTTACCAGAACACCACAGAGTTAATATTCAGTCCTCAGGTATAGGGGGAAATGGAAATATTTCTGTGCGTCTGTCAGCAATATTTGTAACTCTCAGCAGAATTCAGTGACACTTTCACAGTTGGGTTTTCATTTCATTATTGGAGCCTCAAACCATGAATAAGACTTTTATGTTAATGCATTGTTTGCTGTTTTTATCTGGGAAGTTGAAG
Organism: Coregonus clupeaformis; assembly: GCF_020615455.1. Classification (NCBI taxonomy): domain Eukaryota; kingdom Metazoa; phylum Chordata; class Actinopteri; order Salmoniformes; family Salmonidae; genus Coregonus; species Coregonus clupeaformis. Next base: position 52,564,497 of record NC_059211.1, on the reverse strand, counting down.
TGTTTGTTGCAACATTTGCGGTATTGTATATTATATTTTTGACACGCATACTATAACCCAATACAGGCCAGGAGTGTTTTCACCATCTAGTCCTCTAGAGTCGAAGGGATGAGAAGTGAGACTTCCACAACTGCCTGTCCTCCTTTGCAGACCCAATTTACTCTTCTCCACTGTTCTGGTGTCACTTTTTTGGTTTTAACAGTACACGAATTGTGCAAAGGAGAGTAAATGTAAATTGAACATATTTATAGAATCAATTAATTTCCCTTGAGTTTGACTGAATGTAAAGTCATTACATATGACATTCAAGGAGAATATCCCATATATAAGATTGAATCTGTTTCAAATGCATAACTGGTGCTTATGGAAACCATGCCAGTATATTTATTGTCCATTTATTCTATCTGTCTCTTCTCTGTATAGTATGAAAACCAGTGGACATGTCAAAGTGAGGAGTATTTCTGTCTGTAATAAAACCCATTCTGATCGGCTGGGTCTGGCTCCCCAGTGGGTGGGCCTATGCCCAGCCATGTCTGCGCCCCTACCCAGACTAGGGCCTAATGAATTTATTACAATTGACTGATTTCCTGAAATGAACTGTAACTCAGTAAAATCTTTGAAATTGTTGCATGTTGTGTTTATATTTTTGTTCATTAATATTATAAATCACTAAATGCTTAATTTCACACAAGAGACATCCAATAGTCCTATGAGATCCAATTTCTATATACAACGTACACTGAGTGTACAAAACATTAAGAACACCTGCTCTTTCCATGACATACACTGACCAGGTGAATCCAGGTGAAAGCTATGATCAATTATTGACGTCACCTGTTAAATCCACTTCAATCAGTGTAGATGAAGGGGAGGAGACAGGTTAAAGAAGGATTTTCAAGCATTGAGACAATTAAAACACATACACATTGTGTATGTGTGCCATTCAGAGGGTGAATGGGCAAAACAAAATATTAAAGTGCCTTTGAATGGGTTATGGCAGTAGGTTGCCAGGAGCACCGGTTTGAGTGTGTCAAGAACTGCAACGCTGCTGGGTTTTTCACATTCAACTGTTTCCAGTGTGTATCAACAATGGTCCACCACCCAAAGGACATCCAGCCAACTTGACACAACTGTGGGAAGCATAGGAGTCAACATGGGCCAGCATCCATGTGGAACGCTTTTGACACGTTGTAGAGTCCATGCCCCGACGAATTGAGGCTGTTCTGAGGGCAAAATGGCATGCAACTCAATATTATGAAGGTGTTCTTCATATTTTGTACACTCAGTTCAAACATCAACCTTACCAGAAAAAACTGCCTTTTGGCAAACAGCTCATATTTTCACATACAAATTAGTTTTATGACAAACTGTTGCAGTAAATCTGCAACAACTTGTGAACTTCTAGCAAACAATTCTGGAAAACTTGTGGCAAAACAAGTTTGCTGCAAACTCAGTATGAGGTGAACTGGAGTCGTCGTGTGGGGTTGTGTCTCTCTCTGGCGGGAGGTAAGCTTGGCTTATATGGTGTCGAGTAAAGCTTAACCATGTATTTAGATTGTAGTTAGGTATTGTAGGTAGTTTATCTAGGTAGTTATCGCAGGTTATTGTAGGTAATTATTGTAGGTAAGTATTGTATTCAACTGAGCCTGGTGAAGCACGAGGCTAGCTAACCCACTACCTGGACTAGCTAGCGGGTAGCTACTGGTAACTATTAGCAACTGTGGATAGTTGTTTCCAATGTTATTTCACGCTTAAGAGTACCTGTAATTATGCCAGCTAACTGCCTACCATTCAGCTGTTTTTCTAACCTCATTATCTGAAGCATTAACGTTAGGTAGTTAGTAGCTACTGTACTTGAAATGTAGCTAGCGTATTGCTACCTGGATAGCTAACTAAACAATAGCTGGAACAACCTAGCGAACAGACGCGAACTGGCTGAATCGATTCAGTGGCTAGCTTTGCACTTAACTGGCTAACAGTAGCTACTAAGGGTAAGTTATAACCTACATTTGTGTTTTGTTTTTACATACTGGTAACCAGAGTCGTTCAAGGGAATTCGGGACATGGGTGACTAGTTAACGTTAGCTTGGCTCTCTCTGTGCGTTCGTGCCGTGGGAGGAGGGTTTTTTCGTTGGCAGAGAGCAATGGCTAGCTAGTATGCTAACTATTCTAGCTAACTAACTGGCTGAATAAGTTGATGACGGACTCACTCAAACTGTCAAAACTAACCCAAAACTTTACACAACGTTAGACACGGACACAAATGATCTGCTTGGCGTGTTAACACACTGGTGGTTTGTTGTAACTGAGTATTTGTGCTAAACCGTGTTATTGGAGGCTGGCATGCTAGTTGGCTAAGGCGTCATAGGATTCGGTGCCCTGGACGGTTTTCACAGAAGAATACTGTACCAACTTAGCTAGCTGAATAAACTAAGTTAGTCTATTCCTAGAAAACATTGAACCGCTGTATTTTACAACAATTATAATTTCTAAAGAGGAAGTTAGGAGAGTTATATTTGAGTGTTTCAGTGAAACGTAAGTGAGGGAGGCCCCGCTCTCTCGCTTTCCCAGATGTTTAGTTCATTTCATTCCGATCTCCTTTGCATTATTGTAGCCATTTTCTGTAGCCTGTCAACTATGTGTCTGTCTATCCCTGTTCTCTCCTCTCCGCAAAGGCTATACAAACGCCTCACACCGCGTGGCTGCTGCCACTCTAACCTGGTGGTCCCTGCACGCACGACCCACGTGGAGTTCCAGGTCCCCCGGCAGCCTCTGGAACTGCCGTTCTGCAGCCAACAAGGCAGAGTTCATCTCAGCCTTTGCTACCCTCCAGTCCCTCGACATCTTGGCGCTGACAGAAACATGGATTACCACAGAAAACACTGCTACTCCTACTGCTCTCTCCTCGTCTGACCATGTGTTCTCGCATACCCGAGAGCATCTGGTCAGCGGGGTGGTGGCACAGGAATCCTAATCTCTCCCAAGTGGACATTCTCTCTTTCTCCCCTGACCCATCTGTCTATCTCCTCATTTGAATTCCATGCTGTCACAGTCACTAGCCCATTCAAGCTTAACATCCTTATCATTTATCGCTCTCCAGGTTCCCTTGGAGAGTTCATCAATGAGCTTGATGCCTTGATAAGTTCATTTCCTGAGGATGGCTCACCCCTCACAGTTCTGGGTGACTTTAACCTCCCTACGTCTACCTTTGACTCATTTCTCTCTGCCTCCTTCTTTCCACTCCTCTCCTCTTTTGACCTCACCCTCCCCCCCTACTCACAAGGCAGGCAATACGCTTGACCTCATCTTTACTAGATGCTGTTCTTCTACTAATCTCACTACAACTCCCCTCCAAGTCTCCGACCACTACTTTGTATCCTTTTCTCTCTCGCTCTCCTCCAACACTACTCACTCTGCCCCTACTCAGATGGTAATGCGCCGTCGCAACCTTCGCTCTCTCTCTCCCGCAACTCTCTCCTCTTCCATCCTATCATCTCTTCCATCTGCTCAATCCTTCTCCCTCCAATCACCTGATTATGCCTCCTCAACCCTCCTCTCCTCCCTTTCTGCATCCTTTGACTCTCTATGTCCCCTATCCTCCTGGCCGGCTCGGTCCTCCCCTCCTACTCCGTGGCTTGACGACTCATTGCGAGCTCGCAGAACAGGGCTCCGGGCAGCCGAGCGGAAATGGAGGAAAACTAGACTCCCTGCGGACCTGGCATCTTTTCACTCCCTTTTTCACTCCCTGGCATCTTTTCACTCCGTTCACATTTTCTTCCTCTGTTTCTGCTGCTAAAGCCACTTTCTACCACTCTAAATTCCAAGCATCTGCCTCTAACCCTAGGAAGCTCTTTGCCACCTTCTCCTCCCTGCTGAATCCTCCTCCCCCCTCCCTCTCTGTGGATGACTTCGTCAACCATTTTGAAAAGAAGGTTGACGACATCCAATCCTCATTTGTTAAGTCAAATGACACCGCTGGTCCTGCTCACACTGCCCTACCCTAAGCTTTGACTTCTTTCTCCCCTCTCTCTCCAGATGAAATCGTGCGACTTGTGACGGCCGGGCGCCCAACAACCTGCCCGCTTGACCCTATCCCCTCCTCTCTTCTCCAGGCCATTTCCGGAGAACTTCTCCCTTACCTCACCTCGCTCATCAACTCATCCTTGACTGCTGGCTATGTCCCTTCCGTCTTCAAGAGAGCGAGAGTTGCACCCCTTCTCAAAAAAACCTACACTCGATCCCTCCGATGTCAACAACTACAGATCAATATCCCTTCTTTCTTTTCTCTCCAAAACTCTTGAGCGTGCCGTCTTTAGCCAACTCTCTTGCTATCTCTCTCAGAATGACCTTCTTGATCCAAACCAGTCAGGTTTCAAGACTGGTCATTCAACTGAGACTGCTCTTCTCTGTGTCACGGAGGCTCTCCGCACTGCTAAAGCTAACTCTCTCTCTCCTCTGCTCTCGTCCTTCTAGACCTATCTGCTGCCTTTGATACTGTGAACCATCAGATCCTCCTTTCTACCCTCTCCGAATTGGGCATCTCCGGCGCGGCTCACTCTTGGATTGCGTCCTACCTGACAGGTCGCTCCTACCAGGTGGTGTGGCGAGAATCTGTCTCTGCACCACGTGCTCTCACCACTGGTGTCCCCCAGGGCTCAGTTCTAGGCCCTCTCCTATTCTCGCTATACACCAAGTCACTTGGCTCTGTCATATCCTCACATGGCCTCTCCTATCATTGCTACGCAGACGACACACAATTAATCTTCTCCTTTCCCCCTTCTGATAACCAGGTGGCGAATCGCATCTCTGCATGTCTGGCAGACATATCAGTGTGGGATGACGGATCACCACCTCAAGCTGAACCTCAGCAAGAAGGAGCTGCTCTTCCTCCCGGGGAAGGACTGCCCATTCCATGATCTCGCCATCACGGTTGACAACTCCGTTGTGTCCTCCTACCAGAATGCAAAGAGCCTTGGCGTGACCCTGGACAACACCCTGTCGTTCTCCGCTAACATCAAGGCGGTGACCCGATCCTGTAGGTTCATGCTCTACAACATTCGCAGAGTACGACCCTGCCTTACACAGGAAGCGGCACAGGTCCTAATCCAGGCACTTGTCATCTCCCGTCTGGATTACTGCAACTCGCTGTTGGCTGGGCTCCCTGCCTGTGCAATTAAACCCCTACAACTCATCCAGAACGCCGCAGCCCGTCTGGTGTTCAACCTTCCCAAGTTCTCTCACGTCACCCCGCTCCTCCACACACTCCACTGGCTTCCAGTTGAAGCTCGCATCTGCTACAAGACCATGGTGCTTGCCTACGGAGCTGTGAGGGGAACGGCACCTCCGTACCTTCAGGCTCTGATCAGTCCCTACACCCAAACGAGGGCATTGCATTCATCCACCTCTGGCCTGCTGGCCCCCTACCTCTGCGGAAGCACAGTTCCCGCTCAGCCCAGTCAAAACTGTTTGCTGCTCTGGCACCCCAATGGTGGAACAAGCTCCCTCACGACGCCAGGACAGCGGAGTCACTCACCACCTTCCGGAGACACTTGAAATCCCACCTCTTTAAGGAATACCTGGGATAGGATAAAGTAATCCTTCTACCCCCTTACCCCACCCCAAAGAAAAAAATAATAAAGAAAATATATATATTGTAAAGTGGTTGTCTCACTGGCTATCATAAGGTGAATGCACCAATTTGTAAGTCGCTCTGGATAAGAGCATCTGCTAAATGACAAATGTAAAATATAATATGCAAAATGTAAATATGCAAATTAGATCCGGTTTTTGGTTACTGTGTGTTAACATTGAAATGTATCTACATAAACCAAATCACATATACATTTCAATGAACTTCACAGAGAAAAAAAATTATACTACATTTTGTAAATTGTGACGAGTACTGAGGATACGAAGAGGCAGCACGCAGAAATCAACAATGTAAAGGTTTACTTAACACTGAGCAAGAGAACAACAAAGAGCGAGTACACGACATGACACTAACAATCACACACAACACAACACTGAACAGTCCAGGTCTATATAAGGGTGGTGATGAGATGAGGTGCAGGTGCGCTGGAGGTGATTAGGGTGCATTGGGTTTCCATTCCGGTGTTGCCGAGGTGGTGCGCTCAGACCGGTGGCTCAGTAGACCGGCGAATCACGGGAGGAGACGTGACATAAATATACTAAACAACATGTATTCAATGTCTTTAACAGATACAAATAAATCCAATACAACTTGAAATCATCAGCATGGTAATGAAGAAAATAGCAAAGACGGGATATGTCCCAAATAAATTGTTGATATGAGAGAAATGTGAACACTATGGGGATGTTGACCTTAGGATGTTTATAGGGACAACTACAGAATTATTTACATGAGCCAAGTGATAACTGAGCAATAGCGTTCAACCAACTAACAACATTTTAATAATCAAAACAACAAAAACTAAGTCAAACCCAGTTCAGAACTATTGCCTTTTTGAGTGAACTTTGGATATGGCGGCCCTGTTTAAGTCCTTCGTCCAAAGCTTGTTGAATGCATGCACTGAACAATCAGAAAACACAAAACAAACAAAATTAGGATACTGAAAACAATTACATCAATATATATATATATATATATATATATATATATATTTTGGCATCTTAAAAGGTAGAAATTGTGTAATGCCTAATATGGCAATTCATGCTATTTTTCTAAATGAATTATTGTTACTCAAAATGCTGGCTTAAAAATAACCCAATTTGGGTAAACCCAGTGCTGGGTCAATATTGGTCAAACACAGCATTGGTTTAATTCAACCCAGCGGGTTTGGGTTGTGCTTCTAACCCATCGCTTTGGGTTGAGCCCTCGACCCAACTGCTGGGTAAATTAGACTATATTGATGGGTTAAAACAACACAGTGTGTTGGGTTATGACATGAACCCAGCACATTGGGTTGGGCGATTGGGTAATTTTCTATGTAATACTTACTTATTTTCTGTGTCATCCTAAATTCAATTTTGCTTGCATATTTCTGTCTTCTCTACCATCCCACCACCCTCCCTTTCCTACACACACAATCAAGATACAATGTTGAATTTCAAAAAATTGATTTTTATTACCTGTATTTCAGAACATACATCACGTCAGAGAATTATCCACAATGTACAAGGATATATAAACATTTTAAATAGCACATTGAAACAAAGCCCTATTGTCTAAGTATGTGTTATTTCACAAGATACGATTTCATAACATAGGATTGATTATTACAATGTGTTTATATTATTTCATTAACCTAATTGTTAGACTGAAGTTGAACTTGATATGCACACTCAGATTGCAATCTGAGCGAAAAATAAAGCATGCGTGCATGTGACACTGTCTGTCTTAAGTGGTATTAACACAGATCTGACATACACTACATGACCAAAAGTATGTGGACACCTGCTCATCGAACATCTCATTCCAAAATTATGGTCATTAATATGGAGTTGGTCCCCCCCCCCCCCTTTGCTGCTATAACAGCCTCCACTCTTCTGGGAAGGCTTTCCACTAGATGTTGGAACATTGCTGCGGGGACTTGCTTCCATTCAGCCACAAGAGCATTAGTGAGGTCAGACACTGATGTTGAGCGATTAGGCTTGGCTCGCAGTCAGCGTTCCAATTCATCCCAAATGTGTTCGATGGGGTTGAGGTCAGGGCTCTGTGCAGGCCAGTCAAGTTCTTCCACACCGATCTCGACAAACCATTTCTGTATGGACCATCTTTGTGCACGGGGCATTGTCATGCTAAAACAGGAAAGGGCCTTCCCCGAACTGTTGCCACAAAGTTGGAAGCACAGAATTGTCTAGAATGTAATTGTATGCTGTAGCGTAAAGATTTCCCTTCACTGAAACTAAAGAGCCTAGCACGAACCATGAAAAACAGCCACAGACCATTATTCCTCCCCCCACCAAACTTTACAGTTGGCACTATGCATTCGGGCAGGTAGCATTCTCCTGGCATCCATCAAACCCAGATTAGTCCGTCGGACTGCCAGATGGTGAAGCGTGATTCATCACTCCAGAGAACGCATTTCCACTGCTCCAGAGTCCAATGGAGGTGAGCTTTACACCACTCCAGCCGATGCTTGGCATTGCGCATGGTGATCTTAGGCTTGTGAGTGGCTGCCATGGAAACCCATTTCATGAAGCTCCCGACGAACAGTTCTTGTGCTGACGTTGCTTCCAGACGCAGTTTGGAAGTCAGTAGTGTAGTGTGTTGCAGGGCAGATGATTTTTACGCTCTACACACTTCAGCACTCGACGGTCCCGTTCTCTGAGCTTGTGTGGCCTACCACTTTGCGGCTGAGCCGTTGTTGCTCCTAGACGTTTCCACTTCACAATAACAGCACTTACAGTTGACCGGGGCAACTCTAGCAGGGCAGAAAATTGACGAACTGACATGTTGAAAAGGTGGCATCCTATGACAGTGCCAGGTAGAAAGTCACTGAGCTCTTCAGTAAGGCCATTCTACTGTCAATGTTTGTCTATGGAGATTGCATGGCGGTGTGCTCGATTTTATATACCTGTCAGCAACGGGTGTGGCTGAAATAGCCGAATCCACTAATTTGAAGGGGGTGTCCACATACTTTTGTATATCAGAGCTAATCAATAGATATTCACATTCACTAACACACTTCCGCTATCTTAGGCTATCTTAGGTTTTACCATACAATAATGGTCTACATTTGGGTCGAGTTAAAAAATTATTGAACAGAGAACTAGTGTAAAATATTACATTTGAAGGTCACTCTACTAAGGACATGGACTAATGACTCATTACTTAAGTAGTAACTGTATTTCATTCACAATCCCCAAAATGTAACATTTGTATTTAAAAGTAATTGTTGTAATAGAATGAAAGCGTACCAGACAGCACTTCAGTAGTTGAACTAAAGGCAAACGAGCCACATACCGTACTGTAGGCAAAAAGCAGGCACAAATACATCAAAAAACTAACTAAAAGTCAAATTAACAAAGCTATAAATAGTGCCTTAAGAGCATATTAGCATTGGAATGAGACACTCATGGCTCATCCATACATCAACCTATTAATTCACAGGAACACATCAGCTGGAGGGCTTTGCTTCCTCCTGTCACTTCTCACACTGCAGAGAAGATACTTATCCACTATTGTTCAGTGGGAAAAAGTTATGCTCGCAAGAGTCTTACTGCGGGGGATTCTGTTCCTGGCAGCTGATACACCGTGGTCTGTAGGAATTCCCATGCTGAGGGACACAGTCTGGGAAAGTTGATATCAAACACATAATAGGACTTGAAGCACACATCCAATGCCTCAAGCAGTGTACCTTGCTCCAATGCCTGTCCACTAATGACTGTAAACACCTGTGAGCAGTCACCAAGAGCCAACATAAATGGGTAGGATCTGGTCACCTCCGCCTGGTGCAGGTACTCAACCATGTTGGTCCCAACCTGTTAGAGAAATCATTTGATTTTAGAATATGGGGAATTGTGCAAAGAATGGAGTCACACTGACAATGCCATCACACAAAATGTATTTTGTATATTTTATAGCCATTTACATCAATCAACACCCAATCCCTACATCTTCCATTCCTTTGGGACTGTGGCTCATAGGTTCATTACATTTTTACATTTACGTCATTTAGCAGATGCTCTTATCCAGAGCAACTTACAGTTAGTGAATGCATACATATTTTTTTTATTTTTTTTTCTACCCCCTGTGGGAATCGAACCCACAACCCTGGTGTTACAAACGCCATGCTCTATCAACTGAGCTACATCCCTGCCGGCCATTCCCTCCCCTATCCTGGACGACGCTGGGCCAATTGCGCGCCGCCCCATGGGTCTCCCGGTCGCGCCAGCTACGGCAGAGCCTGGATTCGAACCAGGATCTCTAGTGGCACAGCTAGCACTGCGATGCAGTGCCTTAGACCACTGCGCCACTCGGGAGACATTCACACAACACTAACCACGTTTCCCTCCAACCATTTCATGTGGATGAATTACCTGATGCATGAAAAAAGTCACGACCGTGCTGATGGAAACATGAAATGCCGGAACAATTTTATAAATGCCTATAGACAATTTGTTAATTCGACATGGCGGGATCTTTTTGTGTCGTTAAAATTAATTATGCCAGAGATGGCAGTGGAAACTCCTTTATGTACAAATATTGATATAATAACTATCATATCAAAGTAAACTTGGAGTCACGCAATGATATGTTGTGTGGTCCTCCCACTACAACTCGGGAAAGCATGCAGTTTATTAGGCTACAGATTAAATAAATTATGATGAACTTCACAGGGTGGTGAATGTGCATGGTGATGTCTTATTTGACAAATACAAATAATATCGCTCTTATCCATAAAAATGTCATATAATAGATAGCCTACCCACACTTTACAGTGGGGGAAAAAGGTATTTAGTCAGCCACCAATTGTGCAAGTTCTCCCACTTAAAAAGATGAGAGAGGCCTGTAATTTTCATCATAGGTACACGTCAACTATGACAGACAAATTGAGAAGAAAAAATTCCAGAAAATCACATTGTAGGATTTTTAATGAATTTATTTGCAAATTATGGTGGAAAATAAGTATTTGGTCACCTACAAACAAGCAAGAGTTCTGGCTCTCACAGACCTGTAACTTCTTCTTTAAGAGGCTCCTCTGTCCTCCACTCGTTACCTGTATTAATGGCACCTGTTTGAACTTGTTATCAGTATAAAAGACACCTGTCCACAACCTCAAACAGTCACACTCCAAACTCCACTATGGCCAAGACCAAAGAGCTGTCAAAGGACACCAGAAACAACATTGTAGACCTGCACCAGGCTGGGAAGACTGAATCTGCAATAGGTAAGCAGCTTGGTTTGAAGAAATCAACTGTGGGAGCAATTTTTGGAAATGGAAGACATACAAGACCACTGATAATCTCCCTCGATCTGGGGCTCCACGCAAGATCTCACCCCTTGGGGTCAAAATGATCACAAGAACGGTGAGCAAAAATCCCAGAACCACACAGGGGGGCCTAGTGAATGACCTGCAGAGAGCTGGGACCAAAGTAACAAAGCCTACCATCAGTAACACACTACGCCGCCAGGGACTCAAATCCTGCAGTGCCAGATGTGTCCCCCTGCTTAAGCCAGTACATGTCCAGGCCCGTCTGAAGTTTGCTAGAGTGCATTTGGATGATCCAGAAGAGGATTTGGAGAATGTCATATGGTCAGATGAAACCAAAATATAACTTTTTGGTAAAAACTCAACTCGTCGTGTTTGGAGGACAAATAATGCTGAGTTGCATCCAAAGAACACCATACCTACTGTGAAGCATGGGGGTGGAAACATCATGCTTTGTGGCTGTTTTTCTGCTAAGGGACCAGGACGACTGATCCGTGTAAATGAAAGAATGAATGGGGCCATGTATCATGAAATTTGAGTGAAAACCTCCTTCCATCAGCAAGGGCATTGAAGGTGAAACGTGGCTGGGTCTTTCAGCATGACAATGATCCCAAACACACCGCCCGGGCAACGAAGGAGTGGCTTCGTAAGAAGCATTTCATGGACCTGGAGTGGCCTAGCCAGTCTCCAGATCTCAACCCCATAGAAAATCTTTGGAGGGAGTTGAAAGTCTGTGTTGCCCAGCGACAGCCCCAAAACATCACTGCTCTAGAGGAGATCTGCATGGAGGAATGGGCCAAAATACCAGCAACAGTGTGTGAAAACCTTGTGAAGACTTACAGAAAACATTTGACCTGTGTCATTGCCAACAAAGGGTATATAACAAAGTATTGAGAAACTTTTGTTATTGACCAAATACTTATTTTCCACCATAATTTGCAAATAAATTCATAAAAAATCCTACAATGTGTATTTCTGGATTTTTTTCTCATTTTGTCTGTCATAGTTGACGTGTACCTATGATGAAAATTACAGGCCTCTCTCATCTTTTTAAGTGGGAGAACTTGCACAATTGGTGGCTGACTAAATACTTTTTTTCCCCACTGTATGTGCAAGCTGTTGGCTAGAGCGCATGTGCCAAGACCAGAGTGGGCACATTTGCTATGTAACGCAACAGTTTGTGACAAAACCATCAGTAGAGTTGAAAATGCGATGTGTGACTTCCAAATATCTCTAAGGGTCATTCCAAAATGTGATTATTACGCAACAGTACAGTTAACCCATGGAGCCCTCAAACTAAGGCTCGCTGCCTGCTAATTTATTTATAGGCTATGATTCAACCTTCTAATTATTTTCTAACAAGTTTTATTTTCTAACAACAGTTTAAATTGAGGTGTGTTCCGCCTCCTCATTAATTCACGTAGAAGTAGCCCATTTCACTGTTGACGACAACTTACATTTGAGGCATTACTGAGCCGGACAAACGTCTCTCTTCGACGAGGCCCAAGCACTTCCCCAGTGTTTGCGCAGATCAAGTGTGCAGACATTTGCCCATCTCAAGTCAGAACAGAAGTTCAGATCTTGCACAAACTTTTTTCCCCCCTGGCACATTTTCCGGCTGGTGCCCGCATTGCCTTCATTGTTGTTTTCCTTACTAATAATAACTTTGGATGTGTGCGTTCCTTTCAAAGTAAGTGCCTTATTACGTTATCGTTGTAGTTTCTGTATATCGTGTTTTCTTTCTACTGTAGCACACCGTATGTATGGCGCATAATGTATTTACTGTCTTGTTCACGTTTTCAAGTACTGGTGTCAAATCATGCATTCGGATTCTTGCATAGATTGTAATAGACATATATGATGTGTGTAAAATACTTTTTCGAAGGTTGTACTGATTAGTCTGAGCTAATGCTAAGCTAATTGCCAGCTATGTGTGGCGCCATGTTTGTCGACATCATACAATGAATTCTGGTTGTCACGTAAACGTCTGTCAGACCAAAGATGTTATAACAAAACAAGATGAAGGGATGGTTCACTCGTCTTTTGAGTAAACTTACAGAAGTGAATGATGGTAGATGACACACCACTTCAACATGAATACTGCAAACAGACCCAACTCATCTTGTAACCTCTTATCTTTGGTTGACGTGAAAAAACAAACATGGCGGCATGCACAAACTACCCATTGTCGGATTACTTTTGATTTTGCGAAAGTGTTTTACTATATTATTTTTCTATCACTTTTGAGCTCACCCGTTATGTGATGAATTGAAAATAGTAATTGCTATTAGCTAATTCATATTATGGTTTCTGTCAGCCAAGAGTTAGCTAAATATGACCACTTGTGTTAGGTCACGCTTTACTCAGTTAGCGCTACGACTAATGTAGCCAAAATGTTCTGGTTTGGATGATAATTGTGTTATGCTGTCACCACTTCTGTGAATGTCTGAACATTGCATCCAAAAATAAACTGCTCACATAACTTCTTTACCATTTGGCCATCAGATTTGCCACCAATGCTCCTTATAGGACACATCACTGCACTCTATACTCCTCTGTAAACTGGTAATCTCTGTATACCCATCGCAAGACCCACTGGTTGATGTTTATTTATAAAACCCTCTTAGACCTCACTCCCCCTATCTGAGATACCTACTGCAGCCCTCATCCTCCACATACACCACCCGTTCTGCCAGTCACATTCTGTTAAAGGTCTCCAAAGCACACACATCCCTGGGTCACCCCTCTTTTTAGTTCACTGCAGCTAGCGACTGGAACAAGCTGCAAAAACACTCAAACTGGACAGTTTTATCTCCATCTCTTCATTCAAAGACTCAATCATGGACACTCTTACTGACATTGTGGCTGCTTCGCGTGATGTATTGTTGTCTCTATCTTCTTGCCTTTGTGTTGTTGTCTGTGCCCAATAATGTTTGTGCTGCTACCATGTTGTGCTGCTGCCATGTTGTGTTGCTACCATGTTGTTTTCATGTGGTGTTGCTACCATGCTGTGTTGTCATGTGTTGCTGCCATGTGTTGTCATGTTGTCGTCTTAGGTCTCTCTTTATGTAGTGTTGTGGTGTCTCTCTTGTCGTGATGTGTGTTTTGTCCTATATATGTATTTTTATCCCAGCCCCCGTCCCCGCAGGAGGCCTTTTGCCTTTTTGCAGGCCGTCATTGTAAATAAGAATTTGTTCTTAACTGACTTGCCTAGTTAAATAAAGGTTAAATAAATAAATACATAATTGTAAACAAATTTGTAAAGGCTGTGTTTGTGCAAAATGTGGCCAGCTCAAATGCTGACTGTTGTGTCAATCGTAACTGGACGCCCTAAATAAGTGTTCTAATCACACCGGTTTGAGATACACTGCAGAGATCACTGTAGAATGATCACACCCGTGTGTTCGTACGTGTCAAAGGGTTAACTTGTATTTTTTTATTCAGTACATGGGAATTTAATAGCAAAAGTAATTTTTATGTGCACTACATCGTCACGCACAGCCTTTTATCCGCAAAAAGTCTGTTTGATTGAAACACATCTCTTGTGGGAGAATAAGCATATTGTTTTATGCAGATTTTAAAATATTCGCATGAAAATCTGTCGCAAATTGGATGGAAACCTACCTAATGTCTTGGAGTGTGCAGTTATGCGTAACAGATTTTGGAATGGTGTTCCTTTCATTCATTCACCATTGGGGTGCTCTGGCACCCCAATGCTCCCTCAGGACGCCAGGACAGCGGAGTCACTCACCACCTTCCGGAGACATTTGAAACCCCACCTCTTTAAGGAATACCTGGGATAGGATAAAGTAATCCTTCTACCCCCCCCCACCCCACAGCGGAGTCACTCACCACCTTCCGGAGACATTTGAAACCCCACCTCTTTAAGGAATACCTGGGATAGGATAAAGTAATCCTTCTACCCCCCCCCCCAAAAAAAAAATTTGTAAAGTGGTTATCCCACTGGCTATAGGGTGAATGCATCAATTTGTGAGTCGCTCTGGACTAGAGCGTCTGCTAAATGACGTAAATGTGCCCTTGAGCAAGGCACCTAACCCTAATTGCTCCTGTAAGTCGCTCTGGATAAGAGCGTCTGCTAAATGACTAAAATGTAAATGTAAAATGTAATTCAAGGTTTACAATCCACTATTTAAACAGGCTGCAAGTCAATGAAGGACTTTCTGGTCTCATTGAAGCTGGGTTGGAAAGTCTTCTTCTTCTCCTCTATCTTGTAGACTGGTGTGGTCCTCTGTAGCTCAGCTGGTAGAGCACGGCGCTTGTAATGCCAAGGTAGTGGGTTCGATCCCCGGGACCACCCATACACAAAAATGTATGCACGCATGACTGTAAGTCGCTTTGGATAAAAGCGTCTGCTAAATGGCATATTATTATTATTACTGGTGTTGGGAGGACTACTGGCAGAGTCTTTAAAGTTATGTCAACTTGTGTATCTGGAGAGAAGAATGTTTAGTGAATAACTTGATTCATTCAGGCTAAAAATGAATGAGCATCTGCGGCACCAGCAGCAGGGTGATTTCAAACTATACCTGTACTTCGAAGAGAAGATCTTGGGCCTGCTTCTCTCCAGTTATCAGTGAGTTTCACTGAGCAGTCCGGGTTTAAAATGTAGAAGTCCTGAGCAATCTGTACTAAAGCAGACAAACAATTACTTTTTTTGTGAAAACAATTTTACAATAAACAAGTACATACATTGACAAAAACAACAGATAACTTAACATATACACTACCCGTCAAAAGTTTTAGAACACCTACTCATTCAAGGGTTTTTTCTTTATTTTTACTATTTTTTACATTTTAGAATAATAGTGAAGACATCAAAACTATGAAATAACACATATGGAATCATGTTGTCGTCTTAGGTCTCTCATTTATGAAAATGTATAAACTCACTAACTGTAAGTCGCTCTGGATAAGAGCATCTGCTAAATGACTAAAATGTAAAATGTAATGTAGTAACCTAAAAAGTTTTAAACAAATCAAAATATAGTTTATATTTGAGATTCTTCAAATGGCCACCCATCCCCTTAATGACAGCGTTGCACACTCTTGGCATTCTCTCAACCAGCTTCACCTGGAATGCTTTTCCAACAGTCTTGAAGGAGTTCCCACATATGCTGAGCACTTGTTGGCTGCTTTTCCTTCACTCTGCTGTCCGATTCATCCCAAATCATCTCAATTGGGTTGAGGTTGGGAGATTGTGGAGGCCAGGTCATCTGATGCAGCACTTCATCACTCTCCTTCTTGGTAAAATAGTCCTTACACAGCCTGGAGGTGTGTTGGGTCATTGTCCTATTGAAAAACAAATAATAGTCCCACTAAGCCCAAATCAGATGGGATGGCGTATCACTGCAGAATGCTGTGGTAGTCATGCTGGTTAAGTGTGCCTTGAATTCTAAATAAATCACAGACAGTGTCACATGCAAAGCACCCCAACACCATAACACCTCCTCCTCCATGCTTTACGGTAGGAAATACACATGCGGAGATCATCATCCAGAAGAAGTGTCAGACTTAGCTAGCTAACTTTAACTAGCTACCGTTACATACACTGACATAGTTAGCTAGCTAGCCAAATGTCGAAAAAACCTTACATTTAGTTATATTTCACGACAACACTTCAGTGAGCTAGCGTCGCGAGCATGGCTACAAGGCTAACGTTAGCTAGCTAGCAGAGATATCTCTACCAGAGATATTAGCCCAGAAAATGTCTAGCCAACTAATGGTCGTTATCTAATGCTCAAGCAAACCTTAGTTAGCTACCTAATTATGATAGAACAACCAAAATTATTTAACCTGAATGACCATCAAATTCATAATTTGTAACGTTTGTTACTTACCGTTTTCACGGTTTTCAGCCAGCCAAAACACCCATAGTCTGTTTAAATAATGTTAGCCGCTTTCCACTCAGTCAGTCACTCAGTTGTTCTAGAACTAGAAGACTTGTAAGTTTCCACGTCTCGACACTTTCTCACGTTCTGGTACATCTCAAGGCCATGCATGCAATAAGCCTTGACCTGTCTGATGCACACATATTTTTCTGTCCTCAGTTTGATTGAAGGCCTCAATTCTTATTATTGCCTTGTAACTGATTGCTTCTATAAAGAGAGAAGGAACAACACATGATTAAGATGAGCTAGCTACTAGTTTAAAGCATGAACAATCTAATTGTTACAAAGAATGAATGTATGGGCATCAATCTTGAAGACAATACACTCCTTTATCGCTCAAAAAAGTGTTATGAGTGAGTGCATCACAAACATATTTGCCTGGGTGTTGATGCAGCCTCCTCCAACACCACTGGTAGGGGAAGGATTACCCATCTGCAAAAGTGAAGTTTTGCTTTGATGTCAAATCAACTCATATTGTTGCTAGATAGATAGCTGCCTTAGCTGTTGTGCTAGCTGAGTCAATATCACTATGAGGTGCCTTTGGTGTCCTCATCAGACTCACTCAGTCATCATGAAAATGTAGCAGAATAATGAAAGTCTGAGGTCTTATTATAAGTGGCCAAACATTTGCACACATATCAGTAGAATGATAAGTCTCTAAAAAAGTGTTTCCTTCATTTTATTAAATTTTTTTCATTGGATGTACGTGATTTTGGCATGTCCCACACACTGCTCTGCTAACTACAGTGTGTGTAATAAGTGGTTAAATGATACTAAATCCCAAAAAAAATTACATGGTTTTACTGTCCACAATAAGTTATTTGATAAAACAAGAAATGTTGATCATGTATATTGTATTTTCATAATCATATTGAACATTTTGCATGTGTCCCTGAAATTGCTGTCCACCCTGTCATTATGGGGTAATTGCCCCTTTAAGAAACCCACTGATGTTTTCAGTGACATCACTAAGAGCATTTTGTCTTACTTCAATGAAGGCTGAAGCAGTGTCTAGTTGCAGAGTAAGTATTTACACTTATGTTTCATAATTTTCATCATATTATGTGTGTAGTTGGATGTTGTCAAGCTTAACATGTCCACTCTGTCATAGTGAAATATCAATTGATAGAAAAACCTATCAGAACTTTGAAATATATTTGTAAAACAGTACACAGTCAGCTTGCTAACTGTAGTATGTTGCTAAGTGAAGGTCCACCATGTGCTCATTAAATGCTAACATTAGCCAAAAATGTCCACCCTGTCATTGTCCACCCTGTCAGCAAGCCTTCCATGACAGGGTGGACATGGTTCATGACAGGAAGGACATGTGCATAGTTTAGGCCACATACTGATAATGTTACACATATTACAACAGCTATTACACACATTTTATAACAGTACATGCTATACATAGTAAGAATGGACAATATGGAAAAAAAAATTGGCGATATCGGTATCAGCAAACCTAGTTTGATAATGCAAGCCTAGTTTACCGGGACTGCCAATTAAAGTGTGTAAGGGAACATTTTGAATCGTCTTTTTCAAGGAATGAGATCAAAAGGAGCTGAGATAGCAAGGAGATATCGGGAACGTCGTGATGCTGACCCAGACAGAAGAAGAAAGTACCTTGAGAAAGAAAGGGTCAAATGGAAAAAAGACAGAGAGACTGGAAAGAAGAAGGGTGTCAATGAGCTCAGTGAGAGAGAGAAGAGGGCAAAAAGAAAGAAATGGAGAGAGGCAAAAAGTCAAGCCAGAGCCAGAAACATTTCATGTCTGTGTAAAAGGGAGGAAGGTGTTTTGGACTGCCCCTGCTTTAACCTTCAAGAGGTCACTCTAGCTAATGTTCCTGTTTCATCTGACAAGTCCCCAGCATAAGACACCAGATAATCCTAGGAGACCAGAAATGATTGAGGTAAAGCACATTGGAGAGTGGTGCGTAGTTAATTATGACAATGAAGCATACCCAGGTATCATCATGGATGCAGAAGGGCACAGTGTGAAAGTTAAGTGTATGCAACGCCATGGCATAAACAAGTTCAAATGGCCAAGTCTTCGGGACGACATCTGTTGGTACCATGACTGGCAGGTACTTTGCCTAATACCAGAACCACAGGCTCTGAACAAGCGCTCTGTACAGATTGAAGTGTCTGCATGGAAGTATGTGGAACAGCAACTGCAGAACTGAGCCATGTCTCTGCAGAAAGGGAGAGACTGTTTGGAGATGCGTCCAAGTGATCTTTCTGTAATATTCTGTTTTTTCAAATCAACTGTTCTCCACTTAAAAAACAATTTTCTTCTTGTTCTACAGTTGAATGTTTGACTTTCACTGTGCAGAATGATGTACAGAGTTTAACGCTAGAAGGCCACATTAATGTCTCATTTTGGGCATCTTTATTCAGTGGCTGCATGCAGGTAGAGTGGATCAAAAACAGTCTGTTCAACTTGTAATTTCCCCCTACATGGGAAAAGGCATTTTTACATCATTTTCTTGCATTGTTCCTTGCATTTATGAGGCCATTCAATGACATTTCACAACGTGTCCACCCTGTCATGCCCAGGGTCCACCCTGTCATGTCACTGTCCACCCTGTTATTTTCATGTTCTATGAAAATAAACAAATTATTTTCACAAGTTAGCAAAATCTTTTGTGTGATTCCTTTATAAACAAATGAGGGCCAAATAGTATTGTTTGAAAGTTTGACCAGATATCTTTTTTGTTAGATTTTATTTAGAAAAGAAAGTGCAACTCTCGCAGATTTTATAGAGAAACAAATAGTTTGCCATAATTTCATTATTATCCAAATACTTTTCCCATAAACTAAAATATATTGTTGAGAAAGTGACTAAATAGTTTTCTGAAAATGTACGTTTTATAATCACTATGTAATTACAATGTATTTATTCTGCTTTGAAATTGTCCATGACAGGGTGGACATATTTTGCTGTTTGCATGTAAATTGTCTGCTTGCAGTTAATTTATAAAAAGTGTGGGAGCTTGACCAATATGCATTTCTAACAGCATAACATATACTTAATACAATGAATATGAAGTTCAATGGAAAATCTCAGCTTTTTTGGGGGGAAATGGGGAAGTCTCAAAGGCACCTTATGGTGATATTGACCCAGCTAACATGCTACTGAACCGTGACACTAGTATATTGACATGCATATTGGTAGTAAAACACAGCAATGTATTCACCTAAAATGATGTGTTTAGGCAAGCCATTAGTTAGCTAGCTACCTATCACATGAATTGTGCAAAAATATGATAGCTAATGTTAACTAGCTAAGTGCTAGCCAGTCAGTGGCGCTGGCAGATTGAAACTGGTATCAACAAAATGTGTTTCACTCTATCCCATAAAATATGACATTGCTAGCTAGGCATCATTTAGCTAATAAAATGTTGAAGTTTAGTAGGATGTTTAATAAGTTAGACACTCACCTGACAACTGAGCTTGGTTTACAACAGTTTTTTCTAAACCCCCTAATTGTTCGTCAACGGTTATTGGTCTTGGAACTCTTGTGTTCATCAGAAACGGCTTCTGGTGAACTGTTTGGCACTAGTGGCAATAAATATTATGGTTGCCAAAAGTTTGCTGCAGATTCAACACTAGTGGCAAACATTTGCAAACTTCTGGCAAAAATATGTGGTACACTATTTAGTTTGCAGTAAATTTGCCACAAACTTGCAGGAAGTTCACAGCAATAAATGCATTTTTGTATGGGCCCACTGGGCAAAAACTGGTTGAATCAACATTGTTTCCACTTAATTTCAACCCAAAAAATATATGTGATGACGTTGAATCAACATGGAAAACTGATTGGATTTGCAAAAAGTCATGAATTTAGGGGAATTTCATATTTTAACCTTAATGACTGGGTGACATTTTTTGTTGAATTCACATTGAATTCACATTAGTTTACAACTCAACCAAATGTAAATCAAAATAGACGTTAAACTGATGTCTGTGCCCAGTGGAATGTAATTTGACTCCCCTTCGTGAAGCATTGCTTTGGGGACTTCAGCCACAGGAAGCCAAAATAATATTACAGATGTGATTCAAATTCATGAATATTACAGAATCTCTATGGTAACCACCACGTTTCGTTCATGATGAGCTAGCTACCTGGTCAATGTGATCCAATATTACTAGGGCAACGACTAGACTACGGTACTTAACGACTTACTTACTGTGCGTGTGCCACTGAGTCTCAGATTGCTGTCGGTGCTATTTTTACCAGATTCTAAAGTCTCGCTGGCATGTAAATTGTTTTATTTTTATATAGTGTTTGGCCAGCAATCACTCAGTGACCCATCTGGGACAGAAAGAGACCTTAGTAGAGGTTTTTATTGTTTGGAAGATGGATGGGGTGTCTCATTAAATGCATGGGAGCTCACAAGCAGGTGAGGAAAAAAATAAATAATGTGTTTATCCTCAGGCCACAATGCCTTGCGGTCCTGGACAATAGGTTGATTTATTTACACATAACCATCATCTTCTGTACATGCAGTTTAGCCCGGTTAAGTTAAGCAAGTAGTTCTGAGTGCATTTACCGATGATAGTAGTTGGTTTGAACCAGTTTACCAAGTTAAGGATGTTTCTGACTATCAACTACACTGACTTCATATCACAGGCACAGGCAGTCAACTAAAACGAAAGCTCTGAGACAGATTTGTCCAATAAACATCAACAAACTAATAAAAATTCACCCCCCACTCCTCCTCTATTAATGACCAAAATGCCATTAATTGCCCTGATTCCTCCTGAGATCACAGACAAGAAGTCGAGATGACAAGAAAATGAAATATCTGATAGGTTGTCTGATCCTATTTGCTGTGTTGTTGTGTATCCTGTAATGAAAATTCCTGAATTGGAGCTAAATTGAGGAAAAGTAATTTATTTGGCTGCTCTGCTGGATGAGGCTTCATACTTTATTAAGGTCATATATTCCAGCTCCGCTGAGACTGTTCTAGAGAAATTCATATTTTAGCAGCTGACAAGAGACAAGTCACTCAAAATCAACTCACTATGCAAATGAAAAGAAAAATATTATATTAGTCTCAAAGAAGAGAGAAATGACATCAGCAGAGAGGAGGGAGGAAAACATGAGTTTTGTTTAGTTACCTAGCATAACACCTACAATAATCATGTAACTGGTTTAGAAGTACCCATAGTTTTTCCTGGTCAGGTCATGTAGTCAAGATAATCTCCTTTGTTTATCTCGTCATCCACCCCTACTGTGGCCTACTGTATGTGTTCTAGCTTGGTGATATGAAAGGACTGGTCCTGTGGATAGTTGTTGGGGTGTGATGCTAGGCTAGAGAATTTTCTACTATGGTGCTCTGATCTGCATAATTAGCCTGTGCAGCAGGAGCCCATGTTCTGTGAAAGGTCAGGCAGAATTAGAGTACTGTAGGTAGGCTGGTGTATGATGGCCAACTCTGACCGCCGCCGCACTCGCCACCAGCAGAGAATTACCCCGGGAATTTTCACAGGTGTCATGACTTGCCCTCATGGGCTGAGGATCAAAGAGGCCAGCTAGGCAAATGTTTGAACACCCCCTCTCCTGGGGGCCAGTTTTATGACCGGTTGTAAATACCATGCAGATTTTCTCTTCCTTGCCGTGAACTATTGGGAGAAAGGACCCCTTTGTCAACACAGAGATTCTTCCCGCCAAAACTCCAACATCCAAAAGTGGATAATTAAACAATATTTCTACCACAAAGAATGTGGGAAATTGTCGATGGGTCTTAAAGGACAATCATGTCGAATTCGTTACTATGTTGTGATGTCATTAAAGATGGTGGAACAACATAACTGTATCTCTGGGGGTGTACACTTCCCAGTTATGAGGTTTGCATCTAATTGTTGTATAAAATGAATGATTAAGTATAATAATACTTTTGTGAAGATAACAATATGATTTTAGCATTCTAGATGAGATGATTGTTTCCATATTGATTTGTTCTCAGTCAGTGGCCATGCCCAGATGAAACATGATGAAACGCCCCCTTTTCTACTCAAGTATAAAACCCCTCGTGATGAAACTCACTTCAGACCAAGCAGATTACGGTATAAGCTGGATGTTGCAAATTGTTGAATTTCTACCAGACCAGGAAGCATGAAGCTGAAGCTACGCGGCTTAAAATGGTTGAAACTCTACAGAACAGCCGACATGCAGCGCGAGCTGAATATGGCAAAATGTTGAAACTCTGAAACTCTCAACCTCTACACGAGGTGAAGAAGAAAACAACGCACTAGACCTTATCATCTTAGTCTGCAGCAGGCATGTATACTGTCTAGAAAACTTTCACTAAAGACACGAGTTGGGAAGGACAATCCCTCTCAGACAACCGTTGGTATATCTGAAGCATCTATTCTAACAGATCAACTCTACGAACTACAGGGTACGCTGAAGTATCCATTCTAACCACCACTACGACCAGAAACTCTGGTGGGAAAACCAGAGTCCTACATCATCAACTCAACTATCGAGGACAGCTACATGTAAATACATGTTGCATTTCTAATCCGAATGAGCGGTTATTAGGGTTTTAAGCATTTGTATTTCCGTGAGCGTAGTTTCCAAAGTAACCACGATAGTTTGAATCTCTGTCTCTCCCTTCCACTCAGACCCTCCTTCTACCCAAGCATTCATGCTATTGTTTGTCTAGTCCACTAGGGACCTGTTCTCATTGTATTACGTTAGTAATCAATAACCTATGTGTGTGTGTGTTTGTATTCTGTGTTATTATTTAGTTAGTTAGTAAATAATTAAGCCAATTTGTGTATTGCTGATTCATCAATAAGGTTAGGGTTTTTGCAGGTTCAAGGATTATGCGACGTTTAGAATGAGACTGATAAGAGGTAATTATTTAATAAGTGACTGTTATCGTTAAATAACATATATCTTCTAAGAGTTTAATTCGGGAGATGGTAACTCGTTAAACAACTTCTTCTGTGGTGCACCAAATTCCTAATGAGGTAATTGTTACATGATTTGATAAATAACAGTCATACATTAAAGTAAGTCACGTCACGGTCAGTAGTCTACTGAGGCCCAGGGAAATGGTGGTGAGATGGGAACAGGCAGGAAGCGAACAAACAGCACCTCGACCTGATCACGCCTCAGCAGATCCACCAGGGTGATTGTCTGGGTTCTGTGATGCGTCACAGGAGGGCCTAGAACACCAGCAGAAAGTTGAGGAGAGGTGCCGTAGAGTAGAGTGTTTTGTTAGTTAGACTAGGGGAGAAATTACACTTACTTGATGTTCATCATATTGTTGTCAGGGTATAATAGGTGCCAGGGTATAATACTCATTATAGATTATTTATTTAAAGGCAACATGGAAAACTCTCATAATAGTTTTGGCAACAAAGCGAATTAGATAAAGAGAGAGAAAATGTAATTTTAAAAAACTGAGAGAGGGGGAGACAGGGTGAGAAAGGGAATGAGAAAAATGAAAGAGTGTGGATATCTGAACTTTAGAAATAGGTTGGAGCTAACTGTTAGCATTCTGATAGGTCATTTTACCAGAACACCACAGAGTTAATATTCAGTCCTCAGGTATAGGGGGAAATGGAAATATTTCTGTGCGTCTGTCAGCAATATTTGTAACTCTCAGCAGAATTCAGTGACACTTTCACAGTTGGGTTTTCATTTCATTATTGGAGCCTCAAACCATGAATAAGACTTTTATGTTAATGCATTGTTTGCTGTTTTTATCTGGGAAGTTGAAGTGTTTGTTGCAACATTTGCGGTATTGTATATTATATTTTTGACACGCATACTATAACCCAATACAGGCCAGGAGTGTTTTCACCATCTAGTCCTCTAGAGTCGAAGGGATGAGAAGTGAGACTTCCACAACTGCCTGTCCTCCTTTGCAGACCCAATTTACTCTTCTCCACTGTTCTGGTGTCACTTTTTTGGTTTTAACAGTACACGAATTGTGCAAAGGAGAGTAAATGTAAATTGAACATATTTATAGAATCAATTAATTTCCCTTGAGTTTGACTGAATGTAAAGTCATTACATATGACATTCAAGGAGAATATCCCATATATAAGATTGAATCTGTTTCAAATGCATAACTGGTGCTTATGGAAACCATGCCAGTATATTTATTGTCCATTTATTCTATCTGTCTCTTCTCTGTATAGTATGAAAACCAGTGGACATGTCAAAGTGATTGTTGTCTGCTTTAGCATCCCAGGAGGAAAGTGTACTCTGTTCTAATGCCTGTAAAACATCTCCCTGCTTGAGAGCTTCTCTCCCCAGAGGATTGAGACACCAAACCTTGTCAGTGACGGAGATGTCTCATCTGTGGTCCAAATCAAGGTATTTTTTCTGTTGAGGATGTCATGGCTTTGAGGTTACAGTAGCCAACATTGTGTTTGTTTTTACATTTTTGTTTTGTACTAATATATTGGATATTTGAGGATGATTCAATCAGGAAGTTATCCGGAGAAGACATCTGAAAATCAGTTTCCAGAGTATGGTGTCATTGAAGGGTCACTCAACAGTCTTTCAACCACTTTGGATTTTCTTTGGTGTACAAATATGATTTGTACATTGAAATGTTAATCAAGCCACACAACATTCATTATTAATATTTTTGCATAATACAGTATATTTTCAAAGTGAAGACGTAACCTTCACATTCTACAGTTAGTTAAATGATTCAAAAGCATACCATGTACAAATGACTCTCAGTCAAGGTTTTCCAAAATAGATCAGATATTGAACTGTAGTCCCTTTTGGCTGTATCTGTGACCTTCTCAAGTGATTTTAAACTGTCTCTGCCCTGACGCAGATGGCCACTTAGCTGTCACGAGCACATGCCACATAATCTCAGAGTGATGGAATGTGGGTGGAAAAAGTAAGTGCCCCATGGCTGATGTCCATTAGCTAATGGAAATATAGACATTTTATAGACATTTCACTCTGGTGGAGAGAGTTTGTAATTAGGAGATATTTCTAAATAGCAGCGGAGTGAAAGGTCAGGGTGGATGGTGGATCGGTGGGTTTGTGACGGGACCGCAGGGCCGCGCCCTGTAATGTTGATACCATTTTAGGGAGAGAATATCTCCGGGAGATAAATGCATTTCCTCTTTAAGGTAAATTGAATTCACAGAGTGTGACACATTGAGAACAATGAGATGCCTGGCCTGGTGACGGAGTCTGAGACTGGGGTCAAACCAGAGATATTGCATGTTTTGATGGACACCACAGACCTGATACCAAAGGCACTTTTATTTTGTTTTATATCCTTATGTTGATGTTGTTATACCTTTCTTTTTATATTAAACTTTTCTGCCACTGCTCAATATTTAAAGATATATTGATGACTTGTGACCAAACAGAGGTGTTGAAAAGAGAGATATTCAACACTAGGAACAATTATTTACATACAGGGTAATTATTTATGCAATTTTACCAATGGTGTATTAACAGTAACACACCAGTTGCAAAATAAATACATTCAGTTGTTTCTCTAACGGAAAGATGGATGTTTTTTTTACCATTCTAATGCATTATTCATTCACATTTGACAGATTCTGCCAGCTATTGATTTGGTATAGATCTAAGTAGTCAAACAGTACAATTATTAATAGATAACGACATAAGTCATCTTTAATTTCAGCCTCAAGCGCTGACACCACTGACAACCCTCTTGGTTCTTTGACAGAGTAGGTCAGTGTAGATTACAGGACCATAACTACATGCCATTTCATTACACATTAGTGCTTCCCACTATATTCTTTTGAAAAAAGTGTTTTGTTGATTTGTTTTACGTTTTTTTACCTACCTTGTCAGTGGCTGTTGACAGAGTAAAACCACGACTATTCACCATAACATTTCACAGTAATATGTGCTTTCTGTATTTGTTTTGTTAGTTTCTGAAGCAATTAAATTACATGTATAACAGTAAATTCTGAATCTGTGAGACTGATAACAACACAGAGAAAAAGACCAGTGTGAATTTCACAGAGGATTGTTTTATTGTTTGACCTATGTACATAAACAATTGTACCATCAGAACATTCCTAGTTTACCTCATTGGTTTGGATGTTTTAATTTGGGTTTACAGACAGAAAGAGACTCGCATAATCATGTCTATTTTTACCACAGCTAATATTCCAGTGACGTTTAGGTACAGTCTTCATTAGAACCAAATGTCATTCCTCCACTTTCATGCCTGTAATACTCACTGGCAATGATTCATAATTATTAGCTAATATGACACTCATTTAGCTGCAGCTTAACTTAAACGGGAGGAATTTATCCCATTATTCTCAAAGTAAACTTTTCTGCTCAACATACTCAGAGGACACATTTGAAGGGTTTCTTGTTTTTTCCAAAATGTTATGGCAAGTACTCTATACACTCTCTGATACTTCTGATGCTCTTGTCAACTACTAACACACATGATCCATACAGACAAGGGTAAGTTGAGCTACATAGGGCTCTGGTCAAAAGTATACATGAGAATAAGGTGTCATTTGAGATCCAGCCTTGTACACTGCAGTATCCCTCAGTGTTGCACTTCCCATGGCCATCCCAGCACATCCTTACAAGGCATTGTCCTCTGTTAGATTAGTTAACCATGGGCCCCCAAGCCCTACAGTGCTGAATTAGAAGAAGTGTATGTCCACAAAACAGATGGGGGATTCAACCTGTGACTCCTATGAACATTGGCACTTCCAGCGACATATTTCTCCCAGATATTATAGGGTGGATGATGAATGGAGGGGGACAGCAGGTGGAGTGTTTTCCAGCTAGGCCTGGATAGTTCCATCTGACACCAACCTAGGCCAGTGGGAAGCCATGAGACATGAGGAGCCCATCCCTCTGGACAGGATAAAGAGAGATACTCACCTCCCTGTAGCCTAGAGTCAAGACCCATGGAGGAGTGGAGGAGTGGGGTGAACTGTGAGGAGAGGAGTTTATGAGAGAGAGTACATCTAGGTGTGTAGGTCTCTTCTTGCGTTATTGTTGATTGTGTGAGAGAAAGGTATGGTTGAGTGTTTTGAATTATTATTTAACCTTTCCTTTAACAAAGACATCCCATTGAGATATGCACCTGAGACCTTAGTCATTCAGCATACCAGTGCATTCAAATACGGCTGAAAAAATCACATTATAGGAGCTCTATGGGAAAAACCATCTTCAACCAAAAAGTGTTAGTAACAATACCATCGCTACAATCAAAGAGTAATAATCTGAGTTAAACAATATCATGATAGAAAAACAAATGAAAATCAAATAAAGTGCAAGATTCAACTGAAGTGAATACAGTACCATATCTGGGCAGTGTTTAATATGATCTAATTAATCTAATTGTTTAAGTGATTAATGTCCAATGTTTCAACAAGCGGGCATTGTTTGAGTTTTAAATCTGTGAGTAAGTCTTCCAAATGTCTGCATTACTGTCTAACACATGATTTATACACAGTATCAATACAGACATTATGCTTCTGATCGAGACCTGTATTATTCAGCCTGTGTTATTATCCTCAACATGAGAATAACTCAATTGCCTCAAATTACCGAATGTATAAAAATCATAAATGTTTAACGGGTAATTACTAGATTTAAGAGCTTTTATGACTATGTTTAAAGGCCGTTAAAGTCATCAGCAGCCAGTAAAAAATATTGGCGTTGAAGTTAATTTCCATTGGGATCTGAAGACAATCTCACGCCGCAGCGGAGGACATTCACTAATGTTGTCATGGCAGTGGGGAAAGGTCGATGTACGCTGGCCCCCGGGTCCCTGGGAGACACTGAGAGAGGAGGGAAATAGATTAAGATCCTGTGTATTGATAAACCATCACTGACAATGCAAACTACCCAGTGGGAACCCCATGACATGCTCTCTTTCAGACAAGGGTCTTTCAGAGTGAGACCACTGGGGGAGATCGTTTAATTATAGAACACACTCTGATAGATGTGTGTAGTTTACTCTCATAGATGCAGCTAATTTGTGCTCGGCACGGCTAGAGATGTACATGGCAGTTGATGGAGATCTGGTGAATTATACCTATCTGAACGTTTTTTAATTTCTTTGTGACAGAATGTGATGTACAGTGCATTCAGAAAGCATTCATACCCCTTCACTTATTTCAAATTTTGTTGTGCTACAGCCTGAATTCAAAATGGATTAAATAGATTTTATTTCTCACCAATCTACGCACCATACCCCATAACAACCAAGTGAATATATGATTTAAGAATTTTTTTCACATTTATTGAAAATGAAATACAGAAATATCTCATTTATATACGTATTCACACTCCTGAGTCAATACATGTTAGAACCACCTTTGGCAGCGATTACAGCTGTTGAGTTTTTCTGGATAAGTCTCTAAGATCATTGCACACCTGAATTGTACAATATTTGCACATTATTCTTTTAAAAATGATTATTTGTCAAGTTGGTTGTTGATCATTTTTAGACAGCCATTTTCAAGTCTTGCCATAGATTTTAAAGCTGATTTAAGTCAAAACTGTAACTAGACCACTCAGGAACATTCAACGTTGTCTTAGTAAGAAACTCCAGTGTATATCTGGCCTTGTGTTTTAGGTTATGGTCCTGCTGAATGGTGAATTTGTCTCCCAGTGTCTGTTGGAAAGAAGACAGAAACAGGTTTTTGGCTAGGATTTTGCCTGTGCTAAGCTTTATTCAATTTATGTTTATCCTTAAAAACTCCCTTGCCAATGACAAGCATACCCATAACATGATGCAGCCACTGCTATGCTTGAAAATATGAAGAGTGGTACTCAGTGATGTGTTGTGTTGGATTTGCCCCAAACATAATGCTTTGTATTCAGGACATAAAGCTAATTTCTTTGCCACATTTTTAGCAGTTTTACTTTAGTCTCTTATTGCAAACAGGATGCATTTTTTTGAATATTCTATTCTGTACACACTTCCTTCTTTTCACTCTGTCATTTAGGTTAGTATTATGGAGTAAATACAATGTTGTTGATCCATCCTCAGTATTCTCCTGTCACAGCCATTAAAAGGATGCCTGTATCTTTGTAGTGAATGGGTGTATTGATACACCATCCAAAGTGTAATTAATAACTTCGCCATACTCTTAGGGACATTCAATGTCTGCTTTATTTTGACACATCTACCAATAGGTGCCCTTATTTGCGAGGCATTGGAAAACATCCCTGGTCTTTGTGGTGGAATCTGTTTTTGAAATTCACTGCTCGACAGAGGGATCGTACAGATAATTGTATGTGAGGGGTACAGAGATGAGGTAGTCATTCAAAAATCATGTTAACCACTATTATTGCACACAGAGTGAGTCCATGCAACTTATTATGTTACTTGTTCAGCAAATGTTTACTCCTGAACTAATTTCAAAAATATATACAGTGGGGTGAACAAGTATTTGATACACTGCCAATTTTGCAGGTTGTCCTACTTACAAAGCATGTAGAGGTCTGTCATTTTTATCATAGGTACACTTCAACTGTGAGAGACGGAATCTAAAACAAAAATCCAGAAAATCACATTGTATGATTTTTAAGTAATTAATTTGCATTTTATTGCATGATATAAGTATTTGATACATCAGTAAAGCAGAACTTAATATTTGGTACAGAAACCTTTTGCAATTACAGAGATCATACTTTTCCTGTAGGTCTTGACCAGGTTTGCACACACTGCAGCAGGGATTTTGGCCCACTCCTCCATACAGACCTTCTCCAGATCCTTCAGGTTTCGGGGCTGTCGCTGGGCAATACAGACTTTCAGCTCCCTCCAAAGATGTTCTATTGGGTTCAGGTCTGGAGACAGGCTAGGCCACTCCAGGACCTTAAGATGCTTCTTTACTTTTTTACTGAAGACTTATCTCTTCAGTAGGTCATATGATTGAGTGTAGTCTGGCCCAGGAGTGTGAAGGTGAACGGAAAGGCTCTGGAGCAACGAACAGCCCTTGCTGTCTCTGCCAGGCCGGTTCCCCTCTCTCCACTGGGGTTCTCTGCCTCTAACCCTGTTACAGGGGCTGAGTCACTGGCTTGCTGGTGCTCTTTCATGCCGTCCCTAGGAGGGGTGCGTCACTTGAGTGGGTTGAGTTACTGACGTGATCTTCCTGTCTGGGTTGGCGCCCCCCCTGGTTTGTGCTGTGGTGGAGACCTCTGTGGGCTATACTCGGCCTTGTCTCAGGATTGTAAGTTGGTGGTTGAGGATATCCCTCTAGTGGTGCGGGGGCTGTGCTTTGGCAGAGTGGGTGGGGTTATATCCTTCCTGTTTGGCCCTGTCCGGGGTTTCTTCGGATGGGGCCACAGTGTCTCCGGACCGCTCCTGTCTCAGCCTCCAGTATTTATGCTGCAGTAGTTTATGTGTCGGGGGCTGGGGTTAGTTGGTTATACCTGGAGTACTTCTCCTGTCTTATCCAGTGTCCTGTGTGAATTTAAGTATGCTCTCTCTAATTCTCTCGTTCTCTCTTTCTCTCTGAGAACCTGAGCCCTAGGACCATACGTCAGGACTACCGGGCATGCTGACACCTTGCTGTCCCCAGTCCGCCTGGCCTTGCTGCTATTCCAGTTTCAACTGTTCTGCCTGCGGTTACGAAACCCCTACCTGTCCCAGACCTGCTGTTTTCAACTCTTAATGATCGGCTATGAAAAGCCAACTGAGAGACCTGAGCCCTAGGACCATACGTCGGGACTACCGGCCGTGGTGACTCCTTGCTGTCCCCAGTCCGCCTGGCCTTGCTGCTATTCCAGTTTCAACTGTTCTGCCTGCGGTTATGGAACCCCCTACCTGTCCCAGACCTGCTGTTTTCAACTCTTAATGATCGGCTATGAAAAGCCAACTGAGATTTATTCCTGATTATTATTTGACCATGCTTGTCACTTATGAACATTTTTGAACATCTTGGCATGGTTCTGTTATAATCTCCACCCGGCACAGCCAGAAGAGGACTGGCCACCCCTCATAGCCTGGTTCCTCTCTAGGTTTCTTCCTAGGTTTTGGCCTTTCTAGGGAGTTTTTCCTAGCCACCGTGCTTCTACACCTGCATTACTAGCTGTTTGGGGTTTTAGGCTGGGTTTCTGTACAGCACTTCGAGATATTAGCTGATGTACGAAGGGCTATATAAAATAAAATTGATTGATTGATTCTTACAGAGCCACTCCTTAGTTGCCCTGGCTGTGTGTTTCGGGTCGTTGTCATGCTGGAAGACCCAGCCACGACCCATCTTCAATGCTCTTACTGAGGGAAGGAGGTTGTTGGCCAAGATCTTGCGATACATGGCCCCATCCATCCTCCCCTCAATACGGTGCAGTCGTCCTGTCCCCTTTGCAGAAAAGCATCCCCAAAGAATGATGTTTCCACCTCCATGCTTCACGGTTGGGATGGTGTTCTTGGGGTTGTACTCATCCTTCTTCTTCCTCCAAACACGGCGAGTGGAGTTTAGACCAAAAAGCTCTATTTTTGTCTCATCATACCACATGACCTTCTCCCATTCCTCCTCTGGATCATCCAGATGGTCATTGGAAAACTTCAGACGGGCCTGGACATGCGCTGGCTTGAGCAGGGGGACCTTGCGTGCGCTGCAGGATTTTAATCCATGACAGCGTAGTGTGTTACTAATGGTTTTCTTTGAGATTGTGGTCCCAGATCTCTTCAGGTCATTGACCAGGTCCTGCTGTGTAGTTCTGGGCTGATCCCTCACTTTCCTCATGATCATTGATGCCCCACGAGGTGAGATCTTGTATGGAGCCCCAGACCGAGGGTGATTGACCGTCATCTTGAACTTCTTCCATTTTCTAATAATTGCGCCAACAGTTGTTGCCTTCTCACCAAGCTACTTGCCTATTGTCCTGTAGCCCATCCCAGCCTTGTGCAGATCTACAATTTTATCCCTAATGTCCTTACACAGCTCTCTGGTCTTGGCCATTGTGGAGAGGTTGGATTCTGTTTGATTGAGTGTGTGGACAGGTGTCTTTTATACAGGTAACGAGTTCAAACAGGTGCAGTTAATACAGGTAATGAGTGGAGAACAGGAGGGCTTCTTAAAGAAAAACTAACAGGTCTGTGAGAGCCGGAATTCTTACTGGTTGGTAGGTGATCAAATACTTTTGTCATGCAATAAAATGCAAATTAATTACTAAAAAATCATACAATGTGATTTTCTGGATTTTTGTTTTAGATTCCGTCTCTCACAGTTGAAGTGTACCTATGATCAAAATTACAGACCTCTACATGCTTTGTAAGTAGGAAAACCTGCAAAATCGGCAGTGTATCAAATACTTGTTCTCCCCACTGTATATATATATATATATATATATATATATATATATATATATATATATATATATATATATATATATATATATATATATATATATATATATATATATATATATATATATATAATTCCACTTTGACATTATGGGGTATTTTGTGTAGGCCAGTGACACAACATCTCAATTTAATCCATTTTAAATTCAGGCTGTAACACAACAAAATGTGGAAAAAGTCAAGGGACTTTGCAATTATACAAACAATTCCCAAAAACTTCACTTAATACAAAAAATATGACATATTACTGGATAGCTATAGATTTCTGCTTTTTGTCCCCCTGCAACACATATTCAACGTCATGCTCAGAAATGTTATGCACATTGCACCTACAGAACACATTTATTTATAGCTTATTTATGCATGAACTGTACATTGTGTGTAGACTCAAGGGATTGCCTGGTGAATGTATTCTGAGGCAAACTGGGCTATACTCCCATATTCACGTAATCATTAGTCATATACAGTAACCACACACTGGGGGCGATCAAACACACACAAACTCATACACACAAACAAACAGACACACAGACACACACATACATACTCCTGATGGGCCGGTTATGCATGCATTTTCCTCTCTCTGGGTGCTTTGTTAGTGTTAGTGTAGACAGGAGAGGTTGTGTTTTCTCTAGCAGGAGGTAAGCTTGGCTTCTTATATGGTGTTGAGTAAAGCTTAAACCATGTATTTAGATTGTAGGTAGGTATTGTAGTTAGGTATTATAGGTAGTTTACTCAGGTAGTTATTGTAGGTTATTGTAGGTAATTATTGTAGGTAAGTATTGTATTCGGCGGACCCCGGCGAAGCACGAGGCTAGCTTACCCACTACTTGGACCAACAAAGCTAGCTAGCTAGCTAGCGGGTAGCTACTGGTAACTTTTAGCAACTGTGGTTAGTTGTTTCCAATGTTATTTCATGCTTAAGAGTACCTGTGATTGATCCAGCTAGCTGCCACCATTCAGCTGTTTTTCTAACCTCATTATCCGAGGCATTAACGTTAGGTGGTTGGTAGCTGCTGTACTTAATTACAGCTACTGATAACAGTCTGCTGTAGTTTACAACAATTCTAATTTCTAAAGTGGAAGTTGGGAGAGTTTTATTCGGGTGGTTCAGTGAAACAATTATAGTTTCTGAGGTGGAAGTTGGGAGAGGTGAGGGAGGCCTGCTCTCTCCTTTCCCAGATGTTTAGTTCATTTCATTCCGATCTCCTCTGCATTATTGTAGCCATCTGCTGCAGCCTGTCAACTATGCCTCTGCCTATCCCTGTTCTCTCCTCTCCGCACAGGCTACACAAACGCCTCACACCGCGTGGCTGCTGCCTCTCTAACCTGGTGGTCCCTGCACGCACCACACACCTGGAGTTCCAGGTCTCAGGCAGCCTCTGGAACTGCCGTTCTGCCGCCAACAAGGCTGACTTCATCCCAGCCTATGCTACCCTCCAGTCCCTCGACTTCCTGGCGCTGACGGAAACATGGATTACCACTGAAAACACTGCTACTCCTACTGCTCTCTCCTCGTCTGACCATGTGTTCTCGCATACCCCGAGAGCATCTGGTCAGAGGGGTGGTGGCACAGGAATCCTCATCTCTCCCAAGTGGTCATTCTCAATTTTTCCCCTAACCCATCTGCCTATCTCCTCATTTGAATTGCACGCTGTCACAGTCACTAGCCCATTTAAGCTTAATATCCTTGTCATCTATCGCCCTCCAGGTTCCCTTGGAGAGTTCATCAATGAGCTTGACGCCTTGATAAGTTCCTTTCCTGAGGATGGCTCACCCTTCACAGTTTTGGGGGATTTCAACCTCCCTACGTCTACATTTGACTCATTTCTCTCTGCCTCCTTCTTTCCACTCCTCTCCTCTTTTGACCTCACCCTCTCACCATCCCCCCCACTCACAAGGCAGGCAATACGCTTGACTTCATCTTTACTAGATGTTGCTCTTCTACTAATCTCACTGCAACTCCCCTCCATGTCTCCGACCACTACTTTGTATCCTTTTCTCTCTCGCTCTCCTCCAACACTACTCACTCTGCCCCTACACAGATGGTAACGTGCCGCCGCAACCTTCGCTCTCTCTCTCCCACTACTCTCTCCTCTTCCATCCTATCATCTCTTCCCTCTGCTCAATCCTTCTCCCTCCAATCTCCTGATTCTGCCTCCTCAACCCTCCTCTCCTCCCTTTCTGCATCCTTTGACTCCCTGTGTCCCCTATCCTCCCGGCCGGCTCGGTCCTCCCCTCCAGCTCCGTGGCTTGATGACTCATTGCGAGCTCACAGAACAGAGCTCCGGGCAGCTGAGCGGAAATGGAAGAAAACTAAACTCCCTGCCGACCTGGCATCTTTTCACTCCCTCCTCTCTACATTTTCTTCATCTGTTTCTGCTGCTAAGGCCACTTTCTACCACTCTAAATTCCAAGCATCTGCCTCTAACCCTAGGAAGCTCTTTGCCACATTCTCCTCACTGCTGAATCCTCCCCCCTCCTCCCTCTCTGTGGATGACTTCGTCAACCACTTTGAAAAGAAGGTTGACGACATCCGATCCTCGTTTATTAAGTCTAATGACACTGCTGGTCCTGCTCACACTGCCCTACCCTATGCTTTGACTTCTTTCTCCCCTCTCTCTCCAGATAAAATCTTGCGACTAGTGACTGCAGGCCGCCCAACAACCTGCCCGCTTGACCCCATCCCCTCCTCTCTTCTCCAGACCATCTCCGGTGACCTTCTCCCCTACCTCACCTCGCTGATCAACTCATCCTTGACCGCTGGCCATGTCCCTTCCGTCTTCAAGAGAGTGCGAGAGTTGCACCCCTTCTCAAAAAACCAACACTCGATCCCACTGATGTCAACAACTACAGACCAGTATCCCTTCTTTCTTTTCTTTCCAAAACTATTGAGCGTGCCGTCTTTAGCCAACTCTCTTGCTATCTCTCTCAGAATGACCTTCTTGATCCAAACCAGTCAGGTTTCAGGACTGGTCATTCAACTGAGACTGCTCTTCTCTGTGTCACGGAGGCTCTCCGCACTGCTAAAGCTAACTCTCTCTCCTCTGCTCTTGTCCTTCTAGACCTGTCTGCTGCCTTTGATACTGTGAACCATCAGATCCTCCTCTCCACCCTCTCCGAGCTGGGCATCTCCGGCGCGGCTCACTCCTGGATTGCGTCCTACCTGACCGGTCGCTCCTACCAAGTGGCGTGGCGAGAAGCTGTCTCCGCACCACGTGCTCTCACCACTGGTGTCCCCCAGGGCTCAGTTCTAGGCCCTCTCCTTTTCTCCCTATACACCAAGTCACTTGGCTCTGTCATATCCTCACATGGCCTCTCCTATCATTGCTACGCTGACGATACACAACTAATCTTCTCCTTTCCCCCTTCTGATAACCAGGTGGTGAATCGCATCTCTGCATGTCTGGCCGACATATCAGTATGGATGACGGATCACCACCTCAAGCTGAACCCTGGCAAGACGGAGCTGCTCTTCCTCCCGGGGAAGGACTGCCCGTTCCATGATCTCGCCATCACGGTTGACAACTCCGTTGTGTCCTCCTCCCAGAGTGCGAAGAGCCTTGGCGTGACCCTGGACAACACCCTGTCGTTCTCCGCTAACATCAAGGCGGTGACCCGATCCTGCAGGTTCATGCTCTACAACATTCGGAGAGTACGACCCTGCCTTACACAGGAAGCGGCACAGGTCCTAATCCAGGCACTTGTCATCTCCCGTCTGGATTACTGCAACTCGCTGTTGGCTGGGCTCCCTGCCTGTGCCATTAAACCCCTACAACTCATCCAGAATGCTGCAGCCCGTCTGGTGTTCAACCTTCCCAAGTTCTCTCACGTCACCCCCTCCTCCGCACACTCCACTGGCTTCCAGTTGAAGCTCGCATCCGTTACAAGACCATGGTGCTTGCCTATGGAGCAGTGAGGGGAACGGCACCTCCGTACCTTCAGGCTCTGATCAGTCCCTACACCCAAACGAGGGCATTGCGTTCATCCACCTCTGGCCTGCTGGCTCCCTTCCTCTGCGGAAGCATAGTTCCCGCTCAGCCCAGTCAAAACTGTTCGCTGCTCTGGCACCCCAATGGTGGAACAAGCTCCCTCACGACGCCAGGACAGCGGAGTCACTCACCACCTTCCGGAGACATTTGAAACCCCACCTCTTTAAGGAACACCTGGGATAGGATAAAGTAATCCTTCTACCCCCCCAAAAAAAAATTTAATAAAAAATTAAATAATTGTAAAGTGGTTATCCCACTGGCTATAGGGTGAATGCACCAATTTGTAAGTCGCTCTGGATAAGAGCGTCTGCTAAATGATGTAAATGTGCCCTTGAGCAAGGCACTTAACCCTAATTGCTCCTGTAAGTCGCTCTGGATAAGAGCGTCTGCTAAATGACTAAAATGTAAAAATGTAAATGTAATGCTTTGGTCCCTCTGAACCCAAACGTGTGTTGGTGAGAACAACTTCATTACACTTCGGTTACCTCGACAACCACATAAATCACACACCACCAGCTTGCGACACACACAGACACACACACACACACACACACATACATATACACACACACACCTTGCAGCCCGATGCCTAGGGAGAGCTTTGCTCAGTAAATCCACTGCTCTTGGAAAAGAAACATCTTTGGGTCAGCTCTTTATGTCTTCAGGGACAATCAGGGGAAGCAAAAATCTGCTATTGCCACAGACAATTGATCATCAGGGGCTCCTGGGCTCTGGAGCCTGGGCCGTCTCTCTCTCCATTACCTGACTGAAATAGGCCTCTCTCTGGAGGCCCAGGCCTCATTGAACAGGAGAGGTTGCCACGGTAATTATATCCTAGACCAGCCCCCAAGCCCCCGAAATCGCTGCTCATTAGGCTGCTGTTCCTCACACATTGCTACACTCACCTGTCTCTGGTCTGGTGCTAGCCTCAATGTGTTGCTCCCATCCTGGTTGTGGAGAGACTTACAGAGAGATGTGTTGTTGTTGCTGTAAAACGTTGGTATTTGTATTACTGACCACATTTCCATGCACAGTTTTTATGCAAATAAAGTCATACTGTGATGGAAACAGGAAATTTCGGTAAAAAAAAATTAAATAACAAAAAAAAAAGATTTGTATGTACTCACTAACTGTAAGTCGCGCTGGATAAGAGCGTCTGCTAAATGACTAAAATGTCAAATGTAAAATTAACTATGCAAGAAATGGCAATGGAAACACCTTTATGCACAAATATTGATATATTAACCATCATATCGAAGTAAACTTGTAGTCACAAAATGATACAAAACTATTGGTACGGTTGAACATGCAATTTAAACTTTAGATTTTTATTCGGTACATGAAAACTTAAGCGATAAAATACATTTTGTGTGCACTACATCATCACGCTGTGATTTTTATCCACAACAAGTCCGTTTGGTGGAAACACACCACTGGTGGGAAAATATGCATTTTTTTAACATTTGCATTAAAATCTGTCGCCAATTGAATGGAAACCTAGCTATTGTGTTGGTTTTGTCCCGCACTCAGTCAGAACTTCAACCTCAACCATTGTGTGCAGAAATAGAAACCTGGTACAGCTGAGATTTAGTCTTTCTCTCATCCTCGTGATCCTCTTTCTCTCTCTCTGATTCTTTCTTTCTCTCTCCTCTCTCCTTTTCCCCTCTCAATATATCTCTCGCTCTCTTTCTTTCTCTCTCTCACATATTTTTTATTCTTTCATTATCACTTTCTCTCTCAATTTTTTGCACTCTCTCCCTGTTTTGTTCCTCTTGTTAAGCGGAACCTCTGGTCCCAGCCCCCAGGTGAATCCTTCTCTACAACGACAATTAAACCCAAATCCAACCACCTCATTGATAATTAATTGAAAAGCTGGTCCCATCTCGTGGCTTACCTAAACCCAATCGCTGCTGCTACTGGTCATTACCTGAAACAGATGGATGGTGGCAGGCTGATCCTTCCCTACACCTTCCTCTTTAATGCATCCATGATTACGCGGGCGGTGCTATGGTTGATCAACTTGCAGCTCACCACAAATGAGGTTATAAGTGAGTCGAGAAGGCCAGGGTCCAGGTGTCTCGCAAAATAACCCAGCCAGGTCACCCGTGATACAAGTCAGTATTCGACGTCCATCCATGTCTGAGGACGTCGGGCGATGACGTTGAAACCGGCCACTAGGGGCAACAGTGAGCGCTGTTACCTTCAAGTAGGTTTCGGTTTTGCTAGGGTATTAACATCTGCCTCTGGTGCCAAAGGTTGTATGTTCGAATCCAGCAAATATTTTTTTTTTGAGTTTTTTGTTTTAATCCTATACCAAACCTTAACCCTTACCTTAACCATTCGGAGTTAATGCCTAACCTTAAGATTTCGAAGTTATTGCCTAAACTTAACCTTAAAAACGTTGATATTTGGAACAACTTCGAAATTTGACGTTTGATATTAACGTCTAAATCTGACGTGAGACTGTGAGAGCTTGTTGAAATAACCCAGCTCTGCACTCCAGGCACACCACAGCTTTAATCACACACACACACACACACACACACACACAGAGAGACAGACACACACACACTCGCACTGTCTCTTCCTATTGAAAGAGACACACCTGCCTTCATTAGGGCTTCTGACCTGGAGCACGCTGGGGCATCCGGCTGAAGCACATCAACACCAAGCAGCCAAGCAGAAACAGAGCACTGCACATTCCATACATAGGATGAATAGGGGATGAGTGAATGAGATTTGGAAATAAGACAATCTAGTATGTATTGGTTTGATGTCTTGGAAATGTGATTTTTGTGGAGAGGTTACTGTAAAGATGAATGTTTGTCCGTATGGATGTCACATCTATTACGATCAATGATCTAGTGAGATAAACACACATCACTTTAGTACAATTGAATATTTGTATTTTTGTGTTTATTAAGGATCCCCATCCATTACATTTTAGACATTTTAGTCATTTAGCAGACGCTCTTATCCAGAGCGACTTACAGGAGCAATTAGGGTTAAGTGCCTTGCTCAAGGGCACATCGACAGATTTTTCACCTAGTTGGCTAGGGGATTAGAACCAGCAACCTTTCAGTTACTGGCACAATGATCTTAACCACTAAACTACCTGCCGCCCCACAACCAGCAACATTAAGGCACTTATATACAATTTAAAATATTGCATGACATTACATTTCATAACACTTTTCACAACACATTAAGTGTGTTCCCTCAGGCCACTACTCTACTACCACATATCTACAATACAAAATCCATGTGTATGTGTGTGTAGAGTGCGTGTCTTATCATGTGTATGTGTGTCTGTGCCATAACACTGACCATGTATGCTCCAAACAAAATGTAATCCTACCATGATGAGCAGATGCCATGCAGTGATATGAGTGAAGTTTATCAGGTTAGCCTTTAAACAGCAGTGTGATAAAAGAGCAGAGATCCAGTGTTCCTTCCTGTCTGATCCCCTGGCAGAGAGAGAACAGTTGGTGAGTGAGGCATGCTGTGCTGCTGACTGACAGCTTCTACTGGAGGAGCAGCCATCATATAATAATGATGAGGCTAGTACAAGTGAGGAAATGTGCTGGGACTGCAAACAATAGGATAGGC
This sequence comes from Coregonus clupeaformis, assembly GCF_020615455.1. Classification (NCBI taxonomy): domain Eukaryota; kingdom Metazoa; phylum Chordata; class Actinopteri; order Salmoniformes; family Salmonidae; genus Coregonus; species Coregonus clupeaformis. Next base: position 52,523,744 of record NC_059211.1, on the reverse strand, counting down.
ACTCGGTTGAGAGATTCAAGTTGGTGTCCACATCACTAAGGCTCTATCATGGTCCACACACACCAACACAGTCGTGAAGACAACGCCTCTTCCCCCTCAGGAGGCTGAAAAGATTTGGCATGGGCCCTCAGATCCTTACAAAGTTATACAACTGCACCAATGAAAGCATCTTGACTGGCTGCATCACCACTTGGTATGACAACTGCTTGACATCCGACTGCAAGGCGCTACAGAGGGTAGTGCGTACATCCCAGTACATCACTGGGGCCGAGCTCCCTACCATCCAGGAACTCTATAAAAGGCAGTGTCAGAGGAAGAACCTAAAAATTGTCAAGGACTCCTGCCACCCAAGTCATAGACTGTCCTCTCTGCTACCGCATGGCAAGCGGTACCGGAGCACCAAGTCCGGAACAAACAGGACCCTGAACAGCTTCTACCCCCAAGCCATAAGACTACTAAATAGCTAAATAGTTAGCATTGACCCTTTCTGCAAAAACTTTTCTGTCTCATCACATGCAATGCTGCTACTGTCTATTATCTGTCACTTTATTCCTAGTTATATGTACATATCTACCTCAATTAACTCGTACCCCTGCACATCGACTCGGTACTGGTACCCGTGTATATAGCAAAGTTATCGTTACTCATTGTGTATTTATTATTGCTTTTATTATTGTGTTTTAATTTACTATTATTTCTCTATTTTCATTCTCTCTGCATTGTTGGGAAGGGTCAGTAAGTAAGTATTTCACTGTTAGTCTACACCTGTTGTTTAATATATATATATATATATTTGATTTGACTCGTCGAACACACAAGCACGTGTGCTCCTGTTGTACAACAATAAGAGTGGTATACTGACTGCCTCTCTCTCCCATATCGTACTGTTCTCACATTATAGCTGCCTTTCAATCGTATAGCTGTCATCATAATGCATAAACTATCTCTATTCCTATATCTTTCAATACACTTTGTTTTAATTCCTTCCCTGTGATGCATATTGGGCAGTAGCCATCCATTATAAAATACATTAAAGCCGTGGGGATTGGGTTAAGGCTGGAGGGTAGACATAGATACTCCTTTTAGAGGTATGACTCATTTGACTAAAGCAGTTTGTTTATACCACGTTGCAGAGCTTTGCAGTGTCTTAGACACACACATGCATTGAGATACATTAAAATAATTGTTTTAATGGGAAATATACACACACACACTATACACACATGTACACATGGATTTTGTATTGTAGATACAGTGAGGGAAAAAAGTATTTGATCCCCTGCTGATTTTGTACGTTTGCCCACTGACAAAGAAATGATCAGTCTATAATTTTAATGGTAGGTTTATTTGAACAGTGAGAGACAGAATAACAACAAAAAAATCCAGAAAAACGCATGTCAAAAATGTTATAAATTGTTTTGCATTTTAATGAGGGAAAACAAAACATGACCTAGTACTTGGTGGCAAAACCCTTGTTGGCAATCACAGAGGTCAAACATTTCTTGTAGTTGGCCACCAGGTTTGCACACATCTCAGGAGGGATTTTGTCCCACTCCTCTTTGCAGATCTTCTCCAAGTCATTAAGGTTTTGAGGCTGACGTTTGGCAACTCGAACCTTCAGCTCCCTCCACAGATTTTCTATGGGATTAAGGTCTGGAGACTGGCTAGGCCACTCCAGGACCTTAATGTGCTTCTTCTTGAGCCACTCCTTTGTTGCCTTGGCCGTGTGTTTAGGGTCATTGTCATGCTGGAATACCCATCCACGACCCATTTTCAATGCCCTGGGTGAGGGAAGGAGGTTGTCACCCAAGATTTGATGGTACGTGGCCCCGTCCATCGTCCCTTTGATGCGGTGAAGTTGTCCTGTCCCCTTAGCAGAAAAACACCCCCAAAGCATAATGTTTTCACCTCCATGTTTGACGGTGGGGATGGTGTTCTTGGGGTCATAGGCAGCATTCCCGTCCTCCAAACACGGCGAGTTGAGTTGATGCCAAAGAGCTCCATTTTGGTCTCATCTGACCACAACACTTTCACCCAGTTCTCCTCTGAATCATTCAGATGTTCATTGGCAAACTTCAGACGGGCATGTATATGTGCTTTCTTGAGCAGGGGGACCTTGTGGGTCAGTCCTTCACTGCGTAATGTGTTACCAATTGTTTTATTGGTGACTATGGTCCCAGCTGCCTTGAGATCATTGACAAGATCCTCCCGTGTAGTTCTGGGCTGATTCCTCACTGTTCTCATGATCATTGCAACTCCACGAGTTGAGATCTTGCATGGAGCCCCAGGCCGAGGGAGATTGACTGTTATTTTGTGTTTCTTCCATTTGCGAATAATCGCACCAACTGTTGTCACCTTCTCACCAAGCTGTTTGGCGATGGTCTTGTAGCCCATTCCAGCCTTGTGTAGGTCTACAATCTTGTCCCTGACATCCTTGGAGAGCTCTTTGGTCTTGGCCATGGTGGAGAGTTTGGAATCTGATTGATTGATTGCTTCTGTGGACAGGTGTCTTTTATACAGGTAACAAGGTGAGATTAGGAGCACACTCTTCGTTACCTGTATAAAAGACACCTGGGAGCCAGAAATCTTTCTGATTGAGAGGGCATCAAATACTTATTTCCCTCATTAAAATGCAAATCAATTTATAACATTTTTTACATGCGTTTTTCTGGATTCTTTTGTTGTTATTCTGTCTCTCACTGTTCAAATAAACCTACCATTAAAATTATAGACTGATCATTTCTTTGTCAGTGGGCAAACGTACAAAATCAGCAGGGGATCAAATACTTTTTTCCCTCACTGTATGTGGTAGTGGTGGAGTAGGGGTCTGAGGGCACACAGTGTGTTGTGAATGTATTGTAATGTATTTAAAATTGTATAACTGCCTTAATTTTGCTGGATCCCAGGAAGAGCTGCTGCCTTGGAATAGCAGCTAATGGGTATCCATAATAAATACAAATACAAATATGCATTAGGGTCTATATTCAGATCAAACAGAATGTGCTCTATTTCTGTACAGCTGTACTATCTTAATTTGCTCACTCTGTTGTCGCAGATAATTTTCCAGCGCAGCAGGAAATACAAAACTTGTATTGTATTCTAGGTTTAATTTCCACTTTAAATTTTCAGACTTGATTTGCTCTAATGAAAAACGTATCAACCCCTACAAAAATGTCCAATAAGTATAATCCACATAATAAATCACATATACAGTTGCTGCAGGATTATTATCCTGCTGTGAGAATCTGGTTAAATTAAGATATTGTATGTATGTACAGTGGGGAGAACAAGTATTTGATAAACTGCCGATTTTGCAGGTTTTCCTACTTACAAAGCATGTAGAGGTCTGTAATTTGTATCATATGTACACTTCAACTGTAAGAGACGGAATCCAGAAAATCACATTAATTTGCATTTTTTTGCATGACATAAGTATTTGATTAATCAGAAAAGCAAAACTTAATATTTGGTACAGAAACCTTTGTTTGCAATTACAGAGATCATACGTTTCCTGTAGGTCTTGACCAGGTTTGCACACACTGCAGCAGGGATTTTGGCCCACTCCTCAATACAGACCTTCTCCAGATCCTTCAGGTTTCGGGGCTGTCGCTGGGCAATACGGACTTTCAGCTCCCTCCAAAGATTTTCTATTGGGTTCAGGTCTGGAGACTGGCTAGGCCACTCCAGGACCTTAAGGTGCTTCTTACAGAGCCACTCCTTAGTTGCCCTGGCTGTGTGTTTTGGGTCGTTGTCATGCTGGAAGACCCAGCCACGACCAATCTTCAATGCTCTTACTGAGGGAAGGAGGTTGTTGGCCAAGATCTCGCGATACATGGCCCCATCCATCCTCCCCTCAATACGATGCAGTCGTCCTGTCCCCTTTGCAGAAAAGCATCCCCAAAGAATGATGTTTCCACCGCCATGCTTCACGGTTGGGATGATGTTCTTGGGGTTGTACTCATCCTTCTTCTTCCTCCAAACACGGCGAGTGGAGTTTAGACCAAAAAGCTCTATTTTTGTCTCATCTAGACCACATGACCTTCTCCCATTCCTCCTCTGGATCATCCAGATGGTCATTGGCAAACTTCAGACGGGCCAGGACATGCGCTGGTTTGAGCAGGGGGACCTTGCGTGCGCTGCAGGATTTTAATCCATGACGGCGTAGTGTGTTACTAATGGTTTTCTTTGAGACTGTGGTCCCAGCTCTCTTCAGGTCATTGACCAGGTCCTGCCGTGTAGTTCTGGGCTGATCCCTCACCTTCCTCATGATCATTGATGCCCCATGAGGTGAGATCTTGCATGAAGCCCCAGGCCGAGGGTGATTGACCGTCGTCTTGAACTTCTTCCATTTTCGAATAATTGCACCAACAGTTGTTGCCTTCTCACCAAGCTGCTTGCCTATTGACCTGTAGCCCATCTCAGCCTTGTGCAGGTCTACAATTTTATCCCTGATGTCCTTACACAGCTCTCTGGTCTTGGCCATTGTGGAGAGGTTGGAGTCTGTTTGATTGAGTGTGTGGACAGGTGTCTTTTATACAGGTAACGAGTTCAAACAAGTGCAGTTAATACAGGTAATGAGTGGAGAACAGGAGGGCTTCTTAAAGAAAAACTAACAGGTCTGTGAGAGCCGGAATTCTTACTGGTTGGTAGGTGATCAAATACTTATGTCATGCAATAAAATGCAAATTAATTCCTTAAAAATCATACAATGTGAGTTTCTGGATTTTTGTTTTAGATTCCGTCTCTCACAGTTGAAGTGTACCTATGATCAAAATTACAGTCCTCTACATGCTTTGTAAGTAGGAAAACCTGCAAAATCGGCAGTGTATCAAATACTTGTTCTCCCCATTGTATACTCTTGAAGAAATTACTGAAGGAGCCCACTTATACAGACAGGATATGAGCAATTGAAGAAGAAGGTGAAGGCATGCAGCATGCCCCATCCATAGACCAATTTGAGCTTGCTTGAGTGGCACAGTAAGGATATTTTTTGAACCAGTGATGATTCTATCCCAAATCCTGTTTTCTCTTCCTGTTCAAGAGAAGATCTGTCTTCTGCCCCCAAACTCCAATTAGAGGCCCAGCAAGGGGTAGAGTGTGTGTGTGTGTGTGTGTTGTGTGTGTTTGCATACGTGTGTGTGTGTATGTGTGTGTGCGTGCGTGCGTTTGTGTGTGCTGACTGGGCCACAGCTGTGTAGTGGGGTCAGAATGTGTCCTTGTGGCCTGAGTGCATTATTCAGACATGGGCTCTGCAGCTGCAGCCTCTGACATTGGCTCTCAGCTTTACGGACAACCATATCTCAGCCAGAGCTCTGTTACTCTCCTCTATCTGGCAATGATGCTGGAAGGGAATGTTGGAATTAATGGTTGAAATCCCATTTGTGGTTAGAAAATGGTGAGTAAATTGGTGGCTTTTTCTAACTGCGTGTGCAAATTTGACGATTAACCCTAACCTTTACCCTTGACCCCAAACCCTTAACATTAATCCACAGTTTGTCAGTAGCCACAGAGAGAGAAAGAGAGCGAGAGAGAGAGAGCGAGAGAGAGAGAGAGAGAGAGAGAGAGAGAGAGAGAGAGAGAGAGAGAGAGAGAGAGAGAGAGAGAGAGAGAGAGAGAGAGAGAGAGAGAGAGAGAGAGAGAGAGAGAGAGAGAGAGAGAGAGACTCATGGCTGATGGGTCTGTAGGGGGAAGAGTAGGTTTATTTTAGCCTGGTAATGAGGTGTAGGTCTGGGACACAGGGACCTCTACAGGAGCCACTGTTTGACCATCCCAGCCCACAACTGTTTGAAAAAGAGTAGAAGGAAACAGGGGATGTGATTGATTTATTTGAACAAACATACAGTATATTCCTTGGTGTATACATTAAGGTCAATCGTTTTTGTTCCAATAGATTTATACTGACAAACAATTTGGATTTCACTGATTTTTGTTTTATTTAACCCCAAAAAGATTAGTCTTAACTAAATTCGATTTGATGAATATCAAAATAATTAGCTTAAAGATCTCTCCTTTGATATTTCTAGCTTATGTGGTGTCTTGCTGGAGCCATGGACATTTTATATTTACCTCAATTCTACACCCAGGCTTAAAATCTCTCCTCACAACCAAATGAGACTTTTATTGGATGGATATGAAATATAGCATTCTAAATCTGAACTGACTGAAAGATGGATGTTGTGGCATCCTAGGGCCCATTAGAATGTGAAGAGCTTATCATAATAATGGAGGTTAGATTTAGGATGACTGTGTTCAGACACATAAATCCTCTCCTCCCTCTCTTCCCTCATTCACTGGAGAAGTGCCAACTTATTGGAGAGCTCAATCTTCAAACACTCTGTGGTTGTCTGTGGGCCGTCTCTGCCCACACAAAAACACACACATTCACATCTCTCTCTCAGCTCTCAACACCTTGTCTTCTTGTCTACAAGTAGCCTACACAACGCTCAGATAGATCTCCAGTAGATTTTTCATGAATCAGTGATTCCAAAAACATAGACTAAGGGCTAGATTCAATCAGTTCTTCCTTAACCCGTGATAACCGACAACCGCATAGCAGTTTCTTTGAATTTATTTAGGAGATGTCAGAGGGTTAACTGTGTTGGAGCTGTGAAATCAGCAAACGTCTCCAGGCGTTACCTATAACGGTCATTGCCATTGGATGCTCCGAGTCACATTAGTAATAATCCCATGCAGCCTTGTTACAAGTTTAAACACAGGAATGTATTTTTTTATCTACAGCTCAATTAGGCTCATATAAATTATTTTGTTCAATGATTTTCAATTTGAGTGTCATTCATTCTATATGGCCTACACTTTCTTGTTCTAAACTTCTGACGCGAGGGAAGGGTGTGGCTTTGTGACAATGACCACACTAGCAACCGCTCACCGATTTCACAGCTCTAATGCAGTTACACCTCAGACACTGCCAAAACACCAGCTATGCGGGTGTCGGCTATCACCAGTTAACGCTTGATCTAATTGAAGCTAGGCCTAATATTCAGTTTTGCAAAAGCCAATCCACTGCATCACATTTTTCAATTTGGTTGTGCCTTACAGGACACTCCATTAGCTTCAAGGTTGGAAACAGTTGTTTGTGTCAGGGGAAAATGTAAGTTAGAGACTACAGGTCCTGTTAGCACATAAATAGGATAACGTTTAGTTCTAAGGTAAATTATTTCGTGTTTAGCGATGAAGGGATGCTAATTCTATGGTCATTTAGCAAGCTGGTTGGAAAATAATGAAGGAGAAAACAAATATGGTATCTGGTATGTGGCCTGTGTTACTATGGCGACTGTATCTCCAACTGGCAAACTGGTGAGTGACTGGTAGAAATCAACTAAAGTTAACCTTTGTGTGTGTGTGGGTGTGTCAGTGTGTTTGAGTGTGAGTGTGCATTCATGTTTTCAGAGAAACATAGAAAAGCTTTTACAGAGCTCGCTAATTCTTCATTCTGAGCACATTTGGCCACATTTGTTATCTGTCAAGATTTATAACACAGAAGAAAGTGACTGCACTTACAGTGCCTTCAGAAAGTATTCACAACCATATAATTTTTCTACATTTTGCTGTGTTATAGCCTGAATTTAAAATTGATTACATTTAGATTTTGGGGTCACTGGCCTACACACCATACCCCATAATGTCAAAGTGGAATTATGTTTTTCGAAATCTTTACAAATTAATAGAAAATGAAAAGCTGAAATGTCTTGAGTCAAAAAGTATTCAACCCATTTGTCATGCCAAGCCTAAATAAGTTCAGGAGTAACAATGTGCTTAACAAGTCACTTAAAACAGTTACAGAGTTTAACCTCTTAAAGATCTGACCTTTTTTTTCAATTTTCGCCTAAAATGACATACCCAAATCTAACTGCCTGTAGCTTAGGACTTGAAGCAAGGATATGCATATTCTTGATACCATTTGAAAGGAAACACTGAAGTTTGTGGAAATGTAAAATTAAAGTAGGATAATATCACACATTAGATCTGGTAAAATATAATACAAACAATAAAACATGGGATTTAGATTTATCATCTTTGAAATGCAAGAGAAAGGCCAAAATATAATATTGGAGTTTAGGCGCAATTTTGGCCACTACATGGCAGCAGTGTGTGTGCAAAGTTTCAGATTGATCCAGTGAAGCATTGCAATACTGGACTATTTTGTATCAAGTCTGCCCAAATGTGCCGAATTGGTCAATTGATACATTTTCAAGTACATAACTATAGAGAACATACAAAAATGATATGGTAATACAAAATGTAAGTTTACACACTCCCAGGAATGTCATACATGATGGATCATTAGCTTATACACTAACTTTCACACATCTAGATGGCCAGGCGGGGTGGGTGTGGAGCCAGAGACAGCAGGGGTTCAAACTGTAGAACCCAGTTCCTACATTTGAATATAAAAATGGATTTTATCAAACAAAACTATGCTACATTTTATCTCTGGGACCCTTAGGATGACAAATCAGAGCAAGATTACTGAATGTAAGTACATTATTTACCTTCAGAGGTGAATGTATCAAATCAGTTGCCGTGATTAGGTTTTTGTTGTTGTGCACTCTCCTCAAACAATAGCATGGTATTTTTTTCACTGTAATAGCTACTGTAAATTGGACAATGCAGTTAGATTAACAAAAATGTAAGCTTTCTGCCCATATAAGACATGTCTATGTCCTGGAAAGTTTGCTGTTACGTACAACAGACATGCTAATCACGTTAGCGCACGTTAGCTAAACCGTTAGCTAAATAAATCTACTATTATCGAGAATTTCAACAAGCATTTTGCTACAGCTGGCCATGGTTTCCACCTGGCTACCCCTACCCCGGCCACCAGCTCTTCACCCTCCGCTGCATCTCCTTCACAGAAATTCAGACAGCTGAACTCGTAAAACTGACTATCCTACCGATCCTTGCCAAGAGTGTGCAAAGCTGTCATCAAGGCAAAGGGTGGCTATTTGAAGAATCTCAAATATAAAATAGATTTGGATTTTTTTAACACTTTTTTGGTTACTACATGATTCCAGATGTGTTATTTCATAGTTTTGTTGTCTTAACTATTATTCTACAATGTAGAAAATAGTAAAAAAATTAAGAAAAACCCTTGAATGAGTAGGTGTTCTAAAACTTTTGACTGGTAGTGTATATGTTTTATTGTCACATAAGAGCGTCTGCTAAATGACGTAAATGTAAATAAGTGCAGTGAAATGTGTTGTTTTACAGGGTCAGCCATAGAAACACGGCACCCCTGGAGCAAATTAGGGTTAAGTGCTGTCAGCTCAGGTATTCGAACCAGCGATCTTTCAGTTACTTACCCAATGCTCTAACCGCTAGGCTACCTGCCACCCTAACTCCAGCTCCCCAGCAGTTCCCTGCTGGCTCTCTCACTTCTCAAATGACTGTCTCACTTCACCGCCGTTGGATTGCAGTCGTTTAGGATCATTACTAGGTATTTGATGGGAAGTGCATCGCCCAATCATTTTATATATGAGGAAATATGCAATATGTATAGCAGTAGGAATACTTTATTTCATGCTAGATTTAAGCAGAAAGTTCAGTTGTCTTTTCCGGATTTCTAAAGCCCAAATTCAGTCTTGTTTCTGCTTTAATGTTTGTGATCTATCAATTTCACTAAAATAAAAAGTAGTCACGCACGCACACACACACACACATGATTAGCCCGCACACCAAGTGTATTTTCCATAACAGTCGGCCTGACAGTAATTAATTGTGATACGCTGCATTGATAAAAAAGGAACATGAGAATTTTTGAACTAGATTTCCTGAAAGTGACTTTTGAAATAACCTTGCTGTGCGTAGGAATAAATAATACAATTTTATTCCATGCTTTGAATAATGCATAGGCCTACAGAGGAAGGTTGCCAAAAAGGTGGTGGGATGTTCATTATCATAATGATGTTCAACACAACAGCCTAATATGTCATGATACTGTGACAATCAAAACCATCTTCTTCTCAGATATTGCATTTCATTATCAAATGTTCTCAGTTTCGCTCAAATGCAAACGCAGAAATATCCAACAAGGTTTTTTTGTTTCAGGTTTCACAAAGAGTGGTTGTGACATGAAAGCTACTTGGAGCTATTTGTTTGGAGGAGTTGTCAACATGGAAATGGGATAAATCAAATGACAAGCAACACAGCAAAAACATAAAGAAGTGACATTTACCTTGAGTGAAGTACTACCGTTCCCCTGCTGCTGGATAAACATACTTATTTATTCTATAAATTTAGAGCCTGTATCGAATGGATTGACTGCTGAGCCCAGCTCCAAACATGACATTTAAGGCATTATGATCTGGCATGGCTCCATGTGTCAGTGAGGGGTTAGGGTTGGGGTGGGATCCTTATGGTGCTCTGAACTGTGACATGTGAGTTGAGAGATAAAGACCAGCAGTGCGCTCAACCTGAACCTAAACAGCATGGTTCTTAACGTGACCCATGGTGCCTCACCCCTTTAAAAGGCCTGGGATTGATATGGGTTAAGGCTACCTAGAGAGGGTCAGGGGGTAGTGCTGAGTGAGATCCCACTGACAAACCCAATTCCCCCCTAAGTGGATCAATACATTTCATTCATTCATTTATAACCCTAACCCTCAAGGTCCAATCCTCATTTATCTCATTGGCAGCCAGGAGATATCAACCTGCATCAGCGTCACTGTCTTATTGGGGGTTGGGGGTTGGAAGAGGTAAGGTTGGCACCACGATGTTTCTCTAGGGTAGACAACCAGGGATGTCGTGCTAAAATATAGGTGTAAAGTCATCGGTGGCTCGTCATAATAAACACTGACACTAACGACGTGAATGTAGTGTGATTGGGGTGTAAAGTCTTCACTACATCCCTGACCTCGATGCTCTTTTAGGGTAGACATCCCCCACCACCACCACGCCAACCCTGCCTGGCCATGCTGGCCTCGTGTGCCACCCAATGAGGCTTTAGACAGCCCCAGGGCCATGGTTACATCTGCTGGGGTTGACAATGTGGAAGAGAGAGAGGAGAGCATAGGGAGTCAGATGAGATGGTTAGGATCCCCATTAGCTACTGCACATGCAGCAGCTACTCTTCCTGGGGTCCACATAAAACCTACAAATACATGACAGAACAGTAATAGACAAGAACATTACATACAAATAAAATATAAGAGTTATACACTGTACTGTGTATAGGAAAGACACCAAGGGACAACAAAAATGCTATTTACACACTATTCGTATATACATATTCATTTTCTTATATACAGTACAGTTAAATTAGATATTTAAAGAGAGGAGAGGCACTGTGATACAGTGTTTTTTCTTATCTGTTTTTTAAAGCCAAACTTGCTTTTTGCCTGAGTAACCTCTGGTGGCAGACCATTCCATGATGACATGGCTCTATACATACTAAACCAGCTAGCTGCATTTGCTAGCTAAGTAAGTGAAACTGAAAGTGGAAAAAAAAAGATGAAATCTCTCTCTATCTCCCTCTTGCTTCTCCATAATTTCAGAATAAATGAATTTGTTCAAAACTTGTTGTCTTTCTCTCTCTTTGAGTTAGATATACATTTTACGTCATTTTAGCAGACGCTCTTATCCAGAGCGACTTACAGTTGGTGAGTGCATACATTTTCATACTGGTCCCCCGTGGGAATCGAACACACAACCCTGGCGTTGCAAGCGTCATGCTCTACCAACTGAGCTACACGGGACCATGTAGCTTATGTTTTCAGTACTAGATTCATTCTCTGATCCTTTGATTGGGTGGACAACATGTCAGTTCATGCTGCAAGAGCTCTGATAGGTTAGAGGACGTCCTCCGGATGTTGTAATAATTATTGTGTAATTCTATGGAAGGTGGTGAGAACCATGAGCCTCCTAGGATTTGTATTGAAGTCAATGTACCCAGAAGAGGACGGAAGCTAGCTGTCCTCCGGCTACCCCATGGTGCTACCCTACAGAGTGCTGTTGAGGCTACTTTAGACCTTCATTGTGAAAAACAATGTGTTTTAATCAATTATTTGGTGATGTGAATGTATTTATTATAGTTTAATCTAAAAAGGATAACTTTTTAAATGTTTTAAACATTTTATTTTTATGAAATTCACTGTGGAGGATGGTCCTTGTCAAGGATCCCCCCGGTACTGCTGCTCATTCTGTTCACCAGCTCCGGAGGTCTACGCCACCGGCCTTCTAGGCGTCACTGACCTGATTCATTACCACCAACCCTGGACTGTCTTGTCTCATTACGCACACCTGGTTCCCATTCCCCCTGATTAGTATGTGTATATATGTGCCCTCTGTTCCCCATTGTCCTTGTCGGTTATTGTCCCATGTCCGTTGGTCTGGTGAGTACATTTTGTTACAGTTTACATGCCAAGTAATTGTGCACTTGTTATTACGGGTCTCATCCCGTGTATTTTTTAGAGGTTTCCACCTCGCTCTTTTGTTTGGGTTACAGCCCTGTGTTATATATATATATATACGTCTTTGTTTTTTTCCATGACGTACCTTATGTTGGGTTGAATAATCGAGCACAATGCCATGCATTCTCCACAGACAAACATTGGTAGTAGAATGGCATTACTGAATAGGTCAGTGACTTACAATGTGGCACTGTCATAGGATGCCATCTTTCCAACAAGTCAGTTCATCAAATTTCTGCCCTGCTAGAGCTGCCCCGGTCAACTGTAAGTGCTGTTATTGTAAAGTGGAAACGTCTAGGAGCAACAACGGCTCAGCCGCTATGTGGTAGGCCACACAAAGCTCACAGAATGGAACCGCCGAGTGCTGAAGTGTGTAGCGCGTAAAAACCGTCTGTCCACGGTTGCAACACTCATTACCGAGTTCCAAACTGCCTCTGGAAGCAACGTCAGCACAAGAACTGTTCGTCTGGTGCTTCATGAAATGGGTTTCCATGGCCGAGCAGCTGCACACAAGCCTAAGATCACCATGCGCAATGCCAAGTGTCAGATGGATTGGTGTAAAGCTCGCCGCCATTGGACTCTGGAGCAGTGGAAACGCGTTCTCTGGAGTGATGAATCACGCTTCACCATCTGGCATCTAACGAACAAATCTGGGTTCGGCGGATGCCAGGAGAACACTACCTGCCCGAATGCATAGTGCCAACTGTACATTTTGGTGGAGGACGAATAATGGTCTGGGGCTGTTTTTCATGTTTCGGGCTACGCCCCTTTGTCCCAGGGAAGGGAAATCTTAACGCTACAGCATACAATGGTATTCTAGACGATTCCGTGCTTCCAACTTTGTGACAACAGTTTGGGGAAGGCCCTTTCCTGATTCAGCATGACAATGCCCCCGTGCACAAAGCGAGGTACGTATAGAAATTGTTTGTTGAGAGTGGTGTGGAAGAACTTGACTGGCTTGCACAGAGCCCTGACCTCAACCCCATCGAACACCTTTGGGGATGAATTGGAACTCCGACTGCGAGTCAGGCCTAATCGCCCAACATCAGTCCCCGACCTCACTAATGCTCTTGTGGCTGAATGGAAGCAAGTCCCCGCAGCAATGTTCCAACATCTAGTGGAAAGCCCAGAAGAGTGGAGGCTGTTATAGCAGCAAAGTGGGGACCAGCTCCATATTAATGCCCATGATTTTGGAATGAGATTTTCGACTAGCATACTTTTGGCAATGTAGTGTAACTGAGTGACGCATTAAATCTGTTTTTGGGACTGTGTAGAAACACATAGTGGGGTGTCTGGAGGGGTATGTATGTCTGTTTGAAGTGTATGCAAATTGATTATGAATGTGGTTAGGCATTTTCAACATGGGTGATGTGACTGGAAGCTGGAGGGGGGTAAAAGAGGAGGGAGGGGAGATGACTCGAAAAGCAGAGAAGATGGGAGGAGTGGGGGATCAATGAAGGAAAGAGTGAGGGGAGATGAGAGGAAGGGTGATGTGAGAGGTGCCATGTTGGCATGTGTTTTAGAGGTCAGCGCTCAGGGGTTACCATGGACATAGGAGAATGACTGAGGTGGCGACGTTCACTTATTTTTTTTGTTTATTTCTTTATTCATTGTCTGTTACTTCATTGCAACAACAATTATTCATGTCTTCCATCTTTAAAAACAGTGCAAATCAATCATACAGACAGAACAAGAACATTGAGACATGTTTACAATAAAAACCTCTTTCAATGTACTTTTTTCAGTACTTGAGATTTGAAACGCTTGGAAGTTCATTCATTTTCTGTTGACGTGTCGGTAACTCTGCCGCAAATTCTGTAGACAGAACAATTTGTTGCTCTCCAGGATGATTTAAGAGCAGAGCAGTCAGATGTTCCAGACTGATTGATGCTGGAGACAGCTGGATCCTCTTGCTGTCTTGTTTGATGTGTTGTTCTTGTTTGGTACATATGCTTATGAAGTACTTGCTTACGTTGGAATCCATCAATCAATCAAAACACAAACGCTTCATTCTCCGCAGACCGACACGGTATGATTAAAGGCTATAGGCCTTGTCTTGAAATTGTGACTTTGGTTTACTTATGCTATCCCTATAAACTTGAACGTTTGAAACTCCCCAATATTTTTGCCCTGTAGTTGGATGGCCTCGGTTCTCCATGTTCCTTTCTACTCAGAGAGAGTGAGAAGATGGAGAAAAAGAGAGAGGGAGAGAAAAATAAAGAGAATAGAGAGAGAATGAGAGAGAGTGTGAATTCCCGACCACGGCACTCACACTCACCCTCGAAGGGATAAACGGATGAAACATACCGGGGGAGGGATATATTTCGGACTGTGCCGAGTCAGGATGTCTCCCGCCGTGGCAGAGGAGCACAATAGCAGTTTATGCTGACAAAAACCATTACCTCGTTCAGCCATAAACCCTTCACAAGGTCAGGAGGGGCTGTAGAAGAGGATGTATATATGGCTCAGTCCTGACCACTACCACCGCACAGTGCCTGGCCTATTTCCTAATGTAAGGTCCATCTCTAGAAGGCTCAAGCCATCACGCCATTGTCAGCTTAATCAGTATTAAAGTCACTCAAAGTGACTCCACAATGCTTTGATGGTGATGGGGGATTTGCGTTCCCATTCTGGACTACAGAAGCTTTTTGAGTTGTGTAGCCTGTGCTCTTTTACCAAATCAACACGAGCCCTCTGCGCCTTCACAGGAATTAGTATTAGCTAAACTCCCAGAGAAAATAACAAATGTCAAACATTGCTTTGAGAAAATTAACAAACTAGAAAGAACGTGACAGGACAGAGTTGTTGAAAGCAGCCCCAGGCTTGTGTGAGACTGGACAGTCAGTTACTTCAGCTATAACCTTTACTGTTGCTCTAATGCACTGGCGACCTTGTGAAGTGTGTGCCAATCTGTGTCAGTGCCAGGGGGCACCACTGGGGGCAGTGTCTCTCCCTGGGTTAGGCCACTGCAGTGCTGCTTCCTGTCAGAAGAGATCGAGGTTCCATGTCACTGCAGGTCATCATAAATGTTACATACAGATATGATGAGCCAGTCTGGATCGGGATGTTATCTCATTAACTTTCACTGTTCCCTTTTTTGCATGAGGGGGGTTGTGTGTGTCTGTCTACTACAGTCATTCATCCTTCTTTTGTTAAACTCATCTCTCCTTCCCTCATTACACTCATTCCCCCATCCCTCCATTCTTCCCTACACTCATATCTCTGTTCATCCATCCTTCTATCCATATTTCATTCTCCCTAAAAGACTGATGGACGGAGGTATTTTGTGTCGGAAAAGATCAATGGACACAACAGGCCCTAAGGAAGAAGAGAGGACACTGTCTGACAACTGCCCGACCGCCCCTGGTTTCATCCAGCCTCAGTGGTTTCACTCTCTGGTCGTAAAACTCTGGCGGAGGCTGTTGTTGATGTGATGTCCTCAGATTCTGTTTTATGATGGGGCGGTCACAGCGATCCCTTCCCTTTCCTGCCTCCTCCTCTGCAGTCTTGGCGGGCGCGCTGTATGCTAATTCACCTAAACTAAAATCCAATGGAGTATGCCAGTCGAGGTAAATCATGCAGCCGTTTTTATCTCCCTGTCATTACATTGTGGCAGATGTATAATGATTCATTATAATGATAAATCTGCAACAATATCTCAGCGTGGGGGGTGGTGGGGGGTACCGTGCCGTACCGTACCACGTCGCTCAAGATGCTTGTTAGAAATAAAAACAATGACACAGGAAGGATTCAGAACAGCGATGATAAATAAAGAGGGAGAGAGAGACAAAGAGACAGATAGAGATAAAGAGAGTGCATCAGCTGTACACAATGCGCAACACTCCCTCAGGTTGTAATGGGTAGCTTAGGTCTTTGTCTCTAGCCATTGATTGTTGTGTCATTGTCTCATGACATCAATGACAACACAATGTGACCCTCTAAATTCCTGGGCTTATGCAGGGATTGAGCTGCTGTGTTGACAACCTTGGGGAGTTATGATCCAAAACACTCCCTAAGTCTTACTAAAGACCCAGAAATAGCTCATTGACTGCACCGTGCAGCTGGCAGCACCGCATACCTTGTGAAATGATAAGAGAGCGAATAGATTATTTCATGCAGCCCCATACATACTGTATGTATATAACGGTCCTATGATGTCTAGAACAGAACGGTAGGCTGTTTTCATTACTTACACCAGCACGGAAAGAGAGAGTGTCTTACCTAGGTGTTTCATTGATCTATTTGTGTTTCTGATATGATAATGATTTTCTGATTCGCATGTAAATCTATCAGCCCAACAGTACCCTGTTCAGGTTGACAGAAGAAATGCCATATCCTCCCAAGCCAACCCAAACATGCATAATCCATAAATTGTGCCAACAGCAAATTAAGAACATTAATCAGGACAGAAGAGAAGAGCACGGCTGGTCATCTGGACAAAGTCATAGACAGACTAGGAGGCAGCACTTCAGGGGTTGATGCAGTAAGGTCAAACCCAGTCAACAGAACGGTTCCTATTTTACGGTATTAATGTTACTACTAAGAAGTGACGAGAGGGATTTTAGAGGTGAGTGTTTGTATGTCTCCTGCACCCTTAATTGTTCACCTCTCAGCCAATGTTGTTATTGTAAAGGAGAATTTGTTCGCAATGACTGTCCTAGCTAAATAAAGTAAGATAATAAATCATACTTGAACTTGGTAATGCCACTCATATATAATCTAGCTCATTCGACTTCTATTAATCTATGTTTTCAGGGTGAAGGGCGTCTTGTAGTTCGGATTGTTTTGTTTTAATCTGAGTGCTGTTGTCCTGGGTCATTTTAAAAGGTTCACCGCCATCACCTTATGAGACACTTATAAAATGACTTCAGTTTGGCATCCTGACAGATCTATTAAAGAAGTGCTGCCTGGCTTATGACAGACATGATCAAAGCCAATTCAATTGTGTTACTGTCGGAAACATCTAAAATCGTAACAGCTAATCTGCAGAAAAAAAGACAGCTAGGATATTGAGACAGACATGCAGACAGAGATCGAGACATAAATGACACGTGTGTGTGTGTCTGTGATTGTGTCATGAAAGACATGATCCCAGTGTCTCGGCTATTAACACTATGGATGTGCAGTAGTTGTAGTAGAATATTCAAGGACCCCCTGTTTGTCATTATGGCAACATAAAACTCTGAATCAAACCACAGCAGCTAATGGCTTATCACTGGTTTGTATGCTAAATTAAACATTACTGGATCAATACAATGGGGGAAAAAAGTATTTAGTCAGCCACCAATTGTGCAAGTTCTCCCACTTAAAAAGATGAGAGAGGCCTGTAATTTTCATAATAGGTAGACGTCAACTATGACAGACAAATTGAGAAAAAAAAATCCAGAAAATCACATTGTAGGATTTTTAATGAATTTATTTGCATATTATGGTGGAAAATAAGTATTTGGTCACCTACAAACAAGCAAGATTTCTGGCTCTCACAGAGCTGTAACTTCTTCTTTAAGAGGCTCCTCTGTCCTCCACTCGTTACCTGTATTAATGGCACCTGTTTGAACTTGTTATCAGTATAAAAGACACCTGTCCACAACCTCAAACAGTCACACTCCAAACTCCACTATGGCCAAGACCAAAGAGCTGTCAAAGGACACCAGAAACAAAATTGTAGACCTGCACCAGGCTGGGAAGACTGAATCTGCAATAGGTAAGCAGCTTGGTTTGAAGAAATCAACTGTGGGAGCAATTATTAGGAAATGGAAGACATACAAGACCACTGATAATCTCCCTCGATCTGGGGCTCCACGCAAGATCTCACCCCGTGGGGTCAAAATGATCACAAGAACGGTGAGCAAAAATCCCAGAACCATACGGGGGGACCTAGTGAATGACCTGCAGAGAGCTGGGACCAAAGTAACAAAGCCTACCATCAGTAACACACTACGCCGCCAGGGACTCAAATCCTGCAGTGCCAGACGTGTCCCCCTGCTTAAGCCAGTACATGTCCAGGCCCGTCTGAAGTTTGCTAGAGTGCATTTCGATGATCCAGAAGAGGATTGGGAGAATGTCATATGGTCAGATGAAACCAAAATATAACGTTTTGGTAAAAACTCAACTCATCGTGTTTGGAGGACAAAGAATGCTGAGTTGCATCCAAAGAACACCATACCTACTGTGAAGCATGGGGGTGGAAACATCATGCTTTGGGGCTGTTTTTCTGCAAAGGGACCAGGACGACTGATCCGTGTAAAGGAAAGAATGAATGGGGCCATGTATCGTGAGATTTTAAGTGAAAACCTCCTTCCATCAGCAAGGGCATTGTAGATGAAACGTGGCTGGGTCTTTCAGCATGACAATGATCCCAAACACACCGCCCGGGCAACGAAGGAGTGGCTTTGTAAGAAGCATTTCAAGGTCCTGGAGTGGCCTAGCCAGTCTCCAGATCTCAACCCCATAGAAAATCTTTGGAGGGGAGTTGAAAGTCCGTGTTGCCCAGCGACAGCCCCAAAACATCACTGCTCTAGAGGAGATCTGCATGGAGGAATGGGCCAAAATACCAGCAACAGTGTGTGAAAACCTTGTGAAGACTTACAGAAAACGTTTGACCTGTGTCATTGCCAACAAAGGGTATATAACAAAGTATTGAGAAACTTTTGTTATTGACCAAATACTTATTTTCCACCATAATTTGCAAATAAATTCATTACAAATCCTACAATGTGATTTTCTGGAGAAAAAAAATCTCATTTTGTCTGTCATAGTTGACGTGTACCTATGATGAAAATGACAGGCCTCTCTCATCTTTTTAAGTGGGAGAACTTGCACAATTGGTGGCTGACTAAATACTTTTTTCCCCCACTGTAACTGTTGCATAGCATTAACCTGTGTGTTAGTGTGTTACCTACTCTCCCCCCTCCCTCCCTAACACACACAAACACACACCATTTGATAATAGGGTACAGCAATTCCATACCCCGTTCCCAATGTGAGGATATTACATAAATTAACATTTAATAATTTACATTTCCTAAAATGACTTTCAAACGTTTTAATTAGTGAGCACTTTGCACACTACACTCTTGCAGCAGATGGGTGCTCGTGTCAGCCAATTTGAAGAACCAGCAATTACCAATGCATTTGCATTCATACCCCTCCTCTCCCCTCCATCCTTTCCCCTCCTCTCAAACCATCTCCCTTACTGAGTGTTTTACATTTATCCCACTGGGGTTCTGACTTTGCAGGTGGTCAAGTGCCTATTGAGGATGTCGAGAGGATCCCAGAGCAAAAATAAAACTCTCCTTCCAAAGGTTAATTATCAAATGGAGAATCCCCAAATAG
The DNA here is from genome assembly GCF_020615455.1 of Coregonus clupeaformis. Taxonomy (NCBI): domain Eukaryota; kingdom Metazoa; phylum Chordata; class Actinopteri; order Salmoniformes; family Salmonidae; genus Coregonus; species Coregonus clupeaformis. The sequence goes on along the minus strand of NC_059211.1, from coordinate 52,503,984 downwards.
TTTTAATGCCCCTTCAGACAGGAACCTGGAATGACACCATTTACATTATTAAAAAGTTATGTTATTAGAGCTCTGCTCTGAATATGAGACAAAGGGGTTTAATTCAAACAAATCCTCCCTGCTGGATTCACACAGTAGTTGTATACTGAAAAAGCCCAAGTATTAATGGTACTGTGAAAACATAAGGTAGACAAGGTGAGTGTGATGAGGTGGTGTTGAAGGAGTCAGGCGCAGGAGGGTAAATCACAGAATAACAGGCTTTAATCCGCAAAATACAGGTTTATGCAGAAATGCGTCAAATACACTCCAGGGCACAAAACAGACGCATTGGAAAATACAAGGCACACAGGAAAATACTCCTGTCGATACAAAATACACGAGCTCCACCGAGCTTCACTAACCTCCACAATAAACAATCACCCACACAGACAAGGAAGCAGAGGGAACACTTATACAATGACTAATGAGGGAATAAGGACCAGGTGTGTGTGATTGAAGACAAGACAATTGGAGTGATGATAAATGGATCGGCAGTAGCTAGTAAGCCGGTGACGCCGAACGCCGAAACCTGCCTGAACAAGGAGGGGAGGCAGCCTCGGCGGAAGTCGTGACATTGAGACTTGCCGTTTTCAGAATAATACAGATTATGTGTGTGGGCTCTAGACACTCCAAGAAAAACTTGATTGAATCCGGGCCAAAGTGTTAGTGTTGCTACCATTGATGTCACTCCAGTTCCAATGTGTTGATGATTTCTCCTTCCCCCATGGCATGTGGCATGTCTACCTAAACCCAATCTTTCAAACACCAGGAAGCAATCACAGTAGCATGTAACCTAAACCCGATCACTGCACCTGTACACAGCCCATCTGAAATTAGCCCACCCAACTACCTCATCCCTATATTGTTATATGTTTTGCTCATTTGCACCCCAGTATCTCTATTTGCACATAATCTCTTGCACATCTATCATTCCAGTGTTAATACTAATTGTAATTATTTTGCACTATAGCCTATTTATTGCCTTACCTCCATAACTTGCTACATTTGCACACACTGTATATATATTTTCTGTTGTATTTTTTGACTTTATGTTTTGTTTTACCCCATATGTAACTCTGTGTTGTTGTTTTTATCGCACTGCTTTGCTTTATCTTGGCCAGGTCGCAGTTGTAAATGAGAACTTGTTCTCAACTGGCTTACCTGGTTAAATAAAGGTTAAATAAAAAATAAAAAATAAAAAATAAAAAACCCCAGTGGTTTGTTTGTGTGTGGGTGGGTTACGTTACCCCACCTCTCACTTTTTTCCACCGGAGGGTCTGTCAGTGAGATGGAGAGGGTTATGACTACTGTTCAGCCACTGTTCTGGGTGTCACCCCAGCCAGCCAGCCAGCCAGCCAGCCAGCCAGCCAGCCAGCCAGCCAGCCAGACAGACAGACAGACAGACAGACAGACAGACAGACAGACAGACAGGTCTATGTGACTCTCCATCTCTGACACCTCACCTTGTCAGTCCCCAGGTCACAGCAGTAGAGGTCACAGCAGAGACATGGACCTCTCTGGTCCACGCTGTACCCACTAGCTGTCCAGTCACCTCCATATGAGGGCTAGTACGATAGTGTTGGAAAAGTATGAGGGGCTGGCCATAGTAAAACGGATGTAACTCATCCATTGTCTTGAATTACGCTGGTCATTGTTTAGAACGTATACTTTATAAAACCCATTCATCTTTGTAATCCTGGTATAAAGTTTACTTTTGAAAGTATACTTTTTAATCTTCCGTTCATCATTGTAACTGTTTAGGTCATTTGCTGCTGTAGTTTATGGGGCAGTCCTAAGACCTGTAACTAGTCGGCCATGATGGATCCGGGCTCAGACCACAATGGAGAGGCTCATCTGAAATGTTATCTAACCTTTATATAGCTGCACGTAAGACATTGACAACTATGTTTATTTAATCATAATAACCTTGATGTACAAAATAATGTTCAACTCCTTGTCACTTTCCATTCATGGAGTTGTCTGTTGAGTAAAGAGCAAGATGAATAAAGAAACATCCTACTGGGCACACACTGGTTGAGTCAAAGTTGTTTCCACTCATTTCAATGAAATGACGTTGAACCAACGTAGAATAGACGTTGAATTGACGTCCGTGCCCAGTGTGATGTCTGTCCTTAAATGTATTGTTTTGTTTAACATTTTCATTTAACCTTGAATTATTCATCCAGGTTAGGCTTGCTGAGAGACCAGCTAGTCCTAGGTGGCATTTTCCACTTCTTTGTCACTGTCCTTATAAATTGTTGTCAATGGAGCCACATCAAGGACAAGATGAAGAGAGGGACTTTCTCTCCTGGTGACAACAACTCAGCTTTATTTACATGTAGTATCACCCTTGCCTGTATGAAAGGACAACACTATCTGGCCCCAACAGCATATCTATTCAATGCTCTCTCTTTAAAAAAACTAACTGCAAAAATGTTTTACGAACTACCACCCAGATGGTATTCATCTCTAGATATGAGCCCAGATATTTACCATGTAGTTTTGCACCTGTGGCATACACTCTCCGCTCCACGCCTAAGACATGTATTGTGCTGTCACAGACTTCACTGATTCCTGCCAGTAAAAGAAAAAGCAATTGCCTATTTTGATCTCGCTTTTCTTCCTGTACTCCCGGGAAATATTTTCTAACACAATTTCAGAACGATCCCACACACCCATGAATAAATGTTTTTCCTATGTTGACTCCGTGCATGGCTGCATCTTAATAGTGCACAGTGGATTCCTCTCCGCATCTCTTTTCCCTCATTTGCGCTGCTGAGAAAGAACCAGACTCCTGAAAGCTATTTCCCAGCTAGTAGGCATCGACCAATTATGCATTCACCTGCGGTAAGTTTTCAGGTCAGCGCAGATGAAAAAGAGGAAATTAGGAGATGAGAGGAGGCAATTTTTTTGTATTGAGATGCACCCCATGTGTGGAGCGAGGCATCAAAGGCACCTGGGTGATTGGCACGGTTTCTACGGTTTCCAGGGGCTGGCTTTGATGAAGTATGCGGTGTGGTGCGCCTGCCAGCCTCGCTGCCCGACTGTGGCCTCGGTAAAATAAGCAATCAACAGCCATGGCTGTGGCTCCCCCAGAGCATTCTCTGTGTGTGTGTGTGCTTTTAACCTTTATGCAGAATAGATTATCTGCTGAGGTAAAGGAGAGGGCGCTGGACACACACACTGACACACACACACGGACTTGAATGGTGTCAAATGGCAGAGGGGCTGAGTCCCGCTCGGACAGCATGTATAGCAAGTGCTCACTGTGGCCTTCCTGACCAGAACCTCGCCTCTCTCTCTCTCTCTCTCTCTCTCTCTCTCTCTCTCTCTCTCTCTCTCTCTCTCACTCACTCACTCACTCACTCACTCACTCACTCACTCACTCACACACACACACACACACACACACACCTGACACCCCATGAACCAAAAGAGACTTTCACAAATGGCAAGATTATGTTTGCAACTCACCAACTGGTACATGTTACAGTCAGGAAAACATAGCAGATTCAGGCATACTGTCCAATAAGGGTACAGTGCCACCTATTGGTAATGCCCTGTAATAGAGCAGGGGAGGTACTGCCCAAATTATATCCATCTCTGTTCCGTTTCTGTTACTATTAGGCTACGGCCACACTTAGACGCATGAACACAGATTAAATTGTATTTGACCTACATCATTGTTCGTTTTTTTCTGTCAAAGGTACAACTCAAGTCAACTATTGTCAGATGAGTTGCATACGTAAGGAGGACCGTCTGTGTGTTTTTTGTCAGACAATGCAGCTCCGTTGTCATTCATCTGACAAAGGATGACTCCTACTGAAAAAGCATTGGATCCATCCAAAATGGATCCACCCTTATACCAGGAACAAGTGTCTGTGTTCATGTGTGCATAAGTGTTTGCGCATGTGTGAGTATGTGTATGTGTGTTTGATGTTGTCTGATGTGTGAGTGTTTGTCTGATGTCTGAGTGTTCCGGTTCAACCTACAATTAGACGCAATTAGTCTGTACTAGTGACGGCAGGTAGCTTAGTGGGTAAGAGCATTGTGCCAGTAACTGAAAGGTTGCTGGTTCTAATCCCAGAGCCGACTAGGTGAAAAATCTGTCGATGTGCCCTTAAGCAAGGCACTTATCCCTAAATGCTCTGGATAAGAGCGTCTGCTAAATGTGAAATAGCTGAACCGGAATTAAATACTTCCCTCTCTATTGATTAGACTATCTGTGCCTAGTCCTCTGAAATCACAGAGCTGGCCACAAGAAATAAGACTGTTATTTAAAGTAGACTGTCTTTTCAGGTAAGCAAAGCAAAAGGAAAAATTATAACCACAAATAAGTGCCAAGTGGCATAAAAAATCCAAGTCTAGGCACTTGTATGGGTTTGCAAGTTAAAAAGCTTTTAATGTGTGGACTAGTTCATTATTAAATTACACCAAAGTGTTTTAGCTAAGGCCTTCATCATGCTGTCTGAGACACCATGATGAACACTATGATGAAGGTGATAGCCAAAACCCTTTTGCTGTATTTTAGTTATGAACTAGCCCACACATTAAAGGTTTTTTAACTTGCAAACCCACACGAGTGCCTGGATTTAGATATTTTTCATGCCACTAAGCACTTATTTGTGGTTATAATTTTTCATTTTTCTTTTCAATATACAGAAGATATTCAAATTATAGTTAAAATACATTATCTCATGACGACAGCATAAAGCTAAGAACTCGACGGCTTTACATTTGGCCATCCCCCATTCCTCGTGGGACGCTCAAAATGACCCAAACCCCAGTGGATCGCTGCATATAGGCTAGTGAGGAGAGGAGCCCGTCATTCGCCTCTCATCTGAATAATATTAGAGAGGATAAATGAGGGCCATTATGAGCAAAGAGAGCCTCAATAACACTCCACAATCGAATCACAACGTTGCAGGGACCATGTCGGCTCAGAAGTGCCTGAACTCATTTAAAACAAGCCCGCAGCTGGGCTCCTCTCCAACTCGCCTAGTAACCTGCTAAGCTGGTCCACCACTGAAATCCTTCCCCCACAAACGGAATCTCTCCACGCCACATTGTGCAGACGGTGAGTTAACTCCAAATACCATGTCCTCTAGTGCCCTTGAGCATTATAGTTGAGACATAGTTTTATAAGCAACACATTTGGTTTTGGTTTTAATCCGGTCTCACCATAACGTTCTCTGTCTCATCTTGTGAAACAGTTCGGCAGCATGTTCCAGGACGATCGAGCAGAACACTGTGAGAACCATGTAGGCAGTGATTCTGTGCATCTTCTCTGTTTTCAAATGTCCTTTACTGCTCATTGACCATATCTCATCATTGATGTACTTACATTGTACCACCGATATATTACTTAGCTATTCCTGTTATTACCTGTAAAATAAAATAAGTCACAGTTCACATTGATATATATTTTTTTACATTCCTTTGAATCCCCTCCTAGTGATATTCTACTTTAGATAGCATGCAGATACCAAGCACACACAGTTTCACCCCATTTTTCATACAAGCTCCCATCTAACTGCTTTTAGAGGCTGTAAAGCAGTCCCTGGAGTGCTGTCACAGACTCTGAATATAGTCGAGAGAGTATGTCAAGGATATGTATGCAGCGGCACACTCCAAACTGTCAAGTCACAAGAGGCATCCACACACAAAACACACACACACACACACACACACACACACACACACACACACACACACACACACACACACACACACACACACCTCAGATACCTCACACACACCCTCATTACCATTTCTCCTATTCTTTAGTTCAGGTCCTGTAGACCCATGTCTCCATGGAATTTGAGAGTAAATAAGAGCGTGTTGGAACTAGATTCGTCAGGCAGTACACCGTGGCCTCTAGGAAATTGGAGTCAGTTCCTCAAATTAGCTGCTGCGTTGTGAATCTAAATGGAATAATTTGCAGCTGATCACTCACGCCACCTAGTCTGTTCTCTGCATAATTTCTCCATCTCAGACTTGTGTACTATGGAAGAGCCATTTGACGTTTCTGGGTCAGATCTTGGTGTTTTTTTAAGGTTCAGCTGAAAATGGATACATGGGGAGGGACTGTTTCTGTATCCATAATGGCATATTAATTGCATAACAATGGCATAATGAGTTCCATGATTGAAATGAAGGTTTGAGGTTTGCCCTGGAACATGCAGCACAGGCAATGACACAGACCTACACACAAACGCACACAACGCACGCACACACACACATGTACACGTCCACGGCGCCTCTCAGTCCGTACTCCCTTTAGAAACAGTGAAGTGAAGCTGGATTTCATCTCTTAAAGCTCTATCTGTATCCCCTCTAGCCACAGCCTACCTTGTGTCTCAATCCCAGTCGACCTTACAAGCAAACTCTCAGAGGCAGCAACAATGTCAGAGAGAGCAACACATGAAAAGCAAAGGGGGGTAGAGAGAAGGGAAGAAAGAGAGAGAGAGGGAAATGCAGGGATACAAATTTGAAAGAAAATGTACAGTAAAAGATGAGTAGCGAGAGAGAGAGAAAGAGAAAAAGAGAAGAAGAGAGAGAGAGACAGGCAGTGAGAGACCGGTGCTCCAGAGCGTTGAGCCAGTTAAACGTTTTAAGACGGTGGAAATGTTAAGATGTTAAATCATAGACAGTGCTGCTGAGGGCCAGCATAATCATAAAACACAGAGCCTCCCTGGCCACAGCAGATTAGATGGATGTTACTAAATAAAATGATCTTACACTTACAGGGTTTATGTTACTTTTGACCCAGAACCAACCCTTGTGTTTCCTTTGAGTAGTCCTGAGAGGACTAATGATTTCAGAAACATGGAAGTTGACATCAAAGCCTTATGTTGAGTAAAATGTTTAGAAAGTTTTTATCTAATTAAACATTGAGTTCATTTACAGTTGTGGGGCCACAGTCTGGGGATAGTTCAGTGGCTGAGGGAATATGAACTTTGCTTGATTTAAAATTACAGGATTAAAGGCAAAGGGCAGAGGGTGTGAAATGGGTTCAGCACTGAGATACAGTGAGGGAAAAAAGTATTTAGTCAGCCACCAATTGTGCAATTTCTCCCACTTAAAAAGATGAGAGAGGCCTGTAATTTTCATCATAGGTACACGTCAACTATGACAGACAAATTGAGAAATTTTTTTCCAGAAAATCACATTGTAGGATTTTTAATGAATTGATTTGCAAATTATATATGGTGGAAAATAAGTATTTGGTCACCTACAAACAAGCAAGATTTCTGGCTCTCACAGACCTGTAACTTCTTCTTTAAGAGGCTCCTCTGTCCTCCACTCGTTACCTGTATTAATGGCACCTGTTTGAACTTGTTATCAGTATAAAAGACACCTGTCCACAACCTCAAACAGTCACACGCCAAACTCCACTATGGCCAAGACCAAAGAGCTGTCAAAGGACACCAGAAACAAAATTGTAGACCTGCACCAGGCTGGGAAGACTGAATCTGCAATAGGTAAGCAGCTTGGTTTGAAGAAATCAACTGTGGGAGCAATTATTAGGAAATGGAAGACATACAAGACCACTGATAATCTCCCTCGATCTGGGGCTCCACGCAAGATCTCACCCCGTGGGGTCAAAATGATCACAAGAACGGTGAGCAAAAATACCAGAACCACACGGGGGGACCTAGTGAATGACCTGCAGAGAGCTGGGACCAAAGTAACAAAGCCTACCATCAGTAACACACTACGGCGCCAGGGAATCAAATCCTGCAGTGCCAGACGTGTCCCCCTGCTTAAGCCAGTACATGTCCAGGCCCGTCTGAAGTTTGCTAGAGTGCATTTGGATGATCCAGAAGAGGATTGGGAGAATGTCATATGGTCAGATGAAACCAAAATATAACTTTTTGGTAAAAACTCAACTCGTCGTGTTTGGAGGACAAAGAATGCTGAGTTGCATCCAAAGAACACTATACCTACTGTGAAGCATGGGGGTGGAAACATCATGCTTTGGGGCTGTTTTTCTGCAAAGGGACCAGGACGACTGATCCGTGTAAAGGAAAGAATGAATGGGGCCATGAATCGTGAGATTTTGAGTGAAAACCTCCTTCCATCAGCAAGGGCATTGAAGATGAAACGTGGCTGAGTCTTTCAGCATGACAATGATCCCAAACACACCGCCCGGGCAACGAAGGAGTGGCTTCATAAGAAGCATTTCAAGGTCCTGGAGTGGCCTAGCCAGTCTCCAGATCTCAACCCCATAGAAAATCTTTGGAGGGAGTTGAAAGTCTGTGTTACCCAGCGACAGCCCCAAAACATCACTGCTCTAGAGGAGATCTGCATGGAGGAATGGGCCAAAATACCAGCAACAGTGTGTGAAAACCTTGTGAAGACTTACAGAAAACGTTTGACCTGTTTGTCTATGGAGACTGCATGGGTGTGTGCTCGATTTTATACACCTGTCAGCAAAGGGTGTGGCTAAAATAGCCACATCCACTAATTTGAAGGGGTGTCCACATACTTTTGTGTATATAGTTTATGTACTGTAACATAAGTCAGAGAATACAAAGCATTAATCATTTTTAACTTTTTATTTCAAAATGAAATATGAAAAGTGCATATGTCAAGTGTAAAAGGGTGTGTTTGTGTACAGTGGGGAAAAAAAGTATTTAGTCAGCCACCAATTGTGCAAGTTCTCCCACTTAAAAAGATGAGAGAGGCCTGTAATTTTCATCATAGGTACACATCAACTATGACAGACAAAATGAGGGGAAAAAAATCCAGAAAATCACATTGTAGGATTTTTAATGAATTTATTTGCTAATTATGGTGGAAAATAAGTAGAGAGAGAGAGAGAGAGAGAGAGAGAGAGAGAGAGAGAGAGAGAGAGAGAGAGAGAGAGAGAGAGAGAGAGAGAGAGAGAGAGAGAGAGAGAGAGAGAGAGAGAGAGAGAGAGGGGGGGGGGAGAGAGAGAGAGAGAGAGAGAGAGAGAGAGAGAGAGAGAGACCATAATCTCCAGCTCATGCATTTATTGGTACATAATTACAGTGACACCAGATGGCACACAGAACAAATCAAAGAGTGATGTATTTTCATCAAAATTATAATAAAAAGTCCCCCACACATCTGAACTACTATGTAATGTACTGTACATAAAATTTTTGTAAATTGCAAAACTTCGGTGACTTTTTCAGTGATTGTTGTTTCGTTGATGCCAGACAGTTCACTGATCAAACAATTAAACTACTAGTTTGCACACCGCCAAATCTTCAAGATATACGTATATTTTATGTAGAGGTTAACTTTGTAAAGTCTGCATCCTTAGAAATAATACTGCCGCATGCATACGTATCTGTTGCCCCTTCCAGCCCAGACTGATAAGGACCCACAGAGGTCTGCTCTATCTGCTGCCTGTTCTATTCACAGTGGACGGCAGAGCAGGCAGCCTCCAGTCCTATCTCCAGCCCCATCTCCCCTCGGTCGCACTGTGCCAGACAGACCAGAACCTGCATAAAAATAACCAGAATGGGATATCAATGGAGCAGAAACATGTCAGCAGGCGGATACAGCCAGGAAAACATTGCATCATTACACTCAGTGTGGGAAAGCACGGGAGCCTGTTTCATACACAGGCCAGGTCAAATCTCCAAAGACTCTGTATTCCCTATGTTGTTCAGTACTGAACAGTATAAAGAAAGGGTTCTGGCCAACTGTAGTGTGATGTATAGGGAATATGAAGTCCTAGGAGACACAACCAGAAGAATTACAAACAAAGCTAAGAAGCTATTCTCATTGACAAACATTTAAGGAGAGGCAGTGCGACAAGATTTGAATTTACATAATATGTACAAACCCACATTTACATTACATCCTTGCCTTACCTTTTGTGGTGGCTAGCAATGTGACATTCTTGATCTGCAGCTTCAAATTTACCGTAGATATCAGTATCACAGTAGCTACTGACTAGCCAGTAAGCTTGCAAACTATTCAACAATGCAAGCATTTTTTCTTTTAAAACATATTATCTACGGTCTTGAATAATGCAACCCAAACCATATTAGACTCTTGAACAATGCAACAATTCACAAGCATGTGCAAACAATTAAAGGGTTTATTTTATTGTTTGTACAGTGGGGAAAAAAAGTATTTAGTCAGCCACCAATTGTGCAAGTTCTCCCACTTAAAAAGATGAGAGAGGCCTGTAATTTTCATCATAGGTACACGTCAACTATGACAGACAAAATTAGAAAAAAAATTCCAGAAAATCACATTGTAGGATTTTTAATGAATTTATTGGCATATGATGGTGGAAAATAAGTATTTGGTCAATAACAAAAGTTTCTCAATACTTTGTTATATACCCTTTGTTGGCAATGACACAGGTCAAACGTTTTCTGTAAGTCTTCACAAGGTTTTCACACACTGTTGCTGGTATTTTGGCCCATTCCTCCATGCAGATCTCCTCTAGAGCAGTGATGTTTTGGGGCTGTCGCTGGGCAACACAGACTTTCAACTCCCTCCAAAGATTTTCTATGGGGTTGAGATCTGGAGACTGGCTAGGCCACTCCAGGACCTTGAAATGCTTCTTACGAAGCCACTCCTTCGTTGCCCGGGCGGTGTGTTTGGGATCATTGTCATGCTGAAAGACCCAGCCACGTTTCATCTTCAATGCCCTTGCTGATGGAAGGAGGGATTCACTCAAAATCTCACGATACATGGCCCCATTCATTCTTTCCTTTACACGGATCAGTCGTCCTGGTCCCTTTGCAGAAAAACAGCCCCAAAGCATGATGTTTCCAACCCCATGCTTCACAGTAGGTATGGTGTTCTTTGGATGCAACTCAGCATTCTTTGTCCTCCAAACATGACGAGTTGAGTTTTTACCAAAAAGTTATATTTTGGTTTCATCTGACCATATGACATTCTCCCAATCCTCTTCTGGATCATCCAAATGCACTTCAGACGGGCCTGGACATGTACTGGCTTAAGCAGGGGGACACGTCTCGCACTGCAGGATTTGAGTCCCTGGCGGCGTAGTGTGTTACTGATGGTTGGCTTTGTTACTTTGGTCCCAGCTCTCAGCAGGTCATTCACTAGGTCCCCCCGTGTGGTTCTGGGATTTTTGCTCACCGTTCTTGTGATCATTTTGACCCCACGGGGTGAGATCTTGCATGGAGCCCCAGATCGAGGGAGATTATCAGTGGTCTTGTATGTCTTCCATTTCCTAATAATTGCTCCCACAGTTGATTTCTTCAAACCAAGCTGCTTACCTGTTGCAGATTCAGTCTTCCCAGCCTGGTGCAGGTCTACAATTTTGTTTCTGGTGTCCTTTGACAGCTCTTTGGTCTTGGCCATTGTGAAGTTTGGAGTGTGACTGTTTGAGGTTGTGGACAGGTGTCTTTTATACTGATAACAAGTTCAAACAGGTGCCATTAATACAGGTAACGAGTGGAGGACAGAGGAGCCTCTTAAAGAAGAAGTTACAGGTCTGTGAGAGCCAGAAATCTTGCTTGTTTGTAGGTGACCAAATACTTATTTTCCACCATAATTTGCAAATAAATTCATAAAAAATCCTACAATGGGATTTTCTGGATTTTTTTTTCTCAATTTGTCTGTCATAGTTGACGTGTACCTATGATGAAAATTACAGGCCTCTCTCATCTTTTTAAGTGGGAGAACTTGCACAATTGGTGGCTGACTAAATACTTTTTTGCCCCACTGTATATGCATTAGCTAAATGTAGTGTAGTATCGAGTAAATGTTGCTAGTCATTGCTGATAAACAAAGGAGTCCGCTCATACTGAACCTTCAATCATAAGTTTATTCATATCACAAACTTTCAGCATGAGTTACAGGTGTCATGCCCACCCGGAGAGCGACGCCCCAGATTGCAATGGTCGCTCTAACCTCTCCTTCGTTTTTCCCCCAGTATATATAATCTCCCCAAGATGTGGGTGGCTCCCTCTACTGTCCAATCCCCTGTCTACAACACACTTCCTGTCTGTTGTATGTGGCGTTACACTAAAACATTCCCTCTTGATACTAAAATCAACGTCCTCTCCGGTTCCACTTAAAAACATTAACAACGTCATAATCTTCATATACGACATTCCCCCCTTCGAGACTAAACAGTCTCGAAAACAAACAGAATAGGATTATGACAAGTAACAATTTATCTTATTGAGTATCTTTAACATTAAACCAAAAACATTCTTCTCTAGAGTGTAAATACCTTTCCATGAAATATGAATAAATGTTTATGAAGTGTGAATACATTACTATGAAATATGAACAAATCTTTATGGAGTGTGAATACATTACTATTGAAATATGAACAAATCTTTATGAAGTGTGAGAGCGAAAAACTGTCTGGCAGCCATCTTTCCAGATATCCATCCATCAATTAAGACAGTAAAATTCTCTCACGGTTCCTCTGCCCCAGGCAACCACCTAGGTACTCCCGATGAATTCATAAATCTTTATCAATGCATTTGAAACTATGATGCAATTAAATACACATGTAAGCCCCTGCAAACAAAATACTATCCCAAAAATGTCCACTCTAAGGCTGGTCAACCCATCTGACCCTATAGTGAATCTCTATCCCTGCCTAGACTCCCTGTCCCTAAGCATTCACGAAATAAACAAAAACATCTAAGATCCCCACATGTATCCAATAACATCAAATATCATTCTACAAAAAGAAATACCTAAGAATATGACACATATTATGTATTACACATGCAAATATGTCTATATTTCATTGCAGACACTGGAATGTAGTCCACTACACTTCATCTCCCCCGTAGTCTCCTCTTCCAATGCATTGTTGATGATGGAATCGGAATCTTTCCACACCTTCCTTGTTCCATCTCCTCCAGTCATTGTCCTTTCATATTGTCCCTTCATATTGTCCTTGTTTGAGTATTTCAATCTCCACATATTCCCCCAAATGCTTCTGGAAGAAAAGAAAAGACCAAACAGTATCTTTTGCAAAACAACACTTTCAAATTAAACATCAATATCAACTAAGAATATAAAAATCATATATAAATGATGTATGAATCAATATAAATGATAGAATAATGAAATAGGATAATGTGATTCATTCATACACTTCCCCCCTTTGATTCATAAAATCATACTAAAATCACCCTAATATTGAAAAAAAAAAAATTGAAAAATGATGAAATATTCAAAAAGGATATTTATCATCAATATTCCATCCAGTCCCACTTGTCCCTCTTCATCCAGATCAGGAACAGTCAACAACGGCATCTGAGTGTTGTCTCCAGGCATCACTACTCCAACCTATCTCAATATCCTAGCTTTCTCAAAGGTCAGTAACAAATCACAAACATCACACACAGTGCTATCAAAGCTGCCATTAAAATCTAATCCATCACTGCTCCTACTGGGCCTAACTGATCTTGCAACCAAATCTTCGCTGACCATCCAGCTCCTTCAGATCTACCAACCGCATCCCTTATATTATTCAACGCATAGTGATACTATCTGAACTATCTGGAATCAAAGTATAGCTAATATTATCAATATGATCTGCCAAAAATGTTACACCACACCATACCATGGAAAAAGTCCCCCCTTCTCTCTTAGAATTATCATCCAATGATAGGCTTCCCAGACTATGAAATGTCGCCATGTCCCTTTCCACCCTACTTCCAAACCTAGAATCAGATTTATCTGTGTCCGGTGCTACCCCTCTTTTAATGGTAGAAACCTCATATGGAAGCTTCAACGTTGACATGTAACAACATCCTATCCATCCATAGGGTAAGAATATATACGCTTTATCACCACAAACCCTCCAAATATCTGTAAAATTCCCAATAGTCACATTGTCAGGCAAAATCTTTCACCATCAAAGTCTTGCTGTTCTTACTACCTCGAACATAAAAAGTAACATTATATTTCTCATTACTACCCTTAAGGTCATACTTACCCAAAGTCATCATATAATCCTCACAATCTGATATTCCCATAAACATACCCCTTACATCATATGTTTTATTAGAACAAAAACTACTTTTAGCCCTCAATGGTTTCACCTCCAATGCATCAGGGTTCGCTGTTACCTGATTTTCCTTCCCATCTAACAAAATTCACATAGGGTAATTCATTTAACCAAGAACACCTAAACCTAGGCGTAAACAAATGTTTTGACAGCGACATTATTTTATCTGTTACTGATTGTTGCTGATACAATAGCCATGACAAAGCATAAGATTGACACATACTTGATAGAGGTCGAGCGACCGTCTCTAAAATGTTTGGTGCTGGAATTCTCAACAGACATGGACCCTCAAGATTCCTCACTGATCTTACAGAATGAGCTAGCTGCTGGAACCAAAGATTCCTACCTGCCCATCCATCTTTAATTTTCACAACAGAAGAATCAAACCCATTTAGTTTCTCTCTTCCCTAACGAGCAGTACTGATCAGATACCTCTCCTTGTCTGTCATTAAAATCAAAGACCTCATCCTGTACCTCCATGATAGTATCCTTCACTATTTCAGATGAATCTATATTGTTCTCTACCACTATCTGCTCTCCTATTTTAACCCTATCCTTACTATCATTGACAGCACTCTCCATCCATATCATTTCAGAAAAGTCGTTGTTTGTGTCTGTGTCATACTTCCTACATTTGTTACCGCCGTCGTACCATTAATCCCTTTCAAAGTTACCATTAAAGTAGTTGATTTAGTTGATGTATTAACACCCTTAACTACTTCTAGTGGGAAAGCTACCGATATCCTCTGTGTATTATTTACTGTTGGAGTGACTACTGTAATCTACTTCTCCTGAACTCCTTCGGTGACTGTGGAAGCTTCAACAGATTTCAAATCTTCCATTATAAGCGTCACTTTACGAATTACATAGCCTTTTAACCAATAATTCTTAACCGGAACAAATTTTAATGCTTGCACTAGATAAGTACACATATATTCTCCCTGATCTTTCTCTGTAACATTACGCAAAATAAATGAACAATCACTCATAACCCTCTTCCACTTCATATCGTTGTACAAACTATACCTCCTTTGACTAGGTGCAACAGCTTCTACTTCTGGTCCTGATAACAATACTTCTTCTCCATAATTATCTCTCCATGTGGGAGGAACGTCCCCTCTCCACTCCATCTCTCACCTCTACAATGAAGATGAGCTGGATCACTCATCCTAACCCTAATAACAGTATTTTCCTCTAAAATTGGTGCTGGAGCTATTGGTTCCCTTATAATCAAATGCGATATATTTATGGCTTTAATAACTATCACTGTTGAAAGAGTTAACTTGCTTCTCACTGTTGTTTTAATATGCTGAAGTGTTAATGTCCTTATTGTTACTTCATCTAGTTTCCCCAAAGCTTTGAACTCTTTGCTTGTACTTCCATCTATCACCACTAGTGTCACCTTTTTTTTTTTTAGCTCTCAGTCCTACCTCCAATCCCTGACTTTCAAACTTTTGATTATAACAAAATACACCTATAATTACCTTGATCTCCCTGCTGGGAACTGTAAATATAGATACTCAATCACCCTCAATCTTCTCTTATCATTCAGCAACGCATACTTTCTCAATGCATCTGCTCCTAACAGATCTAAATTCCTACCATATCTATCTTCCCACTAAACTCTAAAATGTCCTTCACCACTGTTCTCTCTCTCTTACTACTAACTTTGAAACTTAGCTTACTGTCTTAGAGTTCCTTCAACCCTAGTACTCCTAACTTTTTAATCTAATCTTTTCTCCTAACTTTTAAAAACCTTTTCCACTGATTTATTCACAAAATCCTTTACCACCAATTTTTTTTAATATGTGATTGGGAAGTCCCCACCTGCTTCTGACTTCTTTACACACAGACTTGGCAAATGACTAAACATCTTTTAGCCTAGCCTGAAATCTCTTGGTGTAGGAATGTAACCCAGAATAACAGTCACCCCTTTTAACTTTATTCTTCAGACAGATTGTCTAATAGGCAGTCTAATAGATTATCATCCTTCCTATGATATTATCTTTTTAAGCAAATATGATTCCCAAACCCCTATTCTTTTAAAATCTTCTACCAGACAGTCGTCTAGTGTACATCTTATTGTACAGTTCAATTTACACAATGCATCTCTTTCCAACAATGCAATAGGTATATGTTCTAATATTAGTATGTCTATTTTAATTTCTCCTTGATTTTTATAGCAGAGCTCAATTGGTTCCTTAAGAGTAATTAGCTGTTTTACTACCTCAAATCCCTATCCTAATTAGTTAATTTTACATAGTGAGATGTTTAACCTCTTTAGGCTCAACACAGATAAAAGCTTTTCCACTATTCACTATCACTTCTCATAGTCCTCTGTTTTTACTTCAATTGTTAGATATTTTCTCTTCTTCTCTAATCGATGCTATCAGCTGACACCCCCCTTTCGGATCTTCTAGGCACCTATAGAATCCTTGCTCCGGACCCCTGTAGGGGTTCACCGGTCCTCCAGATGATCTTGACTGGCCCCTGTATCTTCCTCTGAAATTCCCTCTGATGTTTCCTCCTGACTTATTGCACTCACAGGTAAAGTGACCAATCTGTCCACAATTATAACACTCTTCTGAAAGTTGCTGGAAGTGTGGCTGAAATCTTCCTCCTCTTCTAAGCCTTCTCGTCCTTTTCCTCTCCAATTCTGTATCTGTCCAGAAACTGGCTGTGGATATGGATAACTGGTACCCCCCTTGGTGGCTGGTACAATTGCATTTGACCTTGTTCAGTTGAAGCTGTAACAGTGATTGTTGATTTGGTTCACTCTGATTCTTCATAACCAAAGCTTCTCTTCTCCACCAGTTGTATGATTGAGTTTTCTGAGTGTTTCTTGGTCCTGTTCCTTCTTGTTGTTGACATATCAGTATTCTTCAAAAGCTTATATTCTAAGTTCTGTCCTCGAAATATCATCTTCCATCATCTTCTTACTATTGGCCTTTCCTTGACCTCAATGTATTCTTCTCCTCCAATTCTTGGGATTCTTTTCTCTGCAGTTTTTCTTCTCTTCTGTATCTTCATCCTCATCTTTCCGAACCTCATTCTTCTCTTAGTTTCCAGACATCTCGGTTTTTTCTTACTTCTGGAGTTTTGGATTCATTTTTATTGTCGTTTCTGCTTGTCCTCTATCTATTATTCGTTCATCTTCATCTCTGATGCAATAATCACCCTCCTGGATGATCACCGGAAGCTGAGGATAAACATCCCTAAGCTCTACTTCCTTCTCATAAGGTGGGGGTGTTTTTGCTGAATCCGTATGTGAGAAAGGTGTACTAACTTCTGCCATTAGTTTTTCTGTCGCCTTCTCTTCCTTTAGCCTTTTCTCTATACCTTTGTTTATCTTATCGCTGGAATCTTTTATCAGTTTTTGTTTGAGAATGAAGGGCAACTTTTGTTTCATTTGCCGGATAACCTAGCAATACTTTAGTTAAAGGATTACTATTTTGTACTATATCAACCGGTGTAATTACCTTCATAGCCTTGCTGTCCTTTCTCCCCATTGTAACAACCCTTTTATATTCCTTTATTGTGAATTATTTTATTTTAGACTATATAGGCTATGGCTTCCCCCCTTTAATTATTAATATAAACCAAACAATCAATCAACCAAAATCTGAATATTAAAAAATTCAACCAAAATTTTAATTAAACAAATATTTTTAATTTAAAAAATAAAAAATCATTTAAAAAATCAATTAAAAATTATGAATAATTAAAACCAATTTTTTATTTCTATATCCTATCTTACCAATTTATCAATTAGTGGCTATCTTACCACAACCCATCCGGAAAGTAAATACAAGTAGTCCACTTCACAGCAATCCTAAAAACAAAGCCCTCTAACCTTACAACACTACAGTTCCCATAAACCCCCTTGCTCTATAAGCACCCAATTATCTTAATTTTACAGAATAATGTCAGTACTCGATTTCCAACACAACTGTAATCAAACCCAAGTGATGCCAGAGACTCTAAAATGCAAATTTTATTAAAATGATCAGTCTGTTGCCAAGCCTCGGTGAAATTGTCATAACATCAAATATCCTGTAGGGGAAGATTTTGCAAACAGACCAGTACCAAAACCTTTTTGACTCGATCCTCCCCTTGTCACGTGATGTCACGTCAGCGCCTCTCTTTCTCCCTCTCTCTCCTCTCGTCTCGTCCTATCGTTCCTCTCATATGACAAAAGAGCATAGAAACAGAAAAAGAATTTAGCAGTCATGCAATCACTGAGTTATCCACATTCAATATTCCCCCACTCATATTCGCTCTAAGACTTAACTCAAGACTAAATAGCTCAATAACATTTTTATTTATTTTAATCCGTCATTTTATTTAATTTATTATAATCCGTCAACATATATCTAATTTATAAATTCACTACATCTCAACAAATAGTTTCATTTTCAAACAACAGCCGCTTTAACAACTAGAAGATTCGTGTTAAAATCTCTCCTCTTTGTTCCCTCGTCTGTGTCTCTGTCTCCCCCTGCAGTGTAACAGAAGTATGACCCATTTACCCAAAATTCCCCTTGTTGTAGTTTTAGTAAACAACGTGTTGTAGTTTAGTTCCGTAAAACAAACGTGTCATAATCTAGTGCCGTAAACTCCCCCGTTTTGTAGTGTAGTGTCGTAAAATCAAACGTGTTGTAGTTTAGTAAAATCCCACGCATGCGCGATACATTCAAAAATACTTTTTCACCGTGGAAGGGAGATTCTTAGCTCTCTCCCCAACCCAAATAGACAGTTACCAGTCCTGCTGTACCTCCGTTTTCCCCTCATAGTCAACAACATTTAACAGCGCTCACAAAACCTAGAACCGAAATTCTACACACAAACATAATTTAAGAGGCCTTATTCCATCGCAGTGGACCTCTACGGTAACATGTTAGCATGCAGCATATTAGCATTTAGCATTAGCCTGTATGCACCATGTAGCATGAAAACAATGTACCCGACATTGCGCCTTCAATTACTTTTCTTTGTTCCTACTAACTTTAGGCTGCCGTGAGTTCTGGATATTTTATGAGAGGTTACTCCAGACAAATGCTTCGTCAACCACCAGCTGAGATGTAACATCAATAGAATGTATATTCCAAAACCCGTGTTCCCAGAACACACCTGAAACCCCTAACGCGTTACCAGGATTTATGGCCCACCCTATGGTCGCCTCGTTTGTTCCGAGGGCTTATCAAATCCTGCAATGTCCTAACTTGTATACATATCTTGGCCCCCGATTGTTCTTGACTTCCTATTCAAGCAACACATCTCTATAGCCAATCTATAGGCTCTCCCCCCTTTTGCAGTGCAAAAATAAATGTATAATGGTTAGCCAGACCCCCAGTTCTCAGCAATAACGCAACACGACCCACACATTGGTCCTAATGGTACATCTCTCCAGTGCACAATCAAATAGCATCCAAACTAACAAATTCCCAAAGCGGTAAGAAAAACCTCACCCTTATCTGGCCATGACTTCAGAACGAGTTAGCTTGGCGGCTGAATGAATGGAACAAAGAAGAGATGCAGTCCTTCCCTTTTCGTGACGCCATCTGTAGTATCGAGTAAATGTTGCTAGTCATTGCTGATAAACAAAGGAGTCCGCTCATACTGAACCTTCGATCATAAGTTTATTCATATCACAAGCTTTCAGCATGAGTTACAGGTGTCATGCCCACCCGGAGAGCGACGCCCCAGATTGCAATGGTCGCTCTAACCTCTCCTTCGTTTTTCCCCCAGTATATATAATCTCCCCAAGATGTGGGTGGCTCCCTCTACTGTCCAATCCCCTGTCTACAACACACTTCCTGTCTGTTGTATGTGGCGTTACACTAAAACATTCCCTCTTGATACTAAAATCAACGTCCTCTCCGGTTCCACTTAAAAACATTAACAACGTCATAATCTTCATATACGACAGTAGCTTCCAAGACAACAACACAGTTAGCTAGCTATGCTAGCTAGTAACATTATCATATCAAACATGAACACTTACCCCTCTGATACAAATATAAAAGTACAATTTCAGCGTATTAAAGTTAACTTAGATCAAACCAGGCTTCATTTGATCAATATCATGGAAGTCATTATATGAGGTAAACACAAATTTGCGACTGAAAATGTTGATAATTGCCCTGCTGAGTTGATCAGCATCTTGCTGCATGCTTCTTGCAGTGGCCCTTTCTTAAATATACAGCAACAATTTCAGAATGTAACAGGCTGTTACTGCAAGTTTACGTTTCAGTAATGTCTCTTGAGAATCAATGCCTCTTGAGAATCTCTCGAAATTCTCCTTCATTCTCGTCAATGAGAATAGACCCTAAGAACAGATTTGGGAGAATGGTACAGTGTGTGGGGTGTGCATGAATGTGTGTGTGCATGCAAGTGAATGTGTGTGTGAGTGCATGTGTCACCAGGCTCGTGTATGAATGGACCCCCTAGGGTTCTCTGCTCCTCTGCTAATGAGATGCTCAACTAACGAGCTGGAGTTTAACATAAGAGCATTGACGTGAGGTTACACCGAGTCGTAATTATGGACATGTGACAAGGGACCCACGTGCTTGAGAATGTACCATATAACATGCATCAAACACATGCCCCTGGCTTGGTCTGTATGGAGCCCACACAGGGTTGTCATTAAAAGTGCAGTCGTTAAATGCGGGACTATCATTAAAGCAATAGTAAGTCAGCTGCTAAACATAGTGCTGCCTGGCTGGGTCAGGCGTCAGGCCCGGTGCTCACATTAAAATGCACAGTGCACTAAATTATCAACATCAGTGGAGGAGTAGATAATGTGCTGTAGAGAATCATCGGTGCTTAGCAGCGATCAAAGACAAGTGGACGCTAGCCAGGCAACTAATGCAGAACGGGACCTGATATGCTTTTAATCCTGTTGAAATGGGCAGATTTATAATTGCGGGGTATAATGGACTTATGCTACTCAATACAATTCAGAGAGTGTCCACTGCAGTGTGCAGGAAGTGGCCCCTCTGGTCAGATCCAATAGAGGTTTGTTAGGACCAGAGAGAAGCTCAATTAAGCACTGGTCTCTTCTAACTCTAATAAATGTTCACCTCTGGGATATTAACTCTGCTCTCGTCCCTGCTCGTTATGCTATTTTCAATCATTTTTCCTTAGCCTTGATAGAGGGGTTGTCAGGTCAGTATACCTCTATGACCGTTTCACGCCCACCTCCCATTACCGGTTACGTTGCCGGTGCTATAAACGTGCAGTGAGATTCATAATTGTTCTGATTGTATGACAGGGTCGGCTCTCTCTGCCTGTGATGCAGGCTTGTGAAGAACACTCAGAGTAAACCGGCCGTCTTTTATAAGACTGTAATTGGCTGATTGGCAGGGGGGAGAAAGCAGCACCGTCTCGTGAAATGGATGGCCAAATGAGGCCACTTGTGTGTGGCTGTGTGTGTGTGTGTGTGTGTGTGTGTGCGTGCGTACGTGCGTGTGTGTGTGTGTTCCCCAGGGTAAGGGTACCTATTAAGGGCTGTTTTCTGCTCCACACTCATTGTTACAGTACCTGGTCCTCCGTGATTCCTTAACCCCATTGTCTCCTCTCTCTTACAACACAATCCAGTAAACTATCAACCCAACACAACCCAGTAAACTATCAACCCAACACAACCCAGTAAACTATCAACCCAACACAACCCAGTAAAATATCAACCCAACACAACCCAGTAAACTATCAACCCAACACAACCCAGTAAACTATCAACACAACGCAACCCAGTAAACTATTAACATAACACAACCCAGTAAACTATTAACACAACGCAACCCAGTAAGCTATTAACACAACGCAACCCAGTAAACTATCATCCCAAATTGCCCACCGTTCTATGAAAGTCAAAGCCAAACAGTTTTTGTTCTTGTTGTTAATAAACTCCAAACTATCATTTGCCTGGGCATTGCTCAATGTTAACCTCCCTATGTCTGTATGCTCTTGCCAGGGGCCCTTGTGTCTCCTTGGCGGCTTTCACAAGCTCAATAATAATAGGTAAAAAACCATTAGACCCTTATACATAATCTTTTCACTGTGGATATTTTCAATCAGCTCTTTTATATTGCAGAAGCTTTTCCCAGTAGGGCTTTGTGAAAGGTGGAAGGTAGAGAGGGTGAGCAGAGCTGCGTAAACAGTCGGTCTTCTTGTCTAGATTATCTATGCTCCTTTTAGGCAGCGCTCAAGGCTTGTTTTGTTTAACAAAAGGCAGATTAATGCATAATGGTGAGAGATCAGCTAACAGAGCAGCGATCAGGAAATTGATATCAGAAAGGTCCTCATCCTCCTGTTCTCTGAATGGGCCTGTTTTTCTTCCCTTCTTTTTTTTCTGTCAGACCAACAAGTAAACAGGAACATCATCCCACAACACAAAGAGCTACCTAAATAGCACAATGAACCTCGAGGTTTACAGTCTGTGACGTTTTTATCAGACAATGGATGAGAGAACTATACAGAGTTCTGCTGCTTAGAGAGGTACACTATATGACTGAGGTATTGTTCAAGCCAAAAGAATAAAACACCATTATGTGCCAATATTTTAATAAGCTAGGCTTCAAACACAAAGCGTCTTTGTCAGGTTAAAGAACACTTCCCCAGGCAGAGGTGACCTCCCAACCTCTCACACGTAATGAACACATATAGCCTTTAATTAGGGATCAATGAAAGCTTAACCCAGGACCCAGCACCTCTGGCCCACAGGTTTTTTTACTCTTCATAGCCCCCTGTGGGATGGAATGGGAGGTGGGTGAGGTGTGGTAACTCTGCAGGTGAGAGGAGAGGCCAGGCTGAGACCTATAGGCTGTGTGAGAGAGAGTTAAGGAGGCAGCATGTAGAGACGGCCCTGAACGCAAAGAGGTCGGCATGAATTAACCTACCTTATCACAATAGAGTGGGAAAACTGTGCATGTGGTGCACAGAACAGAGCAGACCAGTTTTTTCTCACGTTGCCATGGAAACAGGTTCCCTCTACTACTCAGCGAGGAATCAATTATTTTTTTGGGACATTTTATTCATTGCATTGGGTTAATGCATATTGTCTGGGTTGCATCGTCCCGCTTCCCGCTTTACATAGATGTGCAAAAACAGCATTTGTTTGGCTGCCATGGAAACGCATAAGGGAATTCCAATACAAACCAGGGGGTCTGTCTCACTTTATCATGCAGTCAGAATGTGCATTCCATATTGGTCAATGCTGCTTTATTAGGCAGTAAATGTTACTAAATACATATTAGCTAAATTCAAATGCGGGCTGCAGAATTACAGATCATTTGGTATCATTAATTCAATGGGAGTGTGTGTATGTATGTGTTTGTGTGTGTGCCTTTCTTTGTTTGTTTGTGTGTGTGTATGTGTGTGAAGGTACAAACAGTAAAATCAATGACAGTGTTGATCGAAACAGCGTTGTGCAGGGCTGCAGGGGACTATACGTTTATAGTGTATCCCCTTCCACACCGGCCTAACAACAAAATCAATTAATGAAACGGGTTAAACAAGCAAAAAGTAATTGTCTGGTTCCTCAGAGAGCTATTAACCATCTGTAGGATCATGCCTCTACAAACACAATCAGTAACCTTACGCTCAGCACACGGCGCAATATGGCCGCGGCAGTCCTTAATCACGTGAGGAGTGATTATTCATTTACGAAGTCAGTCAGAGACTCCCAGGTGTGTCTTTAAGTCAGCCTTCTGGACTGGCGGGGGCAGAAAAACAAATTTGAAGGCAATGTATCAATGCATGACGAGCAGTAGTCTATAGGTTATGACCCTTGGGGTATACACAGATGTAGGATCTTAATTTTATCACCCTGTTGGAGGAGAACTTTCCTGAAATGCAGGAAATGTTTGACTCTTAGTGTTTTTGAGGTTTAAAAAGGCTTCTGAAGTTTGGAATTTCCACTTAGAAATCTCAGACTTGATTTTCCCTTACTAAAAATGTATCAACCCCTACAAAGATTTATATTAATTATAATCCACGTAATAGTTTACATTTCATGTTGCTGCAGGACTATTTTCCTGCTGTAGCAAACTGGCTCAAATGATATGTAGGTTGAGAGCTTATTGGGGGTTGATTGAACAGCTATTATTGATTGGTATCCCTGCCAACATGTATGTACGATTGACCAGGTATTAAACGTGAGTTGTCAGAACTACACTGATGTATCCAAAAGGTTGATGATAAGCCCACTGAGCTAAAGGCTAAGGGCTAGTCACTTTCAGCTCTAAGTCAAGATCTGACCACAGGGACCCAACAACATCCATACACAAAGCCTGCCGATGTTTGTACTTGACTTCTTAAGCAAACAGAGACAGACAACATGCAGTGCACAACTATGAGATTCCATCAGACAGACAGTTGTGTTTACAATAATTAGAAAGACAGTTGTTTTTACCATGTCTGTCCATCAGGTCTGAGGCCCAACACATGTTCCAGTGTAGCAGAATGAGGGGATCAGCAATTCCAGAGAATAGAGAGATGGTAAACTGGGTGTTGTTGGAGAGGATGGTGAAGACTTAGGTAGAGGTGGTCAGAGAGAGAGAGAGAGAGAGAGAGAGAGAGAGAGAGAGAGAGAGAGAGAGAGAGAGAGAGAGAGAGAGAGAGAGAGAGAGAGAGAGAGAGAGAGAGAGAGAGAGAGAGAGAGAGAGAGAGAGAGAGAGAGAGAGAGAGAGAGAGAGAGAGAGAGGGGAGAGAGAGAGAGAGAAGAGAGAGAGAGAGAGAGAGAGAGAGAGAGAGAGAAACACTAGACACTATGGAACACAAAGCTTTTACTATCTCATTCTGGAATATACAAGGTCTGAGGTCATCCACCTTTGGCCTAAAGAGCAGGAACCCAGACATTGTCATCCTACAAGAAACTTGGTATAGAGGAGACGGACCCACTGGTTGCCCTCTAGGTTACAGAGAGCTGGTGGTCCCATCCACCAAACTACCAGGTGTGAAACAGGGAAGATACTCTGGGGGTATGCTGATTTGATATAGAGCAGACCTAACCCACTCTATTAAATTAAATTTTACATCTGGCTAGAAATTTATAAGGAAATTATCTCAACAGAGAAAAATGGCTTCATGTGTGCTACCTATATCCCCCCAATAGAATCCCCATACTTTAATGATGACAGCTTCTCCATCCTAGAGGGGGAGATCAACCATTTCCAGGGCCAGGGACATAAATGCCAGAACTGGACAAGAACCTGACACTCTCTGCACACAGGGGGACAAACACCTACCTGGAGGTGACAGTATTCCCTCCCAAATATGCCCCCCTAGACACAACTATGACAAAACAACCAACAAAAATGGGTCACAACTCCTGCAGCTCTGTCGCACGCTGGGTCTGTACATAGTCAATGGTAGGCTTCGAGGAGACTCCTATGGTAGGTACACCTACAGCTCATCCCTTGGCAGTAGTACTGTAGATTACTTTATCACTGACCTCAACCCAGAGTCTCTCAGAGCGTTCACAGTCAGCCCACTAACACCCCTATCAGATCACAGCAAAATCACAGCCTACCTGAACAGAGCAATACTCAATCATGAGGCATCAAAGCTAAAGGAAGTGCACAATATTAAGAAACGCTATAGATGGGAGGAAAGTAGTGTAGAAAACTACCAAAAAAACAATTAGGCAACAACAAATTCAATCCCTTTTAGACAACTTCCTGGACAAAACATTTCACTGTAATAGTGAAGGTGTAAACTTGGCAGTAGAAAGCCTAAATAGTATATTTGACCTTTCAGCTTCCCTATCAAATCTAAAAATTGCAAGCAGACAACCTAAGAAAATTAACAACAATGACAAATGGTTTGATGAAGAACGCAAAAATCTAAGAAAGAAATTGAGAAACCTTTCCAACCAAAAACATAGAGACCCAGAAAACAAGAGTCTACACCTTCATTACGATGAATCACTAAAACATAACAGAAATATACTACTGAAAAAGAAGGAACAGCACGACAGAAATCAGCTCAATGTAATTGAAGAATCCATAGAATCTAACCACTTCTGGGAAAATTGGAACACGTTAAACAAACAACAACAAAAATAGTTATCTATCCAAAATGGAGATGTGTGAATAAACCATTTCTCCAATCTTTTTGGCTCTATAACAAAGAACAAACCGCAAAAACATGTACGACAGACCACATATTCACCCTACACACCCTAATTGACAAACAAACAAACCAAAACAAAGGCAAAAAACACACACATTTCTTTCCACAGGGCCGTGGGGTGAGACAGGGATGCAGCTTAAGCCCCACCCTCTTCAACATATATATAAACTAATTGGCGAGGGCACTAGAACAGTCTGCATCACCCGGCCTCACCCTACTAGAATGTGAAGTCAAATGTCTACTGTTAGCTGATGTTCTGGTGCTTCTGTCCCCAACCAAGGAGGGCCTACAGCAGCACCTAGATCTTCTGCACAGATTCTGTCAGACCTGGGCCCTGACAGTAAATCTCAGTAAGACAAAAATAATGGTGTTCCAAAAAAGGTCCAGTTGCCAGGACCACAAATACAAATTCCATCTAGACACCGTTGCCCTAGAGCACACAAAAAACTATACATACCTCAGCCTAAACATCAGTTCCACAGGTAACTTCCACAAAGCTGTGAACGATCTGAGAGACAAGGCAAGAAGTGCCTTCTATGCCATCAAAAGGAATAGAAAATTCGACATACCAATTAGGATCTGGCTAAAAATACTTGAATCAGTTATAGAACCCATTACCCTTTATGGTTGTGAGGTCTGGGGTCCGCTCACCAACCAAGAATTCACAAAATGGGACAAACACTATTCTGCAAAAATATTATTAGTGTACAATGTAAAACACCAAATAATGCATGCAGAGCAGAATTAGGCCGATACCCACTAATTATCCAAATCCAGAAAAGAGACGTTAAATTCTACAACCACCTAAAAGAAAGCAATTTCCAAACCTTCCATAACAAAGCCATCACCTACAGAGAGATGAACTTGGAGAAGAGTCCCCTAAGCAAGCTGGTCCTGGGGCTCTGTTCACAAACACAAACAGACCCCACAGAGCCCCAGGACAGCAACACAATTAGACCCAACCAAAAAAATAAATATATAATTACTTGACACATTGGAAAGAATTAACAAAAGAACAGAGCAAACTAGAATGATATTTGGCCCTAAACAGAGAGTACACAGTGGCAGAATACCTGACCGCTGTGACTGACCCAAAATTAAGGAACGCTTTGACTATGTACAGACTCCGTGAGCATAGCCTTGCTATTGAGAAAGGTCGCCGTAGGCAGACCTGGCTCTCAAGAGAAGACAGGCTATGTGCACACTGCCCACAAAATGAGGTGGAAACTGAGCTGCACTTCCTAACCTCCTGCCAAATGTATGACCATATTAGAGACACATATATCCCTCAGATTACACAGACCCACAAAGAATTTGAAAACAAATCCAATTTTGATAAACTCCCATATATATTGGGTTAAATACCAGAGTGCAATCACAGCAGCACGATTTGTGACCTGTTGCCACAAGAAAAGGCCAACCAGTGAAGAACAAACCCCATTGTAAATACAACCCATATGTATTTATTTTCCCTTTTGTACTTTAACTATTTGCACATCATATGACATTTGAAATGTCTTTATTCTTTTGGAACTTGTGTGAGTGTAATATTTACTGGACAGACATATAGATAGAGAGGGTGAAGAAAAATCATAAACAGTGGTTAAAAGAGTACAACGGGATAAACTTCTGAAATAGAAAGATGGAGCAAGAGAACTCTGACTTTGCAGTGCGGCCTCTAACAGAAGCGGTGAGAGGAAAGCAGATGAGGGTTCTGGCTTAAAGGAACAGATATGAGAGGGGAGGAGGGCAGCCAAGGAGTTCAGAAAGCCTGGAAGTTACTTCACTGGCAAACTGAAGGAATGGCAGGAATATAGAGAGAGAGAGAGAGAGAGAGAGAGAGAGAGAGAGAGAGAGAGAGAGAGAGAGAGAGAGAGAGAGAGAGAGAGAGAGAGAGAGAGAGAGAGAGAGAGAGAGAGAGAGAGAGAGAGAGAGAGAGAGAGAGAGAGAGAGAGAGAGAGAGAGAGAGAGAGAGAGAGAGAGAGAGAGAGAGAGAGAGAGAGAGAGAGAGAGAGAGAGAGAGAGAGAGAGAGAGAGAGAGAGAGAGAGAGAGAGAGAGAGAGAGAGAGAGAGAGAGAGAGAGAGAGAGAGCGATAGAAACTTATTAACTGGCAAAATGAAGGGATGGCAGAGATATGGAGGTTGGCAGCTTGGTGGTACAGGCTGCCAACAGGGAGAAAGCGGAGGCTCGCAGGGCACAGCATAAAGCAGTTAGAGCCAGGGATTTAATCAGTCCAGCTATAACACAAGTCTATAAAGTGTTATGTAGACATCTCGCTTTTATAACACCTGAACAGCGTTTTACATTTTTGTGCATTACTCTGGTCAATTAAAATGACCAACACAAAAATGATAGGTTTCCACCTAGGGAGGACTGATTAACATAATGGCAAATAATGATGTCTAAGTTGTTCCTCTTTTTATCTACCAACGCTTAAGCTGAAGTAATTCACAAACAGATAATCGTCAAGCAGGGCAGTCAATATTGTCTCATTTCACGACAGCTCA
The DNA here is from genome assembly GCF_020615455.1 of Coregonus clupeaformis. NCBI lineage: Eukaryota > Metazoa > Chordata > Actinopteri > Salmoniformes > Salmonidae > Coregonus > Coregonus clupeaformis. The sequence goes on along the minus strand of NC_059211.1, from coordinate 52,475,297 downwards.
TCCTTTTTGGTCTTTGTATTTTAAGGTAAATAGCAGATAATAGGATTATTAAGAGTAACAAAATACTCCTTTGTTCCTGAGACCTTTCTCTCTCGAAGCTGACGCCAATATCTATAGTTAACGCCAATACTTCTATAGAGTGCTACTCTACTGGCTGTCTTTGTCTTCACCGAGTAGTTGCACCCCCGGGTCAACAAATCCATTCTTATTAAAATGATGTTTCCAAGCGGGTAATGAAGCATCACTGAGCTGTTGATAGCGCCAACAGAGTTTGGCCTTCAGGTTGTTGTTCACATTGTCCATATCAACAGTCATATTCACATTCACGCCACACAACCAATTACTTCACTTGGAAAACATTCAGTTTCACACTTTCTAGTTTGGTCCCGTGGCGATGGTATGATGACACATTGTGTAAAGTGCTGTGAATGCCACTTCATTCTACAACATACTGTATAAGAGTCACAGATGTAATTTTTTGCTAGCAACATTAACTCAGTCATAAACTAGTCATATTTAAAAGGGTATGCAGTAGCTCTAAATGGCAGTATTGCAGCGTTTTCCTTTGGCATCCACAGTTTAAGCTCATCACCTGAAACCAATTGTTCTCAGAGTAGGGTCAGGTTAAGCGTTTGCGTGTGTGTGTGTGTGTGTGTGTGTGTGTGTGTGTGTGTGTGTGTGTGTGTGTGTGTGTGTGTGTGTGTGTGTGTGTGTGTGTGTGTGTGCGTGCGTGTGTAAATTAACACTAAGAATAATTGACTAGACTTGAGAATGATGGCTTTAACAAGAACCGGCACAGGAACCTTACCCCTGTATCGGGATGGGCATGAGTAATCGAGTACTCGAACGGATCTCAAAGCTCGATCTTTAACCAGAGATCTTTTTTTTTTTTAAATACTGTACAACTATTTGGTGGAATATGCTTTGTGGCTAACCGATTGGGCAAGTTACATTTTTTATAACATTTGTTTGCTTTGACTCCAGTGTTCCGGTTGTACATTTGCGGGGCACAACAAAAAAGAAACCAAGCCAAGCATCACACCGTTCTTCTCCCTAAATTCTCTTTCCCCTCGATGTATCATTCACTCAATTGCATTCTGACCGTTCCCTCCACATACGTGTGCTGAGTGCGCACACAAGCTCCCGTTAGGCCTACAGAAATAAATGCCTATTAAAACGTATCTAACTGATGGGATGCACAAGCTACATTCCTTGCCAAATGATGCCAGTTTTATCACAAATTGAAATAGGAAAATATGTGTTCCAACAACGAGCTGCAGTTTTGGAATAATTGCGTCCTGTCTATTTTCCACTTAAGCTATTTTGAGAACTGCTAGTGCCATTTAGAATTGGTTAGCCTAGGCTATAACCCCGCTAAACATAGACAGGTTCCACACTGAAAATATGCCAAAACATTAGTTTGATAAAGACAAAGAGTGTATTTTCATCGGAATCATTAAGCATATGCCTACTCCACAAACAAATGTTGTGGCAGTAATGCATCACCATGCAGTGTTCAATGAGGAATTGTTCATCCATTTAGAAAATTCCAAAGAACAGGTAGAATAAACTAAATCGAACATCTGTATATCGAAAAGCCCCGTTTCAAATGATGACTCTGAGAATAACTGTTCCAGGCATGAGATGCGCATCACTTCGCACTGGCAACTTTTTTCCTTAGTAAAAATATTCTGTTATTACATCATGTTTTTTACTATAAAATAGTTCTGTCTTGACTGTGATAAGGGCTTGGAAAATAAGAGTGTCTTGTCTGCTAAATTAACAAAACAAGGCTATGCCATTACACTCTTTTCAAAGATTGTGTTCCACAATATAATATAACCAGTTGATATTACGGTTTCAATAAAAAAAAGTCTTATATGGATCTTTTTTTTTGGGGGGGGGATCTTGCTTTTTTATTGACTGAATATATTATATGTGGGGCAATTTAGCAATTAGGATATGTTATCTGTAAATGTTTTGATAAAAACTCATGGGAGTACTCGAAAAAAAGAAAATGCCCATCCCTTCCACTGTATCCCCACCAACATCCCCCACGACTCCAATGCTTCCCTCCAAAGGGATGCCAAAAATCTCAAATCCATTATATACTGTATGCTCTCATAGACTTCATTGAAACTGAAAATGTTATGTTCCACTCCGGTGCACTCCTAATAGGCCTGCGCTCAGTGACCAGCCTGGTAAAGCAATTACAAGGCATAGCTGCCACACTGCATCCACCATGACAACAGAGCTTAGCCAGTGGAGAGGCTGCCCAGAGCTATATATATATATATATATATATAGAGAGAGAGAGAGAGAGAGAGAGAGAGAGAGAGAGAGAGAGAGAGGGGGAGAGAGAGAGAGAGAGAGAGAGAGAGAGAGAGAGAGAGAGAGAGAGAGAGAGAGAGAGAGAGAGAGAGAGAGAGAGAGAGAGAGAGAAAAAAAAAGAAGAGAGAGAGAGAGAGAGAGAGAGAGAGAGAGAGAGAGAGAGAGAGAGAGAGAGAGAGAGAGAGAGAGCTCAGAGCAGGAGGGGATAAAGGTGAAGGCAGCAGTTATTTTTAGATATTAGCTAGGTACCTTTATGTTTCACACTGATCTACCAGGATCAGCCAACCATCCTATGACAGATTCAGTGGTTGGTCTTTCTCTTTCTTTCTCTCTTTTTTCTCCCCCTCGTTGCCACATAACCATTCTACTGCATCCCATCTGTGTATCATGATTAGATCAATAGAACATGAATGTTTTGAGTTTACCACAGTTGTAAATGAGATGGGGACAAGAATTACTGTTTGAGTGAGGTTTAAAACAAACTATGATGCAATTTTGAAGCCAAACGGATAAGATATTTGCCTCTTTTATATTCACAGTATAAATGTTTAATGTATGTCAGCTGGTTGCACTTATGCTGATTTTGCTGGGAAAAATTGGGTCGCTTAAAGCATTTAGCGGACCATTGGAAGTGACTAAGCTCCCATACAGATTGCTAAAACACATGCTAATAGTGAGGTGTAAAATATCATTAACGAGGCTAGCAAGGTCATCAGAAACTAGCCTCTCTCAGTCCAGCATACGATTAATTCATGTTCATACGAATTTATCCGCCTGTAGCTCAGTTTGAACTTAAGTGATTCACTGCACATTTCACTTTCATTAAAATAATGAATGCCAAAATCAGATACCAGTGTCTCTTTTTGTTGGCTGCGAATGCACCATTGATTATCTCTGCAAATCTTTTATTAAATGCTTCCCATTAATATGTATTAACACAGGGGTGGGCAAACTACGGCCCGCAGGAGGTTTGAGTAAAAAATATATATAATTTTGGGGTAAAAAAATAACACTCCAGGCCTCTCTTGAACATCAAAAACTTGATAGAAAGTATGTAGAAATGATAATGGACCTATATATTTTCAGATAACTGCCCTTTTTCTGGGCCGCAAATTGCTTTTGACTAACAAATCAGTCCAGAAAAAGATATGAGCGGCCCTCTACTGAACTTTGAAAATCCCGATGTGGCCCTCGAGCTAAAATGATTGCCCATTCCTGTATTAACAGGACTTAATGGGGAATTAGCTTTGCCACAAACTGTACTGAAGTAAGGGAAAAAAAACAGCACTTTATTTTTTGTCTGTGTGTGTTTGAAATGCATATTAGCCATTAAAGATGTTTATGATATGATATAAGTGCCATTATAACCAGAAGGTCAATGGGTTATTAGCATTCTGTTGACTCTTGAGAGCAGGCCAGCAAGAAAAGTAATGTTATGACTGAGATGCACTGACCTTACAGTTAAGACTGACTGAAGACATCCTCTTTCCATCCCCTAAAGAGAGAGAGAGAGAGAGAGAGAGAGAGAGAGAGAGCTCATGCATTTATTGGTGCAAATTACAATGACACCAGATGGCACACAGAACAAATCAAAGAAAGACGTATTTTCAGTCTTTCCATCAAAATTAGAATAAAAGTCTCCCACACATCCAAACTACTATGTACTGTACATACAAGTTGAGAATTGAAAAACTTAATTGATGCCACACGGTCAGGGTGTGAATTATACAGTGACATTTGGGACTTCCTATTTGTGCCCGCGCTTGCGTGAACACAACATGTCATAATTTTTTCATCTGACAGTCAAACAAATCACTTCAAAAAGTAGGCTACCTGCGCACGTTAATCCACTCCAAAATAATTCCAGCATCCAAACAGCACCTGCCATTTGATGAAAGGAAAGAGACATTGTTACAAAACACCAAAAAGTGTAATGACATTCGATGATTGTCGTTAGGCCTACACTCTTGTAGCCTGAATTAACTAATTTGTCTTGCTGACGAATTTACTTGTTTTTGTAAAAAGAAAAGTCGGGACACCTGAAAAGGGTCTGAAATATGGAACGCAAATACAGCTGAGTCTGTCCCGATCTCATCTGCACGGGAAACTGTGAGTTCCCAGTTGATCATGTTGCAAGTTCACTAGCAGGCTGGAACCAGTCGGTGCAATGTTGCAATGTTTGCTAGAAGGCTGGAACCAGTCGGTGCAATGTTGCAATGTTTGCTAGAGAAAGCTCAAGAAAGACAGAGAGAAGCAGACAGGCAGAGTAGAGAGATGAATGCCATTGAAAGAACCTGAACCAACTGTCACTGGTTAAAGAGAGAGAATGAAAGATAATCTAACAACCGTGCTCAATGCTCTCACAGGTCCAGACCAGAATATTGAATTGGAGTGGAGCAGAGTATATCAGAGCAGAATGACTCTCCTACATACAGCATGTGAAGTGTGTGCTGCTGACACCTCTCCACTCCACCCCTCTATCTCTCCTCATTCCTCATTCTGATAACTCATCTCTTATGGAAGACTGGGTGCAGCAAGCAGGACATTAGCCATCCGCACAGTGCGCCGTGGCAACCGCCCGACAACACCCATTACTCCAAAGAGCCCTTCAGCTATGACATATCACAGCACATCAGTGACGTTGATTGATTGGAGCAGAGACGTTCCATGCCATCTGATTGGAGCAGAGGCGTTCCGTGCCACCCTAACAAGCTCTAATGAGTTTTAACGCATTACTTCTGATAGATCTAATAGATATGTCCTAGTGGGTATGAACATCGCCATATCAAATCCGTTTTCCGATTCATTTAGCTATGAATAAGATTCTAAATGCCAAGGGACTGCGAACAATGTTAACAATTGTCCAGTCTGCTGTGTGTGCAGCATTAGTATACCTGCCTAAGGCTAGCATTATGTTGAGGGTCTAATATTTGTACATTGTTGTGGAACACGGTAACTATATAATGGCGTGAAAATGTCAATGTTTGATGACATTTGGATTTCAGTGCTACTATTCCTTCTTGTTCGCCTCTGCCCTTTTTCTAGCAGGTGATAGAAATGAAATTGCACAGGAATGAATTAACTCAACCACTGTCATTACTCTGTCTGTCTCTCTGTGCTATCTGATGTAAGATCGCTCTGTCCCACACAAGATGTTCCATGGGTCTTTAGACTGTCAAGACAAGTGTTTTAACACCTCTCTGTCTGGGTGAGGAGACAGAATGTTCTAGTTGTGTTTTGTTAACTTCCTGCTTGAGCTGAATGACTGGTTGAGAGAGAGACTGGATCTCAGTGATTTCCTCAGAGCAGTTAGTGGCCCATTACAGTTTTTTTGTAATAGCTTTGATACAATGTGGTACATTTTCACAACTCTTAGTACAAAACTCAAAACATATCATCAAAAAGGCAGTTGTTTCAAAACTCTAAGCACATTTTCAATTCCAAATCACGTGTTTAGCAGATGTTATAGCGGGTGTAGCGAAATGCTTGTGTAGATTGACAAAGTACAACACACAAAATCATAGTCACTTTTTCACCAAACTTAATCAGCGTTTCATCTAGAAATACAGTGCCTTCAGAAAGTATTCAGACCCCTTTACTTTTTCCACATTTTGTTACGTTACAGCCGTATTCTAAAAATGATTAAATCGTTTTTCCCTCATCAATCTACACACAATACCCCATAATGACAAAGCAAAAACAGTTTTTTATTTTAAAAAATATATAATTTATTAAAAATACAAAACTTAAATATCACTTAAATATCACATTTAGATAAGTATTCAGACCGGTTACTCAGTACTTTGTTGAAGCACCTTTGGCAGCAATTACAGCATCGAGTCTTCTTCGGTATGACGCTACAAGCTTGGCACACCTGTATTTGGGGAGTTACTCCCATTCTTCTCTGCAGATCCTCTCAAGCTCGGTCAGGTTGGATGGGGAGCGTTGCTGTACAGCTATTTTCAGGTCTCTCCAGAGATGCTCGATCAGGTTCAAGTCCGGGCTCTGGCTGGGCCACACAAGGACATTCAGAGACTTGTCCCAAACCCACTCCTGCATTGTCTTGGCTGTGTGCTTAGGGTCATTGTCCTGTTGGAAGGTGAATATTCACCCCAGTCTGAGGTCCTGAGCAGGTTTTCATCAAGGATCTCTCTGTACTTATTTATTTATTTATTTTTTTTGGGGGGGGGTAGATCAGCTTAATATTGCAGATAGATTGTAACTTCCATCAATGTAATTGTCTGCATCACTTCCAATCCCCCATGTTTTTTTTTTATATATATATACACAAATACATACATATATATACATACACACATACATACACATATACATATACAGTGGGGAGAACAAGTATTTGATACACTGCCGATTTTGCAGGTTTTCCTACTTACAAAGCATGTAGAGGTCTGTAATTTTTATCATAGGTACACTTCAACTGTGAGAGACGGAATCTAAAACAAAAATCCAGAAAATCACATTGTATGATTTTTAAGTAATTAATTTGCATTTTATTGCATGACATAAGTATTTGATCACCTACCAACCAGTAAGAATTCCGGCTCTCACAGACCTGTTCGTTTTTCTTTAAGAAGCCCTCCTGTTCTCCACTCATTACCTGTAATAACTGCACCTGTTTGAACTCGTTACCTGTATAAAAGACACCTGTCCACACACTCAATCAAACAGACTCCAACCTCTCACAGTTGAAGTGTACCTATGATAAAAATTACAGACCTCTACATGCTTTGTAAGTAGGAAAACCTGCAAAATCGGCAGTGTATCAAATACTTGTTCTCCCCACTGTACATATACATACATACACCCATACACACCCACATACATACATACATACATACATACATACATACATACATACATACATACATACATACATACATACATACATACATACATACACACACATACATATCCTTTTAAAAATATATATATTCCCCTTTATTACTTTCCAACCCCGCCACCCTTTCCCCACTTGGAGTAAACTAGTGAACAACAACGCCTAGGCCTCTACTTCCAGCCCATACCCACTATCTACATTTTATGGACACAGTCAATTTTACAATAATTACATTTTGTTTGTTCTTTCTCCTGAACTTCTTCTACTCTCAACCTCTCCGATCATTTTCATGATGTCCATCCGGTTTGCTTCTATATGCCATATCTTTCTAACTGTGCTCCTTCACAAAAGCTCCCAACCTACAACCCATACACTTATTATGGACACAGCGTGCCTACATTATTAGTTATCTTGTTATTGTTTGTTGTTAGTTGTTATTAGTCCCATCCTTCAATTCCATTCAACACCTCCCATCTATCTTTTAACACCATCCATATAGGATTTCTATTTGCCATATATATTTCAACTGTACTGTGATGTCTTACAAAAGTTCTGAACCTTTCTATTCTCATTGTTTCTACAGATTGTGAATTGAAAATAAACATTTTTGCTAATAGTATTATTATGTTATTGATCGATTGACTATGACTTTTCAGATCACCCAGTAGTGCTATATGCAGGGTTAGCTCCAGGTAAATATTGCAATCCTTTAGCCATTCCTGGACCTGTATCCAAAAACAAGCTACAAATGGACAGTACCAAAACAAATGATCTAATGATTCTGTCTCTTCGCAGCAAAATCTGCAGAGCTGGGAAGATTGTATCCCCCATATAAATAGCATTCTATTGGTAGCAAGAATTTTATATAATAATTTTAATTGAAAGATTCTAAGTTTTGAATCCGGTGTCGTTTTGCGTATCAGTTCATAAACACTATGCCATGGGATCGGTACGTTAAAAATCTCTTCCCAACTATTTTGCAATCTATATGGGACGGCTGTCAATCCTTTGGTCCTTAAATGAAACTGATATACTTTTTTATTTATCACAGTTTTCCTTAACCAATTATGTTCTTTAATGCAAGGCCGACAGACAAGTTCCTTACTTTCTCCTCCTTCCACTTCCTCTTCCATTTTTGCAGTAAGGCTGCAATTATTTGGTTGTAATTTTGGGTAGAGCAGACATTTCCGTATGTTTTTGTTAGCTGCATGTGCGACATAACTCCACCAGTCCTACCGATGATATCATTTACAAATATTATACCTTTTTTAAACATTTTGTCCCAAAAAAAAATGTTTTTTGGTCAATTAGTATATTTCAGTTTAACCACAATATTTGTTGCATTATTTGTTCTGTCGTTTCTGGAGGATTAAATTGAAATTGCAACCAACTTTCTATGGCTTGTTTTAGAAATATTGATATCTGGGAGATGATTTCCTTTTCAAATAACTGAAAGTGAGTGGTTTGTAATCTGAATAAAGGGAAAAAGGCCATTCTTGAGCATTGGGTGAGACAATCTTACTAATTTGCTAGAGAACCAGTTCGGATTTAAGTATAACTTTTGTATGACTGAAGCTTTTAGTGATAGGTCTAATGCTTTAATATTTAATAATTGATGTCCTCCGAATTCATATTCATTATATAAATAGGCCCGTTTAATTTTGTCTGGCTTGCCGTTCCAAATAAAATGGAATATTTTTTTCTCATATAATTTAAAAAACTGTTCGCTAGGCGTAGGCAAGACCATAAGCAAATAGGTAAACTGGGATAACACTAAAGAGTTAATCAGGGTGATTTTTCCACAAATTGACAGGCACCCACCTTTCCATGGTAGCAAGATCTTATCTATTTTTGCTAACTTTCTATTATAATTTATTAAAGTGAGATCATTTATTTCCTTTGGGATATGTATTCCGAGTATATCCACATCTCTCTGTACTTTGCTCGGTTCATCTTTCCCTCGATCCTGACTAGTCTCCCAGTCCCTGCTGCTGAAAAACATCCCCACAGCATGATGCTGCCACCACCATGCTTCACCGTAGGGATGGTGCCAGGTTTCCTTCAGATGTGACACTTGGCATTCAGGCCAAAGAGTTCAATCTTGTTTCTCATGGTCTGAGAGTCTTTAGGTGCCTTTTGGCAAACTCCAAGCGGGCTGACATGTGCCTTTTACTGAGGAGTAGCTTACGTCAAGCCACTCTACCATAAAGGCCTGATTGGTGGAGTGCTGCAGAGATGGTCGTCCTTCTGGAAGGTTCTCCCATCTCCACAGAGGAACTGTGGAGCTCTGTCAGAGTGACCATCAGGTTCATAGTCACCTCCCTGACCAAGGCCCCTCTCCCCCGATTGCTCAGTTTGGTCGGGTGGCCAGCTCTAGGAAGAGTCTTGGTGGTTCCAAACTTCTTCCATTTAAGAATGATGGAGGCCACTGTGTTCTTGGGGACCTTCAATGCTGCAGACATTTTTTGGTAGCCTTCCCCAGATCTGTGCCTCGACACAATCCTGTCTCGGAGCTCTACGGACAATTCCTTCGACCTCATGGCTTGGTTTTTGTTCTGACAAGCACTGTCAACTGTGTGCCTTTCCAAATCATGTCCAATCAATTGAATTTACCACAGGTAGACTCCAACAAAGTTTTAGAAACATCTCAAGGATGATCACATTGCAATACATGTACATATAAAGTAAATGCCTTTCACCAGTTGAGAAATGGGGAGAGGTCGTGTTTTTCTCTAGCTGGAGGTAAGCAGGAGGTAAGCTTCTCATATGGTGTTGAGTAAAGCTTAACCATGTATTAGATCGTAGGTAGGTAGTTAGCTGTAGTTAGGTATTGTATTTATTATAGGTTAGTATTGTTGTTATTGTAGGTTTCCGTAGGTAATTGTAGGTTAGTATCGAAGCACGAGGCTAGCTAGCTAGCGGGTAGCTACTGGTAACGATTAGCAACGCTGGAGAGCTGTTTCCAATGTTAATGTAGTCCTAGCCAACGTTTAATTTTTTTGCTTAACCATGTATTAGATCGTAGGTAGGTAGTTAGCTGTAGTTAGGTATTGTATTTATTATAGGTTAGTATTGTTGTTATTGTAGGTTTCCGTAGGTAATTGTAGGTTAGTATCGAAGCACGAGGCTAGCTAGCTAGCGGGTAGCTACTGGTAACGATTAGCAACGCTGGAGAGCTGGTTCCAATTGTTAATGTAGTCCTAGCCAACGTTTAATTTTTTGCTTAACCATGTATTAGATCGTAGGTAGGTAGTTAGCTGTAGTTAGGTATTGTATTTATTATAGGTTAGTATTGTTGTTATTGTAGGTTTCCGTAGGTAATTGTAGGTTAGTATCGAAGCACGAGGCTAGCTAGCTAGCGGGTAGCTACTGGTAACGATTAGCAACGCTGGAGAGCTGTTTCCAATGTTAATGTAGTCCTAGCCAACGTTTAATTTTTTGCTGCGTTATGCGTTATGAAAGGAACTAGACACGGACTTGAATTATCTGTTTAGTGTGCTAACACACTCTTGGCAGTTTGTTGTAACCAAGTATTGATGCTAAATTGTGTGTTAATGGATGCTAGCTTGCAAGTTAGCTACGGGCGTCATAGCTAGGCTTCGTGGGTTGTTGTGGGTAGTTACTGTGTCTTGGCAGTGTCCTCGGCCGTGCCGGCTGTAGCACGAAGCTAGCTAGCTAGCCGTTCTTCAAACAAAGTCAACACAGTGGCCATTGCTAGCTCCCCAACACGACCAGCTAGCTGTACTGTAGTAGCTAACTACAATATACTTGTCCTAGCTAGCCAACGTCTAATCATTGCTGCGTCATGAAAGGAACTTGACACAGACACGAATGATCTGTTTAGTGTGTTATCACATTATTGGTGGTTTGTTGTGACCAAGTGTTGGTGCTAAACGGTGTGTTATTGTTATTGGATGCTAGCTTGCTAGTTGGCTATGGTGTCATAGTTGGCTAGCTGAATAAAGTGGGTTGAGTCTATTCCTTTAAACATTGAACCGCTGTGGTTCACAACAATTCTGATTTCTAAAGGCGGAAGTTGGGAGAGTTTTTGTTCGGGTGGTTCAGTGAAACAATTTTAGTTTCTGAGGTAGAAGTTTTTGGTGAGGGAGGCCCTGCTCTCTCCGCTCCCAGATGCTTAGCCCATTTCATTCCGATCTCCTCTGCATTTTTGTAGCCATTTGCTACAGCCTGTCAACTATGCCTCTGCCTATCCCTGTTCTCTCCTCTCTGCACAGGCTACACAAACGCACCACACCGCGTGGCTGCTGCCTCTCTAACCTGGTGGTCCCTGCACGCACCACCCACGTGGAGTTCCAGGTCGCAGGCAGCCTCTGGAACTGCCGTTCTGCTGCCAACAAAGCTGACTTCATCCCAGCCTATGCCAACCTCCAGTCCCTCGACTTCCTGGCGCTGACGGAAACATGGATCACCACTGAAAACACTGCTACTCCTACTGCTCTCTCCTCGTCTGACCATGTGTTCTCGCATACCCCGAGAGCATCTGGTCAGAGGGGTGGTGGTACAGGAATCCTCATCTCTCCCAAGTGGACATTCTCAATTTTTCCCCCTAACCCATCTGTCTATCTCCTCATTTGAATTCCATGCTGTCACAGTCACTAGCCCATTTAAGCTTAATATCCTTGTCATCTATCGCCCTCCAGGTTCCCTTGGAGAGTTCATCAATGAGCTTGACGCCTTGATAAGTTCCTTCCCTGAGGATGGCTCACCCCTCACAGTTTTGGGGGATTTCAACCTCCCTATGTCCACATTTGACTCATTTCTCTCTGCCTCCTTCTTTCCACTCCTCTCCTCTTTTGACCTCACCCTCTCACCGTCCCCCCTACTCACAAGGCAGGCAATACGCTTGACCTCATCTTCACTAGATGCTGCTCATCTACTAATCTCACTGCAACTCCCCTCCATGTCTCCGACCACTACTTTGTTTCCTTTTCTCTCTCACTCTCCTCCCACACTACTCACTCTGCCCCTACACAGATGGTAATGCGCCGCCGCAACCTTCGCTCTCTCTCTCCCACTACTCTCTCCTCTTCCATCCTATCATCTCTTCCCTCTGCTCAATCCTTCTCCCTCCAATCTCCTGATTCTGCCTCCTCAACCCCTCCTCTCCTCCCTTTCTGCATCCTTTGACTCTCTGTGTCCCCTATCCTCCCGGCCGGCTCGGTCCTCCCCTCCAGCTCCGTGGCTTGATGACTCATTGCGAGCTCACAGAACAGAGCTCCGGGCAGCGGAGCCGGAAATGGAAGAAAACTAAACTCCCTGCCGACCTGGCATCTTTTCACTCCCTCCTCTCTACATTTTCTTCATCTGTTTCTGCTGCTAAGGCCACCTTCTACCACTCTAAATTCCAAGCATCTGCCTCTAACCCTAGGGAAGCTCTTTGCCACATTTTCCTCCCTCCTGAATCCTCCCCCCTCCTCCTCTCTCTGTGGATGACTTCGTCAACCACTTTGAAAAGAAGGTTGACGACATCCGATCCTCGTTTGTTAAGTCTAATGACACTGCTGGTCCTGCTCACACTGCCCTACCCTATGCTTTGACTTCTTTCTCCCCTCTCTCTCCAGATAAAATCCTGCGACTTGTGACTGCAGGCTGCCCAACAACCTGCCCGCTTGACCCCATCCCCTCCTCCCTTCTCCAGACCATCTCCGGTGACCTTCTCCCCTACCTCACCTCGCTGATCAACTCATCCTTGACCGCTGGCCATGTCCCTTCCGTCTTCAAGAGAGCGAGAGTTGCTCCCCCTTCTCAAAAAACCAACACTCGACCCCACTGATGTCAACAACTACAGACCAGTATCCCTTCTTTCTTTTCTTTCCAAAACTATTGAGCGTGCCGTCTTTAGCCAACTCTCTTGCTATCTCTCTCAGAATGACCTTCTTGATCCAAACCAATCAGGTTTCAGGACTGGTCATTCAACTGAGACTGCTCTTCTCTGTGTCACGGAGACTCTCCGCACTGCTAAAGCTAACTCTCTCTCCTCTGCTCTTGTCCTTCTAGACCTGTCTGCTGCCTTTGATACTGTGAACCATCAGATCCTCCTCTCCACCCTCTCCGAGCTGGGCATCTCCGGCGCGGCTCACTCCTGGATTGCGTCCCTACCTGACCGGTCGCTCCTACCAAGTGGCGTGGCGGGAAGCTGTCTCCGCACCACGTGCTCTCACCACTGGTGTCCCCCAGGGCTCGGTTCTAGGCCCTCTCCTTTTCTCCCTATACACCAAGTCACTTGGCTCTGTCATATCCTCACATGGCCTTTCCTATCATTGCTACGCTGACGATACACAACTAATCTTCTCCTTTCCCCCTTCTGATAACCAGGTGGCGAATCGCATCTCTGCATGTCTGGCAGACATATCAGTATGGATGACGGATCACCACCTCAAGCTGAACTCCTGGCAAGACGGAGCTGCTCTTCCTCCCGGGGAAGGACTGCCCGTTCCATGATCTCGCCATCACGGTTGACAACTCCGCTGTGTCCTCCTCCCAGAGTGCGAAGAGCCTAGGCGTGACCCTGGACAACACCCTGTCGTTCTCCGCCAACATCAAGGCGGTGACCCGCTCCCTGCAGGTTCATGCTCTACAACATTCGGAGAGTGCGACCCTGCCTTACACAGGAAGCGGCGCAGGTCCTGGTCCAGGCACTTGTCATCTCCCGTCTGGACTACTGCAACTCGCTGTTGGCTGGCCTCCCTGCCTGTGCCATTAAACCCCTACAACTCATCCAGAATGCCGCAGCCCGTCTGGTGTTCAACCTTCCCAAGTTCTCTCACGTCACCCCCCTCCTCCGCACACTCCACTGGCTTCCAGTTGAAGCTCGCATCCGCTACAAGACCATGGTGCTTGCCTATGGAGCAGTGAGGGGAACGGCACCTCTGTACCTTCAGGCTCTGATCAGTCCCTACACCCAAACGAGGGCATTGCGTTCATCCACCTCTGGCCTGCTGGCTCCCTTCCTCTGCGGAAGCATAGCTCCCGCTCAGCCCAGTCAAAACTGTTCGCTGCTCTGGCACCCCAATGGTGGAACAAGCTCCCTCACGACGCCAGGACAGCGTAGTCACTCACCACCTTCCGGAGACATTTGAAACCCCACGTCTTTAAGGAATACCTGGGATAGGATAAAGTATTCCTTCTAACCCCCCCAAATTGTAAAGTGGTTATCCCACTGGCTATAGGGTGAACGCACCAATTTGTGAGTCGCTCTGGCTAAGAGCGTCTGCTAAATGACGTTAATGTGCCCTTGAGCAAGGCACTTAACCCTAATTGCTCCTGTAAGTCGCTCTGGATAAGAGCGTCTGCTAAATGACTAAAATGTAAAAATGTAAATGTAAACAATGCAATGCTCACATTACTTTTGATATGATTCTCTTCTCTTTTGTTAAAATACATTTTATTATTACTTAATCCGACTGCTCTTAATTGATGATCACTTAAACATTTGGGAAACCTATAGATTTTACATGTAAACTGGATTGTACAGATTTTGAGAACTACATAATGAAAATGTATGTCTGTAAAGTAGAAATATACAAATTATTATATACACTCGAAAGTACTACTATAATGATGACTTATGATTTTACTTCACAGTAAGTGATTTTTAAAACATACTGTTCACACGGCTTTAGTAAAATTGCATTAGCCAATAAGGCCATTTACGTAGCAGACACTTTTATCCAAAGTGACAACAGTCCACACATTTTCGTATGTGTCACGCCCTGGCTCTGGGACTCCGTTTTGTTGAGCCAGGGTGTGTTGTTTCTATGTGTTTTGTGTTCTAGACTGATTATCTAGCTCATGTGTTTCTGTGTTGGCCGGGGTGGTTCTCAATCAGAGGCAACGAGTATCAGCTGTTGCTTGTTGTCTCTGATTGGGAACCATACTTAGGCAGCCTGTTTTCCACAGTGTTTTGTGGGATCTTGTTCTGTGTATGGTTTTGTATTGTAACCAAGGACTTCACGTTATCGTTTTGTTGTTTTGTTCGTGTGGTGAATCCAAATTAAAAGTATGTTCACTTATCACGCTGCGCATTGGTCCACTGTGTTCGACGATCGTGACAGAAGATCCCACCATAACTGGACCAAGCAGCGTGTCCAGGAGCCAACGCCAGAGGTGAATCTAATGGATGTCCACCTCGACTGGGTCAAGCAGCGTGTCCAGGAGCCAACGCCAGAGAGGACTCTAGCGGATATCCACCTCGACTGGGTCAAGCCGCGTGAGGAGGAGAGAGGTTGGACTTGGGAGCAGAGGCTGGAGAGTCTGGCGAGAGCCATGGAGGCCATATCCACGGGGGAGAGACAAACCCAAAACATTTTTAGGGTGGGGGCTCACACCGTGGACGACAGGGCTGCTGGAGGCAGATAAGGGGCAAGTTAGTGGACGAGGAGAGAAGGCCACCGGGTTACGGGAGCCATTGGCGAGTAGAGGGAAGGAAAATGTAGAGGCACGGCGAGAGGTACTGAGGTGTGTTGCCAGTCCGGTCCGGCCCGTTCCTGATCCCCGGGTAAGGCCAGTGGTGTGTGTTCCCAGTGCGGTCCGGCCTGTTCCTGTCCCTCGCACCAAGCCTATGGTGCGCGTCGCCAGCCCGGCCCGGCCTGTTCCTGCTCCCCGCACCAAGCCAATGGTGCGCGTCGCCAGCCCGGCCCGGCCTGTTCCTGCTCCCCGCACCAAGCCAATGGTGCGCGTCGCCAGCCAGGCCCGGCCTGTTCCTGCTCCCCGCACCAAGCCAATGGTGCGCGTCACCAGCCCGGCCCGGCCTGTTCCTGCTCCCCGCACCAAGCCAATGGTGCGCGTCGCCAGCCCGGCCCGGCCTGTTCCTGCTCCCCGCACCAAGCCTGTGGTGCGCATCGTCAGCCCGGTCCGGCCCGTTCCTGCTCCCCGCACCAAGGCAGGGGTGCGCTTCGTCAGCCCGGTTCGGCCCGTCCCTGCTCCCCGCACCAAGCCTGTGGTGCGCGTCGTCAGCCCGGTCCGGCTCGTTCCTGCTCCCCTCAACAAGCCTGTGGTGCGCGTCGTCAGTCCGGTCCGGCTCGTTCCTGCTCCCCGCACCAAGCCTGTGGTGCGCGTCGTCAGTCCGGCACAGCCCGTGCCTGGGTCACCAGTGCCTGGTCAGGTACCGGTCAGCTGCTCCACATCGGAGCCTAAGCATTCCGCTCCACCGATGTCCAGTCCAGCTCCAGCCAGCAGGGCCAGACCGGACCAGGGGCGCTACGGAGGGTGGTGGTCAAGCCCGGAGCCGGAACCGTCTCCGAGGAGGAATGCCCATCAGGCCCTCCCCTGTTCGGTTTATGTTTGGCGCGGTCACAGTCCGCGCCTTTGGGGGGGGGGGTACTGTCATGCCCTGGCTCTGGGACTCCGTTATGTTGAGCCAGGGTGTGTTGTTTCTATGTGTTTTGTGTTCTAGGCTGATTATCTAGCTCATGTGTTTCTGTGTTGGCCGGGGTGGTTCTCAATCAGAGGCAACGAGTATCAGCTGTTGCTTGTTGTCTCTGATTGGGAACCATACTTAGGCAGCCTGTTTTCCACAGTGTTTTGTGGGATCTTGTTCCGTGTTGGTTTTGTATTGTAACCAAGGACTTCACGTTATCGTTTTGTTGTTTTGTTCGTGTGGTGAATCCAAATTAAAAGTATGTTCACTTATCACGCTGCGCATTGGTCCACTGTGTTCGACGCTCGTGACAGAATGTGACCCCAATGGGAATTGAAGCCATAACTCCGGTGTTGCTAGTGCCATGCTCTTATGAACTGAGCCACGTATAAGACCACTACAATACATACGTAAAATACAATACCGTAAATATAATACACGATTACAATATATAGCACCAGTCAAAGGTTTGGACACACCTACTCATTCAAGGGGGTTTTCTTTATTTTTACAATTTTCTACATTGTAGAATAATAGTGAAGACATCAAAACTATGAAATAACTCATATGGAATCATGTAGTAACCAAAAAAGTGATAAACAAATCAAAATATATTTAATATTTGAGATTCTTCAAAGTAGCCACCCTTTGCCTTGGCATTCTCGCAACCAGCTTCATGAGGTAGTCACCTGTAATGCATTTAAATTAACAGGTGTAACTTGTTAAAAGTTAATTTGTGGAATTTCTTTCCTTAATGCGTTTGAACCAATCAGTTGTGTTGTGACAATGTAGTGGTGGTATACAGAAGATAGCCCTATTTGGAAAAAGACCAAGTCCATATTATGGCAAGAACAGCTCCAATAAGCAAAGAGAAACGACAGTCCATCATTACTTTAAGACACGAAGGTCAGTCAATCCGGAAAATGTCAAGAACTTTTAAAGTTTCTTCAAGTGCAGTCGCAAAAACCATCAAGCGCTATGATGAAACTGGCTCTCATGAGGACCGCCACAGGAAGGAAGACCCAGAGCTATCTCTGCTGCAGAGGATAAGTTCATTAGAGTTAACTGCACCTCAGATTGCATCCAAAATAAATGCTTCACAGAGTTCAAGTAACAGACACATCTCAACATCAACTGTTCAGAGGAGACTGAGTGAATCAGGCCTTCATGGTCGAATTGCTGCAAAGAAACCACTACTAAAGGACACCAATAAGAAGAAGATACTTGTTTGGGCCAAGAAACACGAGCAACGGACATTAGACCGGTGGAAATCTGTCCTTTGGTCTGATGAGTCCAAATTTGAGATTTTTGGTTCAAACCGCCGTGACTTTGTGAGAAGCAGAGTAGGTGAACGGATAAACTCTGCATGTGTGGTTCCCACCATGAAGCATGGAGGAGGAGATGTGATTGTGTGGGGGTGCTTTGCTGGTGACACAGTCAGTAATTTATTTAGAATTCAAGGCACACTTAACCAGCATGTCTACCACAGTTCTACAGTGATACGCCATTACATTTACATTTACATTTTAGTCATTTAGCAGACGCTCTTATCCAGAGCGACTTACAGTTAGTGAATACATTTTTTTTTTTTTTTTTTTTTTTTTTTTATACTGGCCCCCGTGGGAATCGAACCCACAACCCTGGCGTTGCAAACGCCATGCTCTATCAACTGAGCTACATCCCGGCCGGCCATTCCCTCCCCTACCCTGGACGACGCTGGGCCAATTGTGCGCCGCCCATGAGTCTCCCGGTCGCGGCCGGCTGCGACAGAGCCTGGATTCGAACCAGGATCTCTAGTGACACAGTTAGCACTGCGATGCAGTGCCTTAGACCACTGCGCCACTCAGGACTATCATTTGTTTTTCAACAGGACAATGACCCAAAACACACCTCCAGGCTGTGTAAGGGCTATTTGACCAAGGAGAGTGATGAAGTGCTTCATCAGATGACATGGCCTCCACAATCACCCGGCCTCAACCCAATTGAGATGGTTTGAGATGAGTTGGAGAAGGAAAAGCAGCCAACAAGTGCTCAGCATATGTGGGAACTCCTTCAAGACTGTTGGAAAAGCATTCCTCATGAAGCTGGTTGAGAGAATGCCAAGAGTGTGCAAAGCTGTTATCAAGGCGAAGGGTGGCTACTTTGAAGAATCTCAAATATAAAATATATTTTGATTTGTTTAACACTTTTTTGGTTACTACATGATTCCATATGTGTCATTTCATAGTTTTGATGTCTTACTATTATTCTACAATGTAGAAAATAGTAAAAAATAAAGAAAAACCTGGAATGAGTAGGTGTGTCCAAACTTTTGACTGGTACTGTAAGTGTTCACACCCCTGAGTCAATACATGTTAGAATCACTTTTGGCAGCGATTACAGTTGTGAAACTATCTGGGTAAGTCTCTAAGAGATTTGCACACCTGGATAGTACAATTATTATTTCAAAATTGTAACATTATTCTTAAAAAAATTATTCAATCTCTGTCAAGTTGATTGTTGAGCATTGCTAGACAGCCATTTTCAAGTGTTGCCATAGATGTTCGAGCCGATTTAAGTGAAAATTGTAACTAGGCTACTCAGGAGCATTCAATGTCGCCTTGGTAAGCAACTTCAGTGTATATTTGGCCTTGTTTTAGGTTATTGTCCTGCTGAAAGGTGAATTTGTCTCCCAATGTCTGTTGGAAAGCAGATTGAACAAGGTTTTCCTCTAGGATTTTGCCTGTGCTTTGCTCTATTCCATTTATTTTCATTAACGAAAAACTCGCTAGTCCTTGCCGATGACAAGCATACCCATAAAATGATGCAGCCACCACCATGCTTGAAAATATGAAGTGGTAATCAGTGATGTGTTATGTCGGATTTGCCCCAAACATAATGCTTAGTATTCAGGACATAAGGTTAATTTCTTTGCCACATTTTTTGCACTTTTACTATAGTGCCTTGTTGCAAAGATTTTTAGGTTAGTATTGTTGAGTAACTACAATGTTGTTGATCCATTCTCAGTTTTCTCCTATCACAACCATTAAACTCTGTAACTGTTTTAAAGTCACTTTTGGCCTCATGGTGAAATTCCTGAGCGGTTTTCTTCCTATCCAGCAACTGAGTTTGGATGATACGCCTGTATCTTTGTAGTGACTGTGTTTATTGATACACCATCCAAAGTGTAATTAATAATTTCACCATGCTCAAAGGGATATTTAATGTCTGCTTTTTTATTTCTTACCCATCAACCAATAGGTACCCTTCTTTGCGAGGGATTGGAAAACCTCCCTGGTCTTTGTGGTTGAATCTGTGTTTGAAATTCACTGCTCGACTGAGGGACCTTATAGATCATTGTATGTGTGGGGTAGAGAGATGAGGTAGTCATTTAAAAATCATGTTAAACACTACTATTGCACACAGAGTGAGTCCATGCAACTTATTATGTTACTTGTTAAGCACATTTTTACTCCTGAATTTATTTAGGCTTGCCATAATTTAATAATTATTGACACAAGACATTTCAGCTTTTCATTTTGAATGAATTTCTAAGAATTTCTAAAAACATAGTTCCACATTGACATTATGAGGTATTGTGTGTAGGCCAGTGACACAAAATCTCAATTGAATCCATTTTAAATTCAGGCTGTAACACAACAAAATGTGGGAAAAGTCAAGGTGTGTGAATACTTTCTGAAGGCACTGTATGGCTTAGATTCGCCATGCCAAAAGGTTTTACCCAAGGTACATGAACAATGAGGATATTTACTGTGATTTCAATGAGAACCTATGGCCAAATGATCGAGACAGGCTTGATGCAAACTTGTGCTTACTAAATAAACATTATGTTTATTTCATTTGATTATATTGTGACATTTTTTTTCAATGATTACACCTTTGATCACACATGGGGTAGAAATTATGGACATTTTATATTCAGTCAATTTTAATGGGTAGTGCAAGTGTATTGCCTATTGTGAAAACAGTGTAATGTGCTGCAATTTACAGTACTGTAGCATACTACATTCGAAGGGCAATTTTGAAACGTACTGTATCTTACATTTTTTGCTATTGGATTAACTGATTGTTAAAATAACTACATTGAGAAGATATCATTATGTTGTGTTTTGGTGATTAAACCAATGTACTCATTATATTTCACAGTAAACGTATATTTTGGATCAATGGTTGTGTGGTGAAAGATGTCTACAAACAAAATGTATGCATAAAATAAGGTTTTGAATGTAAGACTGGCTGCGTTACAAGTGTTACCAGTTTGGAGTTTTGTACTAAGAGTTTAAAAAATGTACCACATACTTGTGAAAATAGTACCAAAGTAAAAAAAATAAAAAATAAAAATCTTTAATCATACACAACCCTTTTCTGGCTTCACACTTATCAATCAGACAAACGCACGTCGGTGTGTGTATGTGTGTGTGTGTGTGCGTGTGTGTTTTCAGAACAGCAACATCCTTCCTCCACAGCCTGGTCAGTGCTGTTAGATTCCACAACTTGCCAGTCAAATAAATACCTTGAGTAAAGCAGAGCGTGTGAAATCCAGGAGCTCTGCCATATATGTCATTCACTGCGAATGTTAACTGATCCTGTGGTACATCAAACAAAATGTCAAAAGAGCATATCATGGTTGTAATTGTCACAGAAAGCTCTGCAGACCAGTCGATACAACACACCTCATCACCTAAAGAGGTTGATTCATTTTACTTTTTCCACCCTGATATGAAATATCACTCAGTCAATCTCCAGCTAATGAGAAACTGAATCAGTGAAAATGTAGTTATCTCAAACAAATAGGACAAACTGATGAATAAATAAATCAAAAACATATGGGCCAGAGTAAATAAAGGTGTGTTATAAAACAGTTACATGTAAGAAAATAAGTCTAATTGCAATGGTCATTGTACAATTAATTAGATGAGGCAGATGGCTTCAGAGTGTGGACAGCTGGCTGTGGACCGGATGCTGTCTGTCGCTCTCTCCTCTCTTTTTATTCTCTTATTTTTTATCAGCTTTTACAAGCTGGGGGCTTAGATTGTCATAGCCATAAAATATCTGTCAAGTCCATCTCACATCACAGACCGATGCATAGCCATGGAGATGGTTCTACACCTTCTGATGTTCTACTATGAGCTGCCACCGCCACCTTGTGGAGTTCTGCTCTCACAGCATTAAAGAAAGAGAGCGAGACAGAGCGAGAGGGAGAGAGAGAGAGAGACTGTTGGCCAGTCTTGCTAAGCCTCTGAGATCCAGCGTTCTTTGTCAGGTGATCGATTAAGCTCTCGTCAAGATGGATGGTTTTTCCTACACTCAAGTCTCAATCTGCCCAATGCTAAGCACCCGATAACACCTGTATGGGCTGTGTTACTGACGGCCTGAGCTGATGCTTCACAACTTACCATGTTTAGCTGGCCATGGTTGACCAGAATTAGGAGAGGGATCAGAATAAGAAAGGAATTCACAGCTAGTAAACAAGGGTCTCTCTTCAATCTACCTAAAGCGTTACAGATTGTGCGATAGAAATGAAAAGATAATTTCCATTGCCTTCAAATTTAAATCACGCTGTGACACTGAACTTATGCGATACGGATTGAATGGAGCACAAGGTCTTAATGATAGCTTGTTTACCATTTTACGGTTATCATACAAGATATCATACTATTATATTTATCTTCCAACCACTGCTGGTATTTATAATGATAACAGACACATACTGTAGCTTTTAGGAGTAATCCAACTGTAGCATTATGAATTCAAAAGCAAGGGTTGTAAAAGTACAGAAAACATATTTTTGTTTACACGTCTTTCAAAATTCAAAAGGCACTCACACATCTGAGCTATCTTTTTTGCAGGTGCATGGTAACAGTTGAATAAGATGAGAAAAAAGCAGAAACCCGCACACTGCTCTTGCTAGTATCACTGCTCTTTAATGAGCTTTACGTATCGGCCTCAAGGCCTCTGTCGTATCTGATGAATGGTGGCCATTATTGCTGTCAACAAAGAGTCCGTTATGCTGCATCGTGTTAGAGGCTTTTATTAAAATCACGAGGTTACAGCATAATTTAACAGACCCGCGGAGTCCGGAGAACAGCATCCTAGATTGCCATGGCCATTCTGCCTTCTCATCGTTTAACCCCTATTTATAAACAATGCAAAAAGATGGGTGGCTCCCTCTTCTGGCCAATCACCAGTCTCCCCTGGGGCGTCACCCTCCAAACGCTACATTTGACCTAAGATCATAAAACAACATTCTTTGTTCCTCCAAAACATTTAACAAAGACATAATCTTCAGATACGATACCTCCATCAGAGCTTTTAGTTTACACGTCTTATCAGTGAGCCTCAGTCAAAGTGCTGTTATGCAGCAAAGCCAGGAAACTACTGTTCAAACATTCCTTTACACACACACAAACACACACACTTATATGGACCTCACAAACACAACTATATCCCGCCGCTCGTTTCAAAGTCAGCCTCATGTGCTCTGGCAGCAGGGCCCTGTGAAAAGAGGAATGGAGTTAGCAGGGGGGCAGGTAAGAAGGGGTGTACAGTTCTATGCTCTCTCTGTCATGTATCATACAGTATGTGAATCAGATCAACCAGACCATAGTGTTTACCTCTATCTGCCTCCTCTGGTCTGGGTCCTGCTCCCACTGTGGGGGTCTGACTCTCACCTCCTCTTTCACAAGCTCAGGCCCACCTGTAGTTGGCTATTGTGCTCTTCCATAAAACTGTCTGTGAATTAAATAAAGAGGACACACAAACAAACACACATAGACACAGACAGACCAACCTGGACTCAGGTGTAGATGTACAGTATCATAGTAAACGTAAATCTGTCTCTCTCCATTTAGTATGATATGTTACGTTTCGTATGGTATGTATTCATTTTTGTATGTCCATCATCCATTTCAAATGATATGTTATGAATTGCAATTTGTACAATATTCTATGAATTTACAATACATATGATATGTTACGAATTCCAATTTGTTGTGGCTAACGTTAGCTATGTGGCTAGGTGGTTAATGCTAACGTTAGCTAGGAGCCTATCATTAGCTAGGCTATGGGTTAGGGGTTAAGGGTTAAGGGTTAAGGTTAGGAGTTAGGTTAGGAATTGGGTTAACATAAAATTTTAAGACCCCTTGATGTATCAAAAAATATATAATAAATTATTTAATGAAAAATTGTATTTGGCCTTACTGCTATTAGCCCATACAAACGCATTGAATATCAGATTCACTACATGGAACAACAGATAGTCCCAAAAAAAACATAAAAAGGAAGTTTGTTCTGAAATGTCTGTCCTATATCTGAGATATATGAGAAAGATCAGGAAACATTTGTACTTTTTTTTTTACATGTAACTTTATTTAATGTTTATATTTTTGGGATCATTTGTGAGAAGGAGGCAGTGAGACTTTAAAGAAAGTATCACTGCCTCCTTCTCACAAATGATCCAAAAAATATAAAAATTAAATAAAGTTGGTTCAACACAGTGGCGGGTCATTTTGACCCTAGGACAACGGGAGGGTTAAACCCCTTATTCTTGGCACGAAACAGTCTCCATGTCTACAGTACTAACATACACATTTTCAACTGGTACTGGGATACCTTCAGACGAGTCTTGTGAGGCCTGTGGGCATCCTAGAGCAAAACAACATGTACGTGTTCGTGAGAGCCTCACCTTTCCATTGAGGGGTCATATTAGTGTGTAGCCTAAAACGGACGCTACAGACAGAAGTTGGCAGATCGGCTGTACCGACTTCAGACGAGTCCCTAGACGCTTGTGGGGGTCGTAGAGCAGAACACCATAGTGTTCGTGAGAGTCTCATCTTTCCATAAAAGTTTGTAGGCTAAACTGTTCGGACTCTACAGACGATTTTGTGAGAGGACAGATTTTCGGGATGTCTCATGGTCTTGCAAACGCATCCAATGCAAAATCTCTAGCTAATTAGATTTCCGCGGTGCATCGACACTAGGGGTTTTAAAGGGTTATGGTTAGTGTTAGTGGAAGGGTTAGCTTACATGCTAAGTAGTTGCAAAGTAGCTAAAAAGTACTAAGTAGTTGCTAATTAGCTAAAATGCTAAACTTGTCCGTGATGAAATTCAAACATGCAACATTTGGGTTGCTAGACGTTTACGTTATACGGTCACCAAACCCACCCCGACCAACAACCTTCCTTTAGTTTTTGCCTTAAGTAACCTTTGTCTGTTGTAACCATACCAAACATAACATATCATACTTTTGCCCTCAGAACAGCCTCAATTCGTTGGGCCATGGACTCTACAAGGTGTCGAAAGCGTTCATTTGACATTTTTTGTCATTTAGCAGACGCTCTTATCCAGAGCGACTTACAGTTAGTGAGTGCATACATTTTTCATACTGCACAGGGATGCTGGCCCAGGTTGACTCCAATGCTTCCCACAGATATGTCAAGTTGGCTAGATGTCCTTTGGGTGGTGGACAATTGTTGATACACATGGGAAACTGTTGAGCATGAAAAACCCAGCAGAATTGCAGTTCTTGACACAAACCGGTGCTCCTGGCACCTACTACCATACCCCATTCAAAGGCACTTAAATGTTTTGTCTTGCCCATTCACCCTCTGAATGGCATACATACATAATCCATATTTCAATTGTCTCAAGGCTTAAAAATCCTCATTTAACCTGTCTCCTCCCTGATTCTACACTGATTGAAGTGGATTTAACAAGTGACATCAATTAGGGATCATAGCTTTCACCTGAATTCACCTGGTCACTCTATGTGAATAATGGCGCCAGAGAAGATGGCTGCCGTTTTACAGCCCTCTAACCAATTGCACCATCATGTGTGTTTTTCCGCGTTATTTGTAATTTATTTTGTACATAATGTTTCTGCCATTGTCTCTTATAACCAAAAAAGAGCTTCTGGATATCAGGACAGCGATTACTCACCTCGTATTGGATGAAGATTTTTATTGGACGAAGATATCCTACAGACACCCGACAAGGCCCAAATCCCCGTCATTCGCATGAGGAAGAGACGGAGATATCGTGGACGTAGGTCGGGGTGCCTTGTAAGGATCCGACGGCGAGCGAGTAAACTGCCACTCCCATCAATCCTATTAGCCAATCTTCAATCATTTGAGAATAAATTGGATGACCTAAGATTACGGTTATCCTACCAACGGGACATTAAAAACTGTAATATCTTATGTTTCACCGAGTCGTGGCTGAACGACGACATGGACAACATACAGCTAGCGGGCTATACACTACATCGGCAGGATAGAACGGCTGACTCCGGTAAGACAAGGGGTGGCGGTCTGTGTATATTTGTAAACAACAGCTGGTGCACAAAATCAAATACTAAGGAAGTCTCGAGGTTTTGCTCGCCTGAGGTAGAGTATCTTATGATAAGCTGTAGACCACACTATTTACCAAGAGAGTTTTCATCTATATTTTTCATAGCTGTCTATTTACCACCACAAACCAATGCTGGCATTAAGATTGCACTGAATGAGCTGTATAAGGCCATAAGTCAACAGGAAAACGCTCATCCAGAGGCAGCGCTCCTAGTGGCCGGGGACTTTAATGCAGGGAAACTTAAATCCATTCTACCTAATTTCTACCAGCATGTTAAATGTGCAACCAGAGGAAAAAAAAAACTCTAGACCACCTTTACTCCACACACAGAGATGCATACAAAGCTCTCCCTCGCCCTCCATTTGGCAAATCTGACCATAACTCTATCCTCCTGATTCCTGCTTATAAGCAAAAACTAAAGCAGGAAGCACCAGTGACTCGGTTAATAAAAAAGTGGTCAGACGACGCAGATGCTAAGCTACAGGACTGTTTTGCTAGCACAGACTGGAACATGTTCCGGGATTCTTCAGATAGCATTGAGGAGTACACCACATCAGTCACTGGCTTCATCAATAAGTGCATCGATGATGTCGTCCCCACAGTGACCATACGTACATACCCCAACCAGAAGCCATGGATTACAGGAAACATCCGCACTGAGCTAAAGGGTAGAGCTGCCGCTTTCAAGGAGTGGGAGTCTAACCCGGACGTTTATAAGAAATCCCGCTATGCCCTCCGATGAACCATCAAACAGGCAAAGAGTCAATACAGGACTAAGATTGAATCATACTACACCTGCTCTGACGCTCGTCGGATGTGGCAGGGCTTGAAAACTATAACAGACTACAAAGGGAAGCAAAGCCGCGAGCTGCCCAGTGACACAAGACTTCCAGACGAGCTAAACCACTTCTATGCTCGCTTCGAGGCAAGCAACACTGAAGCATGCATGAGAGCACCAGCTGTTCCGGATGACTATGTGATCTTGCTCTCGTAGCCGATGTGAGTAAGACTTTTAAGCAGGTCAACATTCACAAGGCCGCAGGGCCAGACGGATTACCAGGACGTGTACTCCGAGCATGTGCTGACCAACTGGCAAGTGTCTTCACTGAAATTTTCAACATGTCCCTGAATGAGTCTGTAATACCAGCATGTTCAAGCAGATAACCTGCCTAAATGACTACCGACCCGTAGCACTGACGTCTGTAGCCATGAAGTGCTTTGAAAGGCTTGTCAAGGCTCACATCAACACCATTATCCCAGAAACCCTAGACCCACTCCAATTTGCATACCGCCCCAACAGATCCACAGATGATACAATCTCTATTGCACTCCACACTGCCCTTTCCCACCTGGACAAGAGGAACACCTACGTGAGAATGCTATTCATTGACTACAGCTCAGCATTCAACACCATAGTGCCCTCAAAGCTCATCACTAAGCTAAGGATCATGGGACTAAACACCTCCCTCTGCAACTAGATCCTGGACTTCCTGACGGGCCGCCCCCAGGTGGTAAGGATAGGTTACAACACATCTGCCACACTGATCCTCAACACGGGGGCCCCTCAGGGGTGCGTGCTCAGTCCACTCCTGTACTCCCTGTTCACCCATGACTGCATGGCCAGGCATGACTCCAACACCATCATTAAGTTTGCCGACGACACAACAGTGGTAGGCCTGATCTCAGACAACGATGAGACAGCCTATAGGGAGGAGGTCAGAGACCTGGCCGTGTGGTGCCAGGATAACAACCTCTCCCTCAACGTGACCAAGACAAAGGAGATGATTGTGGACTACAGGAAAAAAAAGAGGACTGAGCATGCCCCCATTCTCATCGACGGGGCTGTAGTGGAACAGGTTGAGAGCTTCAAGTTCCTTGGTGTCCACATCACCAATGAACTATCATGGTCCAAACACACCAAGACAGTCGTGAAGAGGGCACGACAAAGCCTATTCCCCCTCAGGAGACTGAAAAGATTTGGCATGGGTCCTCAGATCCTCAAAAAATTATTCAGATGCACCATCGAGAGCATCCTGACTGGTTGCATCACCGCCTGGTATGGCAACTGCTTGGCCTCCGACCACAAGGCACTACAGAGGGTAGTGCGTACGGCCCAGTACATCACTGGGGCCAAGCTTCCTGCCATCCAGGCGGTGTCAGAGGAAGGCCCTCAAAATTGTCAAAGACTCCAGCCACCCTAGTCATAGACTGTTCTCTCTGCTACCGCACTGCAAGCGGTACCAGAGTGCCAAGTCTAGGTCCAAAAGACTTCTCAACAGCTTCTACCCCCAAGCCATAAGACTCCTGAACAGCTAATCATGGCTACCCGGACTATTTGCACTGCCCCCCCACCCCATCTTTTTACGCTGCTGCTACTCTGTTAATTATTTATGCATAGTCACTTTAACTCTACCCACATGTACATATTACTTCAACTACCTCAACTAGCCGGTGCCCCCCGCACATTGACTCTGCACCGGTACCCCCCTGTATATATAGCCTCCCTACTGTTATTTTATTTTACTTCTGCTCTTTTTTTCTCAACACTTTTTTGTTGTTTTATTCTACTTTTTTATTAAAAATAAATGCACTGTTGGTTAAGGGCTGTAAGTAAGCATTTCACTGTAATGTCTGCACCTGTAGTGTTCGGCGCATGTGGCCAATAACATTTGATTTGATTTGTCATGGGAAGAGCAGGTGTTCTGAATTTGTATACTGATTGTATAAAGCGATCTGTGCATTTCAACAACAGCATAAATACACCTACAGTGGGGAGAACAAGTATTTGATACACTGCCGATTTTGCAGGTTTTCCTACTTACAAACCATGTAGAGGTCTGTAATTTTTATCATAGGTACACTTCAACTGTGAGAGACGGAATTTAAAACAAAAATCCAGAAAATCACATTGTATGATTTTTAAGTAATTAATTTGCATTTTATTGCATGACATAAGTATTTGATACATCAGAAAAGCAGAACTTAATATTTGGTACAGAAAACTTTGTTTGCAATTACAGAGATCATACGTTTCCTCTAGGTCTTGACCAGGTTTGCACACACTGCAGCAGGGATTTTGGCCCACTTCTCCATACAGACCTTCTCCAGATCCTTCAGGTTTCGGGGCTGTCGCTGGGCAATACGGACTTTCAGCTCCCTCCAAAGATGTTCTATTGGGTTCAGGTCTGGAGACTGGCTAGGCCACTCCAGGACCTTGAGATGCTTCTTACGGAGCCACTCCTTAGTTGCCCTGGCTGTGTGTTTCGGGTCGTTGTCATGCTGGAAGACCCAGCCACGACCCATCTCCAATGCTCTTACTGAGGGAAGGAGGTTGTTGGCCAAGAGCTTTCGATACATGGCCCTATCCATCCTCCCCTCAATACGGTGCAGTCGTCCTGTCCTCTTTGCAGATAAGCATCCCCAGAGAATGATGTTTCCACCTCCATGCTTCACGGTTGGGATGGTGTTCTTGGGGTTGTACTCATCCTTCTTCTTCCTCCAAACACGACGAGTGGAGTTTAGACCAAAAAGCTTTATTTTTGTCTCATCAGACCACATGACCTTCTCCCATTCCTCCTCTGGATCATCCAGATGGTCATTGGCAAACTTCAGACGGGCCTGGACATGCGCTGGCTTGAGCAGGGGGACCTTGCTTGCGCTGCAGGATTTTAATCCATGACGGCGTAGTGTGTTACTAATGGTTTTCTTTGAGACTGTGGTCCCAGCTCTCTTCAGATCATTGACCAGGTCCTGCCGTGTAGTTCTGGGCTGATCCCTCACCTTCCTCATGATCATTGATGCCCCACGAGGTGAGATCTTGCATGGAGCCCTAGACCGAGGGTGATTGACCGTCATCTTGAAATTCTTAAATTTTCTAATAATTGGGCCAACAGTTGTTGCCTTCTCACCAAGCTGCTTGCTTATTTTCCTGTAGCCCATCCCAGCCTTGTGTAGGTCTACAATTTTATCCCTGATGTCCTTACACAGCTCTCTGGTCTTGGCCATTGTGGAGAGGTTGGAGTCTGTTTGATTGAGTGTGTGGACAGGTGTCTTTTATACAGGTAACGAGTTCAAACAGGTGCAGTTAATACAGGTAATGAGTGGAGAACAGGAGGGCTTCTTAAAGAAAAACGAAGAGGTCTGTGAGAGCCGGAATTCTTACTGGTTGGTAGGTGATCAAATACTTATGTCATGCAATAAAATGCAAATGAATTACTTAAAAATCATACAATGTGATTTTCTGGATTTTTGTTTTAGATTTCGTCTCTCACAGTTGAAGTGTACCTATGATAAAAAATTACAGACCTCTACATGCTTTGTAAGTAGAAAAACCTGCTAAATCAGAAGTGTATCAAATACTTGTTCTCCCCACTGTATTTCACTTTTGCATGTCAAAAACCGAATGACCACTGCTGCACATGCTGCTACTATTTTGAACAGATTAGATTATACTATTTAGAACGAGCAGCCAGCTTATGAACAAACGTGTGCACCAGGGAGAACGTTTGTTACTATTTACCACAGCTACAAAGTCATAAAGCCTGCCTATTTCTACAATTGATCTTCTTAAAATGTGATTTTCAACCTAACTCTAACCTTAACCCTAACATTGACCACACTGCTAACCTTATGTCTAACCTTAACCTTAAATGAAAACCAAAAAGCTAATTTTTGTTTTCATAATTTTTTACGAGCATGCAGATGCAATAAGTGAAAATGCATGATCTAACTGGGGATAGCTAGCTAACGTAATGTCACAAAGCATGATGCACTAGCCAGGTAACTTTCATTCTGAAATATCTTAATATTTCAGAGTTAGTCTGATATTAGTTTAGAAAGACTTGACATTTTCATGGGAGCTAACTAGCTAGCAAGCTACCATCTACAGCTAGCTAGCTAGCTAGCTGCTTATCAAAGGTAGATAACTGGTTAATTTGACCCAAGAAATCTACCAAATTATTTCGCAATGTTTCTCAAAATTACTGTGGCAGCCTATTTAATTTGATCATGCTTTGTGATACCCCCAATTTTATGCTGTTTTAGTCCACACAACATGTTGCCCTGTCACAGTAGAACATGATGAAGGTTCCGTGATGACAAGGTTCTAGCCAGTGTATCACTCTGTCCTTCAACTCTTGTTGGATGTAGTTGTTTGGTTTATTAGGTCCAAGGCTCCCATGACTGTTATGATTATTTATTTACAAGTTACTTACAATTTGCTTTTTGCCGTCTGTACCTCATTGAGCCGATCTAGTCTCAGGTGCTGAAGTAAGCCGTCTGGCGCGGGAGACTAGAGCAGACCCAGAAGTTTTGACTGAACACACATTTGAGCAACTCAGGAAAGTCCATTTACTTTGTGCTGTTATAACTTATGCTGCAGTTCCCCCTCAAAGCAAATACCTGGCAAAACAGTCCAAGCAATGTTTGCACGGTCTATAAGCCCATGGAGGTGAAGCTGCTGCTGCTCGCAGATTAGTTAGTAACTTTAGTTAGTACTTTTTACCCCTTTTTCTCCCCAATTGGTAGTTACAGATTTCGCTGCAACTCCCATAGGGACCAGGGAGAGGCGAAGGTTGAGAGCCATGCGTCCTCCGAAACACGACCCCGCCAAGCTGCACTGCTTCTTGACACATTGCTCTCTTCACCCGGAAGCCAGCCGCACCAATGTGTCAGAGGAAACATCATACAGCTGGCAACCGAAGTCAGCGTGCATGCACCCGGCTGCCACAAGGAGTTGCTAGAGCGCGATGGGACAAGGACATCCCAGCCGGCCAAACCCTCCCCTTACCTGGACGACACTGAGCCAACTGTACACCTCCTCATGGGGTCTCCCAGTCGCGGCCGGCTGCAACACAGCCCGGGATCGAACCTGGATCTGTAGTGACACCTCTAGCACTGCGATGCAGTGCCTTAGACCGCTGAGCCACTCTGGAGGCCCAAACAGCTTGTTTATCAGACCCCTTGACTTTTTCCACATTGTATTACGTTACAGCCTTATTCTAAAATGGATGAACACACAATACCCCATAATGACAAAGCGAAAACAGGTTTTTTATTTTCTTTGCAAATGCATTAAAGATAAAAAACAGAAATACCATATTTACATACAGTTGTAGTCGGAAGTTTACAGTCGTGGTCAAACGTGTTGAGAATGACACAAGTATTGGTCTTCACAAAGTTTGCTGCTTCAGTGTTTTTAGATATTTTTGTCAGATGTTATTATGGTATAATGAAGTATAATTACAAGCATTCCATAAGCGTCAAAGGCTTTTATTGACAATTACATTAAGTTTATGCAAAGAGTCAATATTTGCAGTGTTGACCCTTCTTTTTCAAGTCCTCTGCAATCCGCCCTTGCATGCTGACTTCTGGGCCACATCCTGACTGATGGCAGCCCATTCTTGCATAATCAATGCTTGGAGTTTGTCAGAATTTGTGGGTTTTTGTTTGTCCACCCGCCTCAATGGGATTAAGGTCTGGGGAGTTTCCTGGCCATTGACCCAAAATGTCGATGTTTTGTTCCCTGAGCCACTTAGTTATCACTTTTGCCTTATGGCAAGGTGCTCCATCATGCTGGAAAAGGCATTGTTCGTCACCAAACTGTTCTTGGATGGTTGGGAGAAGTTGCTCTCGGAGGATGTGTTGGTACCATTCTTTATTCATGGCTATGTTCTTAGGCAAAATTGTGAGTGAGCCCAGTCCCTTGGCTGAGAAGCAACCCCACACATGAATGGTCTCAGGATGCTTTACTGTTGGCATAACACATGACTGATGGTAGCGCTCACCTTGTGTTCTCCGGACAAGCTTTTTTCCGGATGCCCCAAACAATCGGAAAGGGGATTCATCAGAGAAAATGACTTTACCCCAGTCCTCAGCAGTCCAATCCCTGTACCTTTTGCAGAATATCAGTCTGTCCCTGATGTTTTTCCTGGAGAGAAGTGGCTTCCTCGCTGCCCTTCTTGACACCAGGCCATCCTCCAAAAGTCTTCGCCTCACTTTGTGTGTACATGCACTCACACCTGCCTGCTGCCATTCCTGAGCAAGCTCTGCACTGGTGGTACCCCGATCCCGCAGCTGAATCAACTTCAGGAGACGGTCCTGGTGCTTGCTGGACTTTCTTGGGTGCCCTGATGCCTTCTTCAAAACAATTTAACCTCTCTCGTTGAAGTTCTTGATGATCCGATAAATTTACATTTTACATTTCAATCATTTAGCAGACGCTCTTATCCAGAGAGACTTACAGTTAGTGAGTGCATACATTTTCATAAATGGTTGATTTAGGTGCAATCTTACTAGCAGCAATATCCTTGCCTGTGAAGCCCTTTGTGTGCAAAGCAATGATGACGGCACGTGTTTCCTTGCAGGTAACCATGGTTAATAGAGGAAGAACAATGATTTCAAGCACCACCCTCCTTTCAAAGTTTCCAGTCTGTTATTCTAACTCAATCAGCATGACAGAGTGATCTCCAGCCTTGTCCTTGTCAACACTCTCACCTGTGTTAATGAGAGAATCACTGACATGATGTCAGCTGGTCCTTTTGTGGCAGGGCTGAAATGCAGTGGAAATGTTTTTTGGGATTAAGTTCATTTTCATGGCAAAGAGGGACTTTGCAATTAATTGCAATTCATCTGATCACTCTTCATAACATTCTGGAGTATATGCAAATTGCCATCATAAAAACTGAGGTAGCAGACTTTGTGAACATTTATATTTGTG
Source organism: Coregonus clupeaformis (assembly GCF_020615455.1). Taxonomy (NCBI): domain Eukaryota; kingdom Metazoa; phylum Chordata; class Actinopteri; order Salmoniformes; family Salmonidae; genus Coregonus; species Coregonus clupeaformis. The sequence goes on along the minus strand of NC_059211.1, from coordinate 52,441,664 downwards.
TCAATCTCAAAACTTTTGACCACGACTGTACATAAACCTTAGCCAAATACATTTAAACTCAGGTTTTCACAGTTCCTGACATGTAATCCTAGTAAAGATTCCCTGTCTTAGGTCAGTTAGGATCACCACTGTTTTTTAAGAATGTGAAATGTCAGAATAATAGTAGAGAGAATGATTTATTTCAGCTTTTATTTCTTTCATCACATTCCCAGTGGGTCAGAAGTTTACATACATTCAATTAGTATTTGGCAGCATTGCCTTTAAATTGTTTAACTTGGGTCAAACGTTTCGTGTAGCCTTCCACGAGCTTCTCACAATAAGTTAGGTGAATCTTGTCCCATTCCTCCTGACAGAGCTGGTAACTGAGTCAGGTTTGTAGGCCTCCTTGCTCGCACACGCTTTTTCTGCTCTGCTCACAAATGTTCTATAGGATTGAGGTCAGGGCTTTGTGATGGCCACTCCAATACCTTGACTTTGTTGTCCTTAAGCAATTTTGCCACAACTTTGGAAGTATGCTTGGGGTCATTGTCCATTTGGAAGACCCATTTGCGACCAAGCTTTAACTTCCTGACTAATGTCTTGAGATGTTACTTCAATATATCCACATAATTTTCCTTCCTCATGATGCCATCTATTTTGTGAAGTGCACCAGTCCCTCCTGCAGCAAAGCACCTCCACAGCATGATGCTGCCACCCCCGTGCTTCACGGTTGGGATGGTGATCTTTTTCCTCCAAACTAAACAATGGTCATTATGGCCAAACTGTTCTATATTTGTTTCATCAGACCAGAGGACATTTCCCAAAAAGTATGATATTTGACCCCATGTGCAGTTGCAAGCCGTAGTCTGGCTTTTTTATGGCGGTTTTGGAGCAGTGGCTTCTTCCTTGCTGAGCGGCCTTTCAGGTTATGTCAATATAGGACTCGTTTTACTGTGGATATACAGTGAGGGAAAAAAGTATTTGATCCCCTGCTGATTTTGTACGTTTGCCCACTGACAAAGACATGATCAGTCTATAATTTTAATGGTAGGTTTATTTAAATAGTGAGAGACAGAATAACAACAACAAAATCCAGAAAAACGCATGTCAAAAATGTTATAAATTGATTTGCATTTTAATGAGGGAAATAAGTATTTGACCTCTCTGCAAAACATGACCTAGTACTTGGTGGCAAAACCCTTGTTGGCAATCACAGAGGTCAGACGTTTCTTGTAGTTGGCCACCAGGTTTGCACACATCTCAGGAGGGATTTTGTCCCACTCCTCTTTGCAGATCTTCTCCAAGTCATTAAAGTTTCGAGCCTGACGTTTGGCAAATCGAACCTTCAGCTCCCTCCACAGATTTTCTATGAGATTAAGGTCTGGAGATTGGCTAGGCCACTCCAGGACCTTAATGTGCTTCTTCTTGAGCCACTCCTTTGTTGCCTTGGCCGTGTGTTTTGGGTCATTGTCATGCTGGAATACCCATCCACGACCCATTTTCAATGCCCTGGCTGAGGGAAGGAGGTTCTCACCCAAGATTTGACGGTACATGGCCCCGTCCATCGTCCCTTTGATGCCGTGTAGTTGTCCTGTCCCCTTAGCAGAAAAACACCCCCAAAGCATAATGTTTCCACCTCCATGTTTGACGGTGGGGATGGTGTTCTTGGGGTCATAGGCAGCATTCCTCCTCCTCCAAACACGGCGAGTTGAGTTGATGCCAAAGAGCTTGATTTTGGTATCATCTGACCACAACACTTTCACCCAGTTCTCCTCTGAATCATTCAGATGTTCATTGGCAAACTTCAGACGGGCCTGTATATGTACTTTCTTGAGCAGGGGGACCTTGCGGGTGCTGCAGGATTTCAGTCCTTCATGGCGTAGTGTGTTACCAATTGTTTTCTTGGTGACTTTGGTCCCAGCTGCCTTGAGATCATTGACAAGATCCTCCCGTGTAGTTCTGGGCTGATTCCTCACCGTTCTCATGATCATTGCAACTCCACGAGGTGAGATCTTGCATGGAGCCCCAGGCCAAGGGAGACGGACAGTTCTTTTGTGTTTCTTCCATTTGCGAATAATCGCACCAACTGTTGTCACCTTCTCACCAAGCTGCTTGGCGATGGTCTTGTAGACCATTCCAGCCTTGTGTAGGTCTACAATCTTGTCCCTGACATCCTTGGAGAGCTCTTTGGTCTTGGCCATGGTGGAGAGTTTGGAATCTGATTGATTGATTGCTTCTGTGGACAGGTGTCTTTTATACAAGTAACAAGTGCTCCTAATCTCAGCTCGTTACCTGTATAAAAGACACCTGGGAGCCAGAAATCTTTCTGATTGAGAGGGGGTCAAATACTTATTTCCCTCATTAAAATGCAAATCAATTTATAACATTTTTGACATGCGTTTTTCTGGATTTTTTTATTGTTATTCTGTCTCTCATTGTTCAAATAAACCTACCATTAAAATTATAGACTGATAATTTCTTTGTCAGTGGGCAAACGTACAAAATCAGCATGGGATCAAATACTTTTTTCCCTCACTGTAGATACGTTTGTACCTTTTTCCTCCAGCATCTTCACAAGGTCCTTTGCTGTTGTTCTGGGATTGATTTGCACTTTTCGCACCAAGGTACGTTCATCTCTAGGAGACAGAACGCGTCTCCTTCCTGAGTGGTATGACGCTGCGTGGTCCCTTGGTGTTTATACTTGCGTACTATTGTTTGTACAGATGAACGTGGTACCTTCAGGCGTTTGGAAATTGCTCCCAAGGATGAACCAGACTTGTGGAGGTCTACACATTTTTTTCTGAGATCTTGGCTGATTTCTTTAGATTTTCCCATGATGTCAAGCAAAGAGGCACTGAGTTTGAAGGTAGGCCTTGAAATACATCCATAGATACACCTCCAATTGACTCAAATTATGTTAATTAGCCTATCAGAAGCTTCTAAGGCTATGACATCATTTTCTGGAATTTTCCAAGCTGTTTAAAAGCACAGTCAACTTAGTGTATGTAAACTTCTGACCCACTGGAATTGTGATACAGTGAACTATAAGTGAAATAATCTGTCTGTAAACAATTGTTGGAAAAATTACTTGTGTCATGCACAAAGTAGATGTCCTAACCGACTTGCCAACACTATAGTTTGTTAACAAGAAATTGGTGGAGTGGTTGAAAAACAAGTTTTAATGACTCCAACCTAAGTGTATGTAAACTTCCGACTTCAACTGTAAGTATTTAGACCCTTTGCTATGAGACTTGAAATTGAGCTCAGGTGCATCCTGTTTCCATTGATCATACTTGAGATGTTTCTACAACTTGATTGGAGTCTACCTGTGGTAAATTCAATTGATTGGACATGATTTGGAAAGGCACACACCTGTCTATATAAGGTCCCACAGTTGACAGTGCATGTCAGAGCAAAGACCAAGCCATGAGGTCGATGGAATTGTCCGTAGCACGCCGAGACAGGATTGTGTCGAGGCACAGATCTGGGGAAGGCTACCAAAAAGTTTCTGCAGCATTGAATGTCCCCAAGAACACAGTGGCCTCCATCATTCTTAAATGGAAGAAGTTTGGAACCACCAATACTTTTCCTAGAGCTGAATGCCTGGCCAAACTGAGCAATCGGGGGAGAAGGGCCTTGGTCAGGGAGGTGACCAAGAACCTGATGGTCACTCTGACAGAGCTCCAGAGTTCCTCTGTGTAGGTGGGAGAACCTTCCAGAAGGGCAACCATCTCTGCAGCACTCCACCAAGCAGGCCTTTATGGCAGGGTGGCCAGATGGAAGCCACTCCTCAGTAAAAGGCACATGACAGCCCGCTTGGAGTTTGTCATGAAAAACAAGATTCTCTGGTCTGATGAAACCAAGATTGAACTCTTTGGCCTGAATGCCAAGCGTCACGTCTGGAGGAAACCTGGCACCATCCCTACGGTGAAGCATGGTAGTGGCAGCATCGTGCTCTGGGGATGTTTTTCAGTTGTAGGGACTGGGAGACTGGTCAGCGTCGAGGAGAAGATGAACGGAGCAAAGTACAGAGGGATTCTTGATGAAAATCTGGTCCAGAGCGCTCAGGACCTCCAACTGGGGCGCAGGTTCACCTTCCAACAGGACAACGACCCTAAGCACACAGCCAAGACAACGCAGGAGTGGCTTCGTGACAAGTTTCTGAATGTCCTTGAGTGGCCCAGCCAGAGCCTGGTCTTGAACCCGATCGAACATCTCTGGAGAGACCTGAAAATAGCTGTGCAGCGACACTCTCCATCCAACCTGACAGAGCTTGAGAGGATCTGCAGAGAAGAATGGGAGAAACTCCCCAAATTCAGTTGTGCCAAGCTTGTACCGTCATACCCAAGAAGATTCGAGGCTGTAATCGCTGCCAAAGGTGCTTCATCAAAGTAATGAGTAAAGGGTATGAATACTTATGTAAATATCATATTTCATTTTTTCATTTTTAATAAATTAGCTAAAATGTATAATAACCTGTTTTTGCTTAGTCATTATGGGGTATTGTGTGTAGATTGATGAGGGGGGAAAAAGTCAAGGGGTATGAATACTTTCCGAATGCACTGTATGTATTTTTTTTGCAAATCACAAGTGGGGCCCCACCTGTAGTCGGCTATTGTGATCTTCCATAAATCTGGCTGTGAATTAAATAAAGAGGGCACACATAGAGACAGACAGACAGACCAACCTGGTAGACGTAACATAGTAAAAGTAATTCTGTCTCCCTCCATTTAGTATGATGGGCGGGCCGCTGCTGTATCATACTAATTTGAGTGTCCCGGATGTACGTTTCCTTTGTTATGTCTAGTCTATGAGACCAGGCTGGACGGACAGACAGAAAGACAGAAAGACACACACACACACAAAGGAGAGTCGTCATTCTAAGCATAACTTTTGATTAGCTAGTTTCATTAGTGCCTTCCTTAGTACCCCTGTTTGACGTGTTAAGGAGTAGAAAAGTATCTCATCCAAGGGCAATGAATTCAATTTGTCCTGCTGGGGGCCATAGGGCTTGAACCCTGCCAATGCTGCTTGCAGCTATATTTTCATATTAAATTCTGAGCTATGAAGGAGGTGGAGGGTGATTATTTATGACAACACCAACACTTGGACTTCACCCCCGTATTTTTCATCTTAATGCTCGCTTTCTGGGTAGCTCTCCCTCTTCAAACCTCAGAGGGAACAACAACATTGGGAGCAGCTAGGTGACTTTACAGTCAATCTCACCTTGGGCTTATCTCCGCCCCCATATCACTGCAGATTAAACAGGCTGAATTAGACTGAGCTCAGCCCAGCCGTGGTGAGACGTGCCTGGGGAACAGCAGAGAGACAATGTGGTTCTGCTGGGACTGGAGCAGGGAGTGTGGGCTTCACGGCAGAGGCTGGGTGGGCCCCACAGTGCTGCTCTGTATCTATGGCTTCTGCTCAATGATGAGACCCTCTGAGCCTTTCCTCACAGACTACCTCACCGGGCCATACAAGAACCTCACCACCAAACAGGTATGGCACATTAATCGTTTATTCATTTAACCTTGATTTAGCTAGAGAAGTCATATCAAAAATGTAGCTCAGCTGGTAGAGCACGGCGCTTGTAACGCCAAGGTAGTGGGTTCGATCCCCGGGACCACCCATACACAAAAAAATGTATGCACGCACGACTGTAAGTCGCTTTGGATAAAAGCGTCTGCTAAATGGCTTATTATTATATTATATTATATAACGGCAAATGCTTTTATGTGAATGTATTGTTGTATGATTTATCCTGCCATTTTCCTGATCTTCCCACAGGTTACAAAGCAGGTGTTCCCAATATGGGCGTATTCCAACCTCTTCCTACTCATCCCAACCTTCCTGGTGACAGACATTCTGAGGTACAAGCCTGTCATTGTCCTCCAGGCACTCAACTACATCTTGGCATTTCTGCTGTTCATCTTCAGCTCTGGCGTGGTGTTGACTCAGTTCGCCCTCTTCATCTACAGTATGGGCACCGCGGCAGACGTGGCCTACTATTCCTATATCTACAGTGTTGTCCACCCCCAGTATTACCAGAGAGTAACTAGCTATGCCAGAGGGGCTGTGCTACTGGGCTACGCAGCAGGAGCCATGTTGGGTCAACTCCTGGTGTCCCTGGGAGGGGTTTCCATCTACTGGCTCAATGTCATTACACTGGGATCCCTTTGTGTGGCGCTGTTGGCTGCCCTCCTCCTGCCCATGCCCCAGAGAAGCCTGGTCCTGGGGGGGACTCAGACTAATATCGGCCCATTCGAGGAGGTTGTGTCCAGTTCATGTGGATCCTGGGTTGTGTGGTGGCTGAGGAGGGGGAGGATGGCCGGGAGGGGGAAAATGAGAGCTCTGAAGAGGTTGGCGGTGGATTGTAAAGAGTGTTACTCCTCTGTGGCTGTGCTGTTCTTCTGTGTGTGGTCAGCCATGGGGAAGTGTGGCTACCACCAGATCACAGGCTACGTGCAGATCCTCTGGGCAATCAAACAGCCCCAGTACAACTTCACAGAATACAATGGAGGGGTGGAGGCTGTCGCCACACTCTCAGGTAACATAACTATTCTCTATAACACCCTCTCCACATGACTCTTGGTAACGCGCTGGAGTTAAACCCCATATTTCACTCTCCTAACAAATGTTGTTTTAACATTGAACTTCAAGTGTACTGCGTATCATCAACTATTACACTTTCTACCCCTTTTAAGGCGATCCAGGACTACACGTATATTCCATGACTGTTTAATGTATTTACTATTCAATATTTGTGTGTTAAACCCTAACAGCATTAAAGACATAGCTGTAAAGATGGTCACCGGCAATAGCCACTAAACTACCACTATTTTCTAACACCCAGTACGCGACAACCAGTAAACACAGCATTAATTACACTGGCTAATTACCTCTGCTGTCTATTGTATCCAGATGGCTCAGACCAGCTGGAACACGTCACAGACAGGCTTTCCTTTGGATTTTTAGCTCTGAAACATTCCCCTATATCCCTGGAAACCACAGGCAATTACTGTGTTTAAATTACATCCTGCTTCATATCTCCACTTTATAAATTATTCTGGTTGACATGCAATCACAGTTTCTATATCTTTGACTAAGTAAATTCAAATGTTTTGTTTAAAGGCCCAATGCAGTCAAAAATTTGATTTTTCTGTGTTGTATATACATTTCCACACTATGGGGTTGAAATAAACTGTGAAATTGTGAAAATTGTGATAATACCTTTTAGTGTAAGAGCTGTTTGAAAAGAGATTTGGCCTTCATGCAGTAAATGTGTTAATAGTCCAATAAGAAAGAGAGTTCCAAACCTCTCTGTCAATAACAGCTTTACCACAATGAACTTGGCAATATGAATGTTATTGGAAACAGATTGGTGAAAAGCATGAACCAAGACTGTTTTGCATGAACATGTAATATATTCCTGCTATCAAAAACCCTTATCCTCTTCACATATGAGTTCTACACACATTGGAGTTATAACTACCAGTGTTATCAGTATAAACTCATCCACTCCAAGCAGCACACATTTCATAGAACGGTCAGAGGGTTCTGTCCTCTCCATCCATATTGTTTCTATAACCTCCTGCCAGGATCAAAAGCACGCTCTGTAATACTAATTACCAGGAATGTGTCCCTGCTTATTTCATTTCAATTTATGTCATTATCTGACTCTCATGGAGGGATTACAGCCAACGCTAGGCTATTAGCAGGTCTGTCTCATAACCCTCTTCAGATGGAAGGCCTCTCCTCTCCTTCTCCTTTCCTCTTTATCCTCCTCTCCTTTTCCTCTCTTCCTCCCCTCCTCCTCTCCTTCCTCAGAATGAGATTAATTCCATTAGGCGTAGCTGTACTCTCCTCAGGCCCAGAAATTGATTAAATACAGAGAGCGGTCAGCAGTTCTTATAAACCAGCTATTATTGATCTGCCAAGGCGGGATGGGCCAATTAATATAGGTTTTAAGTGGATTAAAACAAGCCCAAGCTAGCTATAGTAGCCTTATTGCATTAGCGTCAGAGTGATATGGAGAATATTCAGGGTCCTTTCCTGACTGGGTCTTGTCACTTTCATTGTTACAATTCTGACTTACAGTTTATGTATGGACTACTCTATAGCCCAAAAGAAACATGATGAGTGGTGTATTTGGTTAAGAACTTTTTTTCTACCAGATTAGTGAGAATTTATCTACCTATGTTCCCAGGGGCGGCAGCCTCCATAGTTGTGGGCCATGTGGCTCTGGACTGGTCAGTGTGGGGGGAGCTGGTCCTGGGTGTGTTGACTGCTCTGACTGCTGGAGTTCTTTACCTGATGGACCTGACCAACAGCATCTGGATCTGTTACGGCTGCTATGGACTTTTCAAAACCATCTACATGGAGCTCATCACCATGTGCACGTAAGATATCTTTCAACCATAGGAAATATCAAGTTTAGGGACTGGGCAGTCAATCAATCAATCAATCATTGTTTTACTGTACAAAGCAGAATCCTGATAGAGGTGACTCTATGTCTAATGATTCCCTTTGTGTGTCTCTGTAAGGTTCCAGATAGCCCAAGGCTTGAGCAGGGAGCGCTATGCCCTGGTGTTTGGTGTAAACAGTTTTGTGGGCATGGCCCTGCAGAGTCTTCTCACAGCCATTGTAGTCAACACCAAGAGCCTGCAACTCACAATCACCTCACAGGTACTGCAAAGAGAATTACACTGACTACCACACACACATACACTCACCTCACTGAAATAAAATCATCTTACAAGCAATTACTGACAGTAATTGAAAAAGTGGTAGGTATTGTGTAACTACTTGTACTTTCTTGCTTATAACATAGTAATAACAACAGTATGTTGTTACTTACACTGGTAGTTACTGTGTTATAACACATTTGTAATGTAATGTAGCCTAATAAGAGTGTTCCTCTCATCTCCTTCCCCTTGCAGTTCTTTGTCTATGCCAGTTACTTTGCTGCTATGGCCGTGTTGTTCCTTATCAGAGGAGTGTATACTCTTCTCCAGAGCCGATTGGTAGAGCTCATCCCAGCTGAGGGCCTATCAGAGAGAAGAACTGACCTGCCACAAGTCTCACCTCTGGCATGACACTCAAACAAAGGGAAAGAACATACAGCACTGCCACCACACCTAGCCTAAATGGAGAACAAACCAATGCAACGGATACACAACCACCTGTATTATTTCTGTCCAAGGAGTGCAATATCTAAATTTAACCACCAGAGAGCACTGTAACCTTATGAACATGGCCAATATTGTTTCAAGTTTCCAGCTGACTCTTTACTAGCCTGAGTGCAAGTCTATTTCTGCCATAGAGATCCTATTAAATTACTAGAGGGACATTGTCATAAACCCTTAAGTTCCAGAATGAAGTGAAAATGGCAGCCATATTGTTCAGGGAGAAATCCAAACCAGTCTAATTGGAATTAATTTCAGTAGAGGCATAATCCTGAGTTTACTTAAAAAGGAAAATAAAAGTAATTCATGTGATTTATCAGAAATTGTGTAATAGAATTATTGTCAACATAAAAATTGTCATATAATTATAAATACAGTTTATACATGTTCTATACCAATTTTCTGTACAAATAGTCTATAAAATATATGTAAACAGACCATAAATGTCTAAATGTTGGTTTTCTTGGAATGCTGTGAGCTCTATTATCAAATCAAATCAAATCATACATTATATGATTGAATATTATGTGATACAATATCAGTACTTGTTGCATTTACAACTTATCTAAGTCCTATCATCAACTGATTTCAGCCAGTGTTTGGGCTGTGGATTGAATGCATTGTTTGAATGGAATGTTGGCATATTGGCAATTATTTTTTTTTTTATTCAATCATTCCTCTAAAACTGTCAATGGCAATGGTTGACCAACTCCCTGACCTTTATACCGTCATCACATTTTAGTAATTTAGCAGACACTCTTATCCAGAGCAACTTACAGTTAGTGAATGCATACATTTACTTATTTTATTTATTTTTTCATACTGGCCCCCTGTGGGAAACGAACCCACATCCCTGCCGGCCAAACCCTCCCCTACCTTGGACGACGCTGGACCAATTGTGCCAGGATCTCTAGTGGCACAGCTAGCACTGCGATGCAGTCCCTTAGACCACTGCGCCACTCGGGAGTCATAAGACGGTTCATGTCCATTCTAGTATTCTAATTCCTAATTCTATGGTGTCTGCTCTCTTGCCAACTCCTTATGGAATTGTCTTGTAATGTTTAGCTAAATGACAATGACAATGGAGTAGGCAAAAGCGCAAACAGATCTGGGATCAGGCAAACAAAACCAAATAATCATGTCCTGTATTTTATCAACAATTTCAAACACCACTAATTTAGAAAAAAAGGTAGATTTGTCCCGTATTTCAGTCAGACATTCCAACCTGTCTCTTGCGGTCACGTTGCGCTTATGAAAATGTACAGTTGAAGTCGGAAGTTTACATACACTTAGGTTGGAGTCATTAAAACTCGTTTTTCAACCACTCCACACACTATTGTTAATTTCTTTTTGTATTTTTTAGTGATCCAATTGACATTGTAGTCATTTAGCAGACGCTCTTATCCAGAGCGATTTACTATTAGTGAGTGCATACATTTTTCATACTGGCCCCCCGTGGGCCAGTTTGTTAACAAACTATAGTTTTGGCAAGTCGGTTAGGACATCTACTTTGTGCATGACACAAGTAATTTTTCCAACAATTGTTTACAGACAGATTATTTCACTTATAATTCACTGTATCACAATTCCAGTGGGTCAGAAGTTTACATACACTAAGTTGACTGTGCCTTTAAACAGCTTGGAATATTCCAGAAAATGATGACATGGCTTTAGAAGCTTCTGATAGGCTAATTGACATCATTTGAGTCAATTGGAGGTGTACCTGTGGATGTATTTCAAGGCCTACCTTCAAACTCTGTGCCTCTTTGCTTGACATCATGGGAAAATCAAAAGAAATCAGCCAAGACCTCAGAAAAAAAATTGTAGACCTCCACAAGTCTGGTTCATCCTTGGGAGCAATTTCCAAACGCCTGAAGGTACCACATTCATCTGTACAAACAATAGTACGCAAGTATAAACACCATGGGACCACGCAGCCATCATACCGCTCAGGAAGGAGATGCGTTCTGTCTCCTAGAGATGAACGTACTTTGGTGCGAAAAGTGCAAATCAATCCCAGAACAACAGCAAAGGACCTTGTGAAGATGCTTGAGGAAACAGGTACAACAGTATCTATATCCACAGTAAAACGAGTCCTATATTGACATAACCTGAAAGGCCGATCAGCAAGGAAGAAGCCACTGCTCCAAAACCCCCATAAGAAAGCCAGACTACGGTTTGCAACTGCACATGGGGACAAAGATCGTACTTTTTGGAGAAATGTCCTCTGGTCTGATTAAACAAAAATAGAACTGTTTGACCATAATGACCATCGTTATGTTTGGAGGAAAAAGGGGGTTGCTTGCAAGCCGAAGAACACCATCCCAACCGTGAAGTACGGGGGTGGCAGCATCATGCTGTGGGGGTGCTTTGCTGTAGGAGGGACTGGTGCACTTCACAAAATAGATGGCATCATGAGGAAGGATATATTGAAGCAACATCTCAAGACATCAGTCAGGAAGTTAAAGCCTGGTCGCAAATGGGTCTTCCAAATGGAGAATGACCCCAAGAATAATTCCAAAGTTGTGGCAAAATGGCTTAAGGACAACAAAGTCAAGGTATTGGAGTGGCCATCACAAAGCCCTGACCTCAATCCTATAGAACATTTGTGAGCAGAACTGAAAAAGCATGTGCGAGCAAGGAGGCCTACAAACCTGACTCGGTTACACCAGCTCTGTCAGGAGGAATGGGCCAAGATTCACCCAACTTATTGTGGGAAGCTTGTGGAAGGCTACCCGAAACGTTTGACCCAAGTTAAACAATTGAAAGGCAATGCTACCAAATACTAATTGAGTGTATGTAAACTTCTGACCCACTGAGAATGTGATTAAATAAATAAAAGCTGAATTAAATCATTCTCTCTACTATTATTCTGACATTTCACATTCTTAAAATAAAGTGGTGATCCTAACTGACCTAAGACAGGGAATTTTTACTAACATTAAATGTCAGAAATTGTGAAAAACGGTTTCTTTAAATGTATTTGGCTAAGGTGTATGTAAACTTCTGACTTCAACTGTATATATCATAAGGATCTGGTAGCCTAAGCCTACTGGTTAAGTTAAACACTTCTCCAATCATTGTTGAGATCTGATATTTTATAATACATCATTAAATGGGCATTGCTCATCTAACGTTAGCTACTCCATACAGTCAAATTGGCTTGGTTGCTAATGTTACGTGTGCAGACAGATTTCAGCTCATAAGATAACAGCTGCTAGCTAGCTAGCCTTCGACCAAGATCAACCATGCCTCTCACAACACAAACTGTAGCTCATAAAATTGGCTTACAAAGAAAAAGTTAGCTAGCTAGCACACCAGACAGACACTTTTCGACCATCCAAAACAAAGCTATTTAACGTTAGCTAACGTTACAGATCTTACCTTATGCATTAATTCAGTACATTCCCTCCCCTCTCCATGCAAATGTCTTCTTGTCATTATAATAAAAAATTTCACTGACTGATCAATACAGTGTCAAGTTACTTTTCAGTGTGTTCCCCAAAATCCAAATTTGCCATCCACAAAAGTAACACTTTGTGCGAGTGCACACGTGCACCCAGTTAAAACAACAATATAATTCCTTGCTAGCGCAACTGAAACTGTGCGCAGTCAAAAGAAAACGCCATGCTTGCTAACTTGGTTAGAGCTAACTCTATAAATGACCTAACTGTATAAATGAGACTGTTTTCAACATATCAACTGTTTTTAGACCATTTATTTTTAACCAAGCAAGAGAAATAAACGTTCAATCAGTAATGAGTGAATGAACAACAAAAACATTGTGCAACGAAAGCATCCTGTCATCACCAGACTGTCCAGTTAAATAGAGTTAACATGTTTATAATTAAGTTGACATGTTTATAATAAGGTTTGTAGTGTAACGGTTAGCGTCACCACCTTTGGAACTAAAGGTCCTGGGTTTGCCTCTTGGAGGATACATTTTCACCATTCTCTTTAGTGTATAGTTTTGACACAGAGTGCTTATTTGCATTTATTAGGTGGCTCTTAAAGAGCCTTTGGGTTTGTGTTGTGGCAGGCAAGTGGCAGTGAGAGTGGTGGTGTGTACTACTGCGTGCGTCTTGCTAGAACGGAGGAGAGACCAGCTCACAGACTATCAAGGAAGAAAGAGGTCGTTGCCCTCATCCATGAGATGCACGCCATACAGTACTGCACAGGGACACAGTGCTTTATGGCAGAGTGGCGGATTGTGGGCATGCGCCTGCAAGCTGGCCCATGTGGAACTGACAAACGACTTATGCCAATTCAAAAGCACATAGTACACATGGTACTTGGACACCATTAATACTTAAAATGTATGTTCTAATCCAAGTCTGTGAGTACTTTCACCTTTTCATATTTAAACTGCCATTTATAAATGAGGACATGTGTGCTCTTTTACTGGAGATGGACAGCTGTGTACAGCACTACTTAGGACATTTGTAGCTTAACTTTTTAGAGCACCTATCCAATATCAGATTTGTAAATATGTCTGTAATTTTTCTTAAGAGTTCTGAACTTGTTGCTCAGCAGTTTGTCATTTGTTGCAGCGTTAATATCAGGAGTTATCAAAATTGCTCTTGACGATCTATAGCGTTATGCAGGCTTTTCTCTTCAAGCTCAGTGCTACCACACCTGATTCTACTACTCAAATGTTCAGCAAGACCTCAGCTGTTCATCAAGAGCATGAATAGTAGAATCAGGTGTGGTAGAACTGGGCTTGAACAAAAAAGCCTGCATAAACCTGTAGCTTGTCAAAAGCCATTGTGGCCATCCATGAATTGTATTTACAAAGTTGAGTATGTCTGCTTAATGTACATTTGGTTGTAAATGTTACATTTAGTGATAATTAACTGTTGTTTACAAGTAATGTAGTACTTGGCTTTTCTTCAGTAACTATAAGGTACATTTTCATGTAAATAGTTAATGGTTACATGTTGATTATTTGTGGATTTTCCAGGAGCTTAATCGATTGTCTTGAGAGATCAAGGAAAAGTTTTCCAGCTTATTACTGGCTTAAATTAGTTTGTGTTTTTTCGCTTCCCTCTGGAAAATCAGCTGTTAATATTAAATAAATACTAACAACTACATTATTTATGTTGTCATTTGTCATAATTGTTTACTTTTATTTAACTTTTATTGTTGTGTTATGCAGTACTATAAATCATGTTGTATAATCACCTTCCGGTGAAAAAAACATGGGGGAAAAAATATATATGTTTTATGTGAGAATAGGCATTGGTCTGAAGCCAAAAATAAAGGAAATTCACATGAGCACCACAATGCCTATTCAACCCATGTTCTACCAAGGTTTTCCAGCACACAGTTTTGACCTACTACAGTAGCTATGTTGGTATTGTACTTCAAATTATGTGTAGGCAGGTTGTTTAGGATTCAAACCTTCTCAAACAGCCTAATTCATACTCTTCAGAGGGATAATGAACTTTACAGTGTCCTGCTATAAAGAATTATGTGTACCGGTATATACACTACATGACCAAAAGTATGTGGACACATGCTTGAACATCTCATTCCAAAATCATGGGCATTAATATGGAGTTGGTCCCCCCTTTGCTGCTATAACAGCCTCCACTCTTCTGGGAAGGCTTCACACTAGATGTTGGAACATTGCTGCGGGGACTTACTTCCATTCAGCCACAAGAGCATTAGTGAGGTCAGGCACTGATGTTGGGCAATTAGGCCTGGCTCGCAGTCGTAGATCCAATTCTTCCCAAAGGTGTTAGATGGGGTTGAGGTCAGAGTTCTGTGCAGGCCTAGCCAAGTTCTTCGACATCGATCTCAACAAATTATTTATTTATGGACCTCGTTTTGTGCACAGGGGCATTGTCATGCTGAAACAGGAAAGGGCCTTCCCCAAACTGTTGCCACAAGGTTGGAAGCAAAGAATCGTCTAGAATGCTGTAGCATTGAGATTTCCCTTCACTGGAACTAAGGGGCCTAGCCCGAACCATGAAAAACAGACCCAGACCATTATTCCTCTTCCACCTAACTTTACAGTTGGCACTATGCATTTGGGCAGGTAGCTTTCTCCTGGCAACCCAGATTCATCTGTCGGACTGCCAGATGGTGAAGCGTGATTAATCACTAGAGAGGACGCGTTTCCACTGCTCCAGAGTCCAATGATGGTGAGCGTAACACAGCTCCATCCGACACTTGGCATTGCGCATGGTGATCTTAGGCTTGTGTGCGGCTGCTCTGCCATGGAAACCCATTTCATGATTCTACTACCGACGAACAGTTATTGTGCTGACGTTGTTTCCAGAGGCAGTTTGGAACTCGGTAGTGAGTGTTGCAACCGAGGACAGACAATTTTTACGCGTGGTGCGCTTCAGCACTCGGTGGTCCCGTTGTTGCTCCTAGATGTTTCACCTTCACAATAACAGCACTTACAGTTGACCGGGGCAGCTCTAGCAGGGCAGAAACTGACTTGTTGGAAAGGTGGCATCCTATGACAGTGCCACGTTGAAAGTCACTAAACTCTCCAGAAAGGCCATTCTACTGCCAATGTTTGTCTATGGAGATTGCATGGCGGTGTGCTCGATTGTATACACCTGTCAGCAATGTTGTGAATCAGGCCTTCATGGTCAAATTACTGCAAAGAAACCACTACTAAAGGACACCAATAATAATAAGATACCTGCTTGGGCCAAGAAACACGAGCAATGGACATTAGACCGGTGGAAATGTGTCCTTTGTCTGGAGTCCAAATCTGAGATTTTTGGTTCAAATTTTGAGATTTTTTGGTTCTGTGTCTTTGTGAGACGCGGTGTGGGTGAACGGTTGATCTCCGCATGTGTAATTCCCACTGTAATGCAAGGAGGAGGAGGTGTTATGGTGTGGGGGTGCTTTGCTGGTGAGACTGTGATTTATTTAGAATTCAAGGCACACTTAACCAGCATGGCTACCACAGCATTCTGCAGCGATACGCCATCCCATCGGGTTTGGGCTTAATGGGACTATCATTTGTTTTTCAACAGGACAATGACCCAACACACCTCCAGGCTGTGTAAGGGCTATTTGACCAAGAAGGGGAGTGATGAAGTGTTGCAGCAGATGACCTGGCCTCCACAATCCCCCGACCTCAACTCAATTGAGATTGTTTGGGATGAGTCGGACGGCAGAGTGAAGGAAAAGCAGCCAACAAGTGCTCAGCATATGTGGGAACTCCTTCAAGACTGTTGGAAAAGCATTCCAGGTGAAGCTGGTTGAGAGAATGCCAAGTGTGCAAAGCTGTCATCAAGGCAAAGGGTGGCTATTTGAAGAATCTCAAATATAAAATATATTTGTATTTGTTTTTTAAAAATGTGGTTACTAAATGATTCTATATGTGTTATTTCATAGTTGTGATGTCTTCATTATTATTCTACAATTTATAAAATAGTAAAAAATAAAGAAAAGCAGGAATCAGGAATGCAGACAGGCTCTATCTATCTGAGCTACTGTGTCCAACACACCTTCACCTGTTGTTATGTTGGGCACCTACTGACCCCAAAAAATGATGTAATTCTGATTTATTTTAAATTCAATGACATGTATTGCTAAAATAAAGGTTTAGTGAAATACAGGCATGCACCACATCAACCTGGTCTCAGAGTATTTCGTATTATTCTCTGTGTAAGTCCGAGACACTCCATTTAGTATGATATGTTATGTTTTGTATGGTATGTATTAATTTGTGGATGTCCATCACCCATTTCATTCGATTTGATACGAATTACAATTTGTATTATATGTTACGAAATTGCAAAACATACAATAGGTTACGAATTTGCAAAATGTACGATATGTTAAGAATTTGCAAAGTGTATGATATGTTACGAATTCTACCTAGGTGGCTAATGTTAGCTAGCTGGCTAACATTAGCTAGGCTAGGGGTTAGGGTTAGGGATAAGGGTTAAGGTTAGGGTTAAGTTTAGGAGTTAGGTTAAAGGGTTAAGGTTAGGGTTAGAGTAGGTCCCGTGTAGCTCAGTTGGTAGAGCATGGCGCTTGCAATGCCAGGGTTGTGGGTTTGATTCCCACGGGGGACCAGTATGAAAAATGTATGCACTAACTGTAAGTCGCTCTGGATAAGAGTAAAATGTAGAGGAATTGTTAGCTAAAAGTGTTAAGGTTAGGGGAGGGTTAGCTAAAAGGGTTAGGGGAAGGGTTAGCTAACATGCTAAGTAGTTCCAAAGTAGCTAAAAAGTAGTACGTAGTTGAATAGTTGCTAGAGATTCAAACTCGCAACCTTTGGGTTGCTAGACGTTCGCATTATTCGCCTACCCGACCACCCACCCTACTTTCATTTTTGCCTTAAGTAACCATCTGTCTTATGTAACCATACCAAAAGTAACATATCATACTAATTTGAGCGTACTGGATTTACATTTACTATGTTACGTCTAGTCTATGAGACCAGTCTGAACACATTACTGCATGACAAAACAGCTTAATCAAGCCTGATAGTCTTGTAAGTATAAAAGCAAAGCTTGCTTTCATTTAACAAAATAATCCTTGAAAAGGTAGCGGAATGGGATAATGTCTTGCTGTGGTGTGAGAAGAATCCAATACTTTACCTTGTATGCGGTAAAGATCACATTATTGTGGAAGCACCTCCTCTAAGAATATGAATTAGGCTGTTTGAGAAGGTTTGAATCCTAAGCAACCTGCCTACACATAGTTTGAAATACAATACCAACATAGCTACTGTAGTAGGTGTGAGAGTAAAAATTACCTGCTTTGTTTTATATTAATAGTTAACAATGATATGCTTACCATTGGTAAAGAGATTTTGATAACTTGCAATACTGTGCTTCTGAGAAGGGATGGTTCCATTCTCTGCTCCCTGCCGCTGGTCTGTACATATCGTCAAGGACATGGGACGACTCAGAGATAACTTGCAACTCGGGATAGAGATAAAAATTGAGGGACAGAACAACCTGTTATTGTTTTGTATCATCTTTGCTTCTGAGTAACTTGGTCACACGGCATAAGACAAAGAGTCTCTGAGAAGTGACCACAGTTTCTCAGTTCATCCTGTTCTTCTGTTATCTTTCAAGAGCACAGCTGTGTAAGGATGTGAGGTGAACAGTATGAAAAATGTATGCACTCACTAACTGTAAGTCGCTCTGGATAAGAGCGTCTGCTAAATGACTAAAATGTAATTGTAAATGTAACAGACTGGCTTGAACGGAGGGGAGTAACGGTACTAACGTTATCACTTGTTTGTGCACTATGAACTGATACACATAGCCACGATGTCACGGTTTCGGCCGAGGCGGCCCCTCCTCCTTGTTCGGGCAGGTTTCGGCGGTCGTCGTCTCCGGAGTACTAGCTGCCACCGTTCTATGTTTCATGTTTGATTGGTTTTGTCTGTTTGTCACACCTGTTTTGTGTTATGTCTCATTAAGCACCCTATTTAGTTCCTTGTTGTGAGTTTAGGTGTTGTGTGTAATTGTTCCCGTTGTCGTGTTGTTGCGCTACCCGTTTCGGTACGCTATTTGTAGCTTTCCTCCTTGTTTGTTTTTAGGAGAGGATTTTCGCACATGTTTTGTGCGCTCGTTTGTTTACGCCTATGTGCGCTTTTCTCGCCTCCGGGCTGTTTGGATTGTATTTTTGTGTGCTCTACTAAAAGTCTTTGTTGGACTTAACTTCTGCGTCCTGCGCCTGATTCCACACCACACCAATCTACAGCAACACCTGACAGAATTACACACCATCGCATGGAATCAGCAGGAGCACCCACCGACATCATGGAGGAGCGTCTCCGTGGTCAAGACGATCGGATTAACCAGATCGGGCACGCCCTGGACCGGGTGATGAACATTCTCCATCGATGGGAGACCAGCGAGGTACCCACACCTCCACCTACCGCACCATCACCATCGGTCAGCCCGCCCGTCCAACAACCGGAACCCAGTGGGATTCGGCTCTCGCTCCCGAGGGCGTACGACGGCACCGCTGCCGGGTGTCAGGGGTTCCTGTTACAGGTGGAACTCTACCTTGCCACCGTACACCCGGCGCCCTCGGGACACGAGAGCGTTTCCGCCCTCATCTCCTGTCTCACCGGCAAGGCGTTGGAGTGGGCCAACGCCGAATGGAGGAGAATAGACGCCGCCACTGTCACCTATGCGGAGTTCTCCCGCCGCTTCCGTGCGGTCTTCGACCATCCACCAGAAGGGAAGGCGGCGGGGGAGCGTCTATTCTACCTCCGGCAGGGGATGAGGAGCGCTCAAGAGTTTGCGCTGGAGTTCCGGACTCTAGCGGCAGATGCAGGGTGGAATGAGCGGGCCCTCATAGACCACTTTAGATGCAGCCTTCGGGAGGACGTCCGCAGAGAGTTAGCGTGCAGGGATACTACACTATCATTTCACCAGTTGGTGGACATGGCCATTCGGCTGGACACCCTGCTCGCGACCCGCGGACATCCCAGGTGGGGGTCGCCCATTCCACCCTCCAGCGCCTCCGAGCCGAGCCCGATGGAGCTCGGAGGTGCTGGCGCTAGAGGGGGGAGAAGAAGGAGCCCGAGGGGGGCGGTCTCCTGCACCAACTGTGGCCGCGGAGGGCACACCGCAGCTAGGTGCTGGGGAGGGTCCCCTGGTGAGGGAAACGGCAGGTCACACATTGGGGAGTCCTCCCAGGTGAGTAGGCGCCCTACTTACCCAGAGCTTTCTGTCGTACACATAACTATACCTGTTTGTTTTCCACAGGTTGCACCTCGTTCCCAGCATAAGGCGCTAGTCGATTCAGGCGCAGCTGGGAATTTTGTAGATCGTAAATTCTGTGTTGAGTTAGGGATTCCCCTCCTTCCAGTTGATAAGCCTTTCCCTGTACATGCCCTAGATAGTCGTCCGTTGGGATCTGGGTTGATTAGGGAGGTCACGGCGCCACTTAGGATGAAGACGCAGGGGGTCATGAGGAGACGATTCAACTCTATCTGATCGACTCTCCTGCGTATCCGGTGGTACTGGGGCTTCCCTGGTTGATTACCCATGATCCTACGATTTCGTGGCGAGAGAAGGCTCTTAAAGGGTGGTCTGCTCAGTGTGAGGGGCTATGTCTGGGTGTTTCCGTAGGGGCGACTTCGGTGGAGAGTCCGAACCAGATGCCAGCACTGCACATTCCGCCTGAGTATGAGGATTTGGCACTCGTGTTTAGTAAGGCTAGAGCGGCACGGTTGCCGCCTCATAGACAGGGGGATTGTGCGATAGACCTCCAGGCAGGAGCTGCGCTCCCGCGGAGCCATGTGTATCCTTTGTCACAGGAGGAGAAAGGGGCAATGGAGACATACATTGCCGAGTCTCTGAGACAGGGATACATACGGCCCTCCACTTCTCCCGCGTCCTCGAGCTTCTTTTTGTGAAGAAAAAGGATGGAGGTTTGCGTCCGTGTATTGATTACCGCGGTCTCAATCAGGTGACTGTGAAATATAGTTATCCACTCCCGCTGATTGCGACCATGACGGAGTCCTTACACGGGGCACGGTTCTTCACAAAATTGGACCTCAGGAGCGCATATAACTTGGTGCGCATTAGGGAGGGCGATGAGTGGAAGACAGCATTTAGTACTACCTCCGGCCATTACGAGTATCTCGTCATGCCATATGGTTTAATGAATGCTCCATCAGTCTTCCAATCTTTTGTAGATGAGATTTTCCGGGACATGCAGGCGCAGGGAGTAGTGGTGTACATAGATGATATTCTAGTATACAGTTCTACTCGGGCCGAGCATGTAGCCCTGGTGCGCAGGGTATTGAGGGAGATTGTTGGAGCATGACCTGTATGTCAAAGCCGAGAAATGTCTGTTCTTTCAGGAGTCAGTCTCCTTTTTGGGTTATCAGTTGTCTGCGTCAGGGGTGAGAATAGAGGTTGACCGTGTGTCTGCCGTGCGTAATTGGCAAACCCCAACTACGGTTAAAGAGGTGCAGCGGTTCTTGGGTTTTGCAAATTACTACCAGAGGTTTATCCGGGGTTTTGGACAGGTGGCAGCTCCCATAACGTCTCTTCTGAAGGGGGGTCCTGTGCGCTTGCGGTGGTCGGCTGAGGCGGACAGGGCTTTTGGGAGACTGAGGGACCTGTTTACCTCGGCTCCAGTGCTGGCGCACCCGGATCCCACTTTACCCTTCCAAGTAGAGGTAGACGCGTCTGAGGCCGGTATCGGGGCAGTTCTTTCACAACGGTCCGGCACACCACCTAAACTCCGCCCCTGTGCTTTTTATTCTAAGAAGCTCAGTCCGGCGGAGCGGAATTATGACGTAGGGGACAGGGAGCTGTTAGCCGTAGTACAGGCCCTAAAGGTGTGGAGGCATTGGCTTGAGGGGCCTCAACACCCTTTCCTCATTCTGACTGACCACCGTAACCTGGAATACATTCGGGCAGCTAGGAGACTGAATCCTCGCCAGGCTCGATGGACTATGTTTCTCGCCCGGTTTGTGTTCAAGATCACTTACATCCCTGGGTCCCAGAACGGGAAGGCAGATGCCCTGTCTCGGCGGTATGACACGGAGGAGAGGTGCGTGGAACCCACTCCCATACTACCGGAGTCTTGTCTGGTTGCACCGGTGGTATGGGAGGTCGATGCGGAGATCGAGCGGGCATTACGCACCGACCCTAGCCCTCCACAGTGTCCGGTGGGTCGGACGTACGTCCCCGCTCGAGGTCCGGGATCGGCTGATTTATTGGGCTCACACGTCACCCTCCTCTGGACATCCAGGTATTGGCCGGACAGTGCACTGCCTTAGTACAAAGTACTGGTGGCCAACGTTAGCCAGGGATGTGAGGATTTATGTCTCCTCCTGCTCAGTGTGTGCCCAGTGTAAGGCGCCCAGACACTTGCCCAGGGGTAAATTACAACCCCTGCCCGTTCCACAACGACCCTGGTCTCACCTCTCGGTGGATTTTGTTACCGACCTGCCCTCCTCACAAGGGAATACCACCATCCTGGTCGTTGTGGATCGGTTCTCGAAGGCCTGTCGTCTCCTTCCCATGCCGGGTCTTCCTACTGCCCTACAGACCGCTGAGGCTCTATTTACTCACCTTCCGGCATTACGGGGTACCCGAGGATATAGTGTCTGATCGAGGCCCCCAGTTTACCTCCAGAGTCTGGAGAGCCTTTATGGAACGGTTGGGGGTTTCGGTGAGCCTTACCTCGGGTAACCACCCGGAGAGTAATGGGCAGGTTGAACGAGTCAACCAGGATGTGGGTAGGTTTCTGAGGTCATATTGTCAGGGCCGGCCGGAGGAGTGGGCGAGATATGTGCCCTGGGCCGAGATGGCACAGAACTCTCTCCGCCACTCCTCCACTAAACTAACCCCTTTCCAGTGTGTGTTAGGGTACCAGCCGGTTCTGGCACCTTGGCATGAGAGCCAGATCGAGGCCCCTGCTGTGGATGAGTGGGTGCGGCGCTCTGAGGAGACGTGGAACGCTGCACACGTCCATCTGCAGCGAGCCATCCGTCGACAGAAGACGAGCGCCGACCTCCACCGCAGTGAGGGGCCAGTGTACGCACCTGGAGATCGAGTCTGGCTCTCAACCAGAAACCTGCCCCTCCGCCTGCCCTGCCGGAAGCTGGGTCGGCGGTTTGTGGGGCCTTTTAAAGTCCTGAGGAGATTGAACGAGGTGTGTTACCGGTTACAACTGCCCATTGATTACAAGAATATTAACCCCTCGTTCCATGTGTCTCTCCTCAGGCCGGTGGTAGCTGGTCCACTCCAGGACTTTGAGATAGAAGAGACTCCTCCGCCCCCGTTGGACATCGAGGGGGCTCCGGCGCACACTGTTCGGACCATCCTGGATTCGAGACGCCGGATGGGGGGTCTCCAATATCTCGTGGAGTGGGAGGGGTGCGGCCCGGAGGAGCGGTGCTGGGTGCCGAGGAGGGACATTCTGGACCCGTCCCTTCTGACCGAATTCCATCGTGGTCATCCTACGCGCCCTGCTCCGCGTCCTCCTGGTCGTCCCCGAGGCCGGGGGCGGCGCACGGCTGTAGCCGCGCGTCAAGTGGGGGGTACTGTCACGGTTTCGGCCGAGGCGGCCCCTCCTCCTTGTTCGGGCAGGTTTCGGCGGTCGTCGTCTCCGGAGTACTAGCTGCCACCGTTCTATGTTTCATGTTTGATTGGTTTTGTCTGTTTGTCACACCTGTTTTGTGTTATGTCTCATTAAGCACCCTATTTAGTTCCTTGTTGTGAGTTTAGGTGTTGTGTGTAATTGTTCCCGTTGTCATGTTGTTGCGCTACCCGTTTCGGTGCGCTATTTGTAGCTTTCCTCCTTGTTTGTTTTTAGGAGAGGATTTTCGCACATGTTTTGTGCGCTCGTTTGTTTACGCCTATGTGCGCTTTTCTCGCCTCCGGGCTGTTTGGATTGTATTTTTGTGTGCTCTACTAAAAGTCTTTGTTGGACTTAACTTCTGCGTCCTGCGCCTGATTCCACACCACACCAATCTACAGCAACACCTGACACACGAGAAGAAAACAAGGTAGCTTGTTTTCGTCCGAGCTGACGTGGAGGGGTGGAACCAACCATGACTAAGCATTTTTAGGTCCACTATATAAGACGTCTGTTTATCTCTGTATGTCAGAGCTCTCGGCCCAACACTCAAGAGTGTTGGGTCGACCAGCCTCATTATTGCAGAGCACTCAGTCTATTCATTTGTGTGTTTGGTGTGACCTGCTCCCTTATTAATACGTTTTGAATAAAGTAATATCCTGATTGGTGATTGACCTTGTCTCTCCTCATTGTAAAGCAGAATTTCCACGACATAGGTCAAACATTTGTGCTGGAAAACTTTGGTAGAGCATGGGTGGAATAGCATTGTAGTGCTCATGTGAAGTTCCTTTATTTTTCAGACCAATTACTATTTTCACTTAAGATTTTGTTTTTTGTTTTTAATTCACTGGCCATTTTCTAACTTTTCTGTCCATTCTCTATCCATCCTTTGTCCATTCTCTAGTTCTCTGTCCATTCTCTAGTTCTCTGTCCATTCTCTAGTTCTCTGTCCATTCTCTAGTTCTCTGTCCATTCTCTAGTTCTCTGTCCATTCTCTGATTCTCTTTCCATTCTCTGCTCATTCTCTGATTCTCTTTCCATTCTCTGTCCATTCTCTGATTCTCTATCCATTCTAAATAACATCCTAGGATATCCTGGAGCTAATATTTTAGATGAAGAGTCTTGTTTACCTGTTCAGATCAACCAATCAAATTGATTCTGGTTGTTTATGATAGGATGAGATGATTGGTGGGTGATTGGTATGTCCATATTTGGGAGACATTATTCTAGTGTCCGGTTCAATTTTAATGTCTATTTTGCAGATAACAGATTTTAATATGATGTTTGTACTTGCTGTTGGCAGTTGATGTCAATTTCAAGGAGTTTACCCTGTTGTATTATGTTGACATATTGCTAAGTCTACCTTTATGTTCCCATCCGTCTGCAACAGGTGTACACAGAGACTAGAGGGCGGGGTGGGATACTGTGTTGTTCTCACAAGGCCATCAAAGCAGAAGCAGACGCTTTGTGTCTTATCACCCCCTCAACTCCAATGCAAACAGACTATGTACACATCCTATTCTACTGCATAGTCTCTCTATCATCATCATACCGTACTGCTTCCTCTGGACAGGAAATTACAACCTCAAATGTTCATGTCACAAAGATGGTGTATCTGAGTGTCTGAGTTCCTTCTCTACTCCCTCTTTCTTTGTCTTTTGCTCTGTCACTTATTTAAAAACCTGATAATAGTAAAAAATAAGTCAGGACATAATATAGTTTAGCGTGTTCCCATGTCACACACACACACACACACACACACACACATACACATACAGATGTAGGATCTTAATTTGAGCCAGTTTGCTACAGCAGAAAAAGAATCCTGCAGCAACAGGAAATGTTAATTATTATGTGGATTATTATTAATGCACATTTTTGTAGTGGTTGATACATTTTTCGTAATGGAAAATCTGAAATATCAGAATACTTTTTAAACTGCATTGCAGGAAAGTTATCCTGCAACAGGGTGATCAGATAAAGATCCTACATCTGTACACACACAGAGACACACACAATGTCAGTATAAAATCAATAGCTATATAGTGAGTAGATAACCCATATTAGTCAATCCCTGTGTTGTCATGGAAGATTTGGTGTGTGTGTGTGGGCATTCATTCACACTGGTATTTTCCACCCACCCACCCACCACTTGCCCAGCCCCAGTACATCACTCTAATGCATACAGGGTCTTCCTTTGCCTCGCCGCATAAATATGTGACATTACCCCCAGAGGAACCCACAGCCTGCCACTAACTAGCATCAATCCAAACACCAGAGACATTACACCCATGCCTTGCTTCACCCCATGATATATTGTTCCCATCAGTGCTACCATTTAATGCCAGGGAGCAGAGTCTGAAATGTCACAGGGCAAGTAATTGGGAAGAAAGAGGAAGCAGTGTATATCAGTCATGGCCTGTGATCAGATTAATACCAGAGGGAGGAGAGTCATGACGGGAGGTAAAGAACAAGATCTGTCACAGAGAATTCAACTAAAGTAGCTACAGTGGGGGGAAAAAGTATTTAGTCAGCCACCAATTGTGCAAGTTCTCCCACTTAAAAAGATGAGAGAGGCCTGTAATTTTCATCACAGGTACACGTCAACTATGACAGACAAAATTAGGAAAAAAAATCCAGAAAATCACATTGTAGGATTTTTAATGAATTTATTTGCAAATTATGGTGGAAAATAAGTATTTGGTCAATAACAAAAGTTTCTCAATACTTTGTTATATACCCTTTGTTGGCAATGACACAGGTCAAATGTTTTCTGTAAGTCTTCACAAGGTTTTCACACACTGTTGCTGGTATTTTGGCCCATTCCTCCATGCAGATCTCCTCTATAGCAGTGATGTTTTGGGGCTGTCGCTGGTCAACACGGACTTTCAACTCCCTCCAAAGATGTTCTATGGGGTTGAGATCTGGAGACTGGCTAGGCCACTCCAGGACCTTGAAATGCTTCTTACGAAGCCACTCCGTCGTTGCCCGGGCGGTGTGTTTGGGATCATTGTCATGCTGAAAGACCCAGCCACGTTTCATCTTCAATGCCCTTGCTGATGGAAGGAGGTTTTCACTCAAAATCTCACGATACATGGCCCCATTCATTCTTTCCTTTACACGGATCAGTCGTCCTGGTCCCTTTGCAGAAAATACAGCCCCAAAGCATGATGTTTCCACCCCCATGCTTCACAGTAGGTATGGTGTTCTTTGGATGCAACTCAGCATTCTTTGTCCTCCAAACACGACGAGTTGAGTTTTTACCAAAAAGTTATCTTTTGGTTTCATCTGACCATATGACATTCTCCCAATCCTCTTCTGGATCATCCAAATGCACTCTAGCAAACTTCAGACGGGCCTGGACATGTACTGGCTTAAGCAGGGGGACACGTCTAACACTGCAGGATTTGAGTCCCTGGCGGCGTAGTGTGTTACTGATGGTAGGCTTTGTTACTTTGGTCCCAGCTCTCTGCAGGTCATTCACTAGGTCCCCCCGTGTGGTTCTGGGATTTTTGCTCACCGTTCTTGTGATCATTTTGACCCCACGGGGTGAGAACTTGCGTGGAGCCCCAGATCGAGGGAGATTATCAGTGGTCTTGTATGTCTTCCATTTCCTAATAATTGCTCCCACAGTTGATTTCTTCAAACCAAGCTGCTTACCTATTGCAGATTCAGTCTTCCCAGCCTGGTGCAGGTCTACAATTTTGTTTCTGGTGTCCTTTGACAGCTCTTTGGTCTTGGCCATAGTGGAGTTTGGAGTGTGACTGTTTGAGGTTGTGGACAGGTGTCTTTTATACTGATAACAAGTTAAAACAGGTGCCATTAATACAGGTAACGAGTGGAGGACAGAGAAGCCTCTGAAAGAAGAAGTTACAGGTCTGTGAGAGCCAGAAATCTTGCTTGTTTGTAGGTGACCAAATACTTATTTTCCACCATAATTTGCAAATAAATTCATTAAAAATCCTACAATGTGATTTTCTGGAGAATTTTTTTTTCTCCATTTGTCTGTCATAGTTGACGTATACCTATGATGAAAATTACAGGCCTCTCTCATCTTTTTAAGTGGGAGAACTTGCACAATTGGTGGCTGACTAAATACTTTTTTTCCCCACTGTACATGCCGATTTTCTATTGACAATTTACCCTGGTGTTTCACCCAAAATACCTTTATTTTTCCATCTATGCCGAATGGCACCCATGTCTCACTGGGCCATGGTTACCGTTGACAAGCCCTGACTTGGGGCCAAGCCCAGGCCCTGGGACCCCTTCAGCCCTGCATTTACATAACAATGGCTAACTGTGAACTTGAACACCTCACAAAGCAACTGTCTTTCATGATGAAGTGTCACACTCCTGATGGAAACACAATTAGACTAGAGCTAAAACACTGGCAACCCAATGGTGTAAGGTAAGTCTCATTGGAAAAACACGTAACGAGTAACGACTCCAAGTTCCCTGTGCTTTTGTTTTTCCTACTACAATGCAGATGCAACCTCTCTTCATCTCACTCTCTTTCTCTCTCTTCAATTAAATTCAAATAAAATAGCATTTTTGGCATGGGAAACATATCAAATCAAATTGTATTTGTCACATACACGTGTTTAGCAGATGTTATTGCGGGTGTAGCGAAATGCTTGTGTTTACATTGCCAAAGCAAGTGAAATAGATAATGAACAAAAGTGAAATAAACAAAAATGAACAATAAACATTACACTCACAAAAGTTTCAAAGGAATAGAGACATTTCAAATGTCATATTATGGCAATGGACAGTGTTGTAATGATGTGTAAATAGTTAAAGTACAAATGGGAAAATAAATCAACATAAATATGGGTTGTATTAACAAAGGTGTTTGTTCTTCACTGGATGCCCTTTTCTTGTGGCATCAGGTCATAAATCTTGCTGCTGTGATGGCAATGGGTTTTATTACGGATTCAGGCATTTTTTGCCAGATCCTAATTGGGATGTCGATTTTTTGTTCCTTTTGATGGCATAGAAGACCCTTCTTGCCTTGTCTCTCAGATCGTTCACAGCTTTGTGGAAGTTACCTGTGGTGCCGATATTTAGGCCAAGGTATGAATCATTTTTTGTGTGCTCTAGGGCAACGGTATCTAGATGGAATTTTGTATTTGTGGTCCTGGCAACTGGACCTTTTTTGGAACACCATTATTTTTGTATTACTGATATTTACTGTCAGCACGCAGGTCTGACAGAATCTGTGCAGAAGATCTAGGTGCTGCTGCAGGCCCTCCTTGGTTGGGTACAGAAGCACCAGATCATCAGCAAACAGTAGACATTTGACTTAAGATTCTAGTAGGGTGAGGCCAGGTGCTGTTCCAGTGCCCTCGCCAATTCTTTGATATATATGTTGAAGAGGGTGGGGCTTAAGCTGCATCCTTGTCGCACCCAAGTGGAAAGAAATGTGTGTGTTTTTTAATTCTCTCTCTCTCTCTCTCACACACACACACTTTCTTTTTCTCTCTCTCTCTCTCTCGCTCTCTCTCTCTCTCTCTCTCTCTCTCTCTCTTGCTCTCTCTCTCCTTCCTGTTTGTACATGTGTCATCTGTTTTGTCGTTCCTCTCCTCCACCGGTTGTCAGTTATTATTACTCATGTTGTATCATAAAACACCTTGATGAGAGACATCTTCCATGTTAGTTGTTGTTCACACGGAGAGGTATAAAGGAGTGTCAATGATATCTGACAACGGCGGTAATGTTTTATATTAAGTTGCCCCTATTACTATCAACTACACAGTAATGACTGTAGTAAAAACATAGTAGTTATAGGTGTTACTATGTAATTACATGGCAATAAGGTTGTAGCGCTCTCAGTTATTACACAATTGAAATAAGGAATCCACTTGCTGAAGGTTATTCCACATGTGTAATTTCTGATGTTATTAAACATTTTCTAGCAACACTAGCTTTACCACCCTGTGTTGGTATGTTCTACTAACTAGTTAGTACGTTTTACTAATAGTTATTGCTTTGTGTCTGCAATGGGGAATTACATTTGAATGATTTGAATATCAAATTGAAAAATGTTATCCTGTCTCCTTCTCTTGGTTAGCCTACTGTCTGCAAAGGTTGTTAAATTGTAACTACAAAGTAATAAAAAATGTCAGTTCACTTTACATTAAGTTGCTTGCTGCTGGGTAACTACATTGTAAATACATGCAATAAAATCAGATTTCGGAATTCAAACTTCAATTGCTCTTAAACAAAGCGTGCCATGACTATGAAGTGATATAGTCTGAATCAGAAAAGAAAAAATATGTGGATTTTTCTCTATCCTCCCCTGATTCAGAATATATCATTTTCATAGTCATGGCACGCTTTGTTTAAGAGCTATTGAAGATTGAAATCCGAAATTTGACCTCGGTGCATATCCCTTGTAACAACATTGTAATTGCAGAGTTGGTTGTACATTTCTCCTGGTTAGCCTATAGTCTGCAAAGGTTGTTACATTGTAACTACGTAGTAATTATAAATGTTATACCCTACTGGGTTTCACTTTACATTGTTGCTTGCTCCTGGGTTGGTAAATGATAATTACAAGTATATCCTGTGTAACTACATTTGAGCTAGGTCATAACATAGAAATAAACAAATAGAAAATGACCGGTAGTTAATGACAGGGTGTGCCTTGTTACAATTGTCGTTACCAGGTCCTAGCCTATTTATCAAACCTGTGGATTCGATGGTATTGGCACCTTGTAGTTACATGTAAAAAGGTCAGAGTTATTAACGTGGTAATTCACAGGTGACTTTCAAATGTGTAATTACAGAACAGTTACAATGTGGAACAATACAATGTGCAATAACATAATTACTTACACATCTGGAATAACCTTCAGCAAGTGGATGTGTAATTACACAGTCCTTGTTCCAATTGTGTAATAACTGATTGCGCTACAACCTTATTTCTATGTCATTACATAGTAACATCTATTTAACTCCTATGTTGTTACTATAGTAATTACTGTGTAGTTACATAGTAATAGGGGCAACCTAATGTAAAGTGTTACCACAAATGCTTACAATATGGGGAAGCATACAGCACAGAGCTGACTTTGGCCTAAAATAAACAGTATGCTTATCTGTAAATGTAAATCCCCCAGTATGTTTTCTCTCATACACTGTAGTGATCATCTGATTTATATGTACCACTGGTACATATTCTAAGAAACAAGATTAAACAGTAATGTACACTATGCATATAATAAACATATCAAGAGATTTTTATACTGAAATTCTTAGTATCAAAAAAGTTCACTGTATCCAACCATAAGGGTCTAGTGACGAAACCCTGGTAGTGTGGTTGAAAGCCTGGTAATGTGTGGGTGAAAGCCTGGTAGTCTGGGTGAAAGCCTGGTAGTCTGGGTGAAAGCCTGGTAGTGTGGTTGAAAGCCTGGTAATGTGTGGGTGAAAGCCTGGTAGTCTGGGTGAAAGCCTGGTAGTGTGGGTGAAAGCCTGGTAGTGTGGGTGAAAGCCTGGTAGTGTGGGTGAAAGCCTGGTAGTGTGGTTGAAAGCCTGGAGAGCCAATCCATCTGACACTAGACTGATTAGAAGGAGAGGTAGTGGTAGTGCTCTAAAGTTAGAAAGTAGCTAGGTTTCCATCTATTTGGCGACAGATTTTCATGCGAGTATTCTAAAATCTGCATAAAACAATATGTGCATTTTCCCACCGGAGATGTGTTTCCATCAAATTGACTTGTTGCAGATAAAAGGGTGTGCGTGATGACATAGTGCACATAAAAATACCCATGTACCGAATAAAAAATACAAGTTAAATGGGTTTCAATCGCATTTTCAACTCTACTAATGGTTTTCTCACACAAAAAAAAAGTGTTATATAGTGAGTGTGCCCACTCTGGTATTGGCCCCTGCGCTCTAGCCAACAACGCGGCCATTGTGCTGTTGGCTAGAGCGCACATATAGCCTACATTATGAGATTATTATGGACAAAAGAGAACGATAATTTTTATTTGTCAAACGGCAGCCAAGCATCGACGATCGTGTCACCAGAATAAGACCCTCGAAATGTATTGGAAAGGAGCATCAAGCTCATCACCTTACACTTTCACCACCCTGTGAAGTTCATCATAATGTATTTAATCTATAGCCTAATAAACTGCATGGTTTCCCTACGAGTCGTAGTGGGAGGACCACACAACATGTCATCACGTGACTCCAAGTTTACTTCGATACGGCGGTTGTTATATCAATATTTGCGAATAAAAGCGTTTCCATAATTCACTTTAACAACACAAAAAGATTCCACCTTGTCTAGCGTATTTTGTTTTATCGACATTTGGAAAGTTTCCATCAGGCCTGTCATGACATTTTTCATCCAACATTTACTTTACTCACATAAAAAGGTTAGATGGAAAACTGGTTAGTGTCTCTTAGTCACTCCCTTCATCTCCTGGGCTATTTTAGGACTCGCCAGCAGGGGTTGAAAAAGTACCCAAAAGTAAAGATACCTTAATAGATAATGACTCAAGTAAAAGTCACAGAGTAAAATAATACTTGAGTAAAAATCTAAAAGTATTTGGTTTTAAATATATTTAAGTATCAAAACTAAATGTAATTGATAAAATATAATTAAGTATCAAAAGTAAAAGTATAAATAATTTAGAATTCCTTATATTAAGCAAACCAGATGGCACAATTATTTTTTTTGTTTTTGTTTTTACAGACACTCCAACAATCATTTAGAAATGAAGCATTTGTTTTTAGTGAGTCCGCTAGATTAGAAGCAATAGGTATGACCAAGGATGTTCTCTTGATAAGTGCATGAATTTGAACATTTTCCTGTCCTTCTAAGCATTCAAAATGTAACAAGTACATTTGGGTGTCAGGGAAAATGTATGGAGTAAAAAGTACATTATGTAGTGAAGTAAAAGTAAAAGTTTTCCAAAATATAAATAGTAAAGTACAGATACCAAAGAAAACTTCTTAAGTAGTACTTTAAAGTATTTTTACTTAAGTACTTTACACCACTGCTCACCAGCCCAACTAAGTGAAGGAGTTGAATATTTCACATGAGCCAGAATGAGGAAGTGTACGTTAAGTGGGTTGAAATGGAATCAATTTCTGACAAACCGGAATACAACAACCAATAACAAGCACCTGCAGCATTTCTATCCTGGCCAGACAGATTAGAGAGAAGCCATAACATCCCGTTTTAAACCCAGGTGTCACGGTTTCGGCCGAGGCTGCCTCTCCTCCTTGTTCGGGCAGGCTTCGGCGCTCGTCGTCTCCGGAATTCTAGCTGCCACCGATAGATGTTTCATGTTCGTTTGCTTTTGTCTGTTTGTGTCACACCTGTTTCTGTTTTACGTAATTAGTGTCCTATAAGTTTCTCGTTGTGTTTGTCATGGGTTGTGTATGATTGTTTTTCGTCAGTGTTGTGTTTGCTCGGTTGAGCATATTTTCTCCACTGCGCTGGAGCTCAGTTGCACCTGTTTCGTGCACCACTTCGTTTTGTCGCACCTGTTTGTGCGCATTTGCCTTTTCGCCTCGTGCGTAGTTTAGCTGTTGGGCTTAATTGTCCTGTTGCCTGTGTTTGGGCCAGAATACAGCATTTGGAACCTACCGTCTGCGTCCTGCATTTGATTCCTTACACCACACCTACACACGCCCTGACAGAATCATACACCAGTCATGGAATCAGCAGGAGCCGAAGCAGCCCAGACAAGACTGGAAGCCCAGGTTCGGGACCAGCAAGAGCAACTCCTGCAGATGGGGAACGCCCTGCAGGAGGTGATTACCACACTCCGAGGCTGGGGTTCGCCTCCACCACCACCCGCCCTGCCAGCACCATCGGCCAGCCCGCCCAGTCCAGCGCCGGAACCTCGAGGAGTCCGACTATCTCTCCCGAGGGCTTACGACGGGACAGCGGCTGGGTGTCAGGGATTCCTGCTCCAGGTAGAGCTATACCTGGCCACCGTGCACCCGGCACCGTCAGGGCACGAGAGCGTGTCCGCCCTGATCTCCTGCCTGGCCGGAAAAGCGTTGGAGTGGGCCAACGCAGAGTGGAGGAAGATCAACGCCACGACTATTACGTACACCGAGTTCTCCCGCCGCTTCAGGGCGGTGTTTGACCATCCCCGGAGGGGAAGCGGCGGGGGAGCGTCTGGTCTTCCTCCGACAGGGGAGGAGAAGTGCCCAGGAATTCGCGCTCGAATTCCGTACTCTGGCGGCAGATGCAGGGTGGAATGATCGGGCCCTCATCGATCTATACCGATGCAGCCTACGTGAGGACGTCCGTCGGGGAGCTGGCTTGCAGGGACACCAGCCTCACTTTCGACCAGCTGGTGGATATGTCCATCAGGCTGGATACCCTGCTGGCTACCCGCGGACGTCTTGCGGAGGGTCCGTCCATTCCACCCTCCAGCGCCTCCGAGCCTTGTCCCATGGAGCTCGGGGGCGCTGGCGCTAGAGAGAGGAGGAGTCGGCAGGCTAGGGGGTCCATCCACTGCACCAACTGTGGTCGGGAGGACACACCGCGGCTAGGTGCTGGGGATGGCCTCCTAGGGGAGATGACGACAGGTCCCGCACTGGGGATTCCCTCCAGGTGAGTAGGCGCCCCACTCACCCAGAGCTCTCTGTTGCCCATTTTTGTATGCCTGTACGTTTTCCACAGGTAGCACCTCATGCCCAGCATAAGGCGCTGGTAGATTCAGGCGCAGCTGGGAATTTTATTGATAAAAAGTTTTGTTTAGCGTTAGGGATTCCCCTCATTCCTGTTGATGTTCCTTTTCCCGTTCACGCCCTAGATAGTCGTCCGTTGGGTACGGGCTTGATCAGGAGGTCACGGCGCCACTTAGGATGTGTGCGCAGGGGGATCATCAGGAGATGATTCAGCTGTTCCTGATTGACTCTCCTGCGTATCCGGTGGTGCTGGGCATGCCCTGGTTGAGTACCCATAACCCAGTGATTTCGTGGCAGGAGAGGGCTCTGATGGAGTGGTCTGCCCAGTGTGTGGGTAGATGTTTGGGCGTTTCCGTAGGGGCTACCTCGGTGGAGAGTCCAAACCAGGTGCCCGCATTGCACATTCCACCTGAGTATGGGGATTTGGCTATTGCGTTTAGTAAGGCGAGGGCGACGCGGTTGCCACCCCATAGGCAGGGGGATTGTGCGATAAACCTCCAGGCAGGAGCTGCGCTCCCACGGAGCCATGTGTATCCTCTGTCTCAGGAGGAGAAGAAAGCTATGGAGATTTACATAGACGAATCACTGAGACAAGGATACATACGGCCGTCCACTTCCCCGCGTCCTCGAGTTTCTTTTTCGTGAAGAAAAAGGATGGTGGTTTGCGCCCATGCATCGATTACCGTGGTCTCAATCAGATTACGGTGAAGTATAGTTATCCACTCCCGCTGATTGCGACCATGACTGAGTCGTTGCATGGGGCGCGTTTCTTCACGAAACTAGATCTCAGGAGCGCGTACAACTTGGTGCGCATCAGGGAGAACGATGAATGGAAAACAGCCTTTAGTACCACCTCGGGCCATTACGAGTATCTGGTCATGCCATACGGGTTGATGAACGCTCCATCAGTTTTCCAATCATTTGTGGATGAGATCTTCAGGGACATGCAGGGGCAGGGGGTGGTGGTGTACATTGATGACATTCTCGTGTACTCACCTACCCGTGTCGAGCATGTAGCCCCTGGTGCGCAAGGTGTTGCGGAGGCTGGTGGAGCACGACCTGTATGTGAAGGCAGAGAAGTGTCTGTTTTTCCAGGAGTCGGTCTCCTTTTTGGGTTATCAGTTGTCTGCGTCAGGGGTGAGGATGGAGGTAGATCGAGTGTCGGCCGTGCGTAATTGGCAAACACCAACCACTGTGAAGGAGGTGCAGCAGTTTTTGGGGTTTGCAAATTACTACAGGAGGTTTATCCGGGGTTTTGGACAGGTGGCAGCTCCCATCACGTCTCTGTTGAAGGGGGGTCCGGTGCGTCTGCAGTGGTCAGCCGAGGCGGACAGGGCGTTTGGGAGGCTGAAGGACCTGTTTACCTCGGCCCGGTGCTGGCGCACCCGGATCCCTCTTTGCCGTTCCAAGTAGAGGTGGACGCGTCGGAGGCCGGTTTAGGAGCCGTGCTTTCACAACGATCTGGCGCGCCACCTAAACTCCGCCCCTGTGCTTTTTTACTCTAAGAAGCTCAGTCCGGCGGAGCGGAACTATGACGTAGGGGACAGGGAGCTGTTAGCCGTGGTACAGGCTCTAAAGGTGTGGAGGCACTGGCTTGAGGGGGCTCAACACCCTTTCCTCATTTTGACGGACCACCGTAACCTGGAGTACATCCGGGCGGCGAGGAGGCTGAACCCTCGCCAGGCAAGATGGAGTATGTTCTTGACCAGGTTTACGTTTAAGATCACGTACATCCCTGGGTCACAGAATGGCAAGGCAGATGCGCTGTCTCGGCGGTATGACGCGGAGGAGAGGTCCGTGGAGCCCACTCCCATACTGCCTGCGTCGTGTCTGGTGGCGCCGGTAGTGTGGGAGGTCGATGCTGAACTCGAGCGGGCGTTACGCACCGACCCTAGTCCATCACAGTGCCCGGAGGGTCGGAAGTACGTTCCGCTCGAGGTTCGGGATTGATTGATCTATTGGGCTCACACGTCACCCTCCTCTGGACATCCGGGTATCGGCCGGACAGTGCACTGTCTTAGTGCCAAGTACTGGTGGCCCACGTTGGCTAGGGATGTGAGGGTTTATGTTTCCTCCTGCTCGGTGTGCGCCCAGTGTAAGGCGCCTAGACATTTACCTAGGGGTAAGTTGCTACCCCTGCCCGTTCCACAACGGCCATGGTCCCACCTATCAGTGGACTTTATAACAGACCTTCCCCTCTCCCAAGGGAATACCACCATCTTGGTCGTTGTGGACCGGTTCTCTAAGGCCTGTCGTTTGCTCCCCATGCCGGGTCTTCCTACGGCCCTGCAAACTGCCGAGGCACTGTTTACCCATGTGTTCCGGCACTACGGGGTGCCCGAGGACATTGTGGCTGATCGGGGTCCCCAATTCACCTCCAGGGTCTGGAGAGCGTTTATGGAGCGGTTGGGGGTCTCGGTGAGCCTCACCTCGGGCTACCACCCGGAGAGCAATGGGCAGGTGGAACGCGTAAACCAGGATGTGGGTAGGTTTCTCAGAACATACTGCCAGGACCGGCCGGAGGAGTGGTCTAGGTACGTTCCCTGGGCCGAGATGGCCCAGAATTCCCTACGCCATTCCTCCACGAACCTAACCCCATTTCAATGTGTGTTAGGTTACCAGCCGGTTCTGGCACCCTGGCAGCAGAGCCAGATCGAGGCTCCTGCGGTGGATGAGTGGGCGCGGCGCTCGGAGGAGACTTGGAACGCTGCACACGTCCACCTGCAGCGGGCCCTCCGACGTCAGAAGGCGAGCGCTGATCTCCACCGCAGTGAGGCACCGGTGTACGCACCTGGTGATCGAGTCTGGCTCTCTACCAGAAACCTGCCCCTCCGCCTGCCCTGTCGGAAACTGGGTCGGCGGTTTGTAGGGCCATTTAAAGTCCTGAGGAGGTTGAACGAGGTTTGTTATAGATTACAGCTACCTGTGGAGTATAAGTGTATTAACCCCTCGTTCCATGTGTCCCTTCTCAGGCCGGTGGTAGCGGGCCCACTCCAAGAAGATGAGATCTTGGAGACTCCTCCGCCCCCGTTGGACATCGAGGGGCACCGGCGTACTCCGTGAGATCCATCTTGGATTCGAGACGTCGGATGGGGGTCTCCAGTATCTAGTGGAGTGGGAGGGGTACGGTCCGGAGGAGCGGTGCTGGGTGCCGAGGAGAGACGTGTTGGACCCGTCGCTCCTGACGGAGTTCCATCGGAGGCATCCGACGCGCCCTGCGCCGCGTCCCCCTGGCCGTCCCCGAGGCCGGAGTCGGCGCGCGTCTGGAGCCGCGCGTCAGAGGGGGTACTGTCACGGTTTCGGCCGAGGCTGCCTCTCCTCCTTGTTCGGGCAGGCTTCGGCGCTCGTCGTCTCCGGAATTCTAGCTGCCACCGATAGATGTTTCATGTTCGTTTGCTTTTGTCTGTTTGTGTCACACCTGTTTCTGTTTTACGTAATTAGTGTCCTATAAGTTTCTCGTTGTGTTTGTCATGGGTTGTGTATGATTGTTTTTCGTCAGTGTTGTGTTTGCTCGGTTGAGCATATTTTCTCCACTGCGCTGGAGCTCAGTTGCACCTGTTTCGTGCACCACTTCGTTTTGTCGCACCTGTTTGTGCGCATTTGCCTTTTCGCCTCGTGCGTAGTTTAGCTGTTGGGCTTAATTGTCCTGTTGCCTGTGTTTGGGCCAGAATACAGCATTTGGAACCTACCGTCTGCGTCCTGCATTTGATTCCTTACACCACACCTACACACGCCCTGACACCAGGGACAACGATAATGATCATTATACAAATAACCCTGGATGGACTAGATTTTAAATCCAGGGATATTGTTAGTAGGCGGACAGGTGTACCGTCTCTATTAATACATTCATGTTTCTATTTCTGAAAGTATTAGGCCTATATGTTGTGTAAGTGTTATGTTATGACTGCAGTAGTCTTTGCAGTTAGTGTGTCAGTGTACCCTAATGGTGATGATGGCTGAGAATAAGAGGTTGAACTCCAGGTTAGTCACTGCAGCTAAAAGGAAAAGGAACACTCCACACACTGTGGTCTAAGTGTGTTTTAGCAAAACATCCCATTACCCTCATATTTTTGTTATGTAATAGTTACTGCACTCTGCATATGAAACAAAAGAAGAAGCAAAAACACATGGAAACATGTGAAGAACACTGTATTCCTGACTTTATTATGCAAGATAGAGGCTTGTGACTTTCATAAATAGACCCATGACATTATAAATAGGGACAGTGCACTTGCCCGCCCACGTAAAATATCCTTGGATTGAGTAAATCTGGTTCATCCTGTAATATTTGTGTAATGCTGTGATCATAGCTCTAATGCTTCATGTTATAGTATAGTTTATGCCATTTAGCAGAGGCTTTTATCCAAAGCGACTTACAGTCATGCGTGCATACCATTTTTACATATGATGGTCCCAGGAATCGAACCCTCTATTTTGGCATTGCAAGCGCCATGCTCTGCCAGCTGAGGTACAGGGGACCATGTGATAACATTATAATGACACTGTTATGAGACTGTGAGTGGTCTCATATGTCCTAGAGTGGACCTCAACCTTCTGTCTTGATCTATCTAGTCTGTAGCCTACAGTCTGTATGTCTGAATGCAAACTCTTACAAAAAGAATACATGAAAAATCACGTGAACACACGTGTGTGAACAAATCACATGACATTTTCCACAGCGAAAGCGAAGGCTAGGGTAACATAACTAAAGATAGGGGAAAATGCAGGAAAGAGGGAGACGTTTTAATTTAATAGCGTTATCATAGAATTGTTTCACTGAAAATTGTATTTCTGCATCCATTTACAATTAATTTCTTCTCGCATTTTGAATTTATTTATTTGCAATATTTTGTTTTGCTATCAATACTTTTGGGTTTATGTTTTGCTTTCAACATCATCATTTTTGTTTGCAATACTAAGAATTTTGTTCTCGACTTCAGAAGTTTTGCTTGATATTAATGGCACAAAAGTAACTCACTCACTAGAGGATTACACCATATAATAAGAATCAATGGGTATACAGTGCCTTCAGAAAGTATTCATACTCCATTACTTATTCCACATTTTTGTTGTGTTACAGCCTGATTTCAAAATTGATTAAATATATTTTTATTCTCACCCATCTGTACACAATACCCCATAATGACAAAGTGAAAATATGTTTAAAAAAATGTTTTCAAATGTATTGAAAATGATATACAGAAATATCTAATTTGCATAAGTATTCATACCCCTGAGTCAATACTTTGTAGAAGCACCTTCGGAGGCGATTACAGCTTTGTATCGTCTTGGGTATGTCTGTATCAACTTTTCACTTCTTGATTTGGGGATTTTCTAAAGCTCTGTTAACTTACATGGGGAGCAGCGGTGAACTGCAATCTTCAAGTTTTCAATGGGAGTCAAGTCTGGGCTTTGGCTGGGCCACTCAAGGGCTTTCACATTATTGTTCTGAAGTCATTCCAGCGTTGCTTTGGCTGTATGCTTGGGGTCATTGTTCTGTTGGAACGTAAATCTTCGCCCAAGTCTAAGGTCATTCGCACTCTGAAGCAGGTTCTCATCAAGGATTTGCCTGTATTTGGCTCCATTCATTGTTACCTCTTACCAGCCTTACTGTTCCCCCCTGTCTGTTGATCTATGCCACCTTCGTCATGTTGTCGGATCTGACCAGCACATGCTGGCCCAACAAATGGGAGAGGAGGCACCTAAGTGCTAAGTACACCGTCAGAAGTTCCCTTGTAGGGATGCGTCTGTTGTGACCACCTTGCAGGACAACACCTGACCCATGAGAACCCATTGTGACAGCAGCCAGGGATCCCTCCACTGGGCCAGTGCCTGAAGGGATGTTGGGGACACCTTAATTGACCGGTTTAGGTGGCGAGATGCATCAAAGCACGGTGCTAGCACCCAGCGCTGGAATGCCCGCATCAATAATAGTCACAGTGGAATGACCACTATCATAGAAGCCATTATCCCTAGTAAGCACAGGAGCTGGCGAAAACGTACTGTGCGCCCCAATAGAAATTGGGCCAAGCACAGCTGGAACTACATTCACATTTACATCATTTAGCAGACACTCTTATCCAGAGCGACTTACAAATTGGTGCATTCAACTCTTTTTTTTTTTTTTTTTTTATGGGGGATGGGGGAAGAAGGATTACTTTATACTATTCCAGGTATTCCTTAAAGAGGTAGGGTTTCAAGTGTCTCCGGAAGGTGGTCAGTGACTCTGCTGTCCTGGCGTCGTGGGGGAGCTTGTTCCACCATTGGGGTGCCAGAGCAGCGAATAGCTTTGACTGGGCTGAGCGGGAACTGTGCTTCCATAGAGGTAGGGTAGCTAGCAGGCCAGAGGTGGATGAACGCAGTGCCCTCGTTTGGGTGTAGGGTCTGATCAGAGCCTGAAGGTAAGGAGGTGCCGTTCCCCTCACAGCTCCGTAGGCAAGCACCATGGTCTTGTAGTAGATGCAAGCCTCAAATGGAAGCCAGTGGAGTGTGCGGAGGAGCGGTGTGACAAGAGAAAACTTGGGAAGGTTGAACACCAGATGGGCTGCAGCGTTCTGGATAAATTGAAGGGGATTAATGGCACAGGCAGGGAGCCCAGCCAACAGCGAGTTGCAGTAATCCAGACGGGAGATGACAAGTGCCTGGATTAGGACCTGTGCCGCTTTCTGTGTAAGGTAGGGTCGTACTCTGCGAATGTTGTAGAGCATGAACCTGCAGGATCGGGTCACCGCTTTGATGTTAGCGGAGAACAACAGGGTATTGTCCAGGGTCACGCCAAGATTCTTTGCACTCTGGGAGGAGGACACAATGGAGTTGTCAACCGTGATGGCGAGATCATGGAGTGGGCAGTCCTTCCCCGGGAGGAAGAGCAGCTCCGTCTTGCCGAGGTTCAGCTTGAGGTGGTGATCCGACATTCACACTGATATGTCTGCCAGACATGCAGAGATGCGATTCGCCACCTGGTTATCAGAAGGGGGAAAGGAGAAAATTAATTGTGTGTCGTCTGCGTAGCAATGATAGGAGAGACCATGTGAGGATATGACAGAGCCAAGTGACTTGGTGTATAGAGAGAATAGGAGAGGGCCTAGAACTGAGCCCTGGGGGACACCAGTGGTGAGAGCACGTGTGTTACGCACTCCTCTCTGAAGAGGGAACGCAACACCCTGCTACAACTCAACTCTCCGTGCCGTGAAAGAGGTATGGGACTGTAGGTGTGAGTCAGGTTGACAAAAGGCAGAGAATACCGTTAACAGGGAATTTATTCCTTCGCACAGTAAGTTTGGGTAAAAGGGGCTGGATGGAACCAAAGCAAAGAAAGTAAATATCAAAGCCCCCTCTCCTACCTTACCTGCCTACCCACTACTTACTTAACTAGCACCTCCTGGTGCACTAACCAAAATACAAGGGATGGTCCGCCCAGGTCTTTCCTAGTGTGCATAG
This sequence comes from Coregonus clupeaformis, assembly GCF_020615455.1. Taxonomy (NCBI): domain Eukaryota; kingdom Metazoa; phylum Chordata; class Actinopteri; order Salmoniformes; family Salmonidae; genus Coregonus; species Coregonus clupeaformis. Next base: position 52,400,355 of record NC_059211.1, on the reverse strand, counting down.
ACAGTATACTTCTACGGGTAATGTATGCCCGCAGGCCTCTTGCCTAAGCACTCCCTAGGTGCCTTCCCCTTCCCCCCTTGGGAACAAATTAAACAAAATTGCACAAACTGGTTCACAACAAAACCTGAAAAAAACTAACTCAGGACATTAAAGAAACTCTGAGCCACAAACTAACACAAAACATTTCAATTGGTTCTCACAGCAACAACAATACAGTACATACCAAACTCTTAGCATACAACCAACATGCTGTAACTCTCAGCCATTCTGGTTCCCCCTCTGCCTTTTCTGAGCAACTGTGGCTTATATAGCTTCAGGAGGAGTTGGTAATTGGAGACAGCTGCGTCCTGACGAGCTCTCCAATCATCAATGTTCATCCAATCAATCAGCTGCTTGTTGGGGAATTTCAGGAACCCATTTCCTGAAATACCTACATGAATTTACACAAACCACAACACAGAAACTGGGGAACGTAACAACGTGGTGCGGAGACAGATTCTCGCCACGCCACCTGGTAGGAGCGCCCTGTCAGGTAGGACGCAATCCAAGAGTGAGCAGCGCCGGAGATGTCTGTCCCTCTCCGGCACCTGAGAAAGCATCAGTCAAACCACAGTAGCTCCCATGCTCTTCCCTAGCGCCAGAACGGTGCACCGGGACATGAGCAGAATGAAGTTGGTATAACACGGATCTCATCCAGGACACTTCAACTTCAAACGCATAGCCGCCCAACGGCACAATTCTATGAATGATGCGTTGAACTAAATCCTCTTCATCACCCGAGAAACCCCCAGAGATGTCCAGAGACTCCAAGTCATAATCCAAACCTGGGCCCTGAATGTAAGCAGCCATCTCACTATCTCCCCGTTGGGATGCTAGTTCCACCTGTTCCGACCACAGCCCCAAGTCTCTCTCCGCTTCCTGCACCTCGGTCCTAGCCGAGCAATGAAAGGTCACCCTCGGTAACTCCAAGCTTCCTCAAGAATGCTACACGTCTTTTCAGGGTGTTTGCATGCAGTACGTGGCAATGCGCACATGGACTGGTTCCAGCGAGGGCCGCCTGACCGTGTTCCAAGCCGAGACAAACTACACATAAATCGTGAGTATCTTTCAGAGAAATTCTATAACCGCATGACTGGGGGCATGATCTCGACCACAAACCCGGCTTAGCCATCGTCGTCTTGGTTGCTTTCTTAGCCATCTTACTAATTGTGCTAGCAAATTGAAGAATAACTTATTGTTCGTGATTAGGAAACCTATGAGAACAAGTACAAACTTTAGCACACAACGTCCAGGGGGTGTGCACACTCTACCACTATGGGACAGTTTAATTGGCGCAATGTAAGACAGTCTTGTTTTCCAATTTTTTGTTTTAGTAGCATGAATCGTTCCTCTTCACACCGAGGTGAAGAGCGGAATAATTTAAGGAATAAATCAGAGCCTCACGCTTATCACCTTTGGCAGGCGAGGTGTCCAGCGAGGCAGCGATTTTATTGGCCTTGTCAGGCGTGATTGTAGATCCTTCAACCGAAGTCGCAAGAGTGCGACTCCCCATAGGATGTTGTACCGAAGTTGTCTGACTTAAAGAGAACTGCAATTCACATGTGAGCTAAAAGCATGTTATTCTCCTCACGTGAATAGGTGGTGTTAACATGTAAACTCTAGATTTAATACACGTGAAAATATGGTTTCAATTTAAGGTCAACATGTGAAAACAGCTATTTTAAACTCCAAATTTGACATATGTTTTTTGTAAGGGATGCCACATCTGAATCCTAGATATACAATACTGTAAGCTGACCTACTTGTATAATATGTGCATGATAAGGAAATGCTTTAATTGTGCTATTTTGGTCCAATGATGCATTCTAACTTGCCCCAATAAAGTAATCTGGAAGTGAAGTGAATGTGTGTGTGCTTTATGTGAGTAAACATGGCTGGTCACGGATACAGAAGTCAGTCACTCTGTAGAAGTATCTGCTTGCTGTGAGGCTGTGAGGAGCAGTGTGCCTGATAGAGCAGAGCTACAGTACTGAATGTAGGCTACTCAGCATGTGAGGGATGGGATATGTGCGGGTCCAGCAGACAGCGGCCACGTGAGACAGACAAAGAGACGGCAGAGAGATGCAAGATCATCAGTTAGGAAGCAATATTTGCAGGGATTCACTTCAGTTAAATGCTTAAAGAAAGGGAAAGGGGGATGACTGTCACGACTTCCGCCGAGGCTGCCTCCCTTCCTTGTTCGGGCAGGTTTCGGCGTTCATCGTCACCGGCTTACTAGCTACTGCCGCTCCCATTCTCATCACTCCACTTGTCTTGTCTTGTCAATCACACACACCTGGTGCTCATCCCCTAATTAGTCTGTGTATAAGTGTTCCCTCTGCCCCCTTGTCTTTGTGAGTGATTGTTCTATGTGGGAGGAGAGTAGCTCGGTTGAGATACGCTCTCATTTATTTTGCCAGGGTTGATTTTCCCCTGTGTCATTACATTTATTGTATTTTCTGAGACTGTGTTTGGTCAGGGAGGATTGTTTCCCTTGTACCTGTTTCGATTGCTGTTGTAGGCGCAGTGTATGTCTGGAAGGAATACATCTGCATCCGGTTATTTTACTCCTGTGCCTGACTCCTTCCATCATTCACCACACAATCACTCACCCGCTGATATGGAGTCTGCAGGAGAAGACCGCATGCCTGGAGTCGTGGCAAGGGTCCAGGAATATTCCACGATGCTGGCCAGCTTGGGGGAAGCGATGGATTCTTCAGGTCGTCCAACGCCTGGAGAGGAGAGGACCCGATCTATCGAGACCAGCTGGTCAACCGGATCCAGCCAAATACACCCCAGCACCCGGAGGGATCCAGATATAATAATATAATATAATATGCCATTTAGCAGACACTTTTATCCAAAGCAACTTACAGTCATGCGTGCATACATTTATTTGTGTATGGGTGGTCCCGGGGATCGAACCCACTACCTTGGCGTTACAAGCGCCGTGCTCTACCAGCTGAGCTACAGAGGACCACTATATCCCGGCCACCGGCGTTTGATGGGACGGCAGTGCGCTGTAAAGGATTCCTTCTCCAACTGGAGCTGTATTTCTCCAGCATCAGGCCGGTGCCATTGGAGCGGGAGAAGGTAAGCATCCTCCTTTCCTGCCTCTGTGGGAAAGCCCTGGAGTGGGCCAACGCGGTGTGGAACGAAGGAGGAGCCGCGTTGGAGGACTACAGGGAGTTCGCTCACCTCTTTCGGGCGGTTTTCGATCACCCGCCCGAGGGTCGAGAGGTGGGTGAGCGGCTGGTCCAGCTGAGGCAGGGGACGAGGACCTCACAGGACTACGCGCTGGAGTTCCGGACGCTATCAGCAAGGTCCGGGTGGAACGAGCGGGCCCTGATCGACCATTTCCGGTGCCACCTATGGGAGGATGTCCGATGGGAGCTAGCCTGCCGGGATGCCATGCAATCGTTCTCCCAACTGGTGGACATGGCCATCCGGCTGGACAATCTGCTGGCAGCCAGAGGACGTCCTGGTAGGGGTCTGCCCGTTCCCACCCCGGACGACTCAGATCCCGAGCAGATGGGAGCCGCCTGTCGAGAGAGCGGAGGAGGACAGTGACAGTGCCACTCTGGTGGTACGAAGGGACAATACACCTCACGTCGCAGTCAACGTTCTTTTGGGTCTGGAGGCGGTAGGCAGGGCACTCACGAATCGCCCCAGGTATCAAACACCCACACTTGTTCAGAGCCCTTTGTGGCACATTGTACCCTATCTATCTCCTTTCCCGATCACATGGTAGTTCCCCAGTGTAAGGCGCTGGTGGATTCAGGCGCAGCTGGGAACTTTATGGACAGGGCATTTGCATGCCGTCAAGGCATTTCATTGGTTCCCCTATCCATTCCACTCCCCATCAGAGCCCTTGATAGTCGACCATTAGGGTCCGGGTTTGTTAAGGAGGTTACTGTACCAGTCACCATGATCACCCAGGAGACTCATTTTGAACAGATCACCTTTTTGATTAATGAATCTCCTGCTTACCCTGTAGTATTAGGTATCCTGTGGTTAGCCCTTCACAACCCCAATTTCTCATGGCCGCAGAGGGTTCTTACGGGGTGGTTGCGAGAGTGTCCCCCACCATGCGCATTCCCCCTGAATACAATGATCTGGCGCTCGCATTTTCCAAGACACAGGCGACTAAATTACCACTTCATCGGGAAGGGGGATTGCGCGATAAACCTTCGGGTAGACGCTGTACCTCCCAGGAGTCACGTGTATCCCCTGTCGCAGGCTGAAACGGAGGCTATGGAGACATACGTCACCGAGTCCCTGGGCCAGGGGTATATACGTCCCTCCACTTCACCTGCTTCCTCGAGTTTCTTCTTTGTGAAGAAGAAAGATGGCGGTTTACGCCCGTGCATTGATTATCGACCACTGAACAAGGTGACGATACGATTTAGTTATCCTCTTCCCCTCATTCCTTCAGTGATTGAGTCAATGCATGGGGCCCGCTTCTTCACCAAATTAGATCTCAGGAGTGCCTACAACCTGGCGAGTATTCGGAAAGGGGTGATGCCCTACGGTTTGATGAATGCTCCATCCGTCTTCCAGTCCTTTGTGAACGAGGTGTTTCGGGACATGCTTGGTCGCGGTGTGGTTGTCTACATCGAAGAAATCCTGGTGTATTCCGCTACGCGCGCCAAGCATGTGTCCCTGGTTTGCAAGGTACTGGTCCGACTGCTGGAGAATGACCTAGATGCCAAGGCAGAACAGCAGTCAGTCTCCTTCCTCGGAAACCGCATTACTACCTCAGGTGTGGAGATGGAGGGAGATCGCATTTCAGCCGTGCATAATTGGCCGACTCCAACCACGGTTAAGGAGGTGCAGCGCTTCCTTGGCTTTGCCAACTACTATCAGAGGTTTATCCAGGGCTTTGGCAAGGTCGCAGCTCCCATTACCTCCTTGTTGAAGGGTGGGCCGTCCCGGCTCCGCTGGTCTGCTGAGGCTGACCTGGCCTTCAGTAGACTACGGGGTCTGTTCACCTCAGCCCCGGTACTGGCCCACCCCGATCCATCACTACCGTTCGTAGTGGAGGTGGATGCGTCCGAGGTAGGGATAGGCGCTGTCCTGTCTCAACGCTCGGGCACGCCACCCAAGCTCCGCCCCTGTGCCTTCTTTTCTAAGAAGCTCAGCTCACGGAGCAGAACTACGGCATTGGTGATCGGGAGCTGCTGGCTGTTGTCCGAGTTTTGACCGTGTGGAGGCATTGGCTCGAAGGGGCGAAACACCTTTTCCTCGTCTGGACAGACCACCGTAACCTGGAGTACATCCGGGCAGCGAGGAGGCTGAATCCTCGCCAGGCCAGGTGGGCCCTCTTCTTCACCCAGTTTGATTTCACACTATCATACATTCCGGGTACGAAGAACGTGAAGGCAGATGCACTGTCCCGGCCTACATCGTGGCGCCGGTAGTATGGGCGATGGACGCGGATATAGAGCGGGCATTACGCACAGATCCATCTCCACCTCAGTGTCCAGCTGGGCTGCGGTACGTGCCTGCTCTTATCCTTGATCGTTTGATCTACTGGGCACACACGTCACCCTCCTCTGGTCACCCAGGTATCGGCTGTACAGTGTGCTGCCTGACTGATAAATACTGGTGGCCTACCTTGGCTAAGGACGTGAGGGTGTATGTCTCCTCCTGCTCGGTGTGCGCCCAGAGTAAGGCACCTAGGCACCTCCCAGCGGGTAAGTTGCAACCATTACCTGTTCCACAACGACCATGGTCTCATCTAAGTATTGATTTTCTTACTGATCTTCCCCTCTCCCAAGGTAACACCACCATCCTGGTCGTTGTGGACCACTTTTCGAAGTCCTGCCTCCTTCCTCTGCCTTGTCTCCCCACGGCACTACAAACTGCGGAGGCCCTGTTTACTCACGTCTTCCGGCACTACGGGGTACCAGAGGATATAGTGTCCGACCGAGGTCCCCAGTTCACGTCTAGGGTCTGGAAGGCATTCATGGAACGTCTGGGGGTCTCGGTCAGCCTGACCTCTGGATTCCACCCCAAGAGTAATGGGCAGGTGGAAAGGGTTAATCAAGATGTGGGTAGGTACCTACGGACCTACTGCCAGGACCGGCCGGGGGAGTGGTCGGTGTTCTTGCCATGGACAGAATATGCCCAGAACTCTCTCCGCCACTCCTCCACTAACCTAACGCCCTTCCAATGTGTTTTAGGCTACCAACCGGTTCTGGCACCGTGGCACCAGAGCCAGACCGAGGCTCCTGCGGTGGATGACTGGTTTCGGCGCGCGGAGGAGACTTGGGACGCTGCCCACGTTCACCTCCAGTGCACTGTGCGTCGTCAGAAGGCCAACGTTGACCGCCACCGCAGGGAGGCCCCAGGCTTCGTACCGGGGGATCCGGTCTGGCTCTCAATTCGGAATCTGCCCCTCCGCCTGCCCTGCCGGAAGCTGAGCCTGCGGTTTGTGGGGACGTTTAAAGATCTGAGGAGGATAAACGAGGTCACTTACAGGTTATTACTTCCCCCTGATTACCGTATTAACCCATCGTTTCATGTGTCACTCCTCAGGCCGGTGGTGTTTGGTCCGCTCCAGGAGTCAATCACACACACCTGGTGCTCATCCCCTAATTAGTCTGTGTATAAGTGTTCCCTCTGCCCCCTTGTCTTTGTGAGTGATTGTTCTATGTGGGAGGAGAGTAGCACGGTTGAGATACGCTCTCATTTATTTTGGCAGGGTTGATTTTCCCCTGTGTCATTACATTTATTGTATTTTCTGAGACTGTGTTTGGTCAGGGAGGATTGTTTCCCCTGTACCTGTTTTGATTGCCGTTGTAGGCGCATTGTATGTCTGGAGGGAATAAATCTGCATCCGGTTATTTTACTCCTGCGCCTGACTCCGTCTATCATTCACCACAATGAAACATGCGCACACACATGACAAACACACACGACACACACACGACACACACACACACGACACACACACACATGACACAGAAACACACGACACACACACGACACATACACACATGACACACATGACACACACACACACGACACACACATGACACACACACACACGACACACACACACACACATGACACACACACACACACACACACATGACACACACACACACGACACAAACACGACATACACACACGACACACACACACACTCTCACACAATTGCCGGGGAGGTTCTCCATGTTGATTAGTCATCTACAGCAGAGGTAAAGAGAGAGAGATTGAGAGAGAAAGATAGAGAAAAAATAAGCATCTGTGGGATTTGAATGGCATCAGCGATGCCAGCAGCATTAGTTAGCTCTGATAGTAGTAGCCATATGAAAGGTGTGTGTCCTTGGTACCAAGTGGGCGGACATCTCACATCACTTTCCCTTTGTGCTGTTCTTCCTAGTATTGAAAAGGGCTCCATTTGATTTACGTGCGGCTGATTCTCTCCTTGTCGCAAACAATCTTTGCTTCCGTCTGACGTGGGCTGATGTGGAGGGGAGTTAAAAGAAAAAGACTTCGGCTCAGGGCTCTTCAGGGTGAGCATTCTGACAGCTATGCATATTTCTGATTGAATATGCTATGAAAAGCACTGGTTATTCTCTTTGTGCATACTGTCACAATTGTCAATGGTGAAATCAAGGGATGGCATGTTCATTGTTGTTCAGTAATTGGCAGCTACGTCCTTCCCACTCCCCAATGAGTTGACAAGAGACTAGAGAGGGTTGTTCAGTAGTGAAGTGCACGTGCCAATTATGTCCCTGAACAAAAGAGAGAGAGAGAGAGAGAGAGAGACAGACAGAAAGAAGGGACAAGGAAACAGAGAGAGACAAAGGGAGAAATAAAGAAAGCGATAGAGAAATAGAAAACCCTGGCTCTCTGTCCTTCTGTTGTGCTGTTGCTGGAAAACGGTAAGAGTATCTGCTCCACCATGTGAAATAAAAAGAAACACATCCAAACATTGCCCGTGCTTGGAAAGGTATTTTCTTCTTTCTCTACTGTCTAAGAAGAACACTACTAACATGAATCTGAGCTGCTACTGTGTTTGCCTCCCGACACCCTGACCCTGAGACCTCACTCCACTACAGCCTCCCTGCTGCCTCCCAACACACTGACCCTGAGACACTCCACTACAGCCTCCCTGCTGCCTCCCGACACCCTGACCCTGAGACCTCACTCCACTACAGCCTCCCTGCTGCCTCCCAACACACTGACCCTGAGACCTCACTCCACTACAGCTTCCCTGCTGCCTCCCGACACCCTGACCTTGAGACCTCACTCCACTACAGCCTCCCTGCTGCCTCCCGACACCCTGACCTTGAGTCCTCACTCCACTATAGCCTTCCTGCTGCCTCCCGACACCCTGACCCTGAGTCCTCACTCCACTACAGCCTCCCTGCTAGCTCCCGACACACTGACCCTGAGACCTCACTCCACTACAGCCTCCCTGCTGCCTCCCGACACCCTGACCTTGAGTCCTCACTCCACTACTGCCTCCCTGCTGCCTCCCGACACCCTGACCCTGAGACACTCCACTACAGCCTTCCTGCTGCCTCCCGACACCCTGACCCTGAGTCCTCACTCCACTACTGCCTCCCTGCTGCCTCCCAACACACTGACCCTGAGACACTCACTCCACTACAGCCTCCCTGCTGCCTCCCGACACACTGACCCTGAGACCTCACTCCACTACAGCCTCCCTGCTGCCTCGAGACACCCTGACCCTGAGACCTCACTCCACTACAGCCTCCCTGCTGCCTCCCAACACACTGACCCTGTGACCTCACTCCACTACAGCCTCCCTGCTTCCTCCCAACACACTGACCCTGAGACCTCACTCCACTACAGCCTCCCTGCTGCCTCCCGACACACTGACCCTGAGACCTCACTCCACTACAGCCTCCCCGCTGCCTCGAGACACCCTGACCCTGAGACCTCACTCCACTACAGCTTCCCTGCTGCCTCCTGACACCCTGACCCTGAGACACTCCACTACAGCCTCCCTGCTGCCTCCCAACACACTGACCCTGAGAACCTCACTCCACTACAGCCTCCCTGCTGCCTCCCAACACACTGACCCTGAGACCTCACTCCACTACAGCCTCCCTGCTGCCTCTAGACACCCTGACCCTGAGTCCTCACTCCACTACAGCCTCCCTGCTGCCTCCCGACACCCTGACCCTGAGACCTCACTCCACTACAGCCTCCCTGCTGCCTCCCAACACACTGACCCTGAGACCTCACTCCACTACAGCCTCCCTGCTGCCTCCCGACACACTGACCCTGAGACCTCACTCCACTACAGCCTCCCCGCTGCCTCGAGACACCCTGACCCTGAGACCTCACTCACTACAGCTTCCCTGCTGCCTCCTGACACCCTGACCCTGAGACACTCCACTACAGCCTCCCTGCTGCCTCCCGACACACTGACCCTGAGAACCTCACTCCACTACAGCCTCCCTGCTGCCTCCCAACACACTGACCCTGAGACCTCACTCCACTACAGCCTCCCTGCTGCCTCTAGACACCCTGACCCTGAGTCCTCACTCCACTACAGCCTCCCTGCTGCCTCCCGACACCCTGACCCTGAGACCTCACTCCACTACAGCCTCCCTGCTGCCTCCCAACACACTGACCCTGAGACCTCACTCCACTACAGCCTCCCTGCTGCCTCCCAACACACTGACCCTGAGACCTCACTCCACTACAGCCTCCCTGCTGCCTCTAGACACCCTGACCCTGAGACCTCACTCCATTACTGCCTCCCTGCTGCCTCCATTGTTCATGCCTATGGTTCAAGCTCATACTCTGCGTTCGTCCTCTGATTTCTTTCATCGTCCTCTGATTTCTACTGATAGAGAGTGATAGTGATGCACAAGCTAGGCCTATTTGAATCATTACTGGCAGCATTTACCCACCAGATTCATAACCTTGAAAACTCCATTAGAAATAAAGCTTGAAAACCCAAAGTTTAGAAGGGGAAAAAAACTAACACTAAACATAATTTATGATGGTTTTTATTTTAATTTAGTTCGTTTTGCAGTCAAAGATGATAGTTTCAGTTTTTCATTATTATTTTATTTCAGTCTACTAAATAATTTTTCCAATTGTAGTTATTATTTTAGTTTCAGTTTACTATAATTTACTATAATCTCCCTACCACCATATCTAAGACAATATGACACCAATCTCGATGACACACTCGCCGCCATTCGACATGAGCCGTACGTCCGTTACCGAGAACCACATACCAGATTTTTAACAGGGTTGTTAGCAAACATTTTTGCCCAGAACTAGCTCAATATCTTGGCGTTGGATAAGAACGAGACTACAGAGTCCATAAAGTGACCATTAGACTTGCCACCTTTCGGACTGAATAAGTTTGTAGGGGCAACAGTTTTGATTACATTAATAAATGAACACTCTCACGTGCTCAGTTCTGTCCGTTAAGAACCAACAATGTGCTACCTTTTTGTAGCATTTCTGACAATGCTAACATATTTTCAGTCGAATCAAAGAGTTCTAACACTGGGTTGGTTGCTCAGCAATAACACAGCTGCTTGCACCATGCTGCCAGTCATAAGAAGTATATGCGAACAAACCTAGACTACTGTATATAGCTAGCTATATGGTGGTATTCAAGCTGAGGTTAATCAATAAATGCAAGCAAATATTTTGATTAGCTAGGTAGCTAACTAGCTAATGTACCTAGCTAACGTTAGCTTGCTTGTACAAAGTCCAGCAGCTAGCCTCTGTAGCTAGCTAACACCAGTCAGCTAAAAGCTAGCTAGCTAACGAACAGGCAAATAAAGGTAGCTAGCCAATAAATGTGCTATTGTTTTGATTTAACTAGTTAGCTAACGTAACGTTATACCAGCCAGATGAGAGCTAACGTTGGCTAGGTAGCTAACTAGCTATATTTTGCCAAGTAAGGTTTTTCATATAAGGCTGAAGTCATCATGTGTAAACTGCTAATCTAGACACTTGTATGTAATCGGAGCACAAACATGCACAAATATGCACAAATAAGATAGCGTACATCCTTAGCTGCTATAATAGCCAGTTAACGTTAGCCAACGTAAGACTGTAATGTTAGCTAACGTGTATGGCCAGTTCATGTGCCAAAACATATCACACTTTCTTACACAAATCATAGCGAGTTAACGTTAGTTACATTAAGTTTAAAACCACCAAACTTTGGGAAACTGCCACGCTGCTCACGTTCATTTGCATTGCACAGACCAAGCTATGGTAAGATGAGGTACCCAGATTTCAGACAGGAAAAACACTGCAGTTAGCTACGCTACATTTCCTCAACTAAGAACAACCAAGACCACAACACAAACCATAGCCGAGAAAACAAATTGCTTTGTTAAGAAACAGTAAGCTAGTTATGAACGCATATACAGTGCATTCGGAACGTATTCAGACCCCTTGACTTTTTCCACATTTTGTTACGTTACAGCCTTATTCTAAAATGGATTAAATTAAGATTTTTTTCTCATCAATCTTCACACAATAATGACAAAGCGAAAACAGTTTATTTTATATATTTTTGCATATTTATTACAAATAAAAAACAGATACCTTATTTACATAATTATTCAGACCTTTGCTATGAGACTCGAAATTGAGCTCAGGTGCATCCTGTTTCCATTGATCATCCTTGAGATGTTTCTACAACTTGATTGGAGTCCACCTGTGGTAAATTCAATTGATGAGGTTGAAGGAATTGTCCGTATAGCTCCGAGACAGGATTGTGTCGAGGCACAGATCTGGGGAATGGTACCAAAACATTTCTGCAGGATTGAAGGTGCCCAAGAACACAGTGGCCTCCATCATTCTTAAATGGAAGAAGTTTGGAACCACCAAGACTCTTCCTAGAGCTGTCCGCTCGGCCAAACTGAGCAATAGGGGGAGAAGGGCCTTGGTCAGGGAGGTGACTAAGAACCTGATGGTCACTCTGACAGAGCTCCAGAGTTCCTCTGTGGAGCTTGGAGAACCTTCCCGAAGGACAACCATCTCTGCAGCACTCTGCCAATCAGGCCTTTATGGTAGAGTGGCCAGATGGAAGCCACTCCTCAGTAAAAGGCACATGACAGCCCACTTGGAGTTTGCCAAAAGGCACTTAAAGGACTCTCAGACCATGAGAAACAAGATTCTCTGGTCTGATGAAACCAAGATTGAACTCTTTGGCCTGAATGTCAAGCGTCACGTCTGGAGGAAACCTGGCACCATCCCTACGGTGAAGCATGGTGGTGGCAGCATCATGCTGTGGGGATGTTTTTCAGCGACAGGGACTGGGAGACTAGTCAGGATTGAGGGAAAGATGAACAGAGCAAAGTACAGAGAGATTCCTGATGAAAACCTGCTCTAGAGTGCTTAGGACCTCAGACTGGGGCGAAGGTTCACCTTCCAACAGGACAATGACCCTACAGTAAGCACACAGCCAAGACAACACAGGAGTGGCTTCGGGACACAAGGCTGTAATCGCTGTCAAAGGTGCTTCAACAAAGTACTGATTAAAGGGTCTGAATACTTATGTAAACGTGATATTAAATTTTTTCATTTTTAATACATTTGCAAAAATGTCTAAAACCCTGTTTTTGCATTGTCATTATGGGGTATTGTGTGTAGATTGATGAGGGGAGAAAAACAATGTAATCCATTTTAGAATAAGTCTGTAACATAACAAAATGTGGAAAAAGTTAAGGGGTCTGAATACTTTCCGAATGCACTGTAGCTATAGTGAATGGTTGAACCCAAAACGCACATGTACACAGAGCCTCAGTTCAGTAGTGCACTGTAAGTGTGCAAATGCACGCTAGCATCAGATTTACCACACTCGACTGACAGGATCGCTGTAGAATACATTCCAGCTCCGACCGGCATACGCTCCTTCTCCTGCCTTGTCATTAATATAATCCACATTTGTGTTGACTGATTAACACAGTGTCAAGTTACAATTTCCGTGTGTTCCCAGATAATCTGAAGTTGCCATCAACAAGTAAAAAGTAGTCAGGGGGTGTGGGTGCTGCACACGGTGCACCCAGGTAAAACAACATCAGAATCATTGAGGGGGTTCGGCGCCCGTATAGGCTGAATGTCGATCGCATTCGATTTCCGGTTGTGAGCCAGATGCCCACTCTGTCCGACGGCGAAGTCGGCTCAAAACAAAAGTGACATAATTAAGTGTAGTAATGAGTAGGATTCTGTGTTTTCACATGCAAAAGTGATTGCTTTTGATAAAAATGCTTTATCTGCTTTCCCTCCCCACTTTCGCCTGATGATGTGATGAGCCATAGGCCGGTGTACCCCAGGCCAGATTAATCAAACCCCCTCTCTGCTTGCTTAAATTGTGTGCCATGCTGTGCCCAGTCAAAAGAAAATGACATGCTTGCTAACTTGGCTAGCTACGTGATTGAATTAGTTTGTTGTCAACAAATCAACCATTTTAGACTATTGTATTTTAACCAGGCAAGATAAATATACGAACAAAATCGTTTTTCAATGAACGCTTCAAGACTGTCCATTTAAATGGTCTGTCGAAATCACTGTTTTAAGAACAGGGTTCGTAGTGTAATGGCTAGAGGTAGCGCCTGTGTATCTGAAGATTGTGGGTTTGCCTCCCGGAGGATACATTTAGAAAATCTTTTTTTAAATAGTTTTGACAGCCCCCTACTGACACACACACACACACACACACACTTTTCATTTATTAGGTGGTTCTTACATTTAAATGTATTAGGTTCGTGGAGTGTCAGGCAAGTGTCAGTGAGTGTGGAGGTGTGTACTACTGTGTGCATCTTGCTAGAACGGAGGAGAGACCAGCACTCAGACTATCAAGGAAGAGGTTGTGGCCCTACGGTACTGCCTAGGGACACAGTGCTTTATGGTAGAGTGGCGGATTGTGGGAATACGTCTGTCACAGAGAAATGCAAGCTGGCCCATGTGGAACTTACAAACAACTTATGCCAGGGTTCTTCCATTCCGGTCCTGGAGGGCCGAAACACCTCTGTTTTTCATCCTCTCCTTCTAATCAGGGGCTAATTCAGACCTGGGACACCAGGTGAGTGCAATTAACTACCAGGTAGAAATAAGAAGTGTTTCGGCCCTCCAGGACCGGAATTGAAGAACCCTGACTTATGCCAATTCAAATGTAAGCAGTAAACATGGTACTTCGCACACTATCAGTACTTAAAATGTATGTTCTGTTCCAAATCTGTGAGTTCTTCCACTTGTTTTCATATTTATACTGCCATTTATAAATGAGGGCATGTGTGCTCTTTTACTGGAGTTGGAAAGCTGTGTACAGAATTACTTAGGACATTTGTAGCTGAAGTTTTGTTTTCAAGGGTTTAGAGCAGCTATCCAATTTCAGATTTATAAATATGTCTATCATTTCTCTTAAGAGTTTTGTACTTGTCTAATGACTTGTTACAGTGTTTGTATCAGGAGTTATCAAAATTGCTCTCAACGATCCATAGGGTTATGCAGGCTATTATGTTCAAGCCCATTGCTACCACGGCTGATTCTACTACTCAGCTGTTCATCAACACCTCAGATGTTCATCGAGACCATGAATAGAAGGTGTGGTAGAACTGGGCATGAACAAAAAAGCCTGTATAAACCTGTAGCTTGTCAAGAGCAATTGTGGCCATCCATAAATTGTATTTACAACGTTGACTATATCTGATGAATGTACATTTGGTTGTATATTTTATATTTAGTGATAACTCAGGTTTACAGGTAATGTAGTACTACGCCAGTAGCGATTTTAGCATGTAAATCATGTTATTTATTTTTTTATGCATGCCAGCAAAGCCACTACATAACACAGCACAACACTAAACAATACATTAATTGCACTATAACGGTGACAAATGGTGCCCACAAACTGTTAGGCCCTACATAAAGCTGTCCCAACAGCAGAGTCCCAACAGCAGTCCCAACACCTTACCACTGCTACACCTGGCTATCAGCGGAGCCTTGTCTGGCAGCGAAACAGTTCATTCAGCCTCATTTACTGCCTTTAAAAAAAACCTAGCTGATATGGCTGACTTGCTTAAACAAATGTGGCTTCTACTGACAATTGAGATGTACAAACTATGGCATAACATTTACATTTTACATTTTAGTCATTTAGCAGACGCTCTTATCCAGAGCGACTTACAGGAGCAATTAGGGTTAAGTGCCTTGCTCAAGGGCACATCGACAGATTTTTCACCTAGTCGGCTCAGGGATTAGAACCTGCGACCTTTCGGTTACTGGCACAACGCTCTTAACCACTAAGCTACCTGCTGCCCCGAGGGGATGACAAGCGGATAAGAGTCAATCTGTAATTTCGATTAAGACATTAATGAGCGAGCTAGGACAGACGTGGTCAATATAACTATTTGTTCAGCACTTTTGAAATGTACAGCGACAGAATTCAGAACATGGGCCGTTCTTACAGTAGTCTCCCTGTACACCTAGTTAGAACCATAGGATAAATAAAGGGGGCATATAAGCAGACAATGAAAGATCTTACAATATTCGATTATGACATTTCTCTAAAACAGGCTATAGGCTACGTGTGCACCACCAAGTCAGAACAAATCAAATCAAATCAAATTTTATTGGTCACATGCGCCGAATACAACAGGTGCAGACATTACAGTGAAATGCTTACTTACAGCCCTTAACAGTAGGCTAAGTTATGAGGGGAAAAGATACCAAATTATTAGGGTGAGGCACATGGGCTACTAACAGCTTACTACACAACATACACTTAGGATTACTTTCTTAGCTACAGTATACATATCTCCCTGGCATATTACATCATTTATGCAGCAGCATACAGCATACAATACATACAATACAAAGACTGCTGTCTTTCGTGGGCAAATTTTGTCATCAAACTTTGTCATCAAAGTCTGGCATTCTCTGGATTTATGGTGCTTTCAAGACAACTGAGAACTCTGAAAAAAACAAGGTTGAATCATGACGTCAGTGATCTTCAGGTCGGAGCTCTAGAAAGAGGCATGGAACTTGGAATTCCGAGTTGGATGACCGTTCAAAACGTATTTTCCCAGTCAGAGCTCGTTTTTTTCAGAGTTCCCAGTTGTCTTGAACTCACTGAAGTCAGACATTTCCCAGTTCCGAGTTTCCAGTTGTTTTGAACGTGGCAGAAGTCATGCTGGATTGACAGCATGGCCAATGTTGAATGTTTATCCCTTTAAGCTTGGAAAGGAGACCCTTAAACCAAGACTTGGACCACACATCCACTCCACTGAATAGCAGGCTAGTGATTGCTTTGCAATGCTTGCAGTTAGCCACTGGTTCCTTCCAAACCACTCAATGTTGAATTTGCGATTTCCTTGTTGTGTAATGTTTATGTTTACGTCCAATGGCTATTTAGCACCGATACGTTTTATCTATAATTTCTCTTCATAATTTCTCTTCATATGACAAGGGTTGAAAAGGATTTGCCAGTAGATTGTCGACTTGATTCATGATGATGACTGCTAGCTTGCTAGCTAAGATTTTGAAAGTATGATGTTGACATGATCAGTCCAATCAAAGCTACGATAGATATAACATGATTTGACATCATTTCATCTGTGGCCAATGACCTTGAGCCTTCTTGGATGGGCACTTCTGTTGTAACTCTATGGCAGCACCCAAGGGGCTTGAATTTTCGAGCTCTCCCTGTAGATTTTGCAATGACGTAGTGTCCCCATGAGTGACAGAACACTGAGCCAATCACGGCGCAACTAGAGATCATTACCAAGTCCTACGCTCCGAATTTTCCACTGGCTGCCCCACCACCACAGAAAGCACTGAGCTAGGCTGAAACACCTGCATTTTGGAGCATGTTTGTACGCAGCTTTATTAACTCAATTTTTTTACATTGTTTGCAAAATGATATGTGACACGTATTAATGCCAAAATAACATGCAAAACAGGCTCTGCCCCACCTGCCCTGAATGACGGGTCGCCACTGACTACGCCTTTCTTCTGTAAACTTTAAGGTACATTTTCATGTAAATAGTTAATGGGTACATGTTGATTATTTGTGTATTTTCCAGGAGTTTGCTCGATTGTCTTAAGAGAGATCAGGGAAGAATGTTCCAGTTTACTCCATATTGGCTTAAATGGGTTTCTGGTTTTTCGCTTCCCTCTGGAAAATCAGCTGTTAAAATTAAATAAATACTAACAACTATATCATTTCTGTTCCCATTTGTCATTATTGTTTACTTTGACTGAACTTTTATTGCTGTGTTATGCTGTATTTTAAACTGGCTGGTTCGAGCCATGAATGCTGATTGGCTGAAAGCCGTGGTATATCATGACAAAACATATATTTTGACTGTTCTAATTAGGTTGGTAAACAGTTTATAATAGCAATAAGGCACCTCTGGTGTTTGTGGTATATGGCCAAGATACCGCGGCTAAGGGCTGTATCCCAGCGTCATGCATAAGAACAACCCTTAGCTGTGGTATATTGGCCATATACCACACCCCCCCATGCCTTATTGCTTAATCATAATGTTATATAAAAATTTTGCATAATCAGGTTCCGGTGTAAAAACCATGGAAATTAAAAACAAAAAACAATGTTTTAAGTGAGAATAGGCATTGGTCTGAAGATAGGAAATTGATGAGCACCACAATGCCTATTCTACCCATGCTCTACCAAGGTTTTCCAGCACACAGCTTTGACCTACTACAGTAGCTATGTTGGTATTGTACTTCAAACTATGTGAAGACAGGTTGCTCAGGATTCAACCCTTCTCAAACAGCCTAATTCATACTCTTCAGAGGGATAATGGACTTTACAGTGTCCTGCTGTTAAAATTATGTATACCAGTATATATATCTATCATTTGGCTGTATGTATTTTTAGATATAGGCCTATTGTAAATGTGTATTATTGTTGCATCACCATCTTTATTGCAAAAATAAATTCAAGTACATACATAACTTTAAGCGACATATTATTTTGACAGAGTTAATGAATTGTCCATTGATCAGCACAATCTCTGTTTCTCCTTTCTCCCTATCCCCCTCTCCCTCCCTCTCTGTTTCTGTCGCTCTCCCTATCCCCCTCTCCCTCGCTCTCTGTTTCTCCTTTCTTCCTATCCCCCTCTCCCTCTGTCTCTGTTTCTCTCTTTCTCCCTATCCCCCTCTCCCTCCCTCTTTGTTTCTCCTTTCTCCCTATCCCCCTCTCCATCGCTCTCTGTTCTCCTTTCTCCCTATCCCCCTCTCCCTCCCTCTCTGTTTCTGTCGCTCTACCTATCCCCCTCTCCCTCACACTCTGTTTCTCCTTTCTCCCTATCCCCCCACTCCCTCCCTCTCTGTTTCTCCCTTTCTCCCTATCCCCCTCTCCCAACCTCTCTGTTTCTCCTTTCTTCCTATCCCCCTCTCCCTCGTTCTCTGTTCTCCTTTCTCCCTATCCCTCCCTCTCTGTTTCTCCTTTCTCCCTATCCCCCTCTCCCTCCCTCTCTGTTTCTCCCTTTCTCCCTATCCCCCTCTCCCCCTCTCCCTCCCTCTCTGTTTCTCCTTTCTCCTATCCCCCTCTCCCCGCTCTCTGTTTCTCCTTTCTCCTGTCCCTCTCCCTCCCTCTCTGTTTCTCCTTTCCCCCTATCCCACTCTCTCCTCCTCCTCTCTGTTTCTCCTTTCTCCTATCCCTCTCCCTCGCTCTCTGTTTCTCCTTTCTCCTATCCGCCTCTCCCTCTCCCTCGCTCTCTTTTTCTCCTTTCTCCTATCCCCCTCTCCCCTCCCTCTCTGTTTCTCCTTTCTCCCTATCCCTCTCCTCGCTCTCTGTTTCTCCTCTCCTATCCCCCTCCCTCCCTCTCTGTTTCTCCTTTCTCCTATCCCCTCTCCCTCACTCTCTGTTTCTCCTTTCTCCCTATCCCCCTCTACCTCCCTCTATGTTTCTCCTTTCTCCCTATCCCCCTCTCCTCCCTCTCTGTTTCTCCCTTTCTCCCTATCCCCCTATCCCCCTCTCCCTCCCTCTCTGTTTCTCCTTTCTCCCTATCCCCCTCTCCCTCGCTCTCTGTTTCTCCTTTCTCCTATCCCCTCTCCCTCCCTCTCTGTTTCTCCTTTTCTCCTATCCCCTCCCCCTCTCCCCTCTCCTTCTCTGTTTCTCATTTCTCCCTATCCCCTCTCCCTCGCTCTCTGTTTCTCCTTTCTCCTATCCCCTCTCCTCTCCCTCGCCTCTGTTCCTTTCTCCATATCCCTCTCCTCCCTCTGTTTCTCCTTTCTCCTATCCCTCCTCCCTTTTCTGCTTATCCCTTCCTCTCTATCCTCTCTCTCTCTCTCTCTCTATCTCCTCTCCCTATTCTGCCTTTTCCTCTCTATCCCTCTCCCTCCTCTATGTTTCTCCTTTCTCCTATCCCCCTCTCCTCCCTCTGTGTTTCTCCTTTCTCTATCCCCCCCCTCTCCCTTCCCATCTCTCCTCTCTGTTTCTCTATCCCCCTCCCTCTCCATGTTCTTTTCTCTATCCCCTCTCCTCCTCTCTGTTTCTCCTTCTCCTATCCCCCTCTCCCTCCCTCTCTGTTTCTCCTTTCTCCCTATCCCCCTCTCCCTCGCTCTCTGTTTCTCCTTTCTCCCTATCCCCTCTCCCTCCCTCTCTGTTTCTCCTTTCTCCTATCCCCTCTCCCTCCCTCTCTGTTTCTCCTTTTCTCCCTATCCCCTCTCCTCCCTCTCTGTTTCTCCTTTCTCCCTATCCCTCTCTCCCTCACTCTCTGTTTCTCTTTTCCTATCCCCTCTCCCTCCCTCTCTGTTTCTCCTGTCCCTATCCCCTCTCCTCCTCTCTGTTTCTCTCTTCTCCTTCCTCCCTTCCCTTACCCTCTCCTCCCTCTCTGTTTCTCCTTTCTCCTATCCCCTCTCCCTCCCTCTCTGTTTCTCCTTTCTCCTATCCCTCTCCCTCACCTCTGTTTCTCCTTTCTCCTTCCTCTCCCTCCTCTCTGTTTCTCCTTTCTCCCTATCCCCTCTCCCTCCCTCTCTGTTTCTCCTTTTTCCCTATCCCCTCTCCCTCCCTCTCTGTTTCTCCTTTCTCCTATCCCTCTCCCTCGCTCTCTGTTTCTCCTTTCTCCCTATCCCTCTCCTCCTCTCTGTTTCTCTGTTCTTTCCTATCCTCCCTTCCTCCTCTCTGTTTCTCCTTCCCCTATCCCCCTCTCCCTCCTCTCTCTGTTTCTTCCTTTCTCCTATCCTCTCCCTCCCTCTCTGTTTCTCCTTTCTCCTATCCGCCCTCTCCCTCTCCTCTCTGTTATCTCCTTTCTCCTATCCTCTCCCTCCTCTCTGTTTCTCCTTTCTCCTATCCTCTCCTACCCTCTTGTTCTCTCTCCTATCCTCCCCCTCTCACTCTCTGCTTCTCTCCTTTCTCCCTATCCCTCTCCCTCCCTCTCTTTTTTCCTTTCTTCCTCTCTCTCTGTTCTCTTTCTCCCTATCCTTCCCTCTCCTCCTCTCTGTTTCTCCTTCTCCTATCCCCTCTCCCTCCTCTCTGTTTCTCCTTTCTCCTATCCCCCTCTCCCTCCCTCTCTGTTTTCTCCTTTCTCCTATCCCTCTCTCCCTCGCTCTCTGTTTCTCCTTTCTCCTATCCTCTCCCTCTCCCTCGCTCTCTGTTTCTCTTTCTCCTATCCCTCTCCCTCCCTCTCTGTTTCTCCTTTCTCCTATCCTCCCCTCCCTCTCTGTTTCTCTCTTTCTCCCTATCCCCCTCTCCCTCGCTCTCTGTTTCTCCTTTCTCCTATCCCCCTCTCCCTCCCTCTCTGTTTCTCCTTTCTCCTATCCCTCTCTCCTCCCTCTCTGTTTCTCCTTTCTCCTATCCCCCTCTCCTCCTCTCTGTTTCTCCTTTCTCCTATCCCCTCTCCCTCCCTCTCTGTTTCTCCTTCTCCTATCCCCCTCTCTCTCCTCACTCTCCTATCCTCTCTCCTCTTCTTTCCTCTCCTCTCCTCCTCCTCTTTTTCTCCTTTCTCCCTATCCCCTCTCCCTCCCTCTCTTTTCTTCACTCTCCTATCCCCTCTCCCTCGCTCTCTGTTTCTCCTTTCTCCTATCCCCTCTCCCTCCTCTGTTTCTCCTTTCTCCTATCCCCCTCTCCCTCTCTGTTTCTCTTTTCTCCTATCCCTCTCCCTCCCTCTCTCGTTTCTCCTTTCTCCCTATCCCCTCCCTCTCTCTGTTTCTCCTTTCTCCTATCCCCTCTCCCTCCCTCTCTGTTTCTCTTTCTCCTATCCCTCTCCTCTCCTCGCTCTCTGTTTCTCCTTTCTCCCTATCCCCCTCTCCCTCTCTGTTTCTGCTCTCCTACCCCCTCTCCCTCCTCTCTGTTTCTCCTTTCTCCTATCCCCCTCTCCCTCCTCTCTGTTTCCTCCTTTCTCCTATCCCCCTCTCCCTCTCTCTGTTTCTCCTTTCTCCTTTCCCCTCTCCTCCTCTCTGTTTCTCCTTTCTCCTATCCCCTCTCCCTCCCTCTCTGTTTCTCCTTTCTCTCCTATCCCCCTCTCCCTCCCTCTCTGTTTCTCCTTTCTCCTATCCCCTCTCCCTCGCTCTCTGTTTTCTCCTTTCTCGCTATCCCTCTCCCTCCTTCTCTGTTTCTCCTCTTTCCTATCCTCTCCTCGTCTCTGTTTCTCCTTCCTCCTATCCGATCTCTCTCCTCTCTGTTTCTCCTTTTTCCTATCCCCCCTCTCTTCCCTCTCTGTTTCTCCTTTCTCCTATCCCCTCTCTCTCCCTCTCTGTTTCTCCTTTCTCTCTATCCCTCTCCCTCCCTCTCTGTTTCTCCTTTCTCCTATCCCCCTCTCCTCCCTCTCTGTTTCTCCTTTCTCCTATCCTCCCTCTCCCCTCTCTCTGTTTCTCCTTTCTCCTATCCCCTCTCCTCCTCTCTGTTTCTCTTTCTCCCTATCCCCCTCTCTCCTCCCTCTCTGTTTCTCCTTTCTCCTATCCCTCTCTCCTCCTGTCTGTTTCTCCCTTTTTCTCCCTATCCCCTCTCCCTCCCCTCTCTGTTTCTTTCTACTCCTATCCCTCTCCCATCCTCTCTGTTTCTCTTCTCCTATCCCCCTCCCCTCCCTCTCTGTTTCTCCTTTCTCCCTATCCCCCTCTCCCTCCCTCTCTGTTTCTCCTTTCTCCCTATCCCCCTCTCCCTCGCTCTCTGTTTCTCCTTTCTCCCTATCCCCTCTCTCCCACTCTCTGTTTCTCCTTTTCTCCCTATCATCCCTCTCTCCTCTTCTCTGCTCCCATCCTCTCTCCCTCCTGTTTTCTCTTCCTCCCTTTCTCTGTTTCTCCTTTCTCCTATCCCCCTCTCCTCTCTGTTTCTCCTTTCTCCCTCTCCCCTCTCCTCCCTCTCTGTTTCTCCTTTTCCACCTATCCCTCTCCCCCCTTCTGTTCTCCTTTCTCCTATCCCCTCTCTTTTGTTTCTCCTCTTCTCCCTTCCCTCTCCCTCCCTCTCTGTTTCTCCCTTTCTCCTATCCCTCTCCCTCTCCTCCCTCTCTGTTTCTCCTTTCTCCTATTTCTCTCTGTTTCTCCTTTCTCCCTTCCCCTCTCACCTCCCACTCTCTGTTGTTTCCTTTCTCCTATCCTCTCTCTCCTCTCTGTTTCTTCTTTCTCCTATCCTCTCCCTCTCCTCTCTGTTTCTCCTTTCTCCTATCCCCTCTCCTCTCCTCTCTGTTTCTCCTTTCTCCCTATCCCTCCTCTCCTCCTCTCTGTTTCTCGCTTTCTCCTATCCCCCTCTCCCTCCTCCTCTGTTTCTCCTTTCTCCTATCCCTCTCTCCTCTCTCTCTGTTTCTCCTTCTCCATCCCCCTCTCCTCCTCTCTGTTTCTCCTTCTCCCTATCCCCCTCTCCCTCCCTCTCTGTTTCTCCTTTCTCCCTATCCTCTCTCCTCTCTCTCTGTTTCTCCTTTCTCCTATCCCTCTCCCTCCTCTCTGTTTCTCCTTTCTCCCTATCCCCCTTCCCTCCTCTCTGTTTCTCCTTTCTCCTATCCCCCTCTCCCTCCCTCTCTGTTTCTCCTTTCTCCTATCCCTCTCCTCCTCTCTGTTTCTCCTTTCTCCTCATCCCCTCTCCCCTCCCTCTCTGTTTCTCCCTTTCCCTATCCTCTCCTCCATCTCTGTTTCTCATCTTCCCCCTCTCCCTCCTCTCTGTTTCTCCTTTCTCCTATCCCTCTCCCTCCCTCTCTGTTTCTCCTTTCTCTCCTATCCCTCTCCCCCCTTTTCTCCTTTCTCCTATCCCCCTCTCCCTCTCTCTGTTTCTCCTTTCTCCCTATCCCCCTCTCCCTCACTCTCTGTTTCTCCTTTTCTCCTATCCCCCTCTCTCCCTCTCTGTTTCTCCTTTCTCCTATCCCCCTCTCCCTCCTCTCTGTTTCTCCTTTCTCCCTCTCCCCCTCTCCCTTCGCTTCTTCTGTTTCTCCTTTCTCCCTATCCCCCTCTCCTCCCTCTCTGTTTCTCCTTTCTTCCTATCCCCCTCTCCCTCTCCTCTCTTTTTCTCCTTTCTCCCTATCCCCCTCTCCCTCCTCTCTGTTTCTCTTTTCGTCTCCTATAATACCCCCTCTCCTCCCTCTCTGTTTCTCCTTTCCTATCCTCTATTTCATAATCTGTTTTCTCCTTTTCTCCCTATCCCCCTCTCCCTCCCTCTCTGTTTCTCCTTTCTCCTATCCCCTCTCCCTCCTCTCTGTTTCTCCTTTCTCCCCTATCCCCTCTCCTCTCCTCTCTCTGTCTCTTTCTCCTATCCCTCTCCTCCCCTCCTCCTCTGTTTCTCCTTTCTCCCTATCCCCTCCTTCCCTCCTGTTTCTCCTTTCTCCCTATCCCCTCTCCCTCCTCGTCTCTCTGTCTTCTCCTTTCTCCTATCCCCTCTCCCTGCTTCTGAATCTCTCTTTCTCCTTATCGTTCGTCTCCTAATCCTTTTTCTCCTTTTCTATCCCTTTCCTCTTCTGTTTAACCCTTTCCCTCATCTCTCTTCTGTTTTCTTTCTCCTATCCCTTCTCCTCCTCTCATGTTTCTCCTTATTCTCCCTCTCCCTCTCCCTCACTCTCTGTTTCTCCTTTCTCCTATTCTTCCCTCCTCTCTGTTATCCCTTTCTCCTATCCTCTCATCCCTCCCTCTCTGTTCTCATCCTTTCTCCTATCCTATCCTCTCCCTCCTCTGTTCTCCTGTCCTATCCCTTCTCCTCTTCAAAATCTCATTTTATCGTTCTCCTATCCCACCTCTCCCTCCCTCTCTGTTTCTCAACTTCTCATCTATTCACTCCTCTATGTTTCCTTTCTTTCCCTATCTCTTCTCTGTTTCATCCTTTCTCCCTATCCACCTATCCCTCAAATACTCTGTTCTCCTTTCTCCTATCCTCTCTCTCTCTCTGTCTCTCATCTATTTCTCCTATCCCTCTCCTACCCTCTCTCTTTTCTCCCTTTCTCCTATCCTCTCTCTCTCTCCTTCCTCTCTCTCTTTTCTCCCTTTTTCCTTCCCACTCCCATTCTGTTCTCCTTTCTCCTATCCCCTCTCCTCTCCTCATCCTCTGTTTTCTCCTTTATCACTCCTATCTCTCCCTCCGCTCTCTGTTTTCTTCTCTATCACCTCTCCCTTTTTTCTCCTTTCTCCCTATCCCCCCTCCTCTCTCATTTCTCCTTTCTCCCTATCACTCCTCTCCCTCCTCATCTCTGTTCAACCTCTCCCATCCTCCTCCCTCCAACTCTGTTTCATCTTGCTCCTATCTGCTCCCTCTCCAACTCACTCTCTGTTTCATCATTCTCTCCATCCTCTCCATTCCTCTCTCTGTTTCTAATTTCTCCCTATCCCCCTCTCTCCTCTCTGTTTCATCTCCTTCTCTATCCCACCTCTATTTAACATCACCTTCTAATTCTTCTTCACATCATAGCATTTTCTTTCAAATTTTCTTATCTTTATATTTCCTAAAATTATTCTCATAAAATCTTCTCTGTTTCCTTCCTTTCAAAAAATCTATTTCATCTCTGATCATCTTTTCTTCCTCTCTCTTAATAAACAATCCTCTTCTCCTCCCTCCTCTATTAACTCTCCTTTCTCCTATCCCTCTCCTGCTCTCATCTCTATCTCCTTTCTCCTATCCTCTCCCTCCCTCTCTGTTCTCCTTTCTCCCTATCCTCCTCCCTCTCTGTTTTCTCATTTCTCCTACCTCTCCCATCCCATCTTGTTTCTCCTTTCTCCCTATATCTCTCCTCTCCCTCCCTCTTATCTCTCCTTTCACCTATCCCCCTCTCCATCCTCTTGTTTCTCCTTTCTCCTAATCCCTCATTTTTTTCATTTCCCCTCTCCCTCTTCATCCTCATCCTCTCCTCTCTTTTTCATTCTCCTATCATCTCTCATTTCAACTCTATGTTTCTCCTCTCAATCGTTATCCCATCCTCTCCCTCCCTCTCTGTTTCTCCTTTCTCCCTATCCTATCTCCCTCTCTCTGTTTCCTTTCTCCTATCCACCCTCTCCTCCATCTCTGTCTCTCAATCTCCCTCCTCTCCTACTCTGTTTCTCTTTCTTTTCCTATCCCCTCTCCCTCGCTCTCTGTTTCTCCTTTCTCCTATCCCCCCTCTCCCCATCCTCTGTTTCTCCCTTTCTTCCCCTCTTCCCTCTCTTTTCATCTTTTCTCCTATCTCCCTCTCCCTCCAAATTACATACTTCTCTCCTCCAATCTAAACACTTCCCCTCTCCTCTTTTTTTTTTTTTCTATCCTCTCCTCCAATTTGTTTCTCCTTTCTCCTTCCCCTATCCTCCTCCACTCCATCATCACTCTTTTTCTCTATACTTCTCCCTCCTCTCTATTTCTCGGCTGCTCCCTATCCCTCTCTCAAATCTGGTTTCTCGGCCTGCTCCTGTCCTCTCATCATCTCATGACAATGAACCATGTCACCATATATAGATATCCTGATCTTTCTCATTTTCTCTGTCCCATCTCTGCCATCTCTAACTTGTCCATGCCCTATCCTCCTTTTAAGTCTCTGGTGTTTCATCATTTCTCCCTCCTCCTCCTCCCTCCTTTCTGTTTCTCCTTTCTCTATCCCCTCTCCCTCCCTCTCTGAAACATCACTCCTACTCTCCTCATTTCTCTTTCATATATCCTCTCCCTCAACTTCTACATTTCTTTATCTCCATTTGTTGTCTTTTCTCCCTATCCCTCTTGCCTCCCTCTGTTCTCATTTTCTCCTATCTCTTATCTGTCATGAACTCAGCTGCTCTATCTGCCTCCTCCCATCTCTTATAATTCCTCCTTCCTTCTACCCTCCTCAATATACCTCTTTGTCCTATCACATCTCCTCAATCTCTTTCTTTCTCCTATCCTATCCTCTCTGTTTCTCTAGCTCATCTACTATCACATCCCATCTGTCTGTTAGCAAACCTGTCCTGTCCCTCCCCATCTCTCTGTCTGCTCTATTATCCTGTCTCTATAATATGTAACATGTTTTTCTCCTATCCACTCTCATAAATATCTCAAACATATTTTTCTTTCATCCTTCCACTCTCCCTATCCTCCTCTGGGTACCATCGTTATATATATCCTCTCATACTCATACATCGCTGTCCTCCTCTGCACACATCTCCTCCCTATCTCTGAACTTATATTCTGTCCTGTCCTGCACATAATAAATAAATATGCTTAACTTGTAGCTGCTCCTGTCCTCTGTCATCTGTATCGATGTCCTGTCACCATCTCATCATCTCTGAATAATAAATATGCTGTCACTGTCACTTTTGTCAAATATGTGACATGTGCTCACTGTCACTCCTCTCCGCAAATTACACATCGCTCTCCTTCATCATCATCTCTTTTCTCCTTTTCTCCTCCACCTCTCCTCTCCATCACATCTCTGTTTTCTCATTTTCTCCCTCATCTTACCTCTCCTGCTCTCTGTTTTCTCCTTCTCCCTATCACCTCTCATTCATCTTTCATCTATCCCTCCCTCACTCTCTGTTTCTGTCCTTTCTCTATCCCTCTTTCCATCACTGTCTGTGTTTCATCATTTTTCCTGTCTATCTCATCATCTTGGAACATCGTGTGTCCTGTCCATATCATATCTCTGTTCATCGCTCCTGTCCACTTTTCCCTCGTCTCAACTTATGTCATCTGCTCTATCCACTCTTCCTCGGCATGTTCCTTAAGCTGCCTGTCCATCACATCACTCTCTGAACATCGGCTGTCCCTGCTCACCTCTCCTCCCTCTCTGTTTCTGCCTCTCCTATCCCTCTCCCTCGCTCCATCCTTTCTCCCTCTCCCTCCCTCTCTGTTTCTCCTTTCTCCTATCCCCTCTCCCTCCCTCTCTGTTTCTCTTTTCTCTATCCCCTCTCCCTCCTCCTCTGTTTTCTCCTTTCTCCCAATCCTCTCCCTCAATCTCTGTTTCTGTTGCCTTCCTATCCTCTCATCCGCAATACTGTTCTTTCCTATCCCTCTCCTCCTCCATAACATACGCTGCTCTATCCCTCTCCATAAAATATCTGTTATCACTTTCTCTATCCCTCCTCTCTGTTTCATAACTCACTCCTATCCACCTCTCCCTCCTCTCTGTTTATCATGCTCCTATCCCCTCTCACCTCCCTCTGTTTTCCTCAGCCCTGCTCCTATCTCATCCTCTGTGGTTATCGCTGTCTTTATCCTCTCCCTCCTCTCTGTTTCTCCAACATATATCTATATCCGCAAATATATTACATCATGCTCTATCCCTCTCCCTCAAACAAACATGATATCTATCCTCCACTCCTCTCTGTTTCTCATTTGTCTATCCTCTCCCTCTCTCTGTTTCTGTCACTCCTATCCCTCTCCTCATCTCTGAACTGTCGTTCTCCTATCCCCTCCTCCCTCCCTCTGTTCTCCTTTCTCCCTCATCCCTCTCCCTCCCTCTCTGTTTCTCTTTTCTCCTATCCCTCTCCTCCTCTCTGTTTCTCTCCTTTCTCCCAAATCCCCTCTCCCTCAATCTCTGTTTCTCCTTTCTCCTATCTATTCTCCCTCCCTCTCTCATTTGTTTGGCACCTATCCTCTCTCCCTCTCCCTCGATATCTGTTTCTCTATCCTCATATCCCCTTTCTGTTTCTGTGTCTCCTACCCCCCTCTATACTCCCTCTCTGTTTCTCCTTTCTCCTATCTCTATCTCTCTCTGTTTCTCCTTTCTCCTATCCTCTCTATCTCCTCTCTGTCTCCTTCTCCTCCTCTGTGTTTCTCTATTTCTCCTATCCTCTCATCTGTTTGTGCGGCCTGTCTATCCTCTCATCCTCTCTGATATCATGTCTGTCACATCACTCAAATCTCTTGACATCAGCTGTCCCCTATCCTCTCATCATCTCTGTTCTGTCATTTTCTATCCTCACATAAATATCTGTTTATCATTTTTATTATATCCGTCTATATATGTTCATCGCTGCCTGTCACATCTTTGAAACTCTCTTGAACATGGTTTAACTCTGTCCTCTCTCATCTGTTTTCATCTTTCTCCTATCCCTCTCCTCCTCTCACTGTTTCTCCACACTGTCCTATCCTCTCACTCCTCTCTGTTCTATCATTTTTCTCTGTCACTCTCCATAAAATATATGTTTCATCAAATATATCTGCTATCCTATCATAAATCTCTGTTTTCTCCTTTCTCTATCACCTCCTCCCTCCCTCTCTGTTCTCATTTCTCCTATCCCCTCTCCTCCACAATATGTTTCTCCTTTCTCCTATCCCTCTCCCTCTCCTCTCTTTCTGTTCTCCTTCATCTATCCTCTCTCAATTATGTGTTTCTGTCATTTCCCTAATCCCTCCTCCCTCGCTCTCATTTCATCATTTCTCCTGTCTTTTATCTCACTCCTCTCTGAACATATCATTTGTCCCTGTCCCATCTCATCATGTGTTCATTCCTCCCCTCTCTACATAAATTCTATCCTCTCCATAAACAAACTTTATCATGCTGCTCTGTCACATATATGAAATATGTGGCTTGTCATTTGTGCTGTCACATATCCCTCTCTCCCTCAGTTCCATCATGCTGCTCCTATCCCTCTCCCCCACATCTGTCTGACTATCAGCCTGCTCCCAGTCCTATCTACCCTCTCCCTCCCTCTCTGTTTCTCATTCATCCTATCCCTCCCACTCCTCTCTGTTTCTCATGTCACTATCTACACATATCTGCTATCCTCTATGTTCTCAGCTGCTCCTACCTCTCATCCTCATTGTTTTCTCACATGCCTTCCCTGTCCTCCTCATTCCTCTCTGTTTATCGCTCTCTATCCTCTCCTCATCTCAAACTTCTTCTCCTAATCACCTCTCCTCCTCTCTCTGTTCTCCATTCCTATCCCCTCTCACACATCTCTCCTCTCTGTTTTCTCATTTGTCCTATCACACCAAATATCATTATCTTTGTCATCCTCCTCTCTGGTGCTCTCCTTTGTCCTATCCCTCCT
The DNA here is from genome assembly GCF_020615455.1 of Coregonus clupeaformis. Lineage (NCBI taxonomy): Eukaryota > Metazoa > Chordata > Actinopteri > Salmoniformes > Salmonidae > Coregonus > Coregonus clupeaformis. The sequence goes on along the minus strand of NC_059211.1, from coordinate 52,370,976 downwards.
CTTGCTCTCTGTTTTCTCCTTTCTCCCTATACCCTCTCCACCTCTATATCATTATCATTCTATCCCTCTCTCCTCTGTGTTTTCTCATATCTATCTACCTCTCCTCTCTGTTTATCATTTTTCCTATCACACTCTCATAAATATCTGTTCATCCTTCTACCACTCTCCGCAAACTTACACTCTCCATAATCACACCCATCACCTCCTCTCTGTTTAGCTCCTCCTGTCTATCTCATCATATATGATATGTCTCTCTGTCACATATCATAAATCTCTGAACATCATTTTCTCCTGTCCCCACTCTCCTCCACTCTCTGTTTCTCCGCTTTGTCTATCACATCTCCCTCCTCTCTGTTCTCTGCTCTGTCCCTCTCCCTCCTCTCTGTTTCTCCTTTCTCTGATCCCCTCTTCCCTCAGTCTCTGTTTCTGTTGCCCTATCCCCTCTCCTCTCCTCGCTCTCTGTTTCTCCTTTCTCCTATCCCCCCTCTCCCTCCCTCTCTGTTTGCAATGTCTCCTATCCCTCTCCTCCTCTCTCTGTTTCTCCTTTTCTCCTATCACCTCTCCCTCCCTCTCATTTGTCATAATGCAGTCACATCATAAAATATATGTGTTTTCTATCGTGCTGTCTGTCACATATTCCATCATGATGAACCTTTGGCCTGCTCCTATCACATCTACACTCTCCTCCTCTCTTGACTTTATCGCCATCGTCACATATCGCAAATATGTGTTTTAATAAACAATACTATCCATCATAGATATGAACTTTGTCGTATTATACACTGTCACATCTTGTCTCCTCTGTTCATCTTCTGTCCTATCCTCTCCTCCATCTGTTCTATCGTCTCCTATCCTCTCTCCCTCCCCCTCCTCTCTGTTTCTCATTCTCCTATCCTCTCCCTAAATCTCTGTTTTATCCTTTCTCCTATCCCCCTCTCTATCACCTCTCTGTTTCTCCTTTCTCCTATCCACCTATCCCTCCCTCTCTGTTTCTCTTGCTGCTCCTGTCCCTCTCCCTCCTCTCTGTTTCTCCTTTCTCCCATCCTCTCCTCAGTCTGTTTTCTTTGTTTAACCCTATCTATCTCCTCTCCTCGCTCTGTTTATCATTTCATCCTATCCCCTTCTTAATATATCCTCCCCCCTCTCCACTCCTCTCTGTTTATCTTTATCCTCTCACTCCTCTCTGTTTTTCATCAGCTGCTCTGTCCTCCTCCCATCATCTCTGTTTCTCCTTTTCTCCCTCTCCCTCTCCCTCCTGTCTGTTTCTCCCTTTCTCCTATCCTCTCCTCTCCTCTCTTTCTGTTTCTCCTTCACTCTATCCCCTCTCCTAGCTCTCTGTTTCTCATTTCTCTATCCCTCCCTCGCTCCTCTGTGCTCCTTTCTCCTATCCACCCCTCTCCCTCCCTCTCTGTTTCTCCTTTCCTCCTCTCCTCCTGTCTGTTCTCCTTTCTCCTATCCCTGTCTCCCCTCTCCTCCTCTCTTCTTTTCTCCTTCTCCTATCCCTCTCCCTCGCTCTCTGTTTCTCTTTCTCCTATCCCACCCTCTCCCTGCACTCTCTGTTTCTCCTTTCTCTATCTCCCTCCTCTCTGTTCATCTTTCTCCTATCCTCTCCTCCCTGTCTGTTTATACTCCTTTCTCCTATCCTCTCACACTCTCCCTCCCTCTCTGTTTCTCATTTCTCCTATCCTCTCCTAATTCTCTGTTTCTCCTTTCTCCTATCACCTCCCTCTCTGTTTCTCTTAACTACTCCCACTATCCACCTCCCCCTCACTCTCTGTTATTCCTTTCTCCTATACCTCTCCTCCCCAGTTCTCCTTTCTCCTATCCTCTCTTCCTCCACTCTGTGTTCTCCTTTTCTATCCTCTCCCTCCTCTCTGTTTCTCCCTTTTCCTATCACCTCGATATCTGTTTCCTCGCTGCTCTATCCTCTCCTCACCTGTGTTTCTCCTTCATCCTATCCCCTCCTCCTCTGTTTGCTCATTTCTCCTATCCTCTCCCTCCACCTCTGTTTCCTGTGTCCTCTCTATATCACACTCTCCTCGTACTCTGTTTCTCCTTCTCTCTCCTCCCTCCCTCTCTGTTTCTCCTTTCTCCTATCCCCTCTCCCTCCCTCTCTGGTTTCTCTTTTCTCCTATCCCTCTCCCTCCCTCTCTGTTTCTCCTTTCTCTACAATCCCTCTCCTCAAATCTCTGTTTCTCTGTTATTTCCTATCCTCTCCCTCTCCTAAATCATTATCCTTTCTCCTAGTCCTCTCCCTCCTCTCTCTCTCTGTTTCTGTAAATATCTACCCCCTCTCCCTCCTCCTCTGTTCTCTTTTCTCTATATCCCCTCTCCACTCCTCTCTGTTTCTCCTTTCTCCTATCTACTCCTCCTCTGTATTTCTCCATTTATCCTATCCCTTCTCTCCCACTCCTGTCTGTTTCTCCTTTCTCCCTATCCCCTCTCCTCCTCCTCTCTTTCTGTTTCTCAGCCATCCCTGTCCTCTCCTGCGTCTCTTGACATCCTTTCTCCTATCCTCTCTTTATCTGTTCTGCTCCTTTCTCCTCTCCTCTCCTCCCTCTCTGTTTCTCCTTTCTCTATCCCCTCTCCCTCCTGTCTGATATATACCTATCCTCCTCTCCTCATCTCTGTTTCTCTTGCTCTATCTCTCCTCATCCTCTGTTTCTCCTTTTCTCCTATCCTCTCCCTCAAATCTCTGTTTCTCCTTTCTCCTATCCTCTCCCTCCTCTCTGTTCCTCCTTTCTCCTATCCCCTCACTCACATCACTGTCTGTTTCTCCTTTCTCCCATCCCTCACTCCCTCTCCCTCTCTCTGTTTCTCATTATCCTATCTCTCCCTCATTCTCTGTTCTGTCCTTTCTCTATCCCTCTGTATCCCTCATGTTTCTCCTTTCTCCTATCCCTCTCCTCCTCTCTGTTCTCCTTTCTCCTATCCTCCATCCTCTCCCTATCTCTATTTCTCCTTTCTCCTATCCTCTCCTCGCTCTCTTCTTTCTCCTTTCTCCCTATCCCCCTCTCCCTCCCTCTCTGTTTCTCCTTTCTCCTATCTATCTCCTCTCCACTCCTCTGTTTCTACGTTTCTTCCTGTCATATATAAAATATGTGAACATAAACATACCTGTCCTCCTCTCACATATCATTCATCTGTCCTCCTCATCTAAACATTATCTCATCCTCTCTGCATCCTCTGTGTTCTCGCTCTCTACCCTCCTCTGTGTTTCTCTTTCTCCTATCTTTTTATCTCTGTCCCTCTCATGTTCTCTTTTTCTATCATATGTCATAGATATCTTGTTCAATAAACATCTGTCTCATAAACATTTGTTATATCTGTCATCATCATCTGTTTGTCGCTGTCTGTCCTCTCTGCTCCATCTTGACAACGTAAATCTATAATCACACTCCACTGAAATATCATACATCTATATCTTTATCCACTCTTACATCCTCTCTACACTCTCCTGTCACACTCATACATCTCTGTTCATCTTTCTCCTCTCCCTCTCCTCCTCTCTGTTCATCAACCTCATCACAATCCCACTCTCCTCAGTCTCTGTTTCTCATTGTACCTATCCCTCTCATATATATCGCTCTCTGTTCTATCCTCTCCTAATCACCTCTCCACTCCTCTCTGTTTCTGTATTAAAATTTTTCTTCCCTCTCCTCTCTCTGCTCATCTGTTCTCTATCTCTCCACTCCCTCTCTGTTCTCCTTTCTCACTATCCCTCTCCCTCCCTCTCCTGTTTCTCTTTCTCCTTTCCACCATCTCCTCCCTCTGTCTGTTTCTCTTTTCTCCCTATCTCTCCTCCCTCTCTGTTTCTCCTTTCTCTATCATCCTCTCTGTTTCTCCTTTCTCCTATCCTCTCCCTATAAATCTCTGTTTCATCATGCATATCATCCACCTCTCCTCCCTCTCTGTGTTTTCTGTGTTTCCTATCCCTCTCCTTGCTCCTCTGTTTGTCGCTGCTCCTATCATCTCTCCCTCTCTGTGCTCCCCTTTCCTATCCCTCCTCTTTGAAATATCCTCAGAACATCGCTGCTCCCTGTCCACCCTCTCCATAAGCTCTAACCTGTCTATCCACCTCTCCCTCCTCTCTGTTTGTCCTTTCTCCTATCCACCCTCTCACTCCACTCTTAGTTTATCATGCTGCTCATATCCATATACACTAGATATGAACATGGCATGTCCCTGTCCTCCTCGCAAATACTCAGACATCAAACATCCTGTCCTCTCCATCATCTGACATCTATGTCTGTCTCTCCATCCGCAATGTGACTTTCATGCTGCTCTATAATCACATCTCCATCATCATATCATCTGGTTTGTCCTTCATCACAATCACCTCACATAAATATAACATAACATGTCTATCTCCTCCTCCACAAATATAAACATCTCCTATCACCTCCTCCTTCTCTGATTTCTCCTTTCTCTCCTGTCACCTCTCATCTGTCTGTCTTTCTCGCTGCTCCTATCCCTCTCCTCTCATATCTATCTCTGTTTATATTATATCCTATCCTCTCCATAACTCTCTGTTTCCTGCTTCCTCCTCACAAATATGTGTTTATATCTCATCCTATCACACTCTCCTCCCTCCTCTGTTCCTCTCTCCTCTATCCTCTATCCTGTCTGTTCTCCCTTTCTCTATCCTCTCCTCTCCCTCCTCTCTGTTTCATCATTCATCTATCCCTCTCCCCCTCATTCTCTGAACTATCCTTTCTCCACTTATCTGCTATCATCTGTGTTTCATCCTTTGCTCTATCCACCTCTCCTCCTCCTCTCTTCCTCTCCCTGTCCCTGTCCTCTCCTCCTCTCTGTTTATCACTGCTCCTATCCTCATAAATATCTGTTTATCATTTCTCTAATCCTCCTCCATCCTCTCTGTTTCTCCTTTCTCCTATCCTATATCTCCCTCTCCTATCCTCCTCTGTTTCTCATTTCTCTATCATATAAATATTCTGTTTCTCCTTCTCCTACTCCCTCCTCTCACATAAATATATGTTTTCTCCTTTCTCTATCCCCCCTCCTCCCTCTCTGTTTTATATCTGCCTGATCCTGTCTGCTCTCCTCAAATATAACTCATCGGCTGCTCTATCCCACATCATCATCTGATATCAGCCTGCTCTGTTCCTCTCATATCTCTGAAACATCAACTTTGTCTATCCTCTCCTCCTCTGTGCTGTCATTTCATCTATATTCTATCTCATCATCATTAACTTCTCCACTGTCACACTCACTCATCATCTTAACTTCTCATGCATATATCCACTCTCATAGATATCTGTTTATCATTTCTCCTGTCATCTCTGCACCGACTCTGAACATAAATTTTCTCCTGTCCATCACCGTCCACTCTGTTTTCTCATATATCACTGTCCCATCTCCATCCTCTCATTCTTGTTCACTCTCTATCACATTCTCCTGTGCGGCTCTCTGTTTCATCATTCAACTCTGTCTCATCACTCTCTTGACACCTCATTTGCTCCTGTCTATCTCACTCCTCTCTGTTTCATCTTTCTTCTTTTTATCCCTCTCCCATCCCTCCTCTGTTTCATCATATCCCAGTCATATATCCTCAATCTCTTAGTTTAATAAACATTCTGTCACACTCATCATAGAACATGATTTGGCTCCATATCCTCATCTCCCTCGTCTCATTCTCACTTTGCTCTGTCACATCTTACACTCATCTCTTGTTTGTAATGCAAATGTCCCTGCCTATCTCCCATCTATCTCTGTTTTCTCTGTTTTCTCCTATCCCCTCTCTCCCTCTCTGTTTCTCCTTTCTGTCTATCCTCTCCATCACTCTCTGTTTTCTCACTCTCCTTACCTCTCCCTCTGTGTTTTCTCAGCATATCCTACCTCAAAATAAACATACATTTATCCTATCCCTCACTCCTCTCTGTTTCTCCTCCCTATCACCTCTCCCTCATCTCTGTTTCATCTGTTTCTCCCATCACCATCTCTCCTCTATCTGTTTCTGTTTTCCTATCCTCTCCTGTCTCTGACATATCAGCCTGTCTATCTACATCTATATCTCTGTTCTCCTTCCTATCCTCTCATTTGGCTCTCTGTTTTTCATTTCTCCTATCCCTCTCCCTCCAGCCTCATTTTCTCCTTTCTCCCTATCCCTCTCCTCTGAACTTTGCTCCTAAGCCTGTCCTATCTACCTCCTCCTCTGTTTTCTCCTTTTCTCTATCCTCTCTCGTCTCTAACTCCTTTCTTCTCTACTCCTGTTCTCTTTTCTCCTATCTCCCTCTCCCTCCCTCTCTGTTTTCTCCTTTCTCCCTATCCCTCCCTCCCTGCTCTGTTTTCTCCCTTTCTCCCTATCCCCCTCTCCCCTCTCTCTCCTCTGTTCTCCTTACTATTGTTTCTCTTTCAAAACATATCCTCTCCCATACTCTCTGTTTCATCCTTTCTCCTATCCTCCCATCTCATGTTTCTCCTTTCATCCCTATCCCCTCTCCCTAAACTCTCTGTTTCTCCTTCTCTCCTATCCATCTCTCTCCTCTCTTTCTCTGTTCTCTTCCCTAATTCATAAAAATATCTATCTCTCATCACTTTTCTATCTCTCAAAAATCATTTATAACACTTCCATACCTCTCCCTCTCTTTTCATCCTTTCTCTATTCTCTCCCTCTCTCTCTGTTTCATTTTCTCTCTCCATCTTTTTTTTCTTCCTCTCCTATTCTGTTTTTTTTCTCACTATCCTCTTCCCTCTGTTTCTCCCTTTTCTCCTATCCCTCTCACCCTCTCACTCCTCTCTGTTTTCTCCTTCCTCCTATCCCCTCTCCCTCCTCCTCTGTTTCTCCTTTCTCCTATCCCCCCTCCCCTCTCCCTCCCTCTCTGTTCCTCCTTTCCATCCTATCCCTCCTTCTGTTTCTTCACTCTCCTCTCCTGCTCTCTGTTTCTCCTTTCTCCATATCCACTCTCCCTCTCTCTGTTTCTCGCTCTCCCTATCCCCCTCTCCCTCCCTCTCTGTTTCTCATTTTTCTTCCTCAATTCTGTTTCTCCTTTCTCCCTATCCACCTCTCCTCTCTCCTCTGTTTCTCTTCCTCTCTCCTATTCCCCTCTCCACTCCCTCTCATGTTTCTTCTCCTTTCCCTATCTCTACTCATCCTCCTCCTCTGTTCCTTTCTCCTATCCTCTCCCCCTCTCTGTTTTCTCCTTTCTCCAATCTTCCTCTCTATTCTGTCCCTACCTTCCCTCTCTCTAATTCTTCCCTTTCTCCCTATCCTCTCTCCTCCTCTCTCTGTTTTCTCCCTTTCTCCCTATCCCCCTTCCTCTCTCCCTCCCTCTCTGTTCTCCTTTTCTCCTATCCCCTCTCCCTCTCTCTCTGTTTCTCTTTCTCCTATCCCCTCTCCCTCCTCATTTTCTCTTTTCTCCTAATACCCACTCTCTCTCCTCCCTCTCTGTAACACCTTTCTCCCTATCCCCTCTCCCTCTCCCTCTCTGTTTCTCCTTCCTCCTATCCCCCTCTCCTCTCAACTCTCTGTTCTCCTTTCTCTATCCCCTCTCCTCCTCTCTGTTTCTCCATTTCTTTCCTATCCTCTCAAAAAACTTTTACCACTTCCTCTCCCATCCTCCCTCTCTGTTTCTCCTTCATCTACATATCCCCCCTCTCTCTCTGTTTCTTTCTTATCCCTCCTTCTTGTTATCCTTTCCCTATCCTCTCCTCCCTCTCTGTTTTCTTCTCCTCATCCTCTCCTCATCCTCTCTGTTTCTCCTTTTCTCACTATCTCTCCCTCAGTCTCTGTTTCTCCTTTCTCCCTATCTCTCCCTCCCCTCTGTTTCTTTGCTTTCTCCTATCCCCCTCTCCCCTCTCCCTCGCTCTCTGTTTCCATCCTTTTCATCCACTTTCCTCCCTTCTGTTCCAAATCTCCCTTTCCTCTCCTCTTCTCTCTCTGTTTCTCCTTTCTCCATATCCCTCTTTCTGTTTCTCCATTTCCCTATCCTACCCTCTCCCTCCCTCTCTTTTCTTTCTTTCTCCTATCACATCTCATCTCTGTTGTTCTCCTTTCTCCCTCCCTTCCTCACTCTGTTTTCAATAAACCTTTCTCCTATCCTCCTCTCACTCCCTCTCTGTTTCTCCCTCATTCTTATCCCCTCTCCCTCCTCTCTCTGTTTCTCCTTTCTCCTATCCCCTCTCTCATCCTCTCAGTTTCTCCTTTCTCCTATCACCTCTCCCTCAAACATCTCTGTTTCTTTTCTCCTATCCTCTCCCTCTCTTTCTCCTTTCTCCTTATCCCCCTCTCCCTCCCTCATCTGTACCTCTCTTTCTACCTATCCCCACTCTCCCTCCTCAAATCTGTTTTCTCCTGCTTCTCTATCCCCTCTCCTCTCCTCTCTGTTTTCATCCTCTCTCCTAATCCTCTCCCTCCTCTTTTTTTCTCCTTCAAATTATCCTCTCACACTCCCTCTCTGTTCTCTCCTTTCTCCCTATCCCCCTCTGTTTCTCTTTCTCCTATCCACCCTCTCCCTCTCTCTTTCTCCTTTCTCTCGTCTATCCCTCTTTCTCTGTAATTTTTTTCTCCTATCTCTCCTCCCTCTGTTGTTTCCATCCTTTCTCTATCCCTCTCCTTCCCTCTCTGTTTCTCTCCTATCCTCTCCTCATTCTCTGTTTCTCGTTTCTCCTATCCCTCTCCATCATCTCTTCATTTCTCCTTTCTCCTATCCATCTCCCTCCCACTCTATTTCTCATTTCTCCTATCCTCTCCCACACTCCCTTTCTCAACCTTCTCTTCATCTCCATTCCTACTCACAAAATATTTACATCCTTTCTCCTTATCTCCCATCCCTCTCTGTTTCATTTTCTCCTATCCATCCTCTCTCTTTCTCTATATATCATCCTCTCCTCTCCTCCTCTCTTTTCTCCTTTTCTCCTATCCTCTTATCACTCTCTCTGTTTCTCCTTTCTCCATATCCCTTCTCTTTCTTTCTCTGTTTCATTTTTCCTATCCCCCTCTCCCTCTCCCTCGCTCTCTCTACCTTTCTCCTAATCCTACTCACCTCCTCTCTGTTTCTATTCTCCCTGCCCCCTCTCACTCCCTCTCTGTTTTCATGTTTCTCCTACATCCCCTCTCCACTCCTCTCTGTACATCTTCTGTCCTATCTACTCCCTCCTCTCTAACTTCAAAAATTTACCCTCTAAATTTGTTGTTTTCTCATTACACTGTCCTCTCACCATGTCCATCATCTGTTTCATCATGCTCCCTGTCTACCACATCTCATTCTCTGTGTCGTTTCCTATCCTCTCCCATATATAATTAATCTCCTATCCTCTCCACACCATCTTTGCTCTCTACTTGTGTAGCTCCTGTCCATATCATATTTTTCATCTCCCACCCTATCTCTATTTCTTTCCATATCTCCACATCTACTAAATATCTGAACATCTCTTTCCTTCTATAACATTTATCCTGTCTATCATCCCCTCTCTTATTTTCTTTGTCTGTCTCTTTTCTCCATCCTCTTTCAGTTATCTCTTTAATCATCATCTCCTTATATTCCTCCTTAACTATTCTACCTTCTTTATCCTTTCTCCATCCTCTCTCTCACTCCCTCTCTGTTTCTCATTTTCTGCACACACCCCTCTACCTCTCACTCAATATCTGTTTCAATTCCTCCTATCCTCTCTTTACTCTCTGTTTCTCCTTCTCTCTATCTCCTCCTCCTTTGCTCTTTCCCCCTCTCCCTCTCTGTTTCTCATTTTTCCTATCCCTCCTCCTCCCTCTCTGTTCATACCTGTCTATCCCTCTCCCTCCCCTCCTCTTTATCACTTCCCTCTCTCCTCTCCCCCTCTTTTCTCACTTTCTCCTCTCCCTCACATCTCTCGTTTCTTCCTTTCTCCTATCACACACTCTCCACTCCCTTCTTTTTTTTAACTATCCCATCTCGTTTTCTCTTCTCTCATGCCTCTGTTTCATTTATATCATTACTATCCTTCTCCTCTCTCAAATAACATGTTTCTCATCTCTCATCTTTTACATTCTGTTTATCTTCTCCCTCACTGTTCCCTATCACATATGACATCGACACAGCCCCTATGCCATTATAAAAAAAAACAATATACATCCATCTGTCCATCATAAACATCATGGATTCTATATCTGTCTCATTCTGTAGACATCGCCTGTCACAATCCCTCTCACCCCATTATCTTCTCACCCCTCCTCCCTTTCTCCTATCCCCCCTCTCCACTCTCTGTTTCCTTTCTCCTACCCTCTCCCTCCTCTCTGTTTCTCCTTTCTCTCTATCCTCCTCCCTCTCTCTGATTTCCTTTCTCACTATCCCTCTCCTCCATCTCTCTGTTTTCTCGCTCCTTTATCCTCTCCCTCTCCTCACTCTGCTTTCTCCTATCACACCCTCTCCATCCAAATCTTTTTTTTCTCCCTATCACATCCCTCTCTCTATTATATGCTCCCTAATCACCTCTCCCTCCTATCTGTTTCATCTCTATCTATCCTCATCCACCCTCCTCACTCTCTTTTCTTACTCCTATCTTCCCCATAACTCACGCTCTCTACTGTTTTCTCTTTCTCCATTGTCACAATTCTATCCCTCTCTATTTTTCTCCTTTCTCCTATTTCCACTCTCTTCCCTCTCTGTTTTCTGTCTTTCTCCCGTTTTCAAACCACGATAAGCATGCTTTGTGACTCTAGCCTCCTACTCATCCACACTGTAACAAGTAACAGCAGAATTCTCTCCACTCAAGAGAGGTCCATTCCACACACACATCACCATGGGGTGTGAACGGTTTTCTTCTCAAAGTCTTTTATGTTCCCTGCGCTCATCTCATACACAACAGTTGGAACATCATCCCATATTCATCTGCTAGTAGATAGTTTCATTATATAAGTAAGTCCACTATGATAGGATACCATGTTATGTACATCTGCTGTTTTTATGCTCTATGGCTAACTAATCTTGACTACATCAAATATAAAAAATACGAACTCTTTGTTTCAAACAGGCAACTGTCATCATCTGAAAAGACACACAATTAGAGACATAAGTGTGGAAGGTGTGTTTGCTCACTCCAAATATAGTTTGAGTAATATTGATTATTATTATTTTACAACATTGCATTGTTTTTACGTTTTTGAAATGTGTGTTTTTTGATTGATTGGAGGGTTGGGGGGGGGGGGAGAGGCTGAGGGCGCTATCTTCTAAAACCCTGAGGGTTGCTATTCTGTGAAGTTTTTAGCAAATAGCATGTCAGCCATCCCTACTGTCATGGACAGAGTGGTCTTACAGGCCTATCCACAAATAAATTGATTCATCAAAAGCTAAAGGCGGGATTCCAAAACCTTCCATTCCTTACTCTGCCCATCAAAAATATCAAAATACCACAGCATAATGGTCCGACTTGCTTATCATGGTTATAATATACCATTTTTATCATGCTTCATCATAAACATTCGGTAAAATATTATCATCATTGTACCAAGTTCACCACTTAAAAGATGAGAGAGGCCTATAATTTTTATCATGGTACATATTACTATGACAGACAAATGAAATTCATTTATCTTTAATAAGATTTACATTTTAAATTGTATTTGAAAATAAGTATTTGGTCAATAACAAATTTATATCTTATCCCGCATCATTCTTTTCTAGTTTTTTCTGCTCGAGATCTCCGTTTCCCGAGGGAATTCCTCTCAGCTCTCCCTGATTTCTCCTCATCCATCAGCCCAATCTGCCTGGTCCTATCATCACCCTTCTTGACTCTGCCCTACTTTCCATTCCGATGCTCATCCATAAACATCCATAATCCCGAACCTTCATCCAACCTCTGCCTGGTGACCAGTGACTCAAATCATGTTGAATCACCACTACCCCACTAAATATCAGCTTGCCCCATCTGTTTCCATTCAAGCATCACTCTTGAATTTGTAAATAAACACTCACCTTCGTTTCAACTTACCTTGTCCTAGTCTGCTTCTGGGTTCTGTTTCTTTCTTTGACAGCTGATCCGCCAATAATAACCCAGCGGACCTGATCTTTAGCCATCTCCTTACCCATCGATTTTGGGCCATCATAGCGCCACCGGAGATCGCGTTGGCCGTTCACCTTTCTCTCTACGGAGGTCACCGCGCAGAGTTTTCGGTGAATCCTAGTTTCCCCCATCTCGCCTGCCCGCGTCTGAGCCTGTGTCCTTCCGTACCAAGGTTCCGGACCTTGGATAAAAATGAGGAAGATGTTCTTTCCTTATGCAGTGTGGTTTGTGTTCATCTAATCTCTTATGCCTCAACAGCTGAGACCAGCCTTTGTGATTGAAGTTCCTCTGAGTAGTCGCTGATGTTCCTTCGGGCACAAACCCTGCATCAGCCTTCCTACTGCCAGGGGTTCTCGCCGAGATAAAGCCTCTTCGAGCCATTCCGTCCGGGGGGGCCATCCCTGTTTCAAGCTTCTGCCCAAAACTGCTTGGCGTGGCCGCTTCAGTGATCGGGATTCAAGACGTTGGCTGTGGAAGTGGGTGGAATGAGGGTTTAGCGCCTTTTACCAGGACCCTGTCGGGGCAGCTCAGGATGAGTTGATCTCCTATGACCTGACACTTGGTAGCCTTGTCTGTTCGGGTGATAATGTCCCAGTCCGAGAGCAAGGGGCTTAGGGGCCTCCAATCATCAACTTCTCAGTTCCCATCGTGGTAGTGACCAGGCTCACTCGATCATTCTCACCTCAAGGATTAGTCGGAGAGGTCTACTCTCCCGATTCTGGGCCCATGCAGAGTGGGCGTCACCCCGAGTTAACCAAGGAGCTCACTGGGCGTAAGACCAACTGCTGCCTCTTCTGTGTTAGCTCAACATTACATCTCCCTTGTTTCCCGGTCGTCAAAACTTCCCTTCTAAAGTTGGGAGGACTTTTAGCCGAGCCAGTTTCCATCTCTCCAGCCTCTTCCCGTTTCGGTACCTTGTGGGGGAATCGATTAGCATTGCGTTATTCAGTTGCCAATTATCTTTTCTTGATCCGTTGGTGACCTGCTTTCCAGCAATTGCCGAAGCCATTAGGCGATACTTGAGGACAGTGGTCTCCTATCCATGAGGACTAACCGGTTAAGATAGCTGTTGTCGAAAATCATTGGAATTTTCATTCTTCATTCTGCCGTCTTCCCTTTCCTCTAGTCATAAATGCCCCTGTCTGAAGGAACCACAATCCACGTTCGATTGGTGGGGCAAATTAATTTGAGTTGGAGTTCCCATTGTCATACTAACTGTCTCAAGACTGCCTGTCCCCATTAATTCCCATCATATTGAGGCTACAAACCCCCCAGATTTTGTCCCTGGTTCCCACATTCTTTTGGGAAGTGTTCAGTAAGCAGACTCTGTCACTCCCTCCCCCCCGACCATATGATTGTTCCATCAACCTGTTCCTGAGCTGTCTGCACCCCAGGAAGGGTTATACAGTATCTCCCCCCTGAGCGTGGGCTTTAGTTAAAATCCTAGCTTATTCAATTAATCTCGTCATCACCCCTGAGATATTTCTTCTTTTGTAAAAATCATTCTTGACCTTTATTGATTGTCGGTTAATCATCCTCAAAAATATCCCCTTTAATGAGTTCTCCTTTCGGCTCCACCGAGTACTCTGGTGTTCTCCCCAAGCCAACCTCACGCTTGTCGTATCACTAGTCATGTGTTATTTTTCCAATACACCATGGGTCATTCAGTGATTTTTCTACCATTCCGGTATTCCAAGTATGGTGACGGTTGAGAGATATGATGGGTCTCTTTGACTTTGTTTACCTGGATACCATTCTGATCTTCTCAGAACCTTCCCCCTCCGCATTCCGCTCCAGGTTTCTGCAGATTGTTGGAGAATCGCCTGTTCGTGAGCGGCCAGTCCGGTTTCACGCCCACCACACATCTCACTTTCTCTAGACACATCATCTCAGGGGTTGATGACCAGAGAAGGTTGGCGGTTCTGATGCCCCCTTTCTCGATGTGCAGCTCCAGAGATTTTTGAATTTCTTCATGAATTCATCCCGATTACAGCCAGTGAATGGCCTCCGTTAACTCCTTCGACTTCCATATCAGGGCTCCAGTGAGATCGGTTTTTTTTTGAGCGATTCACCCAGCCCCGCCGATTCTCTCTCCCCCGCCGTCATTCTAATCGTTGAAGTGGGCTGCGTCTGATGTGGGAGTTGGCAGCCATCCTGTTCGTCACGATATGCTCCTGACATAACTCCATCCTGCCTTCTCTTCTCTTCAGTCCCTTCCCCTCTGAATACTGTTCTTTCGCGGTGAAACTTACCTTGGATTTCCACTGGTTGAGCGCAACTTTGTTGTCTGAAATGCCACAAAATCTTGCTTCTGCATCGATAAGCTCTCCTCCGTCCAGACTTTCTTGTTTTTCGGACGATTCAATTTTTCCCTGGCTTCCACCTGGATCTCAGACTGACTGGCGGGCCTTCCCTTCCCCACTCCACTTAGGATGTTCTCCAAACGGAGGAGAGTGGGTCCAAACCAGAGACAATTCTCCCCGAACTTCGTCGTGGGAGCTGTTAAGGTGGAAGATTGAGAGGAGGTAATCGCGGCTCTTCGGACTGCAGCCCGGAACTAATAGCGTCCATCCATTGTTTTGCCATTGCCTGTTCGTTCGATCTCTCGGTCCTCAAATGTCCCCTCCAGCAAGATGCGGCTTGTCGCCTGGCGTGGCCATTTTTTTCTTTTTGAGTGGCCTGCGTCGGGGTTATGTTGCTGCCTGTCCTGTCTCCCAGAATAAAGGGTACCAATCTGGCCCAGCTCTCTGAACTACTTCACCTTTATTCTGCGACCATGGTGGCATCTGGCCCTACTTTTCTCTGGGTTCCCCTTCCACTCACACGTTCGTTCCTACTATGTCAAGTTCGTTCACTTTGTCCTCCAATTGCCAAGCTTCCCCTGCTCTGCCTCGGGCGTCCGATCCTCTTAGGGTTTTCGGGTCTTTTGCTCAGTGATGCTCGTTTCCACCGTGCCCTCAGTTTTACATCTCAAATCGGTCTGGAATCCTTCTTTTCCATTGGAGCTACAGTCAGTCTCACATCTGTTTTCACCTGGATCTAATGGTCAATAACCAACCAAAGATGGAATCCACTCCTCATTCTTCCTGGCCTCTTCAGCCCACCTCCTCGGTCTCTCCCAGTTGCCTTGGGGTTGAGTAACTGCACCCACAATACTCTCCCCTCACATCTCCTGATTCTCCCCTTCCGTCCTGTATTCCTCCCTTGTTCCTTTCAGAAGCTCTCAGTGCCTTCTGTTCCAGCCCCAATGTTCTGTTTCACCTGGCATCGGCCAGAAGACTGCTCCTTAAGTTCGGACGTTATCGGCTCCAGGGCGAATCGTCGCCGGATCCCCTCCCCCTACTCCATCGGAATGGATTGATTACACCTACGGGATCTTCCTTCTGACTATCTGGGAAGTTGTTGCCGAAGTTCATTGGTCCGTTTGTGGTGGAGAAGGTGATCAATCCGAATGGAGTTCACTCAAACTCCCGAGGGACGCTCAAGTCAGCTCCACCTTTCATGTCTCACTGCCTCCAAGCCTGTTTTCCTCGTCCTCCACTGTTGCCTCCTCCGCCTCACTCCTCCTCCCTCCTCGGATGATGGAGTTCTCTCGGTCTTGTGGATTCCCGGCGGGCGGGCCGGTTTCCATATCTCGTGGACTGGGAGGTATGGTCTGAAGGTTGATTCGCATTCCATATCACCTCATCTTACTTCTACCCGCCTCCATCCTGGCGCTCCGGGAGTCCGCCCGGTCTTTGGATTCTATACATCCAGTCTAAGTCGTTCCTGTCTGTGCTTTTTTTCGAGTCCTCCTTCCGTTCTGGCTCCGGAGCTCTCTTGATTTCTGCACCTGCATCCATCATCTCATTGGTCCAATCATCCCCTTCTTGCTCTTTTCTAACATCCATTCCATCGTTATTCCATAACATCCTTTCGTCCGACCTTCCTCCAACACTCACTTGCCTGGTGGTGTGTTGCTCCAATCGCATGATTGATCAACCCTGCCCCCCCAACAACTTCCGCGCTTGCCAGCTCTGTTTCCCTGGATTATTCAGCATCACTCTTGAATTTTAAATAACCTCGCCTTGTTTCAACTTTACCTTGTCTGAGTCTGCTTCTCGGTTTCACCCCTTTTTACAAAAAGTTTCTCAATACTTTGTTATATACCTTTGTTGCAATGACACGGTCACGTTTTCTGTATCCCGGTTTTCACACACTGTTGCTGGTATTTTTGCCCATTCCTCAATGCAGATTCTCCTCTCTAGAGCAGTGATGTTTCGGACCTGTCATGCACTTTCCACTCCCTCCAAAGATTTTCTATGGGTTTGAGATCTAACTGGCTAACCACTCCAACCTTAATCTTCTCAGCCTCTTGCCCGGGCGGTTGTTTTGGATCATTTGTCATGCATTGAAAACCCGGCCATGTTTCATCTTCCAATCCCTTGCTGATAAGAGGTTTTTCACTCCAAAATCTCATGATACATGCCCCATTCATTCTTTTTTCGATCGTCTCCCCCAAACATATTTCCCCCCCATAAGCTTCCATAGGGTATGTGTTCTTTGATCAACTCCATTCTTTAATCACTCCAAAACACTTTTTTTAAAAATTCTATTTTGGTTTCTTTACCATATACATTTCTCTCCATCCTCTTCTGGATCACCCCAAATCCTCTAGCAAACTTCAGAGCTTGACACTGCTACTGGCTTCAAGCATTGCCGTCTGCACTTTTTAGTCTTTTAATTCAATGTTACTGATATCGACTTTGTTGCTTTGGTCCCAAGCTCTCTGCGGGTCATTCACTAGGTCCCCCAGTGTGGTTCTAGGATTTTTGCTCCCCCGTTCTTGTGATCATTTTTCCCACGGGGTGAATCTTTTCCCATCTTATCAGTGGTCTTTATTTCATTTCCTATAATTGCTCCCAGTTGATTTATTCCAAACCAAGCTGCTTACCTGTGCCGATTCAGTCTTCCCAGCCTGGTGCAGGTCTACAATTTTTGTTTCTGGTGATCCATTTGACAGCTCTTTGGTCTTTTAGTTTGAGTGTACTGTTTAGGTTGTACTTCTTTATTTAATCACTCAAGTTCAAACAAGGTGCCAATAATACTTACAAGGAGCCTCTTAAAGGAGGAAGTTACAGGTCTGTGAGAGCCAGAAATCTTGCTTGTTTGTAGGTGACCAAATACTTATTTTCCTCCATAATTTATCAAATAATTCATTCAAACACAAATGTGTTTTCTGATTTCTTTTCCTCATTTGTCTTCTTGTTGTTTCCTATGATTAAATTCGCCTCTCATCATCTTTTTAAGTGAAACTTTCACAATTAGTTGGCTACTAAATGCTTTTTCCCCCACTGTTATACCTTACTACCGTCCAGTTTCGCCTACTCATTCAAGGGTTTTTCTTTATTTGTACTATTTTCTGCATTTTAGAATAATAGTAATATCTTCCCACATATGAATCTGTAGCCAACCATGATTCCAAATATTACTATTTATTTGTCAAATACCACTTCCTTTACCTTGATACTTTGCATACTCTTGGCATTCTCTCAGCTTCCAGCTCCCACCTAGAATTTTTCCAACATGATCTTGAAGGATTCCCACATATGCTGAGCCTTGTTGCTTCTTTTCCTTCCTTCTTAATTTCAACTCATCCCCAAACACATCTCTATTTGGTTGAGTCGATTTGTGAGTCAGGTCATCTGATGCAGCACTCCATCACTCTCCTTCTTATATTTCACAGCTGGAGTTGTGTTTGTCATTAATCCCAATTTTTAATCCCCTAAGCCTAAACCAGATGGATGTTATTCTGCAGAATTTTTGTATCCATGCTGGTAAGAATACATGCCCTTTAATTCTAAATAAATCCGAAAGTGTCACCCAACCAAACACCCCACACCATAACTACCTCACTCCTCCATGCTTCTTTGTGTGGGAAATACAAATCGAACATCCAAGTTCCACCCCCCTGCGTCTCTAAAACCTAAACTAAAATCTCACATTTGGACTCCAGACCAAAGATTTTCACCAGTCTAATTCCATTTGCTCAAGTGTTTCTTATTTAAACAAGTCTCTTCTTCTTATTGGTTCCTGATAAATACATGCAATTCACCATGAAGCCTGATTCTCACAGTCCACCTCTAACAGTTGATGTTGAGATGTTCTTTTGAATCTGTAAGCATTTATTTGGATCAATTTGGTGTTGCTCTATCTATGACTGCTCCACTCCTGAGGCCAATTTTAATCATAGGCTTAATTAGTTTCTGCGAGTCACTTAAGAAACTTTCATGTTCTTGAAATTTTCCTATTGTCATTTCTAAAATGTCTTAAATAATGAGTGGACTGTCGTTTCATCTTTTTTATTTGAGTTGTTCTTTATATTTTTCTTTAAAATTTTACTTCTGATTGATATTTCATTAAGAAAAAAATTCCACAATTACTTTTAAACAAACACCCTGTTATTCAAATGCATTCCAATACTACCTCATGAAGCACTAGTTGAGAATCCGATGTTAAAAGCTGTCTTTATCAAACAAAGATGACTATTTGAAAAATCTCAAATATAAAATATCATTTATTTTCCTTTTTGTTACTAGTCTTCAGTATTATTCTACCAGTGTAGACAATATAAAAATGAAAAACTTATTTTGTTCTAAACTTTTACTGTAGTCTAACAAAAATAAGCACATGTAGTGTTGGTCCCCATATTTATTCTCAATGTTCCATTTTCCTTCCAATGTTTTCCCTCAAATGTTGTACACAAATTTGTTTTACATCCCTGTTAGTGAGCAATTCTACTTTTCCAATATAATCCATCCACCTGACCAGTGTATTATCAAAGCTGATTAAACACCTATCATTACTGCAGGTGCACCTTGTGCTGGGAATAATAAACTACTCTAAAATGTGTGCGTTTGTCACTGCTTACAATCCTGCAGATGTCTCAAGTGTTGACCCCGAAGGCGTTCTATTGGCATGCTTGACTAAGGAATGTCCACCAGTGCTTCTACCAGATAATTTAATGTTCATTTCTCTACCTCAAACCCTCCAACGTCATTTTAGAAATTTGTCAGTGCGTCCATCTGCCTCAAAATTTGCCAGTTCCAAGTGCGTAACCACGCCATGCCCTCTCACATCCGGCTTCACTTCAGCTGTGGGATCTTACAACCAGCCACCGCGCTGGTGAACTAGAACTATTTCTGTCTGTAATAAAACCCTTTTGTTGAGGAAAAACTTCACGTTCTGATTGGCGGCACACACAGTTGTGGCCTGGCTCCCTACAAGTGGGTGAATATCCCACCCATCTTTTGCCCAGTCGTGAAATCATTTTGATTGGGGCCTAATTTATTTATTTTAATTATTTAACAATGTATT